>NC_069503.1:507057360-507732360 GCF_027579735.1 Bombina bombina | reverse complement strand
ATACATACATATACATCTATAAAATTGCGTTTGTAATGTCCGTCGCCGTCGGCAGTTGCGCACGCACCCTCAATGGAACGCCAACGTTGGTAGCGCGAGGACAAAATAATTCATCTGGATGCAGCGAAGCTGCATCCAGGTGAATTCGGAAAATGGCAGGGTGATGAAAGAATTGGATGCAGCGAACGGCAAACGGAGTATTATAAAAGCAACAACTAATCGCCCATATTAAAGTATTAAAAAAAAAAAACTAACCGCCCGCATCAAGTATTAAAAAAAAAACAACTAACGGCCCGCATCAAGTATTAAAAAAAAAAACACCACCCACACGAAATGTAACAAAAAAAATCCTACACAAAGTATTAACTCCTAAACCGCAAAATCCCTACATCGCAATAAATCTATTTTCCCTATTAACCTCTAAACCGCAAAACCCCTACATCGCAATACATCTATTTACCCTATTAACCCCTAAACCGCAAAACCCCTACATCGCAATAAATTATCTTAACTTAACCCTTTAAACCAACAAAACTCACAACGCAAATAATTATTTAAATAACTAAGTACCCTAACCTAACACCCCCTAACCTAACACCCCATTAAATAAACCCAAATTACCTAAACTAATACATTCTAAAGTTACAAAAAATTAAAAAAAATAAGTTTACAAAAAATTTAAAAAAGCTAACATTACAGAAAATAAAAAAAATCAAATTACCAAATTTAACAAATTAAACCTAATCCCTATGAAAATATAAAATAACCCCCAAAGTAAAAACACCACCTACTCTAAGAATAAACTACCAGTAGCCCTTAAATGGGCTTTTTGCAGGGCATTGCCCCAAGATAATCAGCTCTTTTACAAAAAAATATACAAAGTCCCACCTAACATTAACCCCCCCAACATAAAAGAACCTATCACTAAAAAATACCTAAACTACCCATTGTAGGGCATTTGTTTGGGCATTGCCCTTAAAAGGACATTTAGCTCTTTTACTGCCCATCCCTAATTTAAATAAAACAAACCCCCCCAAAAAACCTTAAAAATCCTAAGTCTAACCCCCAGGTTGGTACTCGCGGTTCCTGAAGTCCGGCGGAGAAGATCCTGTTCCAGGAGGTGAAGTTTTCTTCCAAGCGCAACCTCTTCTTCTTCCAGGAACATCCTGCGCGCATCGGTGCTGAAGACTGAAGACCGCAGAGCTGAAGACCGGCGACCCTGGAACTGCAGACCAGCGACCGCGGAGCTATGGAGCGCGGAGGATCCTCTTCGTATGATCTCCACCGTACACTGAATAGTGAATTCAAGGTACGCGATTAAAGATGGCGTCCCTTGAATTCCTATTGGCTGATTTGATTCTTCCATATCAAATCATCCAATAGGATGAGAGCTACTCAAATCCTATTGGCTGTTCAAATCAGCCAATAGGATGAGAGCAAGTGAAATTTTATTGGCTATTCAAATCAGCCAATAGAATTTCACTTGCTCTCATCCTATTGGCTGATTTGAACAGTCAATAGAATTTGAGTAGCTCTCATTCTATTGGATCATTTGATATGGAAGAATCAAATCAGCCAATAGGAATTCAAGGGACGCCATCTTTAATCGCGTACCTTGAATTTACTATTCAAGGTACGGCTGAGATTGTACGAAGAGGATCCTCCTCACTCTATGGCTCTGCGGTCGCCAGTCTGCAGTTCCAGGGTCGCCAGTCTTCAGCTCCGCGGTCTTCAGCACCGCTCCGTGCAGGATGTTCCTGGAAGAAGAGGTTGCGCTCGGAAGAAGACTTAACCGCCTGAAACAGGACCTTCTCCGTTGGACTTCAGGAACCGTGAGTACCAACCTGGGGGTTAGATTTGGTATTTTTTAGGTTTTTTTTTGGGGGGGTTGTTTTATTTAGATTAGGGATGAGCAGTAAAAGAGCCCTTTTAAGGGCAATGCTCAAACAAATGCCCTTTTCAGGGCAATGGGTAGTTTAGGTTTTTTAGTGCTAGGTTCTTTTATTTTGGGGGGTGGGGGGTTTAATGTTAGTTGGGACTTTGTATATTTTTTGTAAAAGAGCTGATTATTTTGGGGCAATGCCCTGCAAAAAGCCATTTTAATGGCTACTGGTAGTTTATTCTTAGAGTAGGGGGTGTTTTTATTTTGGGGGGTCTTTTTATTTTCATAGGGATTAGGTTTAATTTTGTTAAATTTGGTAATTTGTTTTTTTTTTATTTTCTGTAATGTTAGCTTTCTTTATTTTTTGTAAACTTATTTTTTTTGTTTGTAACTTTAGAATGTATTAGTTTAGGTAATATGGGTTTATTTAATGGGGTGTTAGGTTAGGGGTTGTAGAATACATTTTTATATAAAAGAAGAGTTACAAAATGTGTTGTTTCTACATCTGTAGTTTAAAAAATAATTAGACTGCCCTCTGGGCAGGCTTATCGACTAGTACATCTATAAAGATGTATATGTGTATATACACTCACCTGCCACATTATTAGGTACACATTGCTTGTACCGGGTTGGATCCACTTTTGCCTTCAGAACTGCCTTAATTCTCTGTGGCATAGATTCAACAAGGTTTTGGTCGATATTGACATGATAGCATCACGCAGTTGCTGCAGATTTGTCGGTTGCATATCCATGATGCAAATCTCCTATTCCACCACATCCCAAAGGTGCTCTATTGGATTGAGATATGGTGACTGTGGAGGCCATTGGAGTACAGTGAACTCATTGTCATGTTCAAGAAACCAGTTTGAGATGATTTAAGTTTTGTGACATGGTGCATTATCCTGCTGGAAGTAGCCATCAGAAGAGGGGTACACTATAGTCATAAATGGATGGACATGGTCAGCAACAATACTCAGGTAGGCCGTGGCGTTTAAACGGTGTTCAATTGGTACTAAGGGACCCAAAGTGTGCCAAGAAAATATCCCCCACACCATTACACTACCAGCCTGAACCGTTGATGCAAGGCAGGATGGATCCATGCTTTCATGTTGTTTACACGAAATTCTGACCCTACTATCTGAATGTCGCAGCTGAAATTGAGGCTCATCAGACCAGGCAACGTTTTTCTAATCTTCTATTGTCCAATTTTAGTGAGCCTGTGTGAATTGTAGCCTCAGTTTCCTGTTCTTAGCTGATAGGAGTGGCACCGGGTGTTGTCTTCTGCTGCTCTAGCCCCTCTGCTTCAAGGTTTGACGTGTTGTGCGTTCAGAGATGGTATTCTGCATACCTTGGTTGTAACGAGTGGTTATTTGAGTTACTGTTGCCTTTTTATCCTCTCAAACCAGTCTGCCCATTCTCCTCTGACATCAACAAGGCATTGTAGTCCACACAACTGGATATTTTCTCTTTTTCGGGCCATTCTCTGTAAACCCTAGAGAAGGTTGTACGTGAAACTCCCAGTCGATCAGCATTTTTTTAAATACTCAGACAAACCCGTCTGGCACCAACAACCATGCCACGTTCAAAGTCACTTAAATCCCCTTTCTTCCCCATTCTGATGCTCGGTTTGAACTTCAGCAAGTCGTCTTTACCACGTCTAGATGCCTAAATGCATTGAGTTGCTGCCATGTGATTTGCTGATTAGCAATTTCTGTTACCAAGCAATTAAACTGGTGTACCTAATAAAGTGGCCTGTGATTGTATGTATGTATGTATGTATATATATATATATATAACAGTAGCAGGGATGTGCACTCTCACTTAATGGCAGCTGCCAGGGTGCTAGTAAAGATCCATATAGAAAGAAAAAGCAGACTTGCACTCACTGGTCTTTTTTGTGAAATAATTTACTGCAAAAAATGTGACGTTTCGAGGACAAAATCCTCTGAGGAAGGGGATTTTGTCCTCGAAACGTCACATTTTTTGCAGTAAATTATTTCACAAAAAAGACCAGTGAGTGCAAGTCTGCTTTTTCTTTATATATATATATATATATATATATATATATATATATATATATATATATATATATATATACTGTATATGTGTGTGTACTTATGTATTTATATTTGTATATATGTATTTACAGGTACATATACACATATAAACACATAAAAATACTTAGTTACACAAATATAGACATAAATAGAAGTATGTTGGAGCCCTTTACTGTCAAGTAGATGTAAACATGTTAAAGCATATTTATGCAATATTCATATTTAATAAAGTGTTTAACTATGTACTTATTTTTTACATTCCATTGTTCTCCACACAGGCAAAATGGTTCTATGTATTTATTAATATATATATTAATTAATACTTATATATAATCATATGTATATATATATATACTGTATATATATATATATATATATATATATATATATATATTGGTATAAATATATCAGGGCTCAAAATTTCAAGGCCTAAGCTACTAGCCAGGACGAAATATTACTCACAACTTCTAATCCCACCCATACCTACTAGATCACCCCCTCTTTGCATATGTTTAGCCACTGTGAAACAATTTGTAATATTAATATTGTTTTTATCATCACAAATTAAATAATGCTACATACAGTAATAAATTAACAAAAATTAGTAGGGGTTCTGGGGAAGACAACAGCTGGATAGAAAAAGGAAGTTGTTGAACTCAGCATTCCTCTACGTCGATACCACGTGATCGACCCACAAGCCAATTAGATGCTGCACAACTGCTCCAGCCCTTTCAAAGTGCAAAGTAATAGACGAACATGCTGGTAAATTAGCGATATAAACAAAGGAAAAGTTTGTCTTGCAATAAAAAATCTAATTTTTATTCAAGTTAAAGTAAAAATGGGTATTGTAACCAGGGCCGCCATCAGGGGTGGAAGAGGTGACTCCTGTCAGGGGCCCACTGGGCCAGTGGGCCACATTAAGCAAGCACAAATATTATTTAAATATATATATATATTTAATTTTTGCAGCCACCAGAGGGCACTACAGCATAGTGCTATTGAGTGTGGGAAATGTCATAACAAGGAGTAAATCATTAGCATTTGAGAGGATTTCTCAGTGTGCACTAACCACTATACAGTGTGAGACAAACTTGGCACTTCAGACGGCAGATCACTTTCATTTGCAGAGGAGGTAAGACTTACTTAGTAAATGTTTTTTATTTCTTTGTGCAATTTCTGATTGTAATTTTAGTGTGGTAGTAGTTGTGAGGCCAGGGGTCCATAAAACACTTTTTTTTTTAGCACTATGCAGCAGTGTATTTATGATTATTTGACAATGCTGTAGAAATTCTATATTTAAAACCATGCAGAAATGTTTCTTCCTCAATACACAAATGGTCGGTGCCCTTTTGGCAGATATGAGTTTTTTTATATATATATATTTTAATTACATTCAAATTTACTGCCCCTTTATTCAAGGACTTTCCAGATTCCAGGAGGCATTTTATATAAGATTTTACATCTGCATAAAATGTTATACTCTCAGACTAAGATTGCTCAGTGTTTGAAATAAGACAGGTTAACCTACACACTGTTCAGTTTCCACTACAGCTGACTTAATTTTGAAATACATACGAACAAGCCTATATTCTACATTTAACCAGATCTAATGGTATGAGACTGAGTACCACATCTTATGGTTCCACCAAGACCATATACAGTATAGCATTTTCAAAATCCATAAGTACAGCTGACAGATGGGAACATTTGTACATCAGATTTGAAGTGGTGCTCTTGGTTATGGAAAATGGGGGGGGGGGAAAACAAACATGTGTCAACCTTTCAAAAGTACTTTTCTTCATCTACCCATTCTGACAGATCATTAATGTACAATTTTGAATTGACAGAAGCATTTTTGTTTGCACATTTACAAATATGATTCTTTAAAAAGTGATCTCGTAATTTCTGCTATTTTTGAAAAATGAGTGTAATTGAAATGGTTGACTGCAGGGGAATATTTATTGAAATATTTAATGTCCCTCATGTTTTGAGACCTTTCTGGAAGCCACCAATCCACCACTTAACCTTCAAATAATTGTTTAGGCAGTCCAGGGCCCTTCCTTTAAGCCACTGCATGCTGTTGTCATCATATAGTTGGCATCTTCCTTGACAAAAAGATAATCAGAACTCCATATTTTGTTTTATAAATCTCCTTTTTTGACAAAACTTTAGTCTACCTCATTACTTGTCAGTGTCTGTGTGAGTGTCTGTGTCTGAGTGTGTTTGTGTGTTTCTTTGCGTGTCTGCTAGAGTGTCTATATGTGAATCCTTATGTATAAATGTGTGTTTTAGTGTATGAGTCCAAGTTTGACTACACTGAAGAAAAAAGTGCATATACGTTTTAGTCACTTGGTCAAAAATTGCACATGTCAAGGTGGGGGGGGGGGGGTCCCTGATCAATGATTAAGGGGCCCCAAAATTTCCAGTGGTGGCCCTGACTGCAACCCACAGGTACACACACACACAGCATAGCACTGGATGGCTTAGCCTCTGGCTATCACTACGGCTGTGTAGCCGAATTGCCTAAGCCATCCAGTGCTACACTGTGTGTGTGTGTACCGGTGAGTTGCAGTACCCGTTTTTACCTTAACTTGAATAAAATTTGGATTTTTTTTTTGCAAGACAAACTTTTCCTTTTGTTTATATCTATACACATATAAACACATACATATATATGTATATAGTCATATACATATATTAATATCAAAATATTGGTCAAACCAGCTCAATGATCCACCTGGATTAATGATGTAATAGAGAAAACCTAAGACAACTAATGTGGAGTGTCAAAGGGTGCACGGGAGGAATCAAATACTGATAATAGATCAAATACAGAAAAGTGAAAATTATAGAAGATAAGGTGTAGATATAGAAAAGGATTCCTTAGCCAGCACTTCTCATATCAATGACAATACAGTCATATCAGAAATTAAGCATCCAGCAGTCCAAGAAAACTGCACCAAAAATCAAAGAATCAGAATACACCAAAATAACATAGTGATAAAAATAGTTTATTGATCTAAATATATAGTATAAATGTATCAACACCCCCTAACTATTACAATTACACAAACCATGGCCATGGTAGAGAGAATAAGCAGCAATCTAAATACATCTTAATACATCTAAGCTTAATCTGTCATAGTAAAATTACATACAATTGAAGCACTCAAGGGTATATATCAATTAATAATCAGATAATAATTTCGTTTCATCATTATTTTTATCACTATGTCATTTTGGTGTATTTTGATTCTTTGCTTTTTGGTGCGGTGTTCTTGGACTGCTGGATGCTTAATTTCTGATATGACTGTATTGTAATTAATATGAGAAGTGCTGGTTAAGGAATCCTTTTCTATATCTACACCTTATCTTCTATAATTTTCACTTTTCTGTATTTGATCATATACATATATATTTATATTTGCTGCCCATCGCTGCTTTACTTACACACTTCGCTGCTCTAGATCTCATGTTCACACATTAGTGTGCGCTGGTATTACTCACAAAAGCGATATTTAGCGCTCCACTTGTAATCTGGCCTTTACCACCTTGTTTTCTGCATGAAAATGTGGTAGATAGAAAGGGTTAAATAAATTATTACTGCCTTTCTACAAGATGTGTGTAATAGAAAATGAGCATTGTCCATATAGCTACAGAAGTGCTTAGGATAGGAGCAGAGAAAGGACTGTAAAATTAAGCTTAGATCACGTTTGCTAGTGATTAGAACATAAGGAAAACATGTCTCTGTTTAATCTGCTGTATGCCAGGAAACATCATCAGTGAGGAGGATGTGGCTATTCTGAGATTAGGAAGGTTAGAAACATAACTTGTCTATTACATAATTTGATTCATTTTCTTGGTATCCTTTGTTAAATAAGTAGCAATGCACTACTGGGAGCTAGCTGAATGCACTGGGTGTGCTAATAAGATGAGACAAATATGTGTAGCCACCAACCACCAGCTCATGAGTCTACCTAGGTATTCTTTTCAACAAAGGATATCATGAGAACAAAACAAATTAGACAATAGAAGTAAATTGGAAAGTTGTTTACAATCACATGCTCTATCTGAATCAGGAAAGACAAATTGTGGGTTTCATTTAGGGATGTACATTCTGATCCTTCGTGCTGATCCGATCCCTCCAAGCCTTTAGACAAATTTGAATTCGTCAAGGATCGTAATCTCTTTGCAAGGAAACTTGTCCTTAAAAGGACTTGGAGGGAAAAAGGTGTACCTAGTAATTCAGATAAACAAGAGGCAGAGAGCATAAATGTGCTGGTCTCCCTTTTGGAAGAACAGGAGGATCCTGTGGTTGATATTTGCCTCCCAAAATTGAATCTGAAACCAAAATCGTCATATATGCGTCCCGTCCCTGGCCCCTAGTGTATATGTCTTTGTCAAATGTGTAGAACATGACATTGAGCAAATTGTAATTACAAAGGTAGTTGAGGACAATTTAAGTAAGGCCCAACATCAGGCAATAATTGATATCATGAACAGACCAGATATTATCATAAAATCATCTGACATGGGGGGCAACATTGTGCTTATGGATCCAGACAAGTATGTCTGTGAGGAAAAAAGACAACTTAATAATCCAGCACAATATTGACAAGTAACAAGAACTGACTATCAAATGTCCTGTAACGAGTTATCATTTATAAACAAAAATAAATCTCAGCGCTCCCTTCAAAACAGAAAATATATACTTATACACAATATTCTGGTAGCTCCTTAAAAGAAGGACTATTCCTATAAATAATACTTTAAATAACACCACAATTGATACTCCTAAAACACTCAATGATAAAAATATATCACTAGAAATAATTAAAAATGCTATTTAAAATCCCATAAAAAGTGTCATAAAATATATTACCATATACAAAAAGTATGATTTCCACTAAATGAATGTTGTAAAAAACTGGCACTTGATAATAAAAATTCCCAAGAAGTCTTTCCTCTGTCTTTAACTTTGTTCGGTTCAGGCTGCTCAGTGTGTGGTCCGGATCTCCTGGTCCCGGCAAAGAGAAGGTAACTGAAAAATACAACAACACACAGCGCCCACCGATTCAAAATAGCTTTATGAACAATTTATTCGATCACCTAAAATAAAAATTTCACACTTACAAGATAGCAGTGTAAAACAAGCCCTTCATATATATGACAGCCGTAGTCCGTTAGTCCTTTTAGTGTGTCTTCGCCTGCACGTCTTGGATCCCTTCACTGTATGTTTTACCGCTGTAGCTGTTTGCTTTATTTCAGCAGCACTTTCTGTTGTTTAACGCTGGTGGTTTTGTAAACTCGGATCCCGACTTCAGCTGACTTACGTCACTTCGGCAGATTCACCGGCTGTCCCTTATTATGTTAAGTACAGCAAGGATGGAAGGCCTTTTAACTGTGAAGGAATTTAACTGCCTAATAAAGAAATTTCACAAAATTCCTACTTTCTACTGCCTCCCGAAATTGAACAAAGACATGCACAACCCCCCAGGGAAACCTATTATCTCGGGCATAGAGGGACCAACTGAAGGAATTAGCCAGTATGTAGATGGTTTACTAAGGCAATTTTTGCCCACGCTGTCCACCTATGTCCAAGAATAGATACCAAGATGCAGTATTACTCTTGATGATGATATTCTTTTTGTTGCCTTAGATGTCTTTGTACTCCTCAATTCCCCACAATGTGGGGCTGACTGCTGCCAGATATTTTTTTAACTTAAGAGGAGCAGAATACCAAAAGCATACTGAGTTAGCTTAGAAATGTTAGAATTTGTACTGAAAAATATTTTTTTTTTAGTTTTGATGGTCAATTATATAAGCAACTCAGAGGCACAGCCATGGGAGCCACGTGTGCACCAACCTATGCATGTTTACACATCACAGGGGGAGGGGCCGCTGCTGGCTGCCACACTTTCCTCAGGCTCCTGACCTCTTCTGGATTTATCTTAATTTTAACCTTCTTACATTCAAAATTCATCATAATTATTTCAAGGACCAATACCGACTCCACATAACGCACAACTAGACTCAAAAAAATTGAACGGATGACATTACTAAAGTGAGATACGCAACGGATGGAAATATACTCCCACCGGACAATCTTACTACCAGAAAGAGATACCTTCAGCTGAACACCACAAACAAGGGGTACACTTAAACTATAAAAAAAAAAAAAAAAACAGACTCAACCCATGCACAAATTGGGTTTTGGATTTCATCATCCATTTAGCAATGCTCAGATTTAATTTCTAAACACAAGAAAAACTAATTGATTAAGTCTATTTTACTAAAATACATTGGTTTTAAAACCCCTGCATGCTTTCTTATCTGTTATCTAGAATGCAGCCTGAAGTGCAAAATCTCACACCTCACTCTGGCCTGAATCCTATAGAGCAGGGCAATGTAACCAGCCCCCACTGCTAACATTCCTACAAACACTAGAAGCTATTTTAACCCCTTTACTGCAGAGGGAATGACCACCTATATGCCCTCACATCTGCACTCCTTAAGACCCCAAAAAGCAGTCGCAGCACTCAGTCCCTCACTAGTGGCTACCCTAAAATCACTCAGCATTTTCAAAGGGACCAACAGGGGCTGTCGTGGAGGAAAATCAAAATGTAAAGTTCTATATCCTGACACTATCACAGCTGCCCCACCACCCTGTCCACCCACAAGACCAATTGAAGTGATCCAACCTAAAAGCCACAAAAACCGCACTATCAAATCAAGAAAATCTCTTTGTGTGATCCCTATTAGAAGACACGTTGTCACCAAAGTACAGACCAAAAACTCAGAATCCCAAGACTGTCCTATCAGAGCAATCCTATGCAATGCCAGATCAATAAAGAACAAAACAGCTATTATTTCCGACCTTATTGAAACATGTGAATTAACATGCACCACAGAATCATGGTTAGATGAAAATGCAGGGCCTATTCTAGTGGCAGCTATTCCAGACAATTACACAATTACACAGTGTTCCACCGCCCGAGACAAGATCGCAAGGGAGGCGGAGTTATGATCTGTGCAAAATCATCCTTAAATCCCAGACCAATATCAGTCCACAAAACCAAATCTTTTGAATGTGTAGCTGCCAGCCTCTCAATAGAGATAGATTCCGAATAATGCTAATATACAGACCCCCCAGGAGATGGGAAGAGATTTCTTCAGGAACTCCCAGACCTTTTGGCTGGCTTAATCCTTGAACACCCCAGATGGCTTACATTAGGAGACTTCAACACTTGGATTGACAACACCCTATCCCTGCTTGGGCAGGATCTCCTCAGCTTGATGAGTACACTCGGCTTTACACAAATCGTCACCACTCCCACCCACAGAAAAGGTCATACACTTGATCTAGTGTTTCAGTCTGGACTAGAAGTGTCACCAGTAACTGTAAACCCAGTTACCTGGTCATACCACCACTCCATTCACTTCTCCATTGTATCACAATCAACCAGACACCAGCCTCAGAACCTTGTCAAACACCGCTCATTAAAAGGGGTGACACCACTGGATGTAGCTTCACATATGGATCTAAGTGAACTAATGGGCACCTGCGAAGACTCCAGCTCCATAGTCCGATTGTACAACAAAACCATGAGAGACACCCTAGAAAGCATTGCACCATCTTGCATATGCACTGTCCAAACCCACAACAATGCACCGTGGTTTGATAGCTCCATCAGAGAAATGAAAAGAACAGGACGTAAGCTCGAGAGAAATTGGCGCAGAACACATGATCCAGAGGATAAAGCCGCTCTAACCAAACATCTAAATAAATATCAATCCAAGATAACTCAGAAAAAATCTTCATTTTTATCAAGCAAAATTGCACTCTCCCACAATAGACCCAGGCAACTGTTTCACACAGTAGAAAGGTTCTGCAAACCAGTATGCATTCTTAGCCCCACCAACTTTTCTCAGGATAAATGTGAAGCATTTGAAAACTTCCTCAGAGACAAGATTTCCTCAATCCGAACCGCTATCACAGCAGGCCAAACAGTTACACACCAGAACCACTACAATGGAATGCCAGATTGCCCCAGTTTATGGTCCACTTTTACAAATGTGGATATAAAAGAAGTTAAAAACACCATACAAAATCTGCACCCTACTACGTGTGACTTAGACCCTGCTCCAACTCAGCTCATATCTGGATGCATTGAAACACTCGCCCCAGTCCTCACAAAAATAGTGCAGTGTTCACTAAAAACAGGAGACTTTCCAGATACTCTAAAAGAAGCTGTGGTAAAACCACTCCTAAAGAAACCTTTATTAGACCCAGACTGCATGACTAATTACAGACCAGTATCCAATCTCCCATTTCTGGGGAAAATAATTGAAAAAGTAGTGGCAACTCAACTGGAAGCCCATCTATCACGCCTAAACATATTCGATCCTTTCCAGTCAGGCTTCAGATGCCGCCACAGCACTGAAACAGCACTAGTCCGAGTGCTAAATGATCTCCTCATGGCAAGAGAAAAAGGTGATTACTCCATCCTAATCCTCCTGGATCTCTCAGCTGCATTTGACACCATTGACCATAGGATTCTAATAGAGCACCTGCAGTACATCTGTGGTCTAGGAGGCACAGTCCTTAACTGGTTTAAATCTTTCCTCTCTGGTAGATCACAGAGAGTAATATCAGGATCAAGCTCATCAGCATCAACAGAACTGGCCTGCGGAGTTCCACAAGGATCTATCCTGTCTCCCATGCTATTCGCAATTTACTTACTACCACTGAGGGACATCATTAACCTACATGGCCTAAGGTATCATTGTTACGCTGATGACACACAACTCTACTTCTCCTTTGCTCCAGATACTACAGACCCAGCATGCCGCATAAACAGTTGCTTAACAGACCTCATAGAATGGATGAATGCTAGCTGTCTCAAAGTGAACCCGGACAAAAAAGAGTTACTCTTGGTGAGGGGACCCCAGGCATTAAAAATATCCCATGATCACCCAACTGGACTGGAGCTTGGAGTCTCTGAACTCGTTAGTTTAGCAAAGGTACGAAACCTCGGAGTGCTGATTGATGCTGGACAATCTTTTAAACAGCAGATTTCTGCAGATCTGCCTACTTTCATCTGAAAAACATAGCCAGGATACAACACTTAATTCCACCGGATGATATGCCAACATTAATCCATGCATTTGTATCCTCTAGGCTAGATTACTGCAATGCACTTTACTTGGGCCTCCCAAAAAAAGAACTCCATCGGCTTCAGACAGTACAAAACGCAGCAGCCAGACTTGACCAATCAAACTCGCTCCTGCCACATAACTAAAAAGGAGAGAGGAACAGAGGCGTCAAACATGGCCTAGTAACGTCAGGGCACCAACACACACAGGACCAACAGGATAAAATATACTCACAAGTGAGGCGCACCCAGATGGTGCTATTGTAGCAGACTGGAACTAAACCAGTGGTCCAGCTCACTGATCACCGCCAGCCAAGACCCCAAGTCCAGATGATCCTTAAGAGGGCCTATTGGTTAGAGCCTGGAAGGACAAGAAGAAGGCACAAGCATAACCCAGTAACGTTTTGGCCAAGGAGAAAGAATGTTTAAAAGTTGCACTTACAGGAGGCGAAGCACCGCCAGGTGCAATATCAGCATTACTGGGACCTCTCAGCCGCCCAGTGGACTGTGGAATCCAACCAACAGGATAAAGATAGTCCCAACTTGAGATAAAAAAATCAGCAAAAGAAATAATCTGCCCCCACTAGAGCAGGACAAAGAGTAGTAGCAAGTGTATATTTAAGATACTTTATTTAAAACATGCGACGCGTTTCTCAGCCACCACAGGGCTGTTTCCTCAGGCTATAAAACAATGTTCAAAACACTTGCTATATAAAGGGGATAAGAAAAAAGGGGCTTGGTCCTGATAGGGCAATTAATTAACAATTTGAGTGTTAACACCTGTTTAACAATATTGGTAATTGGTTGATATAGCAACCTCTGTATACAAAGCCCTCACAGATGGTATTAAGGGCATTGACAGTAGTAATACAAATCAATCACAAATGGCATTAAAAACATTGAAAATTGTAGTACATCTCTATACAATACCTATATAAATTCATATTACAATGTGCACAAGTTAATTTTTCATACATCCTGAGCATGAGCATGAGCAAATCTGACTCCCTTGTTTAGTCTATTCACTTAAAGGGATACTGAACACAAATTTTTTATTTCATGATTCAGATAGAGCATGCAATTTTAAGGCACTTTCTAATTTACTCCTATTATCATTTTTTCTTTGTTCTCTTGCTATCTTTATTTGAAAAAGAAGGCATATAATGATTTTTTTTTTGGTTCAGTACTCAGGGGAACACTTTTTTATTGGTGGATGAATTTATCCACCAATCAGCAAGAACAACTCAGGTTGTTCACCAAAAATGGGCCGGCATCTAAACTTAGATTCTTGCATTTCAAATAAAGATACCAAGAGACTGAAGAAAATGTGATAATAGGAGTAAATTAGAAATTTGCTTAAAACTTTATGCTCTATCAGAATCACAAAATAAAAAATTTGGGTTCAGTGTCCCTTTAATACTAAACTCACTCAGGAATTTTTATGTCATCATGCTAAATAAGACAACAGCCTCCTTGTAGGGCTGTGACAGGAAGTAATAGACACCAAGTTTAAAAAATAAATAAAAGGTAAAATCCATTTATTTTGATGCATAATACATATTGCAATGATTTATATTAAGTATAAGCCACTGCTTAGTGCTATTTTAATACCACAATGAAACAAAAAGTTAAATATCCCTTTAAACAGTTCTTGCTTTTGAGTAAAATTGAGACCAAAAAGCAAATTGTACAACCTGCAATTGCTGTAAATCAGGCAGCTGCTTTAGGCAATTTGCAGCATAGTGATAACATCGGTTAACGATTTTGAGCTAGATTACAAGTGGAACGTTATTTAGCGCTCACGTTCGAGTGCTAATACAGCTGAAATAAACGTGTAACATGCTTAGGATAGCATACATTTTACAAGTTGAAAGTAATCGTTTTTGCACAAGTAAAAAACCTGATGTGCGCCGATCGCTGAACTTTAAATACCGCAACCGCGTTAACTTTTCTCTACCAAGACTTCAATGGGGCGCTATAAATGTAAACCTAACGCCTATCACTTGTGCGCTAACCTGATTGCATTTGAAGGGACACTAAATACTAAATGCATTTCATGCACCTCACTTTATTCTTCGGGGCTGCCATTATGGAGCTTAGGTTACACTGCAGCAATCTGAAGGAGAGTTTCTGCACACGTGCAAACACGTCAGCACTGAAATGTAGGGAAAACTCAATATGGCAGCACCCACGACTAGAGGGAGGCAGGGGAATAACCTCAATACTAGGCTTATAATATGTATTTAGTGTTTAATTTTCCTTTATTTTACATTCTAATTCTCTTCACATAGAAGGAAATGTTCTATTTACTGTTAAATAGATATTTCTATATGTATTTGATGTTTTGTTGTGAAATAAATACCTATTTATCTATATGAATATATAGATGATGTATAGGTATATACAGATATCAAAATAACTTGAAATTTTGAGCCCCGTCTGTATATACCGATATATATATCTGTATATACGTTGATTGGAGTAGCCGTGTTAGTCCAGAGATTTAGATATCAAAATAACAAGAGTATTGCATTGAGCAATGATACTTTTTTTATTGGACTAACTATACATTTATAAGATGACAAGCTTTCGGAAGAGTTCCTTCCTTTATCAAGTCTAAAGCAATACTGACCAATTCAATGGAATTTACAGATTGTATCTTAAAACACAGAATAGCTAAGAAGACAGTGCAGGGAGAGGAGGAGGTGTCGTAAAAATCATGAGGGGGGCTTAGGTAACAGGCAGACAGTGTCCAGTGTAGGAGAACAGACAGGGGAAATATATAGCTTTACATAGAGCATATACTGACTTAAAGTTATATAACTTATATGTCAGTATATGCTCTATGTAAAGCTATAACTTATATGTCAGTATATGCTCTATGTAAAGCTATAACTTATATGTCAGTATATGCTCTATGTAAAGCTATAACTTATATGTCAGTATATGCTCTATGTAAAGCTATAACTTATATGTCAGTATATGCTCTATGTAAAGCTATATATTTCACCTGTCTGTTCTCCTACACTGGACACTGTCTGCCTGTTACCTAAGCCCCCCTCATGATTTTTACGACACCTCCTCCTCTCCCTGCACTGTCTTCTTAGCTATTCTGTGTTTTAAGATACAATCTGTAAATTCCATTGAATTGGTCAGTATTGCTTTAGACTTGATAAAGGAAGGAACTCTTCCGAAAGCTTGTCATCTTATAAATGTATAGTTAGTCCAATAAAAAAGTAGCATTGCTCAATGCAATACTCTTGTTATTTTGATATCTAAATCTCTGGACTAACACGGCTACTCCAATCAACGTATATACAGATATATATATATATCGGTATATACAGACAGGGCTCAAAATTTCAAGCCTTAAACTACTAGCCAGAACAAAATGTTACTCGCCACTTCTAATTCCACCCACACCCACTACTTCAACCCATCTTTGCATATGTTTAGCCATTGTGAAACATTTTGTAATATTGGTTTTATTTTATACCATAGCAAATTAAATAATGCTACAAACAGTAATAAATAACAAACATAAGTAGGGGTTCTGGGAAAGACAACAATTGGATAGAAAAAGGAAGTTGTTGAACTGATAGAGTGCTGACAGTTATGGAAGGTAATTGCAGACCTGGAGAGGTTTTTTTTTTTTCTAATTATCACTTGGCACTTGGTAAATTGACTCCCATATCTTCTCTCTACACACTTTCTTTCCCCTCTCTCATATCTTTTCACTCTTTTTTTCTCCATTCTCTCTAAACTCTACCTTCTTCTCCGCTTCCACTTTTTCTCTACAGTCTCTCTCTGCCCCTGTTTACCTGCTCAGAAGTAACAGTCTAAGTACTAATGGGGACCCTACAGTCCTAGAGGAATAACATCCTTGCATTTTCATGGCTATTTAATATCCCTTTAGATAATAGTTTTAGCACATAGCCCATAATGTGTGTTTGTCAGTGCTGCAATAGCATGCCTGTTTGTACGTTTTGCATTGTTTTTCAGTGTAAGTACATACTCCTTGAACAGCATATTGAGTGTATTAAATCTTGTCTCCTTTGTTATGAACAATCAGTGTCAGCTATAAATAAGTTCTGAATTCAGTAGATTGCTCTCTACCCTCTCTTGGGGCAATAGAAAAACTAGAATTACAGATTTAATTTTCAAGAAAAGCAGGCTAAAATGTAGTGCATATGAAATATGTTTTTGTTTTTGCTATTCATAATTAGGAATGTTATGGGGAAATACAATCTGACTTTTATATCCCTTATAACTGGTTGGAGAATGACTAAAGGCCTTTACCAGCTTTCACCCAGGGTCAGTCTGTCCTATGTGTCACGCCGTGCCTCTCTAGCCATTGCTAGGGGCGTGGCGTCTCCTTGCTTCTCCTTCCCTGCTCGTTGCCAGGGGTTGTGTTGGGTCCGGATGTGTGCGGTGCTGACGTCATTGCCGCACGCTCCTGATGCTGCTCGGACCTTTGTGGCACGAATCCTGCACTTATGTAAGTATCACTACAATGATCTGTCACTGCCCAAGTATAGGTGTTACTTTGTGTGCTCCTGGGTGTGACAGATCGTTGTATTAATTTGCCTATTTGTGTATGCCTGTTTGACTACTCTGCCTGCTATGCCCCTTAATTACTGGATTGATATACTGCTGCTGAACCCTGCCTGTCTGACTACTCTGCCTGGTATACCCCTTAATTACTGGATTGATATACTGCTGCTTAACCCTGCCTGTCTGACTACTCTGCTTATTTACCCCTGTTGTTCTGGATTGCCTCTTTGTTGCCGAACCCTGCCTGCCTGACCGTTCTAGTGGTGTACCCTTGGACTGCTTTACTGTTGCCAAATCCTGCCTGCCTGACCATTCTAGTGGTGTGCCCTTGGACTGCTTTGCTGTTGCCAGACTCTGCCTGCCTGACCATTCTAGTGGTTTATCCTTGGACTGCTTTGCCGTTGCTGCTGTGGACTGTCCTGCCTGTGGTGAGTGCCGCCTTCCTCATCTTACTAACTTTCTCTGCACTGGGATATTCCCTATCATTCCGGCTCAACGCCAGGCTAACAAGACTACTGGCCGAGTTTTGTCTGATAAAGGAGTATCCCACGAGCATTACATTATACTTGGGCCATGGAGCCAGAAGAGGTGGCACAAGCTGTTTATCTTCAGGGACAGATGTTGGGAACCCATACCATACAATTACAGAATATGGATTCCAAGCTAGAGGCTATTACCGCTCAACTCTCCTTACTAGTTACAGCGAGGAATACCGCTCCTGTTGTTTCACCACCAGTCCCTACTCCTAGTACTGTGACTTCTTCCTCTGCTTTTGGAAGTATACCACGGATGCCTTTGCCTGACAAGTATGAAGGTACTACTGATTGCAGGGGCTTTCTTAACCAATGTAGGCTGCACTTCCGCAATGATACTCACACCTTTCAGTCTCACTAGTCAAGGGTCACCTTTATCATTTCCTTACTGAAAGACAAGGCCCTAGCTTGGGTCTCTCCCCTTTTAAAACAGAACGCTCCACTCCTGCATGATGCTGATGATTTAATTTCTGCTTTATCTGCTGTGTTTGGGACTTCTGGCCGTACCTCTGCTACAGAATATTCTCTCCCGGATCTCCGCCAGGGCACTAGAACTGTGGCACAATTCGTCATCAAGTTTCGCACCTTGGCACTTGAAACCACTTGAGATGGCAGTGCTCTCAAGGCAGCCTTTAGGAGGGGTCTCCATGAACACAACAAAGATGAACTCACTTATCGTGATATTCCTTCTTCTTTGGATGACTTTATAATGCTTTGTATCAGAGACAAGCCAAGAGAGACAGAACAAGGAGGGTCCTTCCCTACCGTTCTCCGGTTTTGGCAGTATCCTCTACCACTTCAACAGCTCCAGTTACCTCTGTGGAGGAACCCATGGATCTATCCTCTTTCAAAGCTTCAGGAGACTGAGACTATGCTTTTATTGTGGATCTAACTCCCACCAACTGAAGGACTGTGACATTCGGCAGGGAAAAGCCAATGCTTAGGGGATAACACAGGGGTACCTCTAAGCATGATCTCTACTAAATTCCCTCACTCCTCTCGGATCTTGGTACCTGTTACCCTTACCTTCCTTCAGAATACTGTCCACACTCAAGCCTTCATTGATTCAGGGGCAGCTTGAAACTTCCTGGATCACTGTTTCATGATTCAAGCTGGCTTGCCTCTTTTGCAGAAAAGACATTGTCACAAGATAACTACTCTGGATGGCACTCCCCTTGGTTAAGGCTTGATCTATTTTGAGTCAGCACCCCTGACCCTGACTGTGGGAGTCCTTCATCCCAAACAGCTGGAGTTTGAGGTCATTCATTCCCCAGCACAGCCTGTCTTCCTTGGCTTCGGGTACACAATCCCCAGTTTGACTGGGCTGAGGGACAACTGGCCTCCTGGGGTACCTCCTGTTTCCACTCCTGCCTTGCTAAAGTTACTCCTCTGCTCCGCATTCCCATAGCCAGTATACAGACTCCTTCAAACCTTCCTTTAGTATACGCGTACTTTGCGGACATATTTGGAAAAAAGCAGCCGACGTGCTGCCACCCCTCTGTCTTTATGACTGCAAGATCGACCTCTTTCCCGGAGCCCCACTTCCTAAAGGGAGGACTTATCCACTCTCCAAGGCTGAAACCAAATCCAAGGAGGAGTACATCCAAGAGAACCTAGCTTTCATTCGCCCTTCCTCCTCTCCTGCTGGGGCAGGCTTCTTTTTTGTCATTAAAAAGGATGGTGGGCTCAGACCCTTGAACAATATAACCATCAAGAATCGCTATCCCATACCATTGATCATGGAACTGTATGACTCACTCCAGGATGCTCGCTTTTTCACCAAATAGTCGCCTAGATTTAGAGTTCTGCGTTAGCCGTCAAAACCAGCGTTAAGGGGTCCTAACGCTGCTTTTTACCGCCCGCTAGTTTTCATCCAGGCGGCATCTTCTATCTTCTTCCATCCGGAGTGGAGCGGGTCCATCTTGAAGCAGCCGGCGCGTATCCATCCTCTTCTTCCACCGTCCTAACACCGAATGAAGGTTCCTTTAAATGACGTCATCCAAGATGGCGTCCCTCGAATTCCGATTGGCTGATTGGATTCTATCAGCCAATCGGAATTAAGGTAGGAAAAATCTGATTGGCTGATTGAATCAGCCAATCAGATTCAAGTTCAATCGGATTGGCTGATCAGATTGAGCTCGCATTCTATTGGCTGATCGGAACAGCCAATAGAATGCAAGCTCAATCTGGCTGATTGGATCAGCCAATCAGATTTTTCCTACCTTAATTCCGATTGGCTGATAGAATCCTATCAGCCAATCGGAATTCGAGGGACGCCATCTTGGATGACGTCATTTAAAGGAACCTTCATTCGGTGTTAGGACGGCGGAAGAAGAGGATGGATCCGCGCCGGCTGCTTCAAGATGGACCCGCTCCACTCCGGATGGAAGAAGATAGAAGATGCCGCCTGGATGAAAACTTCGGACCCTCTGGAGGACCTCTTCTGGCCGGATAGGATGAAGACTTCGGACCCTCTGGAGGACCTCTTCTGGCCGGATAGGATATAGACTTCGGAGCCTCTTCTGGACGGATCGGATGGTACCCGGCTGGGTGAAGACAAGGTAGGAAGATCTTCAGGGGCTTAGTGTTAGGTTTTTTAAGGGTGGTTTGGGTGGGTTAGATTAGGGGTATGTGGGTGGTGGGTTGTAATGTTGGGGGGGGTATTGTATGTTTTTTTTACAGGCAAAAGAGCATGCCCCACAAAAAGCAATTTTAAGGGCTGGTAAGGTAATAGAGCTGTTAACTTTTTATTTTAGAATAGGGTAGGGCATTTTTTTATTTTGGGGGGCTTTGTTATTTTTTTAGGGGGCTAAGAGTAGGTGTAATTAGTTTAAAATTCTTGTAATCTTTTTTTTTTGTAATTTAGTGTTTTGGTTTTTTGTAATTTAGTTTAGTTGATTTAATTGTAGGTAATTATAGGTAGTTTAGTTAATTAATTTATTGATAGTGTAGTGTTAGGTTTAATTGTAACTTAGGTTAGGATTTATTTTACAGGTAATTTTGTAATTATTTTAACTAGGTAGCTATTAAATAGTAAATAACTATTAAATAGCTATTGTACCTAGTTAAAATAAATACAAAGTTGCCTGTAAAATAAATATAAATCCTAAAATAGCTACAATGTAATTATTATTTATATTGTAGCTATATTAGGGTTTATTTTACAGGTAAGTATTTAGCTTTAAATAGGATTAATTTTTTTAAGAAGAAATAATTTATTTAGTTAGAATAAAATTATATTTAACTTAGGGGGGTGTTAGGTTAGGGTTAGACTTAGCTTTAGGGGTTAATACATTTATTAGAGTAGCAGCGAGGTCCGGTCGGCAGATTAGGGATTAATACTTGAAGTTAGGTATCGCAGATGTTAGGGAGGGCAGATTAGGGGTTAATACTATTTATTATAGGGTTTGCGAGGCGGGAGTGTGGCGGTTTAGGGGTTAATACATTTATTATAGTGGCGGCGAGGTCCGGTCTGCAGATTAGGGGTTAATAAGTGTAGGTAAGGTAGCGGTGACGTTGGGGCGGCAGATTAGGGGCTAATAAATATAATATAGGGGTCGGCGATGTTGTGGGCAGCAGATTAGGGGTACATAGGTATAATGTAGGTTGCGGCGGTGTCCGGAGTGGCAGATTAGGGGTTAATAATAAAATGCAGGGGTCAGCGATAGCGGGGGCGGCAGATTAGGGGTTAATAAGTGTAAGGTTAGGGGTGTTTAGGCTCGGGGTACATGTTAGAGTGTTAGGTTCAGACTTAGAAACTGTTTCCCCATAAGAAACAATGGGGTTGCGTTAGGAGCTGAACGCTGCTTTTTTGCAGGTGTTAGGTTTTTTTTCAGCCCAAACTGCCCCATTGTTTCCTATGGGGGAATCGCGCATGAGCACTTTTTTCCAGCTAGCCGCTACCGTAAGCAACGCTGGTATTGAGAGTTGAAGTGGCGGTAAATATGCCTGTACGCTCCCTTTTTGGAGCCTAACGCAGCCCTTCAGAGAACTCTCAATACCAGCGTTATTTAAAAGGTGCGGTGGAAAAAAAACACACGTAGCTAAC
Organism: Bombina bombina; assembly: GCF_027579735.1. Classification (NCBI taxonomy): domain Eukaryota; kingdom Metazoa; phylum Chordata; class Amphibia; order Anura; family Bombinatoridae; genus Bombina; species Bombina bombina. The sequence continues at coordinate 507,710,131 of NC_069503.1, read as the reverse complement.
GCACCCCTTTGGCCGCAAAACTCTAAATCTAGCCGAGTCTTTTAATGATTTGTGAGCTTTTTTGAGGAATTTATTCCTTTTTTTGGACTCCCTTTTACCTATACCCTGGGTCCTGGAAACTGGAGTGAGCCAGCTGGTGGGCTCTGATCTACCAGCCTGTGTAACTTGCACTGCATTATAGTGCACACCGTATGTGAGTATATTATCTCAGCGGGGGTGTTAATTAGGATTACTGTTCATATTTTTGTGACCATCTGGACTATTGGAGTGTCTTTCCCCTCCACCCAATTCTCTCCCTCAACATACAGAGCCAATGGTTTGTTTGATCCTGTATGAGCCAGCTGGTGGGCTCTAAACACAATCCAGCCTGCTTGAATAGCACTGTATTATAGTGTGTTTTCTTTGTGAGTACCTGTTTGCAGAGAGGGTATTTTTGGGTTATCTGATGTATGTTGTTGTAACCTGCTGCACCATTGGAGCGCCTTCTTCTTTTTGTTTTTATGTCTAGAATTATCACCTGTATTCAGAAGAGCTGACCGTGGTGACTGTCTACCATAGACGATAGCCTTTGGAGGGCGCCTTTATCTTTTGTGACCATCATCTGGATGGACCCAATTTGGTGACTTTTACAAAGCCATAAATGCCTTCTCTTGTCTGAAAAAGGCTTTCTGTTCAGCTCCTGTGCTCCGCCATCCTGATCCTGACCTACAGTTCAGTTTAGAGGTTGATGCCTCCGAGATAGGGTCTGGAGCAGTTCTTACCCAAAGGGATCCTTTGACTTCCAAGTCACACCCTGTAGCCTTTTTCTCTAAACGTTTTACTCCTGCTGAGAGGAACTACAATGTGGGTAATTGTTATCTCTTGGCCATTAAGATGGCTTTGACTGAATGGCGTCATTGGTTAGAGGGCAACGCCAATCCCATTCAGATTCTCACCGACCACAAGAATCTGACTTACCTAGAGACTGCTCATCGACTCAATCCTCGACAGGCCAGGTGGGCCTTGTTCTTTTCCTGTTTTAACTTTGTGGTCTCTTATCTTCCTGGTACCAAGAACAAGAAGGCGAACGCCCTTTCCCGTCAGTTCTCTCACTCAAGTGACTCCTCTGAAGCTCCCTTTTGAACACATCATACCTCCCTCCTGTGTGGTTGCTCAACTAAATACCACCCTTCTGCAAAGATTGCAACATGCCCAGTCTAGTAAACCTCCTTGTGCCCCCATGGCCTCCGATATCCTCTTTGTACCTCTGAACCTACGCACCCATGTGCTATCCTGGGCTCATGATAGTAAACTCTCAGGACATCCTGGTTTGCCTAGGACTTTTAAGCGTCTTTCCCAACTGGTATGGTGGCCTACTATGAAGTCTGACGCTCAGGATTATGTGAAAGCCTGCACAACCATTGTCCATTCCCAAACAACCATGGACACACATAACAATGGACTTCATTGTGGACCTTCCTCCTTCTGATCATCATACAGTTATCTGGGTTGTGGTGGATTGCTTTTTTGTACCCCTAACCAAACTGCCTTCTGCCCAAGAATTATCGTCTCTTTTTCTCTCGCATGTGGTCCGACTTCATGGCATTCCTGTGAATATTGTTTCCGACAGAGGTCCACAGTTCATCTCTACCTGTTGGAGAGCCTTTTGTAAGTTGACTGGAACCACTGTTTCCTTGTCTTCTGGCTACCGTCCTCAGACCAATGGACTAACTGATAGCTTAAACCAGGATCTTGAAGCCTTTGTCAACGCTCGCCATACTAACTGGTCTGAGTTGTTACCCCTAGCTGAGCTGGCAAGAAACACTCATTGGCACTCTTCTCTTAAATGTTCTCCATTTCAAGCTGCAGCAGGGTATCAACCTTGTTTCTTCCCTCTTTCTGCTCAGTCCACTGGGGTTCCTGCTGCAGACTGACATGTCACTGGACTCACCACTCATTGGCAATGTATTCGCTCTCAGCTACGTTCAGTTGTCTCTAGATATAAGAAGATTACTGATCGTCATAGAGCTTCTGTATGTGCCATCCCAGTGGGTGAACGTTTATCGGCCCTTACAAGGTCCTGAAAAGACTGACTCCTGTTGCCTACAAAGTGGCCTTGCCCAAAACTCTACGCATACACCCAATCTTCCACATCTCACTACTCAAACCTTACATCAAGAATAGATATACCCGGCTCCAAGCTCCTCCTCCTCTGATCCTGGTCCGTGGTGACCACGAATATGAGGTAGCTAAGATCCTGGACTCCAGATACAGATGCAGACAACTGCAGTATCTGATACATTGGAAGGGTTACTCTGTGGCAAATCTTCCTGGGTTCCTGCCCGTGATGTGCATGCTCCATCTCTGGTCTCCAGATTCCATGCTGCTCATCCTTTAAGGCCGACTCTGGTTCCCGGAGAGAACCCTTGAGAGGGGGGCTATGTCATGCCGCTCTAGCCGTTGCTAGGGGTGTGGTGTCTCCTTGCTTCTCCTTCCCTGCTCGTTGCCAGGGGTTGTGTCGGGTCCGGATGCGTGCAGCGCTGACATCATCGCCGCACGCTCCTGATGCCGGTCGGACTTTTGTGGCATGAATCCTGCGCCTATGTAAGTTTCACTACAATGATCTGTCACTGCCCAAGTATAGGTGTTACTTTGTGTGCTCCTGGGTGTGACAGATCATTGTATTAATTTGCCTATTTGTGTATGATCCATGCCTGTCTGCCTACTCTGCCTGCTATACCCCTTAATTACTGGATTGATATACTGCTGCTTAACCCTGCCTGTCTGACTACTCTGCTTATTTACCCCTGTTGTTCTGGATTGCCTCTTTGTTGCCGAACCCTGCCTGCCTGACCATTCTAGTGGTGTGCCCTTGGACTGCTTTACTGTTGCCAAATCCTGCCTGCCTGACCATTCTAGTGGTGTGCCCTTTGACTGCTTTACTATTGCAAAATCCTGCCTGCCTTACCATTCTAGTGGTGTACCCTTGGACTGCTTTGCTGTTGCCAAACCCTGCCTGCCTGACCATTCTAGTGGTTTGTCCTTGAACTGCTCTGCTGTTGCTGCTGTCGACGCTGGGATAACAAGACTACTGACCGAGTTCTGTCTGATAGAGGAATATCCGACGAGCATTACACTATGTGTTCCTATAATGGTCCCCTGCAATGTTTAAAGGAATATTAAACACTAAATACATTTTATAAGCATAGTATTGAGGTTATTCCCCACCTCCTTCTACTCATGGGTGCTGCCATGTTGAAATCTATTTTTCACTGCATTCCAGTGCTGATGTGTTTGCAAATGTGCAGCAAATCTCCTTCAGATACCTAAAGTTATATGTTCCAATATGGCAGCACCCATGATTAGAGGGAGGTGCATGAAATGTATTTAGTATTTAATGTCCCTAAATAAAGCTTGTCTTGTATTGTTTTTTGTCTTGCTATTTTTAAAACATAAATTCTTGCAAGAGTGTTAGTTTCCCTTGTTTGTTTGTCAGATTTATTCAGCTCATGTATTTTTATAAAATAAATGTATGGTAGCACTTTGAGAAACAAATTGAATACATTTTTATCAATGAATAAAAAGACTTGTGGGGGCGGAGCCAACTGCCGAATGGAGTAGACGCTTTTATGTAGAGCTCCTGAACCAAGCATTGTATTAAACAATCAAAAAGGCTGTTTTTTTCACTCAGAAAATGACCAACTCCTGCTCTACCGCAAGATGTATTTGCTGTGAACCTACTCCAGCTCATTAGATAGATAACATGAGGGCATAGCTCCGACACAAGGCTCCTACATGAAGCGGCTCTGAGACTTTCAGAAGTAAGACGCCATCTTAAGCCTCTCTATGCAACACAGTGCAGTGGAATATCCTGACATAGGGCTGCGGGACGGACTACGGGTGGATTGACTAGTAGGAGGAAATCTGGACCTGCAACCGGACTACTCCTCTCTTCACTTTTGCCGTGCCTGTCTTGCTGCCCTGTTTATTACAAAAGTTTTGCAGTGTATATTCATGACTGCTGATCCCCCGAGCCCCCCCTTCTTTGTTTCCCTTGCTGGTATTTGGGTCACAGCTTCACTAACGGAACATATTAGATAATAATCTCTGCAACCCCTGTCTATGGCTGACATTGTGGGCCCCTCATGCCTCAACAAGGACATGGAGGGCAGAGAAGAGTGGAAGATCTTGAAACTCCAACGCTTAGATGATCATTTCGCTGACCTCCGACAAAGCTTGCTAGCGGTAATGGAACTAGTGAGACATCTACCACAAGCTTCGCAGACAACCCTACAACACGGAAGCCTGGAGACTCCCCTTCAGACCACTAGAATACAGATCCCAAAAGAGGGTGCAGCACCAACTGGTCAGCGCTCCTCAGAGTCTATGGGTGAGCTGCCCCACATTAAGTTCCTAGATACTGGGACAATACCTGATAGCGGGCCACAAGACACGCTACACACACCCACAACTATTATTGAGCTGCATACTGCCCTTCCTCTTGAGATTTTCAACTGGAATAGAGAGAAATGACTCATTAGGGACTAGCAGCTCCCATCGCCATCCCACGGAGGTATTCTCTGCCCTTCTGCTTGAACGCGGAAGGGCCCTGGGACAAACTCTGAGCCTCATGTATAAACTTCATCGATCTGGTTTAGAGGATTCAAAATCTGGTATTGGTTAGACGACCTCATAACCTCATCTTTGCTTCTAAGTGGTGTACTGGACATTTATTATCTCCAAGTTTAAAAGGCCCCTTTCCCTTCATATGTTATGCTACCAGTCTCTTATAGGCAACAATACCGTTAAGTTATATTGTGTGTTCTTATTTTATTTAATAGGATGTGGTTTTAACAATGTCTGCTGTGACTATTTTTTCTTTTTTTTTGTTATTATTTTATCTACATATTGCATGATAGAGGACATTTACTTAAGTACTTAAATTGCCCTTAAGTGTTAAAGATTTGACTAAGTGATGGTTGAAATCGTTAATTTCTTCTAGAAATGACCCCTTGCAGTTGAAACCTGATTCCTTACGAATCCTATGAATACAGCTATAAAGTTTAGATACAGTGTGTATGTTATGCCACATCATAGCTAGACTATAACTATGCTGCATGATTAACGCTATTCACCTTCTTGCCTATACGGCAGCCTCTCCATACCCACAAAATATTATATTTATAGCTTTTAAAAACATGTCTCCCCCAAGCTGCATGCAATTTATTTATGTGCCATCCTAACATTTACGCTATAACCCTTTACTTAAGTCCTATAGAGGCTGTAAGTAACAAACCACCCCTCTGCCTTTATATTAGCCACATATGCCTGGAATCATAACTTACGTATTTTATGTCTATCCACAAGCCCAAAAGCTAGAGCAAAGGCTGGATTACTTATACATTGCATTATGCCAGACACAATATCTCCTGACCTTATTACTGTTTAGCTTCTGGACTCAGGTGTAATGGTTTTCTACCCCCATATGGATCCTCTTTATGATGTCACCTATATTATATCCACTTGTGTAAACATTTGAGCTTTTGATTAAGTAACCTTACTATTAGACCCTTATAAATCTCCTAGCCCTTAAGATATCTATATTCTCCCCATTCTCACTATGGCCCGCCCCCCCTAAAATCCCCCCCCTAAACTGAAAGTGGTTCTGGCCCACTGATCTCCCCCCCCCCCTTAAACCATACCACTACCAGTGAATAATGTTGAGTTTCTTTATTGGACAATTTAACCTATGGGCTCCCTCTATCAAGGGTTCTTCAACTTTCCATAATCCTCTATTCCCTTACACATTATTTGCCTTATCATTAGGATTCCTAAATATATATACTTATGTTATAATATACCTTGTTATATCCGGTAGTGGTTGGTCTATGAAAAAAATTAGAGGTCACTCCTACCCCTGCACAGGTTGGTTACTGTAAATTACATCACCTTTTTCTCAACACTTACCATAAGTACGTGGATTACATAATCTCTGTCTTCTGTATTAAGCGCTAATACTACTCTGTATTTTGTACTTAACCTGTGCTGTTGGCTCACTGTTTGTTACCTTTTACTTTAACCTCAATAAAAAATATTTTTCAAAAAAGACTTGCAAAATTTCAAGAAGGTTCATATGATTAGGACAGAATTTATATTTGAGGAGTTTAAACAAGAAGTGTGTGGAATACTGATTTTTAAATACTTTGAACATTCAAATGCACACCAAAAAATGACTGAATATTAAGTTCTCATAAATCTGTTTAGTAAAAATGTGAACATTTATCATTTTTCAACATGGTTAAAAACAGAATTTATGCTTACCTGATAAATTACTTTCTCCAACGGTGTGTCCGGTCCACGGCGTCATCCTTACTTGTGGGATATTCTCTTCCCCAACAGGAAATGGCAAAGAGTCCCAGCAAAGCTGGCCATATAGTCCCTCCTAGGCTCCGCCCACCCCAGTCATTCGACCGACGGACAGGAGGAAATATATATAGGAGAAACCATATGGTACCGTGGTGACTGTAGTTAGAGAAAATAATTAATCAGACCTGATTAAAAAAACAGGGCGGGCCGTGGACCGGACACACCGTTGGAGAAAGTAATTTATCAGGTAAGCATAAATTCTGTTTTCTCCAACATTGGTGTGTCCGGTCCACGGCGTCATCCTTACTTGTGGGAACCAATACCAAAGCTTTAGGACACGGATGAAGGGAGGGAGCAAATCAGGTTACCTAAACGGAAGGCACCACAGCTTGCAAAACCTTTCTCCCAAAAATAGCCTCCGAAGAAGCAAAAGTATCAAATTTGTAAAATTTGGCAAAAGTGTGCAGTGAAGACCAAGTCGCTGCCTTACATATCTGGTCAACAGAAGCCTCGTTCTTGAAGGCCCATGTGGAAGCCACAGCCCTAGTGGAGTGAGCTGTGATTCTTTCAGGAGGCTGCCGTCCGGCAGTCTCATAAGCCAATCGGATGATGCTTTTAAGCCAAAAGGAAAGAGAGGTAGAAGTCGCTTTTTGACCTCTCCTTTTACCAGAATAAACAACAAACAAGGAAGATGTTTGTCTGAAATCTTTAGTAGCCTCTAAATAGAATTTTAGAGCACGGACTACGTCCAAATTGTGTAACAAACGTTCCTTCTTTGAAACTGGATTCGGACACAAAGAAGGTACAACTATCTCCTGGTTAATATTTTTGTTAGAAACAACTTTAGGAAGAAAACCAGGTTTAGTACGCAAAACCACCTTATCTGCATGGAACACCAGATAGGGCGGAGAACACTGCAGAGCAGATAACTCTGAAACTCTTCTAGCAGAAGAAATTGCAACCAAAAACAAAACTTTCCAAGATAGTAACTTAATATCTATGGAATGTAAAGGTTCAAACGGAACCCCTTGAAGAACTGAAAGAACTAGATTTAGACTCCAGGGAGGAGTCAAAGGTCTGTAAACAGGCTTGATCCTAACCAGAGCCTGAACAAATGCTTGAACATCTGGCACAGCTGCCAGTCTTTTGTGTAGTAAGACAGATAAAGCAGAGATCTGTCCCTTTAGAGAACTTGCAGATAATCCTTTCTCCAAACCTTCTTGTAGAAAGGAGAGAATCTTAGGAATTTTTATCTTATTCCATGGGAATCCTTTGGATTCACACCAACAGATATATTTTTTCCATATTTTATGGTAAATTTTTCTAGTTACAGGTTTTCTGGCCTGAACCAGAGTATCTATTACAGAATCTGAAAACCCACGCTTCGATAGAATCAAGCGTTCAATCTCCAAGCCGTCAGCTGGAGGGAGACCAGATTTGGATGTTCAAATGGACCCTGAACAAGAAGGTCCTGTCTCAAAGGTAGCTTCCATGGTGGAGCCGATGACATATTCACCAGGTCTGCATACCAAGTCCTGCGTGGCCACGCAGGAGCTATCAAGATCACGAGGCCCTCTCCTGATTGATCCTGGCTACCAGCCTGGGAATGAGAGGAAACGGTGGAAATACATAAGCTAGGTTGAAGGTCCAAGGTGCTACTAGTGCATCTACTAGAGTCGCCTTGGGATCCCTGGATCTGGACCCGTAGCAAGGAACCTTGAAGTTCTGACGAGACGCCATCAGATCCATGACTGGAATGCCCCATAATTGAGTTATTTGGCAAAGATCTCCGGATGGAGTTCCCACTCCCCCGGATGGAATGTCTGACGACTCAGAAAATCCGCCTCCCAGTTTTCCACTCCTGGGATGTGGATCGCAGACAAGTGGCAGGAGTGATTCTCCGCCCATTGAATTATTTTGGTCACTTCTTTCATCGCCAGGGAACTCCTCGTTCCCCCCTGATGATTGATATATGCAACGGTCGTCATGTTGTCTGATTGGAACCTTATGAATTTGGCCTTTGCTAGTTGAGGCCAAGCTCTGAGAGCATTGAATATCGCTCTCAGTTCCAGAATGTTTATCGGGAGAAGAGACTCTTCCCGAGACCATAGACCCTGAGCTTTCAGGGATTCCCAGACCGCGCCCCAGCCCACTAGACTGGCGTCGGTCGTGACAATGACCCACTCTGGTCTGCGGAAGCTCATTCCCTGGGACAGATGGTCCAGGGTCAGCCACCAACGGAGTGAATCTCTGGTCTTTTGATCTACTTGAATCATTGGAGACAAGTCTGTATAATCCCCATTCCACTGTTTGAGCATGCACAGTTGTAATGGTCTTAGATGAATTCGTGCAAAAGGAACTATGTCCATTGTTGCAACCATCAATCCTACTACTTCCATGCACTGCGCTATGGAAGGACGAGGAACAGAATGAAGCACTTGACAAGAGCTTAGAAGTTTTGATTTTCTGACCTCTGTCAGAAAAATCCTCATTTCTAAGGAATCTATTATTGTTCCCAAGAAGGGAACTCTTGTCGACGAAGACAGAGAACTTTTTTCTATGTTCACCTTCCATCCGTGAGATCTGAGAAAGGCTAGAACGATGTCCGTATGGTTTGGACGCTATGGCACAATTATCACATAAATTTAAATGGGGAGACACATTGGCTTTCATACATATAGAACATAGCTTATCTGAAGGTACAGACATGTTAAACAGGCTTAAACTTGTCAACAAAGCACAAAAAACGTTTTAAAACAAAACCGTTACTGTCTCTTTAAATTTTAAACAGAAAACACTTTATTACTGAATATGTGAAAAAGTATGAAGGAATTGTTCAAAAATTACCAAAATTTCACCACAGTGTCTTAAAGCATTAAAAGTATTGCACACCAAATTTCAGAGCTTTAACCCCTTAGTGACCAGAGCACTTTTCCATTTTCTGTCCGTTTGGGACCAAGGCTATTTTTACATTTTTGCGGTGTTTGTGTTTAGCTGTAATTTTCTTCTTACTCATTTACTGTACCCACACATATTATATACCGTTTTTCTCGCCATTAAATGGACTTTCTAAAGATACCATTATTTTCATCATATCTTATAATTTACTATAAAAAAAATTATAAAATATGAGGAAAAAATGGAAAAAAACACACTTTTTCTAACTTTGACCCCCAAAATCTGTTACATATCTAAAACCACCAAAAAACACCCATGCTAAATAGTTTCTAAATTTTGTCCTGAGTTTAGAAATACCCAATGTTTACATGTTCTTTTTGCTTTTTTTGCAAGTTATAGGGCCATAAATACAAGTAGCACTTTGCTATTTCCAAACCATTTTTTTCCAAAATTAGCGCTAGTTACATTAGAACACTGATATCTTTCAGGAATCCCTGAATATCCCTTGACATATATATATTTTTTTTTAGTAGACATCCCAAAGTATTGATCTAGGCCAATTTTGGTATATTTCATACCACCATTTCACCGCCAAATGCGATCAAATACAAAAAATTGTTCACTTTTTCACAAATTTTTTCACAAACTTTAGGTTTCTCACTGAAATCATTTACAAACAGCTTGTGCAATTATGGCATAAATGGTTGTAAATTCTTCTCTGGGATCCCCTTTGTTCAGAAATAGCACACATATATGGCTTTGGCGTTGCTTTTTGGTAATTAGAAGGCCGCTAAATGCCACTGCGCACCACAAGTGTATCATGCCCAGCAGTTAAGGGGTTAATTAGGGAGCTTTTAGGGAGCTTGTAGGGTTAATTTTAGCTTTAGTGTAGTGTAGTAGACAACCCCAAGTATTGATCTAGGCACATTTTGGTATATTTCATGCCACCATTTCACCGCCAAATGCAATCAAATTAAAAAAAACGTAAAATTTTTCACAATTTTAGGTTTCTCACTGAAATCATTTACAAACAGCTTGTGCAATTATGGCACAAATGGTTGTAAATGCTTGTCTGGGATCCCCTTTGTTCAGAAATAGCAGACATATATGACTTTGGCGTTGCTTTCTGGTAATTAGAAGGCCACTAAATCCTGTTGCGCCTCACACGTGTATTATGGCTAGCAGTGAAAGGGTTAATTAGGGAGTTTGTAGTGAGCTTGCAGGGTTAATTTTAGCTTTAGTGTAGAGATCAGCCTCCCATCTGACACATCCCACCCCCTGATCCCTCCCAAACAGCTCCCTTCCCTCCCCCACCCCACAATTGTCCCCGCCATCTTAAGTACTGGCAGAAAGTCTGCCAGTACTAAAATAAAAGGGTTTTTAAAAAAAAATGAAATTTTTTTAGCATATTTACATATGCTACTGTGTAGGATCCCCCCCTTAGCCCCCAACCTCCCTGATCCCCCCCAAAACCGCTCTCTAACCCTCCCCTCTGCCTTATTGGGGGCCATCTTGGGTACTGGCAGCTGTCTGCCAGTACCCAGTTTACAATAAAAAGTGCTTTTTTTGGGGTTTTTTTGTTTTTTTCTGTAGTGTAGCTTCCCCCCCCCCACCCCCCACAGACAAACCCCCACCACCTTGCTGATTGTTTAAATTTTATTTTTTATTATATTTTTTATTTCCCCATTTTCTGCAGTGTAGCGGTTCCCACCTGCTCCCTCCCCGTGCACACGCCCGCCCCCACCCTCCCGTGCACGCGCGCGCGCCCGTGCGCGCCCCCAGCCACCCCCGCCCACGATCCCGCCCCCCTTCAGATCCACATGGCCATCGATGGCCGCCACCCGCCTCCCGGTCCGGCTCCCACCCACCAACGCAGGTAGCCACCGATCTCCGGTGCAGAGAGGGCCACAGAGTGGCTCTCTCTGCACCGGATGACTTAAAAAGGTTATTGCAGGATGCCTCCATATCGAGGCATCACTGCAATAACCGGAAAGCAGCTGGAAGCGAGCAGGATCGCTTCCAGCTGCTTTCCACACTGAGGACGTGCAGGGTACGTTCTCAGGCATTAACTGCCTTTTTTCTGAGGACGTACCCTGCACGTCCTCAGTCGTTAAGGGGTTAACCCTTAAAATAACGGAACCGGAGCCGTTTTTAAATGTAACCCCTATACAGTCCCAGCTATAGTCTTTGCTGAGACCCAACCAAGCCCAGAGGGGAATACGATACCAATTGACGCCTTCTAGAAGCTTTTCCAGTAATTTTTAGATCCTCACACATGCATCTGCATGCCCTGCTCTCAGAAAACAACTGCGCAGTAATGGCGCGAAAATGAGGCTCAGTCTATAACTAGAAAGGCCCCCTGACTGGAAAAGGTGTCTAACACAGTGCCTGCCGTTATATAAACGTTCCCCAAGATTATAAATGCAAATTGTCAGCCTAAATCTGAATAATATGCCCAAATAAAGCAATCGATTTAGCCCATAAAAATGTCTACCAGTTTTTTTAGCCCATATTAAGCCCTTTATTCTGTTTGTTTGACTAAGAAAATGGCTTACCGGTCCCCATGAGGGGAAATGACAGCCTTCCAGCATTACACAGTCTTGTTAGAAATATGGCTAGTCATACCTTAAGCAGAAAAGTCTGCTAACTGTTTCCCCCAACTGAAGTTACTTCATCTCAACAGTCCTATGTGGAAACAGCAATCGATTTTAGTTACTGTCTGCTAAAATCATCTTCCTCTCACAAACAGAAATCTTCATCCTTTTCTGTTTCAGAGTAAATAGTACATACCAGCACTATTTTAAAATAACAAACACTTGATAGAAGAATAAAAACTACATTTAAACACCAAAAAACTCTTAACCATCTCCGTGGAGATGTTGCCTGTGCAACGGCAAAGAGAATGACTGGGGTGGGCGGAGCCTAGGAGGGACTATATGGCCAGCTTTGCTGGGACTCTTTGCCATTTCCTGTTGGGGAAGAGAATATCCCACAAGTAAGGATGACGCCGTGGACCGGACACACCAATGTTGGAGAAATCGCTGTACCTATCTTCAGGATGGAAATTTGCAAAGTGATAGATTTAATATTGGGATTTGGGAAGTGCATTCCAAGCATTTTTTGATGAACAATCAGCAGTAGGCCTCTAGATTGATTGTGTGCATTTGTCGGTTGCCAGTATGAGAGTTATATCTCAGTTAACAGCAAGTGTTTTATTTTTGTGCCTTGTACAACTAATCTCTTAGCTGTGAAGCTTTCTGAACAGATAAGATTGACTCCCAATATCCAAAAGATATGAATGTTTGTGCATATATAAATTTTAGGTACAAGGTACTTTCTATTGCCAAACACTGGGTGTCACTGTTCATTCTTATATTGCCACAGTGACAATATAAATAATATTAAAGTATTATAACAAGTGTTAATGTTTATTAAAGTGTGTACACTCGTGGTTCTGTTTAAGGGTGTGAACTTTGTATTGTATTTAGCACATGACTAAGGGCAGTTAGCCTAAAATTATGTCTGTTAATTTTATTGTTGTTTTTTTTACCGATTAAGAAAAAAAAAGTGGTTTTATTATTGTGAAACAGCGCTGCTTTTTTGTAGCTATATCATTCAAGGAAAACTAACGCCTAGATCACTAGTTTTGTCGGTAAGGCTGTGCGGTGCTAACAAGCCTTTTTTTCTTACCGCTAGCCGGCGTTAGCCTCAGAAAAGTGAGCGTTGAGCAAAATTTAGCTCTACATCTCACCTCGATACCAGTGTTGCTTACGGTAGCAGTAAGCAGTCAAAACGTGCTCGTGCACGATTTCCCCATAGGAAACAATGGGACTGAGCTGGGTGAAAAAAAAACTAACACCTGCAAAAAAGCAGTGTTCAGCTCCTAACGCAGCCCCATTGTTTCCTATGTTAAAATAAAAGTTATGTCTACACCTAACACCCTAACATGAATGCCGAGTCTAAACAACCCTAATCTTACACTTATTAACCCCTAATCTGCCGCCGCCGCCATCGCCGACACCTGCATTATACTTATTAACCCCTAATCTGCCGCTCCGGACTCCGCCGCCACCTACATTATACTAATGAACCCCTAATCTGCTGCCCCTAACATTGCCGAACCCTACATTATATTTATTAACCCCTAATCTCCCCCCCCCCAACGTCGCTGCAAGTATATTAAATTAATTAACCCCTAATCTGCCGCCGCCAACGTCGCCGCCACTATAATAAAGTTATTAACCCCTAAACCTAAGTCTAACCCTAACCCTAACACCCCCCTAATTTAAATATAATTTAAAAAATGTAAATAAAATAACTACAATTAAATAAATTATTCCTATTTAAAACTGAATACTTACCGATAAAATAAACCCTAATATAGCTACAATATAACTAATAGTTACATTATAGCTATTTTAGGATTTATCTTTATTTTACAGGCAACTTTGTATTTATTTTAACTAGGTAGAATAGTTATTAAATAGTTATTAACTATGTAATAACTACCTAGCTAAAATAAATACAAAATTACCTGTAAAATAAATCCTAACCTAAGTTACAATTACACCTAACACTACTCTATAAATAAATAAATTAACTAAATTAAACTAATTACAATTAAATGAAATAAACTACATTACGAGAAAAACAAACACTAATTTACAGAAAATAAAAAAAGAATTACAAGAATTTTAAACTAATTACACCTAATCTAAGCCCCCTAATAAAATAAAAAAGCCCCCCCAAAAAATAAAATTCCCTAACCTATACTTAAAAGCGCCTTTTGCGGGGCATTGCCCCAAAGTAATCAGCTTTTTTACCTGTAAAAAAAAAAATACAATACCCCCCCCCACAACATTACAACCCACCACCCACATACCCCTACTCTAAAACCCACCCAATCCCCCCTTAAAAAAAAACTAACACTAACCCCCTAAAGATCACCCTACCTTGAGCCGTCTTCACCCAGCCGGGCACAAGTGGTCCTCCATATGACAGAATTCTTCATCCGATCAAGGCAGAAGAGGTCCTCCAGACGGCAGAAGGCTTCACCCAGGCTGCATCTTCTATCTTCATCCTTCCGGCGCGGAGCGGGTCCATCTTGCATCCAGCTGATGCGGAGCATCCTCTTCAATCGAAGTCCTAACGAAGAATTGGCTAGGTTTAGACTTAGGTTTAGGGGTTAATACCTTTAATATAGTAGCAGCAACGTTGGGGGCGGCAGATTAGGGGTTAATAAATATAATGTAGGTGACGGCGATGTCCGGTTGGCAGATTAGGGGTTAAAAAAATGTATTATAGTGTTTGCGATGTGGGAGGGCCTCGGTTTAGGGGTTAATAGGTAGTTTATGGGTGTTAGTGTACTTTGTAGCACTTTAGTTAAGAGCTTTATGTTCCGGCGTTAGCCCATAAAACTCTTAACTACTGACTTCTGTATGCGGTAGGAGTCTGGACAGGAGAGGGTGTACCGCTCACTTTTTCCAAGACTCGTAATACCAGCGTTAGGCAAATCCCATAGAAAAGATGGGATACGCAATTGACGTAAAGGGATTTGCGGTAGCCTCGAGTCGCGGAAGAAAAGTGAGCGGAATTAAGGTAGGAAAAATCTGATTGGCTGATTAAATCAGCCAATCAGATTCAAGTTCAATCCGTTTGGCTGATCCAATCAGCCAATCAGATTGAGCTCACATTCTATTGGCTGATCGGAAAAGCCAATAGAATGCGAGCTCAATCTGATTGGCTGATTTGATCAGCCAATCGGATTGAACTTGAATCTGATTGGCTGATTCAATCAGCCAATCAGATTTTTCCTACCTTAATTCTGATTGGCTGATAGAATCCTATCAGCCAATCGGAATTTGAGGGACGCCATCTTGGATGACGTCAATTAAAGGAACCTTCATTCGGCGAGTAGGCGTCGGTTGAAGAGGATGGATCCGCGTCGGCTGGAAAGAAGATGGCTCCGCTCCGCTCCGGATGGATGTAGATAGAAGATGCCACTTGGATGAAGATGTCTGCCGGTCCGGATGTCCTCTTCTGCCCGGACAGGATGAAGACTTCTGCCGGTCTGGATGTCCTCTTCTGCCCCATCGGATGAAGACTTCGGCCCGGCTGGGTGAAGACAACTCAAGGTAGGGAGATCTTCAGGGGGGTAGTATTCGTTTTATTTAAGGGGGGTTTGGGTTAGAGTATGGGTATGTGGGTGGTGGGTTTTAATGTTGGGGGGTGTATTTTTTTTTACAGGCAAAAGAGCTGATTACTTTGGGGCATGCCCCGCAAAAAGCCCTTTTAAGGGCTGGTAAAAGAGCTGATTACTTTTTAATTTAAAATAGGGTAGGGAACTTTATTATTTTGAGGGGCTTTTTTATTTTATTAGGGGGCTTAGAGTAGGGGTAATTAGCCTAATATCTTTTTTTATTTTTTGTAATTTAGTGTTTGTTTTTTGTAATTTAGTTTAGTTTCTTTAATTGTATGTAATTGTAGGTAATTTATTTAATGAATTTATTGATAGTGTAGGGTTAGGTTTAATTGTAACTTAGGATTTATTTTACAGGTAATTTTGTAATTATTTTAACTAGGTAGCTATTAAATAGTAAATAACTATTAAATAGCTATTGTACCTAGTTGAGATAAATAAAAAGTTGCCTGTAAAATAAATATAAATCCTAAAATAGCTAAAATATAATTATTAGTTATATTGTAGCTATATTAGGGTTTATTTTACAGGTAAGTATTTAGTTTTAAATAGGAATACTTTAGTTAATAAGATTTAATTTATTTCCTTAGATTAAAATTATATTTAATTTAGGGGGGTGTTAGGGTTAGGGTTAGACTTAGCTTTAGGGGTTAATACATTTATTATAGTAGCGGCGAGGTCCGGTCGGCAGATTAGGGGTTAATACTCGAAGTTAGGTGGCAGCGATGTTAGGGAGGGCAGATTAGGGGTTAATACTATTTATTATAGTGTTTGCGAGGCGGGAGTGAGGCGGTTTAGGGGTTAATACAGTTATTATAGTGGCGGCGAGGTCCGGTCGGCAGATTAGGGGTTAATAAGTGTAGGTAAGGTAGCGGCGACGTTGGGGGGGCAGATTAGGGGTTAATAAACATAATAGTGGCGGCGATGTGGGGGGACCTCGGTTTAGGGGTACATAGGTAGTTTATGGGTGTTAGTGTACTTTAGAGCACTGTAGTTAAAAGCTTTATATACCAGCGTTAGCCCATAAAGCTCTTAACTTTCTATGGGCGTTAGGAGTCTTGTCGGTAGAGGGTCTACCGCTCACTTCAGCCAAGACAGTAAATACCGGCGTTAGGAAGATCCCATTGAAAAGATAGGATACGCAATTGGCGTAAGGGGATCTGCGGTATGGAAAAGTCACGGCTTGAAAGTGAGCGTTAGACCCTTTCCTGCCTGACTCTAAATAACAGCAGGAGGCCAAAAGCAGCGTTAGGACCCCTTAACGCTGCTTTTGACGGCTAACGCAGAACTCTAAATCTAGGCGTAAGAATTATAATGTTCCTCTGCTGAAAAAAAAAATAATCTCTCCAGTTGTTATGTTTTTGTTAAGATTTAATAAAACTTGTTCATAAAAATAAAAAAATCTCTGTAACATCAGATTTATAAGCACCCCTCTTCACATCTGTTCTCTCTTTGAAGGTTACCAACATGCAGAAAATGCCTTTACAGAACAAATAAAACAATACAGAACAATACAGTCCAGTCTAACATATGCACACAAGTAAAACAATCAAGTTTTTATGAATTCCACTTGCTTGGCATTAAAGTAAGCAAAAAAAAAAAACGTGACTATGCCCTCATAATATCCCATAATGCTCAGTCAGCCCCTCGTTTGTGTCTGTGATGTCTCGGAGGCACTTTCTTTTCCAGTCAGAGAGACTTCTTTTCTAACAACAAAACAGGAAAGCAATTATTTTACACTTACAAACATTTATATTAACATTTACATTAAACAGTGTTTAAGTGTGTTTCAAAAGTACACTATATGGTACAATATATATCTATACATATATATATATACAGTATATATATATATATATATATATACTGTATATATATATATGTATAGATATATATATATATATATATATATATATATATATATATATATATAAATTTATATATATATATTTATATACATTTATATATAAAATTAATGTTACCAAGGCAGCACTCTCAATGGGACTATATTAATGAAAAACACAAATTAAGTGATAGCAGTCACAATCATAATATATAAATATAAAAATATACCATATTAAGAAAGGGCTTATGATAAATATACAAAAAGCCAAAGCGTGGCCAAGGCTGCACAGAAAACTGTTTATTTATGTATAGAACAGTGGAAAACAGGTGCAGTGAACATAAACCACTGTAAACCACTCACTCGGAGCACATATTAAATATGTAAAGCAGAGTAAATGACAAACAGCTTAAAGGGACATTATACACTCATTTTTTCTTTGCATAAATGTTTTGTAGATGATCTATTTATAAAGCCCATAAAGTTTTTTTTTTTTTTTTAATTTATAATTTTGCTTATTTTTAAATAACATTGCTCTGATTTTCAGACTCCTAACCAAGCCCCAAAGTTTTATTTGAATACCGTCAGCTACCTTCTCCAGCTTGCTCCTGTTTGTGTAAAGGGTCTTTTCATATGCAAAAGAAGGGGGAGGGGGGAGTGTCTTATTTCCCACTTGCAGTGGGCTTTCCAACTGCCTTTTCAATAGAGCTAAACTGACAGCTTCTAAGTAAGTTTTTAAACCATTTTATACTGGATTTTTATATCAGTATCTGTGCATTTTATTCTTTATAGTAGTGTCTATTACATGCAGTTATGTGAAAATGAGTGTATACTGTCCCTGTCAGAATAACTAGCAACATTGTCTCAATAACATAAGGACACTTTCTCATACATTTGTGTTACATTCAAAGGAAAGGAGAACACACAGTCTCTTAATTAACTGAGGGCACTTAGTGCTTTCGCATGCCCTACAAAGTTGCTTTCCAGAAAATACACAACATAGAAAGAGTTCATGCGGCTTTATTCCGAGCACATAGTGCAACTGCACGCTCAGATAACTTAACCAGACCTTATATCAGAAGGCAACAGTCCTGCACTGGTAAATAGTGATGTTGCGAACCTAAAATTGAATTCAATAGTCAGGCGAACTTTAAAACCTACAAGGACTCTTTCTGGCCACAATAGTGATGGAAAAGTTGTTTCAAGGGTACTAACACCTGGACTGTCGCATGCTGGAGGGGGATCCCTGGCAAAACTCCCATGGAAAATTACATAGTTTATGCAGAGTCTGCTTTTAAGCCATAATGGGCCTAAATCAACTAACATTCCCAAAGTGGCTGTCTCAAAACATCCCGGACAGAAGATAGATTGATAGATAGGATAGATAGATATACATAGATTGATAGTTAGATAGAATCAATAGAAGAGAAATAGATAGATTTGTTAGATATATAATTACCCTAATAAAGTCTAATAATTAAACATGCGTTCTTGGACCCAACTAGGTTGTATTAAGTAGAACTGTTCTTCGCACTTTCAGCCCTGTAACTCCCCCTATTGGTGGAGGTCTATATGGCGGTTATGATTACCCTGACAAAGTATAACAACAAGACACGTGGTCTGGGACCCATGGTAATTTTGTTGTGTTAAGTAAAACTTTTCTTATCACTTGAATCACTCTTACCCCCCCTTTTGTTGGAGCTCTATATGGCCTGCATGATTAGCCTGACAAAGTATAATAATAAAACATCTGGTCTTGGACCCATGGTAATTAGGTTGTGTTTAAGTAGTACTATTCTTATAACTGTAATCCCTGTTACTCCCCCTATCAAGGGAGGTCTATATGGCCTGCATGATTACCCTGACAAAGTATAACATCAAGACACATGGTGTTGGACCCATGATAACTAGCTTGTGTTAATTAGTACTTTTCTTAGCACTTTAATCCCTGTCCCCCCCCCCCCCTATCGGGGGTGTTCTATATGGCCTGCCTGATTACCCTAAAAAAATATAATAATAAGACATGCGGTGTGGTACCCATTTTAACTAGGTTGTGTTTTAAGTACTACCATTCTTAGCACTTTAATCTCTGTAACTCCCCCTATTTGGTGAGGTCTATACGGCCTGGATGATTACCCATACAAAATATAATAATAAGACATCTGCTCTTGGTCTGCGACCCATGGTAACTATGTTGTGTTAATTAGTAATGTCCTTCGCATTTTAATAGCTGTTACTCATACTCACCCTATCGGTGGAGGTCTATATGGCCTGCATGATTACCCTTACAAAATATAATAACCAAATATATGCTCTGGGATCCATGGTAAGTAGGTTGTGTTAAGTAGTACTGTTCTTTGCAGTTTAATACCTGTTACAACACCAAATGGTGGCAGGTCTATCTGGCCTTCATGATTAGCTGCACCCAAACCCCAAAAAAAGGCGAGTGGTCTTAGACTAACACCCATGGCTAACTCGGTTGTTTCAATTAGTACTATTCTTAGCACTTTCATCCCTGTTACGGGCGGTCTACATGGCCATCATGATTAGCCGAACAAAATACTACAATCCAACCTTTGCTCAGTCTTCATAGGCCCTTCATTGTCTGTATTTTGATAGTACAGTTCTTATTATTTTTATAGCTGATACAACACCGAATGGTGGCAGCTCTATATGGCCTGCATGATTAGCCGCACCCAATACAAAAATAAATCCAAGCGGTCTTAAATAAACACCAATGGCTAACTCTGTTGTTTCAAGTTCTACTATTCTTAGCTCTTTCATCTCATCCCTGTTACTTCCAGGACTCTCAGTGGTGGGGGTCTACATGGCCATCATAATTACCCTCACCAAAATATAACAACAATATGTGCGTGCAGGGAACC
Source organism: Bombina bombina (assembly GCF_027579735.1). Classification (NCBI taxonomy): domain Eukaryota; kingdom Metazoa; phylum Chordata; class Amphibia; order Anura; family Bombinatoridae; genus Bombina; species Bombina bombina. The sequence continues at coordinate 507,689,961 of NC_069503.1, read as the reverse complement.
ATGGTAAGCTTACTTCCTTTCGCAAAATCGAGTATAACAGTTGCAGGCAGAGGTTCTGACCCTGCATTATGGCTGCACCTCTCCCTAAAAGAGGCATGCGTTACAGAGTCTGTGGGCATGTATGCAAAGAGCTGGCCTGCCTAAAAAGAGGAGCAAGGCTGTACAGGTTGTTCTCCTTCAGCCGTTTTATACGCTGTCCCACGGCCACGACCCTCAACAACCACAACAGAATGAAACACCACATATGCCATACTTTTGAACAACAGAGTACAGGTATGGCATTGATTTTAGTTACACGGCGATATTTATTATGAACTGTGAAATTGAAAACAAAAACATGATTGGACACCAAGTACAGTACAGGTCGTTCTCCTTCGGCCTTTTTAGAATAGTGTTCCGAACCCCCAACAAAAACAACAGCAGGAAAGAGGACATATGGCATCCTTTTGAACAATAGATGACAGGTAAGGCATAGATTTTACAAAGCCATAGATAATTTTTTTGCAACTGTGAAATAAAAAAAAACATTGATTGGACACCCAGCACACTTCTTTATCCTTAGGCCTTTTTATAAGAGGCTCCCGGAGCCTCAACAGAAACAACAGCATGAAAGAGGACATATGGCATACTTGTGACTAATAGATTACAGGAAAGGCATTGACTTTAGAAACCCGGGGATAATTTGTTGCAACCGTGAAATCTAAAAAAAGATTGATTAGACACCCTGTACACTTATTTATCCTTAGGCCTTTTAAGCAGAGGCTCCAGGACCCTCCACAAAACCAGCAGCATGAAAGAGGACATATGGCATCCTTTTGAAAATTAGATTACAGGAAAGGCATTGATTTTAGAAACACAGAGATCATTAGTTGCAACCATGAAATCTAAAAAAAATTAGATTATACACCCAGTACACTTCTTTATCCTTAGGCCTTTTTATAAGAGGCTCCCGGTCGGAGCCTCAACAGAAACAACAGCATGAAAGAGGACATATGGCATCCTTGTGAATAATCGATTACAGGAAAGGCATTGATTTTAGAAACCCGGGGATAATTTGTTGCAACCGTGAAATCTAAAAAACATTGATTAGACACCCAGTACACTTATTTATCCTTAGGCCTAATTTTTAGCAGAGGCTCCAGGACCCTCAACAAAACCAGCAGCAGGAAAGAGGACATATGGCATCCTTTTGAAAATTAGATTACAGGAAAGGCATTGATTTTAGAAACCCACAGATCATTATTTGCAACCGGGAATTTGAATCAAACAAATGATTCGATGGATACCCAGTACACTTCTTTCTCCTTCTGCCTTTTTATAAGAGGGTCCAGGACCCTCAAAAAAACACCAGCAGGAAAGAGGACGTATGGCATCCTTTTGAACAATAGAGTACAGGTACAGCATTGATTTTACAAACCCAGAGATAATTTTGGTCAAATGTGAAATAGAAAAAAAAATTGAGTGGACACCCAGTACACCTCTTTCTCCTTAGGCCTTTTTATAAGAGGGTCCAGGACCCTCAAACAAAATACCAGCAGGAAAGAGAACATATGGCATCCTTTTGAACAATAGAGTACTTGTACGGCATTGATTTTAGAAACCCACAGATAATTGTTTGGAAAAGTGAAATAGCCCCAAAAACCATGCTTGGACTCCCACTCCAGGTCGTTCTCCTTCAGCTTTTTTATAAGAGGGTCCAGCACCCTCAACAGAAACAACTGCAGGAAACACCACTACATATGCCATCCTTTTGCACAAGCGAGTACAGGTATGGCATCCATTTTAGAAACCCAGAGATGATTGAGAGGAACCAGGAACATTTTTCTAAAAATTTGATGGGGCACCCATTACAGGTCGTTCTCATTCAGCCTTTTTATACCATGGGCCATGACCCGCAACAGGCACAACAGCATGAAACACCTCATATGCCACCCTTTTGCACAATAGAGTACAGGTATGGCATAGATGGAACACGGAGATAATTTAGAGCAACCAAGAGACGGATAAAGATGCTTGGTCAGTCCTCCTTCAAATTTGTGGCATTTTGCGTTCAATTTAATGGTCCACCAGATATGAGTGGTTTGCTAAGTTGTACAATTCGTAACAGTTTAATCACTAGTGTTATGTGCCTTATTTTTTTTATTTGAGTTTTGTACCCACAGAGCTGCAGCAGAGGCCAGAAAAATTAGGAATGTACAAATGACTGAAAAAATTGGGTATTGTTGTAGCAACTGCTGTAGCAGCGGCCAGAAAAAATGATGGGTTTGTAAAACATTTATAAAGTGCCCTAAAAGCTTGTGGCTTGAACACTAGTTGTTGGCGGATAAGTCAAGCAAGTCCTCCGGCTTTATAACAAAAAAAAAGGCCAGCCTGTGTACCAGTTGTAGCCCAAGCCAGCTCATCTAATCATCAGGCCTTTTTTATTCAAATGTATCGCCCAATGTCAGTCCCTTCAGGATCCAGCCCTCATTCATTTTTATAAAAGTGAGATAGTCAAGGCTTTTTTTACCTAGGCGACTTCTCTTCTCAGTGACAAAACCTCCTGCTGCACTGAAAGTCCTTTCGGACAGGACACTTTAAGCGGGGCAGGCCAGAAGTTCCATTGCAAATTGGGATAGCTCAGGCCACAAGTCCAGCCTGCACACCCAGTAGTCAAGGGGTCCATCGCTCCTGAGAGTGTCGAGATCCGCAGTTAAAGCTAGGTAGTCTGCTACCTGTCGGTTGAGTCTTTCTCTAAGGCTGGATCCCGAAAGGCTCTGATGGTGCATGGGAGTTAAAAAGGTACGCATTTCCTCCATCAACAAGACGTCAGGAAAGCGTCCGGTCCTTGCCGCCGTGGTCATGGGAGGAGGAGGAGGATTAATTTAATCTCTTCCCCTGTTACATTCCCGTGGTGCTGTGACATCACCCTTATACGCTGTGTAAAGCATAGTTTTTAATTTATTATGAAAATGCACCATCCTTTCCGACTTGCGGGAATTTGGTAACATTTCAGGCACTTTATGCTTATACCGGGGGTCGAGGAGCGTGGACACCCAGTACAGGTCGTTCTCCTTCAGCTTTTTTATACGAGGGTCCCTCAACAGGCACGACAGCATGAAAGAACCCATTTGAACAAGGTTGGATGCCGAGCTAATCATGTCGCGTTCCTCCTCCTCACTGATCTCACTGATTGTATCTTCTTCCCCCCAGCCACGTACAACACCACGGGTACCAGAGAGGTGACAACAACGAGCACCCTGGGATGCCTGTTGTGCTCGGTCTTCCTCCTCCTCCTCCTCCTCAAAGCCACATTCCTCCTCTGACACCTCTTCCTCACAATCCTCTTCCTGCGTTGCCGCAGGTCCAGCAAGCGATGCTGATTCGGCTGTTTGTGGGGGTGATGGACACCACAACTCTCCCGCTTCCTCTTCACGCTCATCTACTGCCTGATCCAGCACTCTTCGCAGGGCACGCTCCAGGAAGAAAACAAATGGTATGATGTTGCTGATGGTGCCTTCAGTGCGACTGACAAGGTTTGTCACCTCCTCAAAAGGACGCATGAGCCTACAGGCATTGCGCATGAGCGTCCAGTAATTTGGAAAAAATATCCCCAGCTCCCCAGAGGCTGGCCTAGCACCCCGGTCATACAAATACTCATTAACAGCTTTTTCTTGTTGTAGCAGGCGGTCAAACATTAGGAGTGTTGAATTCCACCGTGTCGGGCTGTCGCAAATCAAGCGCCTCACTGGCAGGTTGTTTCGACGCTGGATATCGGACAAGTGCGCCATGACCGTGTAGGAATGCCTGAAATGGCCACACACCTTCCTGGCCTGCTTCAGGACGTCCAGTAAGCCTGGGTACTTATGGACAAATCGTTGTACACTTAGATTACACACATGTGCCATGCACGGCACATGTGTCAACTTGCCCAATTTCAATACCGCCACCAAATTACTTCCATTGTCAGAAACAACCTTGCCAATCTCCAGTTGGTGCAGAGTCAGCCACTGATCCACCTGTGTGTTCAGGGCGGTCAGGAGTGCTGGTGCGGTGTGACTCTCCGCTTTCAGGCAAGTCAACCCCAAGACGGCGTGACACTGCCGTACCCGGGATGTAGCATAGTACCTGGGGAGCTGGGGGGGTGCCATAGATGTGGAGCAAGACGCAGAAGTTGAAGAGGACTCAGCCGAGGAAGAGGTTATGGAAGAGGATGGAGTAGGAGGAGTAGAGGAGGTAGCAGCAGGCCTGCCTGCAAGTCGTGGCGGTGTCACCAACTCTTCTGCAGAGCCACGCATTCCATGCTTGTCAGAAGTCAGCAGGTTTACCCAATGCGCAGTGTAGGTTATATACCTGCCCTGACCATGCTTTGCAGACCAGCTATCCGTGGTCATATGGACCCTTGCCCCAACGCTGTGTGCCAGACATGCCATAACTTCCTTTCTCACAACAGAGTACAGGTTTGGGATTGCCTTTTGTGAAAAGAATTTTCTGCCAGGTACCTTCCACTGCGGTGTCCCAATAGATACAAATTTTTTGAAAGCATCAGACTCCACCAGCTTGTATGGTAAAAGCTGGCGGGCTAAGAGTTCAGACAAGCCAGCTGTCAGACGCCGGGCAAGGGGGTGACTTTGAGAAATTGGCTTCTTACGCTCAAACATGTCCTTGACAGACACCTGACTGTGGGCAGATGACCAGGAACTGCTACGTAAGAGAGACTGAGTGGAGGATGGTTGAGAGGGGGCAAGGAGGACAGCACTGGTTGACGTGGCTGAAGATGCTGGAGCAGGAGGAGGAGGGTGGCTTTCACTTTGTGTGCCGCTTCTACTCATGTGTTCTTCCCATCGGCCTTTGTGATGGGAGACCATGTGCCTTCGCAAAGCAGTTGTACCTAGGTGGCTGTTGGACTTCCCACGACTCAGTTTCTTTTGGCACAGGTTGCAAATGGCATCGCTGTTGTCAGAGGCAGACACACAAAAAAAAAATGCCACACTGCTGAGCTCTGCGATGACGGCATTCTGGTGGTGGCAACAGCATGCGTTGATGGGCGTCGGCGTGCTGTCTGGCTGACCCCTGGTGACGATGCATGCTGTCTGACTGTGCCACTAGCTCCTTGAGACGACCTCCCCATGCTTCCAAATCGTCTCCTCCTCCTCCTCCTCCTCCTCTCTGTCTCCCCATCTGAACTTTCCCCCTCTTCTTCTTCTCTTCTAGCAGGCACCCAAGTGACATCCACTGACACATCATCATCAACCGCTTCACTTGTATCTGAAACATCAAGAAAGGAAGCAGCAGTGGGTACAACATCATCATCATCATCACACCGTACCTCCATGTCGGTTATGCTGCCTGACTGAGACTGATCACCATTATCTACATCCTCTGTCAATGATGGTTGCGCATCACTCATTTCTTCCAAATGATGTGTCAATAACTCCTGTGACAGATCAAGTGAAGCGGCTGTGGTGCTAGTGTTGGTGGTGGCGACAGGCGGGGGAGTGGCACTGGTCACTTGAGACCTGCCCAAAGCACAGCTGGACTTAGATGGTGCATCAAGGTTAGGAGGACTAGCAGCGAAAGCTGAAGAAGATTGGGTGTCCTGTGTTAGCCATTCAACTAGGTCCTCCTCAGAAGTTTTTGCGTCCCCCCTGGCACCCGGCGTCTGAACAATGTGCATATTTGTAGGGTCTAAAGGAATCACAGCACCACGACCACGGAACCTGCGGGTGGCCTGCCTCTGCCTGTCATTTTTTTTAAAAATGGACACTAACAATACTATTACACCAATTGAGTGGTGGCACTGTGAAAGTGGGCACAGTATACGCTGTGAGACTGACAACAACAAAAAAGACAGATGTTTTAAAAATCACAAATTGTTAATTTTTTAAAATATTACAAGTACTGTGGCAACAAATATGATTGTTTGGCACTAGTTGGCAAATGGGCCTGTCTGGCACACACGCTGGGAGAAAGGAAACTGCAATTCAATGGCACTAGGAGACTGAAGAATCACAGTCAAAACAGTTATGATTAACAAAAATTCAAATCCTGTTACAATAAATATGAGTGGTGGCACTAATTGGCTAGTTGGGACTGGCACACAGGCAGGCAGGCAGGAGGAAAATGCAATTCAAGGGCACTAGTAGACTGCAGATTGACAGTCAAAACAGTCATGATTGACAAATTTTGCAATACTGTTAAAAGAAATATGATTGCTGGCACTAATTGGATAGTTGGGCCTGGCACACAGGCTGGCAGGCAGTAGAAAAGTGCAATTCAATGGCACGAGCAAACTGAGGATTAAGATCAACAATCAAATTTTTTTTAATTTTAATTAGTAACTATACTGTGACAACAATTATGATTGGTGTAAATAGTTGGCAAGACGGCCTGGCACAAAAGGCTGGCAGGTAGGAGGTAGATGCAATTCAAGGACACTAGGAGACTGATTACTGACAGTCAAAACAGTGATGATTGACAATTTTTGCAATACTGTTAAAAGAAATATGATTGCTGGCAATAATTGGCTAGGTGGGCCTAGCACACAGCAGGCTGCAAGGCAGGAGGAAAGTGCAATTCAATGGCACCAGCAAACTTAGGATTCACAACAACTATTACCAAAAATTTTAATTTTTAATTATTAAGAATACTGTGACAACAAATATGATTGGTGTAAATATTTTTCAAGTAGGCCTGGCACACAGGCTTGGAAGGCAGTAGAAAAGTATAATTCTAGGGCACAAGCAAACTGAGGATTAAGATCAACAATCAAGACTTTTTTAATTTTAATTAGTAACTGTACTGTGACAACAATTATGATTGGTGTAAATAGTTGGCAAGATGACCTGGCACAAAAGGCTGGCAGGCAGGAGGTAAATGCAATTCAAGGACACTAGGAGACTGATTACTGACAGTCAAAACAGTGATGATTGACAATTTTTGCAATAGTTAAAAGAAATATGATTGCTGGCAATAATTGGCTAGGTGGGCCGGGCACACAGCAGGCTGCAAGGCAGGAGGAAAGTGCAATTCACTGGCACCAGCAAACTGAGGATTCACAACAACTATTAACAAAAATTTTAATTTTTAATTACTAAGAATACTGTGACAACAAATATGATTGGTGTAAATATTTTTCAAGTAGGCCTGGCACACAGGCTTGGAAGGCAGTAGAAAAGTATAATTCTAGGGCACAAGCAAACTGAGGATTAAGATCAACATTCAAGACTTTTTTAATTTTAATTAGTAACTGTACTGTGACAACAATTATGATTGGTGTAAATAGTTGGCAAGATGACCTGGCACAAAAGGCTGGCAGGCAGGAGGTAAATGCAATTCAAGGACACTAGGAGACTGATTACTGACAGTCAAAACAGTGATGATTGACAATTTTTGCAATAGTTAAAAGAAATATGATTGCTGGCAATAATTGGCTAGGTGGGCCGGGCACACAGCAGGCTGCAAGGCAGGAGGAAAGTGCAATTCACTGGCACCAGCAAACTGAGGATTCACAACAACTATTAACAAAAATTTTAATTTTTAATTACTAAGAATACTGTGACAACAAATATGATTGGTGTAAATATTTTTCAAGTAGGCCTGGCACACAGGCTTGGAAGGCAGTAGAAAAGTGCAATTCTAGGGCACGAGCAAACTGAGGATTAAGATCATCAACAATCAAGATTTTTTTAATTTTAATTAGTAACTATACTGTGACAAAAAATTATGATTGGTGTAAATAGTTGGCAAGACGGCCTGGCACAAAAGGCTGGCAGGCAGGAGGTAGATGCAATTCAAGGACACTAGGAGACTGATTACTGACAGTCAAAACAGTGATGATTGACAATTTTTGCAATACTGTTACAAGAAATATGATTGCTGGCAACAATTGGCTAGGTGGGCCTGGCTCACAGCAGGCTGCAATGCAGGAGGAAAGTGCTATTCAATGGCACCAGCAAACTGAGGATTCACAACAACTATTACCAAAAATTTTAATTATTAAGAATACTGTGACAACAAATATTATTGGTGTAAATATTTTTCAAGTAGGCCTGGCACACAGGCTTGGAAGGCTGTAGAAAAGTGCAATTCTAGGGCACGAGCAAACTGAGGATTAAGATCATCAACAATCAAGAATTTTTTAATTTTAATTAGTAACTATACTGTGACAAAAAATTATGATTGGTGTAAATAGTTGGCAAGACGGCCTGGCACAAAAGGCTGGCAGGCAAGAGGTAGATGCAATTCAAGGACACTAGGAGACTGATTACTGACAGTCAAAACAGTGATGATTGACAATTTTTGCAATACTGTTAAAAGAAATATGATTGCTGGCAACAATTGGCTAGGTGGGCCTGGCTCACAGCAGGCTGCAAGGCAGGAGGAAAGTGCTATTCAATGGCACCAGCAAACTGAGGATTCACAACAACTATTACCAAAAATTTTAATTTTTAATTATTAAGAATACTGTCACAACAAATATGATTGGTGTAAATATTTTTCAAGTAGGCCTGGCACACAGTCTTGCAAGGAAGTAAAAAAGTGCAATTCTAGGGCATGAGCAAACTGAGGATTAAGATCATCAACAATCAAGAATTTTTTAATTTTAATTAGTAACTATACTGTGACAACAATTATGATTGGTGTAAATAGTTGGCAAGACGGCCTGGCACAAAAGGCTGGCAGGCAGGAGGTAAATGCAATTCAAGGACACTAGGAGACTGATTACTGACAGTCAAAACAGTGATGATTGACAATTTTTGCAATACTGTTAAAAGAAATATGATTGCTGGCAATAATTGGCTAGGTGGGCCGGGCACACAGCAGGCTGCTAGGCAGGAGGAAAGTGCTATTCACTGGCACCAGCAAACTGAGGATTCACAACAACTATTAACAAAAATTTTAATTTTTAATTACTAAGAATACTGTGACAACAAATATGATTGGTGTAAATATTTTTCAAGTAGGCCTGGCACACAGGCTTGGAAGGCAGTAGAAAAGTGCAATTCTAGGGCACGAGCAAACTGAGGATTAAGATCATCAACAATCAAGAATTTTTTAATTTTAATTAGTAACTATACTGTGACAAAAAATTATGATTGGTGTAAATAGTTGGCAAGACGGCCTGGCACAAAAGGCTGGCAGGCAGGAGGTAGATGCAATTCAAGGACACTAGGAGACTGATTACTGACAGTCAAAACAGTGATGATTGACAATTTTTGCAATACTGTTAAAAGAAATATGATTGCTGGCAACAATTGGCTAGGTGGGCCTGGCTCACAGCAGGCTGCAAGGCAGCAGGAAAGTGCTATTCAATGGCACCAGCAAACTGAGGATTCTCAACAACTATTACCAAAAAAATTAATTTTTAATTATTAAGAATACTGTCACAACAAATATGATTGGTGTAAATATTTTTCAAGTAGGCCTGGCACACAGGCTTGGAAGGCAGTAGAAAAGTGCAATTCTAGGGCACGAGCAAACTGAGGATTAAGATCAACAATCAAAACATTTTTAATTTTAATTAGTAACTATACTGTCTGTGACAACAATTATGATTGGTGTAAATAGTTGGCTAGACGGCCTGGCACAAAAGGCTGGCAGTGGCAGGCAGGAGGTAAATGCAATTCAATGGCACTAGGAGACTGAATATTTGCAGTCCAAAAAATTATGATTTTTATTTTTTTATATACTGTTAAAAGAATTGTGATTGGTGCCACTAATTGGCTAGTTGGGCCTGGCACACAGGCTGGCAGATATGAGTCGTGGATGGTAGGTAGGGCAGCAATTTAACACAGTATGCTGTGTAAGTGACAAAAACACAGGCCTGATAGAAAATTAAGTTAGATTACACTAGCAAAATATTTTAAAATTTTAGATTTTAATATTAAAATTATGTTAAGAAGTGCAATGCACATATGACTCTATGAGTGGTCGCACTGGCTGGCTGCTACGTAGGGCAGCAATTAACAACAGTATGCTGTGTAAGTCAGATAGACAGTTAGACACAGGCCTGATAGAAAATAAAATTAGATTACACTAGCATAATGATTTAAAGACTTTTTTTTGGCAATTTAAAGAAAAAGGTTAAGCACATACATATGAGTCGTGGCTGATAGCCTTGGAAGGGCAGCTATTAAAAACAGTAGGCTCTGTAAGTCAGATACACACACGCCTGATAGAAAATACTATTAGATTACACTAGAAAAATTATTTAAATTATTTTTTTGGGGGGGAATTAAAAAAAGGCTAAACACATATGAGTCGTGGATCATAGACTAGGGAGGGCAGCAAGTAAACACAGTAGGCTCTGTATGTCAGCAAAACACACAGGCCGGATAGAAAATTATATTAGATTACACTAGCAAACAAATTTAAACTTTTTTTTTTATATATATTAAAATTAAGGTGAAGAAGAATAGATATGAGTGCTGGGTGGCTGCCTGGCACAGACAAATTAACCAAAAGACTGAAAAAAAATTTGGTATATTAATGCTGAGTGAGCCTGACAGACACAGGCCTGATAGTAAATGTAATTAGATTACACTAGCAAAATATTTTTTTTTTTATTTTTTTTTTTTTTAAATTTAAAATAATGTTATAAACGGATATTAACACTGGTGGCTGCTGGCTGGCACAGAGCAATGAACCAGAGTATATGCTGTGTGACACTGGCCTGATAGAAAATGAAAAAAAATTACACTAGAAAAATAATGACATTTTTTGGTTACTTAAATTTAAACTAATGTTGTTAGGGAGATATCAGTGGTGGCAGTAGTCACAGCATATGCTGTGAGCCTTAAACACACAGCCTGAAAGACAGGCAAATGCTAATAAAAAAAAAACGAAAAAAAAAAAAAAACGGCACGAAATATAGCCCTAAAAAGGGCTTTTTGGGGTGCTGTGCTTGCAGCAGAGATGAGTGGAGTCCTTCTGGACTGTAAATACACTAGCCTAGCTATGTTTTTCCTATTAATGTCAGGAGCAAAAACACAACACGTCCTCTCATTAAGAAAGCAAGGTCGTTATGAGTCTAAAATGGCGGATTCCGAGTAGCTGGGAGGGTCTGTGAGGGAGTGTCTGATGTTGATTGGCTCTAATGTGTCAGGCGGCTGTGACATAAAGGGTCAAAGTTTCCACAATGATGACACATAGGGGCGGATCGAACATCACCATGTGTTCGCCCACAAACGCGAACAAGCTATGTTCGCAGGGAACTGTTCGCGGGCAAATAGTTCGGGACATCACTACTCTTGAGTTACCATTTACGAGAGAGCTGGGCCTGTTGATCACCCTAAAGAACAAGTTTGGGGTGATTTATCTCTGCCACCTCTGAGGTAGTATAGAGGTTAAGAAGAAGCAGTCATGCAACCACTTCTCCTAAACTTGTATGAGAGAGTCTACACTGCAAAGGCTCCAAAGCAGCTTTCACTGTTTAATAAATGGAGCCTTTTGCCTCCTGGCTCCTGCAAATCCTGAGTATTCCTTTACTCTCTTGCAGATTTTGGCCTCAATTTATCAAGCTTCAAAAGCAGCTTCTAAGCTGGTGTGGCCAGGCCTGTATATGCAGTGGCGTCACTAGGGTTGGTGTCACCCGGTGCGGTAAGTTATGGTGTCACCCCCCCCAGAAAGCAGACACACACAAAAACACAGGCACACACACATACAAACACTCAGACACACTTAAAAACATACTCAGATGCACACACAAACACTCGGAAACACACTCAGACACACACACAAAAACACACACACAAAAACACTGAGACACACACAAAAACTCAGACACACACATACAAAATATGTAAACTGCACTGCATTAATTATAAAGCTCATGCCTAGAGCTGCTCCCTGGCTCAGCAGAGCATCAAATGAAAGATATACAGAGCACTCTAAAATAAATCACTGAAGAAAAGGTTTAGGCGCGCAAACTATGAAAATTCTGCTCTCTGACTCTGTTCCAAGTCTGTCAGTGCACAGCCCCGGGCCGCGTGCCTACCGCTTCTTATGGCCAATCACCTCTGCACTTTGCCCACCCCCAGACCCCGCCCGCCCTCCTACCTGTTCAGTGTGCACTTAGTGTACCATAACCGTAAAGGTCTGGTGGGCATCATACGTGGCTCCTTCACTTTAGAGACAGTGTTAGACAGTCATGCGGTCAGGTGCCAGGCATCCCCTCACGATTTCCCAGCTCCCGTTTAGAGAGACAGCACAGCAGTGAGTGACTCCACTGCTCCACATGTCACTGAGCAGTGAACACAGATAGGCAGGCAGGTTTAGGCTAGCAGCGCAACTTTGCAAGCCCCACGGCATGCCCACAACATTCATAGAGAAATTGGGCAGGGGAGAAGCAAAGTACAAACAAGCAAAAGCAGCCGGGAAAACTATTTGTTGAAATTGCAGCACTGGCTCAAGGGGCAAAAAAATTGTGTGTCTATAACTTCCCCAGTCCCGCCAATGTTCACAAATGCCAGCCCCTCTAATAAAAAAAATCTATGAATCTCAACATTGTATTTCTTTGAATTTCAATAAAATTAAAAAAAAAAAAATGTTTTTTTTTGGTGTCACCCCCTGGAGGGTGTCACCCAGGTGCAGCCCGCACCCCCCGCACCCCCTAGTGACGCCACTGTGTATATGAAAATTAAGAGGTCTTTGTCACCTCAGATGTGGCAAACTTAAATCCTCCTGGACAAACTTGCTTGGATGATGGACTCCTGATTGAGTTAGAGCAGGGAACAGGCAACAGTTGTGCAAAGACAAAGGGGGGTGGTGGACACCACTTTGCTATACTTAAATGAAGAAAGACAGGTTCCCTGGCTGAGAACGTTGTCCACCCGCATATTGATAAATGGGGCCAGTTGTCCTTATTACCACTACTGTATGCTTGTTCTATGAACAAATCACTATTTCTCTCTGCAATTACTCCTAAACCTGTCACCTGACAATTTGAGATTATAATCTTTTGTTCTTCTTTTCTTTTTAAAGTCTTCAACCTCAATTTTATTAAATCTCTCCTGTCCTCTAATCTAGCATTTAATTTTTAGATAATTTATCACATAAATAAATGTCAATATATTGACTTAAAGAGACACTGAACCCAATTTTTTTATTTCGTGATTCAGATAGAGCATGCAATTTTAAGCAACTTTCTAATTTGCTCCTATTATCAATTTTTCTTCATTCTCTTGCTTACTTTATTTGAAAAAAAAAGGCATCTAAACTATTTTTTTGTTTCAGAACCATGGAAAGCACTTGTTTATTGGTGGGTGAAGAACAACACAAGAACAACACAGTGTGTTCACCAAAAATGGGCCGGCATCTAAACTTACATTCTTGCATTTCAAATAAAGATACCAAGAGAATGAAAAATGAAAGAAAATGTGATAATAGGAGTAAATTAGAAAGTTGCTTAAAATTGCATGCTCTATCTGAATCATGAAAGAAAAAATTTGGGTTCAGTTAACTCTATTGACTTATTATGAAATTTGTAGATTCTTACATTCTAAAATGCATTTTGCTCTCATAGACAGACAATCTAGCTTTAAAAAAACATATATTATACATATACTAAATCACATGAAAGCAATGCTACATATCCGTATAAAGCTAGCTAGAAAATATCACATAAACATCTCTACTTAAAAATGTTACATCAAAATTTCTTCAGCTCGCCAGAGTAAGTGCTCTGTGAGCAGTTTTCCTTCAGCTACTCTTTTTACTACCATTTGCATTGTGAAAAAGGCAGCCAAATGCTTAGTTCACACTTTTCTTTACTGTGATCTTTTGGAATTAAATTATAAATTTCCATATAATATGGATAGAAATAATGTGACCCTTGCCTGCACATGCCACATGTATATTTCCTTGCATGACCCAGGACTAGCACCCTGATTGGTTGCTTAAAGACCCTTTACAATGGAATGTGGCTACTGAGGAAATTCAGAACTAAAATATCTTCCTTTTTTACAAGGAGATGCAAAAAGACTGTGGCCTTGATTAAAAGTGGAGCACAAAAAATATTAGCTCTATTGTGTGTTGACATTGTTTAAGCACAATTAATAGCGCTTCTATTATTGTGCTCATATTACAAGTTCAAAATTATTTTTTAATGCTTGAGTGATAGTCCAGGGTGTTCTAACTCCTGCAGGTTGGATAGTGTGACTGCACTAAATCCTTCACATAATAGACTTCTATGAGGGCACACACTTTTTTATAACGTGAAAACATATTAAAAAAGCATATAAAGGAAAAGAACAAAGGTAAATGTATTTTATTTTTAGTGAACAACAGAGTATGTCCCACAGTCTAAAGGTCGTAATAATGTCTAATGGACAACATTTATCATGCTATGCCATAAAACACTGTACCATTGAGGAAAAGCTGTTCAGTTAACTAAGAGAGAACTTTCTCATGGTGCTTCCAGGTGCACAATAGCATAGCACAGCTACCGGAACCTTTGTTTCTAAGCACATTTTCTTAAAATAAATTGTTAATCATATTTAAACAACAGAAGCCAGCCTGCAGTACAATAATAATAAAAATGTGATGTATGCTCTAATTACAAACATTAACAAATGAGATTTACTCAAACGTATAAAACATTAAATATGGGCATAACCAGATGCGTGTTTGATCCTGTATGCTCAATAGTCAATGGGATAAACATATTAACTCAAAATAAGCCTATCTGTGTTTATTTAGTACAAACTATAATTTGGTGATTTGTAGTGGTCAAACGTATAAAAAGCCAACATTGCAAAGTAAAGTGCAGCGAAAAAAAAGTCAATGCATGTTACTGCAGAAGATTTCTGATGAGTTATGGGATAATATGTTCTGCCACTGAAGCCAGCTAGTGACTCTCATCAAGCTAAATAAATGTCTTTTGTTTGAAAAACGGTTTGGCTCACGCTCTTTTGTCTTTCTGATCTTTCTTGTTCTTAATGTTCTTTTTTTGATCCCCTTGGGCAGGATTGGAATTTTTAGCACTTGGTTTTGGCACGCCGCTCCGTCCTGTTCGGCTAGCATTCTTAATCTTCTCTTGAGTTGTTTTCACTTGTTGTTCTTGTAGTGTTTGTTCCCACCTCTTAAAAAAAAAAAGAAGACAAAAGATAAGAAACAAAGCACCAATCTAGTCTTCTAATTCTCTATTTACATAAAAAGTAGAATTAAAGGGACAAACTGATCAAAAACTATTCTCGTTTGTTAGGGTACCATTATTACAGGATACACACATACACTTTTGTAAGAGGGCCACCGGCATTGGCATGTAAGTTACTTTACCTAGGTGTTAAACACTTTGCAGGGGGGAAGGAAATGGGACTAGATTCTATGGCAGCCATTATAGGCAACAACAAAGCTACAGCCCTATTGCTATCAATAATAGTGGCTCAGACATCACAAGTTGGGACAGAAGTTGAGCTAAGGCTTCCCCCAAGTAATAGCAGCAGATTTTTTCCTGTGGAAGCCACTACAAGATAATAGCAACATCTCATGACTGGCAGACTGCACTGCTTCTGCAAGAAAATTTGTTAAGCAGATAAAGCAATGTAAAAGATCAAACACGTGATTAACCATACAATGCAATTAACCATAACCAGAATTAACCTGAGCCCCAAAATCCAGCCCCCACAATAATTTACCCTAACTGTATTTTCCCACACCTCAATGTCCCTGGTAACATCAAATGAAACTCATGTGAGCCCACCACAAACACTATCCTTAACGCTAACCTACAGAGACCACTATCAGTAATCCCCTACCACACATGATCCACATATTGGTCTCTTATCACTAAAAACCATACAGAATTTAAACTTTCTACAAAATCGGATTTAGTATGTTGTCGGCAATTTGATGAGGCACCTAGGGGGTGCTACCTTCTGGGAAGAATGGGGGACATTTCAATTCCAGTCCCCCATTCCTTCCAGAAGGTAGGACCCCCAAACAAGTGGTATCCCTAGGTGCCTCATCAAATTGCTGACAACATACTAAAAGGTCAACTTGATCCCCTGCACCCTGCTCGATCAGCTCCTCTTTTAATATGCGCCGGACCGGGGCTCAATTCTGGTGCAGCGCTGAGTTCCTGGAGCCCAGCTAGGTCAGCAAGGTTTTGCGGGACCCCCGGCAGTAGGCCACAGACATTTTAGAGCATCTCTGTGACACATCATTTAAACATTGATTATAATTTTAGCAACATAGCTTCATAGTTATAATGGGGATGTTTATTATTTAGTATAGTTTATTATAGTCAGGTATTTTTCTGACAGTAGAAAGTATGTAAGAGTTAGTTCCAGGGGAGTGTAGGTTAGACATTACATAAGTGTAGGCGGTATTAGGGACTTAGCTGGGTGTTCCAGGGGTGTGTAGCAGGGACGTGCAGTCATAAAATGGGTAAATTTGGGGTAAAAATTCAATATAAATAAAATAAACAATAAAAATCAATCGGCTAGATTACGAGTTGTGCGTTAGGCTTAAAAAGCAGCGTTAAGAGGTCCTAACACTGCTTTTTAATGCCCGCTGGTATTACGAGTCTTGCAGGTACAGGTGTACCGCTCACTTTTTTGGCCAGACTTGGAAATACCGCAAATCCACTTATGTAAATTGCGTATCCTCTTTTTTCAATGGGAGTTGCATAGCGCCGGTATTATGAGTCTGTCAAAAAGTGAGTGGTAGACCCTATCCTGTCAACACTGGTACCGCACTTTAAAGTCAGTAGTTAAGAGTTTTACACTACAAAGCCGTAGCATAAAACTCTTAACTAAAGTGCTAAAAAGTACACTAACAGCCATAAACTACCTATTAACCCCTAAACCGATGCCATCCCGCATCGCAAACACTAAAATAAATTTTTTAATCCCTAATCTGCCGAACCGGACATCGCGGCCACTATAATAAATATATTAACCCCTAAACCGCCACACTTCCGCCTTGCAAACATTAGTTAAATATTATTAACCCCTAATCTGCCACCCCTAACATCGCCGACACCTACCTACATTTATTAACCCCTAATCTGCCGCCCCCAACATCGCCGCCACTATACTAAAGTTATTAACCCCTAAATCTAAGTCTAACCCTAACCCCCCCTAACTTAAATATAATTAAAATAAATCTAAATAAATATTACTATCATTAACTAAATTATTCCTATTTAAAACTAAATACTTACCTATAAAATAAACCCTAAGCTAGATACAATATAACTAATAGTTACATGGTAACTATCTTAGGGTTTATTTTTATTTTACAGGCAAGTTTGTATTTATTTTAACTAGGTAGAATAGTTATTAAATAGTTATTAACTATTTAATAACTACCTAGCTAAAATAAAGACAAATTTACCTGTAAAATAAAACCTAACCTAAGTTACACTAACACCTAACACTACAATATAATTAAATAAATTACCTAAATTAAATACAATTACATACAATTAAATAAAATTAGCTAAAGTACAAAACAATACAAACACTAAATTACAGAAAATAATAAACAAATTACTGTACAAGATTTTTAAACTAATTACACCTAATCTAATCCACCTAACAAAATAAAAAAGCCATCCCAAAATAAAAAAAAGCCCTACCCTACACTAAATTACAAATAGCCCTTAAAAGGGCCTTTTGCGGGGCATTGCCCCAAAGTAATCAGCTCTTTTACCTGTAAAAAAATTATAAATCCCCCCCAACATTAAAACCCACCACCCACACAACCAACCCTACTCTAAAACCCACCCAATACCCCCTTAAAAAAAACTAACACTAACCCCTTGAAGATCACCTTACCGGGAGAAGTCTTCATCCAACCAGGCCGAAGTCCTCAACGAAGCCGGGAGAAGTCTTCATCGAAGCCAGGCGAAGTGGTCCTCCAGACGGGCAGAAGTCTTCATCCAGATCTTCTATCTTCATCCATCCAGCGCGGAGCGGGTCCATCTTCAAGACATCCGATGCGGAACATCCTCTTCCTTCCGACGGCTAACACTGAATGAAGGTTCCTTTAAATGATGTCATCCAAGATGGCGTCCCTTCAATTAAGGTAGAAAAAATCCTATTGGCTTGTGCAATCAGCCAATAGGATTGAGCTGGCATTCTATTGGCTCTTCCAATCAGCCAATAGAATGCCAGCTCAATCCTATTGGCTGATTGGATCAGCCAATAGGATTTAACTTCAATCCTATTGGCTGATTGCATCAGCCAATAGGATTTTTTCTACCTTAATTCTGATTGGCTTCATCCAAGCCATTTCGCCCGGCTTCGATGAGGACTTCAGCCCGGTTGGATGAAGACTTCTCCCGGGGCGGTGATCTTCAAGGGGTTAGTGTTAGGTTTTTTTAAGGGGGTATTAGGTGGGTTTTAGAGTAGGGTTGGTTGTGTGGGTGGTGGGTTTTAATGTTGGGGGGATTTGTAATTTTGTTTACAGGTAAAAGAGCTGATTACTTTCGGGCAATGCCCCGCAAAAGGCCCTTTTAAGGGCTATTTGTAATTTAGTGTAGGGTAGGGCTTATTTTTTTTTTGGGTGGGGCTTTTTTATTTTGTTAGGTGGATTCGATTAGGTGTAATTAGTTTAAAAATCATATAATTTGTTTATTATTTTCTGTAATTTAGTGTTTTTTTTTTTTTTGTACTTTAGCTAATTTTATTTAATTGTATTTAATTGTACTTAATTTAGGGAAATAATTTAATTATAGTGTAGTGTTAGGTGTAATTGTAACTTAGGTTAGGTTTTATTTTACAGGTATATTTGTATTTATTTTAGCTAGGTAGCTAGTAAATAGTTAATAACTATGTACTAACTATTCTACCTAGTTAAAATAAATACAAACTTGCCAGTAAAATAAAAATAAACCCTAAGATAGATACAATGTAACTATTAGTTATATTGTAGCTAGTTTAGGGTTTATTTTATAGGTAAGTACTGTATTTAGTTTTAAATAGGAATAATTTAGTTAATGATAGGAATATTTATTTTGATTTCTTTTAATTATATTTAAGTTAGTGGGTGTTAGGTTTATGGTTAGACTTAGGTTTAGGGGTTAATAACTTTAATATAGTGGCGGAGATGTTGGGGGCGGCAGATTAGGGGTTAATAACGGTAGGTAGGTGGCGGCGATGTTAGGGCCGGCAGATTAGGGGTTAATAATATTTAACTAATGTTTGCGAGGTCGGAGTGCGGCGGTTTAGGGGTTAATATGTTTATTATAGTGGTGGCGACGTTGGTGGCGGCAGATTAGGGGTTAATAAGTGTAGGTAGGTGGCAGCGACATTGGGGGCGGCAGAGTAGGGTTTAATAAATATAATGTAGGTGTCTGCGATGTTGGGGGCAGCAGATTAGGGGTTCATAAGTATAATCTAGGTGGCGGCGGTGTCTGGAGCGGCAGATTAGGGGTTAATAAATATAATGTAGGTGTCGGGGATGTCGGGGGCGGCAGATTAGGGGTTAATAAGTATAAGATTAGGGGTGTTTAGACTCAGGGTTCATGTTAGGGTGTTAGGTGTAAACATAAAATGTGTTTCCCGCACAGCCTCTAACGCAAAACTCGTAATCTAGGTGAATGTTTTTTTCTGTATATTTTGCAATAGAGAGAGGCAGCATAGGAGTCGGCTTTCTCTCTATTGCAGTGCTCAGATTGGTCTCAGCTTCAGCGCTGTAAGTCAGCCTCCGTGATCGCTATTACTATGAGATTGGCTTGCTCTAATTCTGCTCCCACGCTGATGTTAGCTCAAACATTTTTTAAGAATACTGGATTTTACCATTATTAAAATACATAAATATTTGGATGATTTTTCTTACTTAAATTTTTTTATTCAGCTGAACTGAGCGTGCTGTTTCACTTTGAGGCTGCTGACTGCCCAGTGGCTACAATGATTTAGTTATAGTGCAAAGGATCCATCACAGTTCTTTTACAAAACAAACAAAAGGTAAAAACAAAAAAGTAAAAGGACAGTAAAATAAAAAGTTGTACTGTTTCCTAGTGTCCCAGCCCTAACCTAAACTCTTGCCCCATTGATATTTAGCTTTGGGGTTAGTCTCCCAACTCAAGTTTTCAGAACCCTTAAAGGGACATGTAACCCTATTATCAATTTTTTGTTGTTCTTTTGGTATCTTTATTTGAAAAGCAGGAATATAAGTTTAGGAGGCAGACCATTTTTGGTTCGACATCTGGGTAGCACTTACTGATTGGTGGCTAAATATAGCTGCCAATCAGCAAACGCTACCCAGGGTGCTGAACCCAAGAATGGGGCTTCTTCTAAGCTTACATTCCTGCTTTTTCAAATAAAGATCCCAAGAGAATAAAGAAAAATTTATAATAGGAGCAAATTTGAAAATTTCTTAAAATTGTTGCTCTATCTGAATAATGTACCTGTATGCGTGTGTTGCAAATAATGCTAATTGTCCTTGTGCAGCCTGCTAATTTAATCGTATATTTAAGCTACATCTATTAGGTTCATATATGGGTTTCTTGGGCGTATAATAGCTAGTGCCTCACCAGCCTCTGACCTCACCGCACGTCACTGGTGTGTACTTTAGGTGTGACGTAGGTGTAGGCGGCCAGGGGGAGTTAGCTAGGTGGTGTAGGGGGAGTGTAGGTTAGCTCTGATTCAGGTGTAGGCAGTCGGAGGGAGGTAGCGAAGCCGAGAGTGTGTAGATCAGGCGTGACATAGTTATAGGCGCTCAGGGGGAGTTAACGGAGCATACTAATGGAAGTAGACTGCACTTTGATTCAGACACATTGACACCAGATCGATATTTTCAAGTGCAGGTTGCGAGGAGGATTTGTATCACCTTGGCTTAGAGTGTTTTGCCTGGGAAAATGTCCCCTTTATGGACCATGGCTATATTGCCATGACTATTGATGAGAACTGTCCTTTGTACTGGACTTTAAAGTTTCTCTACTTATTTGTGACTTTGTTGGTGTCATCTGACACTGGTTATATATCTGATTATTAGCATGTTGATCTCGCTGTATGTTATATCTCAGACACTGGTCGTTTTATTGTTGCTTGCTTTATTGTTGTATCAATCTCAATTTAAAATAAAGATTAAAAAAAATACAATCTAAAAATCAGCCAAATCTATAACCCAAAACATGTCGACTTTACTGATAATGCTCCTGTTCAATTCCCTTAGTGTGACATACACACATCTCTATGGTTTTGGAGCACAAACTGTTATTTGCACACATTTGACCTATCACTACACATTAAAGGTAAAATGGACCAATCAACATACAGGCCCTCAACCTCAGATCCAAATGCTAAATCCTAAAAATTGCTATAATGTTTCTCATTAATCAAGTACGTTTGATTTTAGGACTAGGAAAACAAAGGTAAGGTTTTGATCAACCCCTAAGTCAGCTTTCAGGACTTCTGCTGAGGCAGTTTATCAAGTGGCATATATACTATATATACAGTATACTATGTCCTATATTCTGGTCCTCTGATAACTACACTTTGGTAAGCATTAGTCGGTGTATTAGTCAAGTTATTAGCCTTTAGCTGTCTCTGCTGTATTTACTTGACTCCTGCCTCAGTTAAAAGTATCATATCTCAGCTGTGCCTTACCATACTCCAGCTTCAGGTATTCTGTCTCAGCAATTAACCAAGCAGTTATTTTTTTAATCTGTTTTGACGCTTCTGCTATTTGCTGTCCAGTATGTGTATCTGACACTTGGCTTCACTCTGAAGCAATACATTTATTGAACATTTTAACTTTGCAAGGTTGGTAGTTTTTTGTAAATTTTGATGATAAAAGAAATCAATTAATAACAGGGGCACTTTAATTCATCAAAATTTACATTTCGCTCGTGTTGTGAAAATATTTACCTTTTTAATCTTGACAGCGGCACCAGCTTCCCCCGGTCGCCGCAAGCCTCTTCCTACGTCGGGGGAATCAGTGTCTGATTTAACGCTGTGATTGGAGAAAGCCGGATTCCTCATTTTAGACCCAGGAAGAGGCTTTGCAACGGGCAGAGGAAGCGATGCAGCGGCTATCAAGATTAAAAGGTATTTTCACAGCACAAGTGAAATGTAAGTTTTGATTAATTAAAGTGCCCCTGTTTTTAATCGAATTTTTAAGAACCAGCACTTTATCATCAAAATTTACATTCACTTTAAGTAATGATTCTTAATAATCATTTATTGATCTGATGTTGTTGTTTCAATGACTTCTTCTTATTAAAATATATTCTACAATGTAAAATGATTACCTTCTCCAAGTGAATAGACATCAACAATAAAAATAAAGTAACATTACCTTGATTCTTTTGTTTAATTGGTCCTTCCATTTTTCTACGATACAGCCATCAAGGAGCATCATTCTGAAAATTAATTGATTACTACTGAATTAAACAGTAACAACTTTTTTTGAATTTGAAAAACTTGCCAAAACATTTCTTAATATTTTAATAAATAGATGAATAGATATAGATACAGATGATGAGACAAATGAATACAGATAAAAGAGATAGCTATAATTATAGATAGATACATACAGATAAAGAGATATATAGATACAGCTAAAGGGATAGATGATAGATAGATACATATAAAGAGATAGCTATACTGATAGATATATGATAGATAGATAGATCCAGATAAAGAGATATATAGATAGATACATATGGATACAGATAAAGAGATAGCTATACATAGATATATAGACCGCAAATTATGTCTTTAAAGGGACAGTATACACTCATTTTCATATAACTGCATGTAATAGACACTACTATAAAGAATAATATGCACAGATACTGATATAAAAATCCAGCATAAAACTGTTTAAAAACTTACTTAGAAGCTGTCAGTTTGGCTATGTTGAAAAGGTAGCTGGAAAGCCCACTGCAAGTGGCAAATAAGACACTCCCCCTCCCTCCCCCTTCTTTTGCATATGAAAAGACCCTTTACACAAACAGGAGCAAGCTGGAGTAGGTAGTCGAGCGTATTCACATAAAACTTTGGGGCTTGGTTAGGAGTCTGAAAATCAGAGCAATGTTATTTAAAAATAAGCAAAACTATACATTAATTTAAAAAAAAAACTTTATGGGCTATATAAATAGATTATCTACAAAACATTTATGCAAAGAAAAAATGAGTGTATAATGTCCCTTTAATGCCATTGAAGAGCTAGGGTAACAGGGTAAACCATGATATACAGTAACACTTATTTATAAGTTCAATATTACTGTACATTGTTATTGATGAGGTTTGTGATTTATATTTACATAAAAATATTCAAGAAATGTTATGTTCTGCAGATTAATCTCTGTAGTTCTCACTGTTTTGTCTATTTCTTTATTTCGGTCAAGTTTCAAAGATCTTCTCTTTTTATTTCCATCAATGTCTCCCTGCCTTTTACTCTTTTCACTATATAACTGTATTCGAATGCCATGTTTCTGCTTTCAGTATGTCTCTCTCCCAGCTCTTTGTCTGTGTCAATCCCCTTGTGTCAGTGGGATAGATTCATGAATGTTCATTAAGCTGCAAATGGGCCTTGACATTAAGGTGAGATCATGTTTGAACTTTGTTGAGGCTCACTTAACCTATCCTTCCTATCTGATCACTAGTGGCTGTTCCTGACATTAACTTATATAGAAACATAGAAACATAGATATTGACGGCAGATAAGAGCCATAGGCCCAGCAAGTCTGCCCGACCTTACCTAACAGTATAAACTTATCTAGTTCGTAGGATAGCCTTATGCTTGTCCCATGCATTTTTAAAGTCCCCCACAGTGTTTGTTGCTACTACCTCTTGAGGAAGTTTATTCCATAAATAAATCACTCTTTCTGTAAAGAAGTGCTTCCTCAAATTACTCCTGAATCTACTACCCTTTAGCTTGAGCTCATGACCCCTTGTTCTTGAATTTTCCATTTTATGTAAAATACCCACAGCCTCAGTTTTACTAAACCCTTTAATGTACTTGAAAGTTGCTATCATATCACCTCTTTCCCTTCTCTCCTCTAAGCTATACATATTTAGGTCATTGAGCCTATCCTGGTAAGTTTTATTTTTTAGACCATGTAACATTTTGGTAGCCCTCCTTTGCACAGATTCAAGTTTGTTAATATCCTTCTGAAGATATGGCCTCCAGAACTGCACACAATACTCAAGATGAAGCCTAACTAATGATCTATAAAGTGGCATAAGAACCTTACTATTTCTGCTGCAAATACCTCTACCAATACATCCAAGCATTCTGCTAGCCTTACTCGCTGCATTACTACATTGTTTACTAAGTTTTAAATCATCTGAAATAATAATTCCCAAGTCCTGTTCCTCATCTGTAACAGTCAGAAAAGTGTCATTGAGTCTGTAATTAACATTTGGATTTTTCTTCCCTAAATGCATTATTTTACACTTTGCTGTGCTAAACTTTAGATCCCAGTCGTTTGTCCAATCCTCCAATTGTTGTATATCACTTCTCATTTTGTCTACCCCCCTGGAACATCCACTCTGTTGCAAATTTTTGTATCATCTGCAAAGAGACATACTTTCCCCTGTAGCCCTTTGCTGATATCACAGATAAATATGTTAAACAAAACAGGCCCCAGAACTGACCCCTGAGGAACACCACTAGTAACAGCCCCCTCTGCTGAATGAACTCCATTTACTAAGACACTTTGTTTTCTGTCCTTAAGCCAGCATTCCACCCAGTTCACAATTTTTGAATCTAGACCGAGGAGATATAGTTTGTGAATAAGTTTATTGTGTGGGACGGTGTCAAATGCTTTGCTGAAATCTAGATATGCTACATCAACTGCTCCTCCCTTGTCTAATACTTTTGTTACATAATCAAAGAAGTCAATTAGATTAGTCTGACATGATCTCCCTGAAGTAAAACCATGCTGATTTTGGTCCTCTAAATTGTTTGTCTTTATGTAAGTCATAATTCTTTCTTTTAAGAGACTTTCCATTAATTTCCCTACTACTGAAGTTAAACTAACTGGCCTGTAGTTGCCAGATTCTTCTCTACTGCCCTGTAGTTAAACTAACTGGCCTGTAGTTGCCAGATTCTTCTCTACTTCTCTATATAGCTGTGTTAAATGGCCCAACACATGAGCAAAGGAGAAAAACAATAATTACAACGCTTAGGAAAATGCAACACTTTGGAAACATGTTTGGAAAAGTTGTCCTGTAAATACATGTAATGGTTAAATAGTTGTGCTCTGTTTTTTATGTTAAAGCAATGCTACTGGATATAGCGCTGGGGAATCTGTTGGCGCTCTACAAATAACCAATAATAATAATAACAGAATTTGCTTTGGGAATTCCACACAATGCATTTGGCCCACACACCCTCTCCCTGCTGTGGATCGTCACACAAATTTAATTTCTAGAGACACCAATTTGATACTATTGATTTTGGGACCTCAATGCTGTAGGAACTTAATGGTTGTGAAAAAGAAGCAGCTTCACTGATTTCATCTGAGCTGATACTGACATAGAGCAGGAACAAATCTTTGTGATTTCCAGAAATTTCAAGCAACAATGTTACAGTTAATTTTTTTTCACAAACATATTTTTTTTCCCAACTAGTCTTATTTAATGTAGATAAATGTCTTTCTTCCAACTCAATACTAGGGATGGGCGAATGTGTTTATATCCGAATTCGAATGTTAGAACGAATGTTATTGTAGAAATTCGATTTACATAATAGAATGTTGATAAGAACGAATATTCTTAAAAATTCGATTTTCAAATGTTATTTACAGTTTTCGAATGTCACATTCGAATTTGAATATCACATTCGAATAGAATGTCACATTCGAATTCGAATATTACATTTATAAAACACAGTATTAGACTAGAAATACTATTTCGAATTCGAATGTCACATTCAAATCGAATATCACATTCAAATCGAATATCACATTTAAAACACAGTATTAGACTAGAAATACTATTTCAAATTCGAATGTGACATTCGAATTCGAAACACAGTTGTAGACTAGAAATACTATTTCAAATTTTATGTCACATTCGAATATTACATTTCGAAATTGAATGAATACATAGCTAAACATTCTATTATTCGAACAAATATTTTTTAATAAAATTCGAAAACGAAAATTCAAAATTAGAATGTTAGAATGTTATATAAACATTCGAAATTCGATTCGAACGAACGAATGTATCAAAATTCGTTTTAAATTTTGAATTTTTAGAAACATTAACCCATCCCTACTCAATACACATATATCCACATACTCCAAAATATCTTGTATGTCATTTTTCTATCAGTGCTTAACAATGAAACCTCAAATGGGCGTCACTGTTTTTCGATCAGAGTTTTAAAATGAAAGAGTAAATGTGCGTCACTGGTTTTTTATCAGTGTTTTACAATGAAACAGCAAATGGGCATCACTGTTTTTCTATCAGTGCTTTCCAGTGAAAGAGTAAATGGGCATCACTGTTTTTCTATCAGTGCTTTACAATAAAAAAAGCAAATGGGCGTTACTCTTTTTCTATCAGTGCTTTCCAGTGAAAGAGTAAATGGGCATCACTGTTTTTCTATCAGTGCTTTCCAGTGAAAGAGTAAATGGGCGTCACTGTTTTTCTATCAGTGCTTTCCAGTAAAAGAGTAAATGGGCATCACTGTTTTTCTATCAGTGCTTTACAATGAAACAGCAAATGGGCGTCACTGATTTTCTATCAGTGCTTTCCAGTGAAAGAGTAAATGGGCGTCACTGTTTCGTATCAGTGCTTTACAATGAAACAGTAAATGGGCGTCACTGTTTCGTTTCAGTGCTTTACAATGAAACAGTAAATGGGCGTCACTGTTTCGTATCAGTGCTTTACAATGAAACAGTAAATGGGCGTCACTGTTTTTCTATCAGTGCTTTCCAGTGAAAGAGTAAATGGGCGTCACTGTTTTTCTAACAGTGTTTTACAATGAAACAGTAAATGGGCGTCACTGTTTTTCTAACAGTGTTTTACAATGAAACAGTAAATGGGCGTCACTGTTTTTCTAACAGTGTTTTACAATGAAACAGTAAATGGACGTCACTGTTTTTCTATCAGTGCTTTCCAGTGAAAGAGTAAATGGGCATCACTGTTTTTCTATCAGTGCTTTCCAGTGAAAGAGTAAATGGGCATCACTGTTTTTCTATCAGTGCTTTCCAGTGAAAGAGTAAATGGGCATCACTGTTTTTCTATCAGTGCTTTACAATGAAACAGCAAATGGGCGTCACTGTTTTTCTATCAGTGCTTTCCAGTGAAAGAGTAAATGGGCGTTACTGTTTCGTATCAGTGCTTTACAATGAAACAGTAAATGGGCGTCACTGTTTCGTATCAGTGCTTTACAATGAAACAGTAAATGGGCGTCACTGTTTCGTATCAGTGCTTTACAATGAAACAGTAAATGGGCGTCACTGTTTTTCTATCCGTGCTTTCTAGTGAAAGAGTAAATGGGCGTCACTGTTTTTCTAACAGTGTTTTACAATGAAACAGTAAATGGGCGTCACTGTTTTTCTAACAGTGTTTTACAATGAAACAGTAAATGGGCGTCACTGTTTTTCTAACAGTGTTTTACAATGAAACAGTAAATGGGCGTCACTGTTTTTCTATCAGTGCTTTCCAGTGAAAGAGTAAATGTGCCTCACTGTTTTTCTATCAGTGCTTTCCAGTGAAAGAGTAAATGGGCATCACTGTTTCGTATCAGTACTTTCCAGTGAAAGAGTAAATGGGCGTCACTGTTTTTCTATCAGTGCTTTCCAGTGAAAGAGTAAATGGGCATCACTGTTTCGTATCAGTGCTTTCCAGTGAAAGAGTAAATGGGCGTCACTGTTTTTCTATCAGTGCTTTCCAGTGAAAGAGTAAATGGGCGTCACTGTTTTTCTATCAGTGCTTTCCAGTGAAAGAGTAAATGGGCATCACTGTTTCGTATCAGTGCTTTCCAGTGAAAGAGTAAATGGGCGTCACTGTTTTTCTATCAGTGCTTTCCAGTGAAAGAGTAAATGGGCGTCACTGTTTTTCTATTAGTGCTTTCCAGTGAAAGAGTAAATGGGCATCACTGTTTTTCTATCAGTGCTTTCCAGTGAAAGAGTAAATGTGCGTCACTGTTTTTCTATCAGTGCTTTCCAGTGAAAAAGTAAATGGGCATCACTGTTTTTCTATCAGTGCTTTACAATGAAACAGCAAATGGGCGTCACTGTTTTTCTATCAGTGCTTTCCAGTGAAAGAGTAAATGGGCGTTACTGTTTCGTATCAGTGCTTTACAATGAAACAGTAAATGGGCGTCACTGTTTCGTATCAGTGCTTTACAATGAAACAGTAAATGGGCGTCACTGTTTCGTATCAGTGCTTTACAATGAAACAGTAAATGGGCGTCACTGTTTTTCTATCAGTGCTTCCAGTGAAAGAGTAAATGGGCGTCACTGTTTTTCTAACAGTGTTTTACAATGAAACAGTAAATGGGCGTCACTGTTTTTCTAACAGTGTTTTACAATGAAACAGTAAATGGGCGTCACTGTTTTTCTATCAGTGCTTTCCAGTGAAAGAGTAAATGGGCGTCACTGTTTTCTATCAGTGCTTTCCAGTGAAAGAGTAAATGGGCATCACTGTTTCGTATAAGTGCTTTCCAGTGAAAGAGTAAATGGGCGTCACTGTTTTTCTATCAGTGCTTTCCAGTGAAAGAGTAAATGGGTGTCACTGTTTTTCTATTAGTGCTTTCCAGTGAAAGAGTAAATGGGCATCACTGATTTTCTATCAGTGCTTTCCAGTGAAAGAGTAAATGTGCGTCACTGTTTTTCTATCAGTGCTTTACAATGAAACAGTAAATGGTCGTCACTGTTTTTCTAACAGTGTTTTACAATGAAACAGCAAATGGGCGTCACTGTTTTTCTATCAGTGCTTTCCAGTGAAAGAGTAAATGGGCGTCACTGTTTTTCTATCAGTGCTTTCCAGTGAAAGAGTAAATGGGCGTCACTGTTTTTCTATCAGTGTTTTACAATAAAAAAAGCAAATGGGCGTCACTGTTTCCTAACAGAAAAAAAGTTGCCTTTGCTTATTTTAGTTTTGGAAATGTCAGGGAGACAGAGCATTTCTGCTATAAACTGATAGAATCTAATGTACAAGTTATATTGTACTTCTGTATATTACTAAAATGTATGTTTAAAAAAATACTTGCCTTGGATTAGAGGACAGAATTTCTAAAAATACAATGTATGCTTTATGTGGAGAATGCATGGTTATTAAAGTTTGTTGGATATTAGCTTTTGTTAAATGGGCACATAGTTTGTCTATGAAATGTACTAACTGAATTATTATGGAAGGCTTTTATGTTTTTTAAAGTTGTATAACTATAAAAATGTATATTTATTCTATTATTATAAATTGTGTGCTACAGGTATCATATATCTTAAAAGGTCATGGAACTTGATTCATTTCAACATATACAGTATGTGTTAAGTATAAAAAAGTGTATATTTATTTTGCCTGCTAATCTGATAATTTACCTCTGAACATTGTTATAAGTTCATGTTGCTTAACTTTATTAACATGAGGCTTGAAAGAATCCAACTAGTTGGAATGTTGGCAGTGCTGGGGACCAGAAATGATAAGTAATTTTAATGTGTTATGTCAGAACTGATGACACCACTTAACATGATGACAGCTGATGACAGCAACTGATGACAGAGTTTAACATGATGTCACTTCTGGTCCAAGCATGACCAGCACTGCCAACACTCCATCAGTTAATTTCTTCCACGTCTCTTTATAATACGGTTTTCTATCACAGATTCATAGGAATTAGGTGCTGAGAAATACAAGGAAGGATTTTTCTTTTTACTAAAGGGCATTTCAAAATGTCTACCTATACTATACGAAAAACTAAATGATACAATTGTTTTGATCACTCTCTAGATGGGACAATGTTTAATTAATATGTTGTCGCTTTCACAATAAAAAGAGTTTGTTTATTTGTGATGAGATAACAACTGAGGATATCTCCAGCCTCATAAACTCTCCTTTTCTTTGGCTACTGCACATAACATCATACAATACTCTTGTCAGAACTAAGAAACTGAGCCTGGTCTTACTCTCACATCATCTGTCCTACTAGACCGCAGATAGGCATTAATCACCCACACCTTTTTTTGCAGATCCTGACTCTTCTTGACATTGTTGAAGAATGTGTCTAAATAGGTAGTGTGCACATTTCTAGAGCACTATATGGTAGAAATTTTGCCAGAATGTTAACCCCTTAATGACCACAGCACTTTTCCATTTTCTGTCCGTTTGGGACCAAGGCTATTTTTACATTTTTGTGGTGTTTGTGTTTAGCTGTAATTTTCCTCTTGCTCATTTACTGTACCCACACATATTATATACCGTTTTTCTCGCCATTAAATGGACTTTCCAAAGATACCATTATTTTCATCATATCTTATAATTTATTATAAATTTTTTTATAAAATATGAGAAAAAAAATAGAAAAAAAACACTTTTTCTAACTTTGACCCCCAAAATCTGTTACACATCTACAATCACCAAAAAACACCCATGCTAAATATTTTCTAAATTTTGTCCTGAGTTTAGAAATACCCAATGTTTACATGTTCTTTGCTTTTTTTTGCAAGTTATAGGGCCATAAATACAAGTAGCACTTTGCTATTTCCAAACCATTTTATTCAAGATTAGCGCTAGTTACATTGGGACACTGATATCTTTCAGGAATCCCTGAATATCCCTTGACATGTATATATATTTTTTTAGAAGACATCCCAAAGTATTGATCTAGGCCAATTTTGGTATATTTCATGCCACCATTTCACCGCCAAATGCGATCAAATACAAAAAATCGTTCACTTTTTCACAAACTTTTGGTTTCTCACTGAAATTATTTACAAACAGCTTGTGCAATTATGGCATAAATGGTTGTAAATTTTTCTCTGGGATCCCCTTTGTTCAGAAATAGCAGACATATATGGCTTTGGCATTGCTTTTTGGTAATTAGAAGGCCGCTAAATGCCGCTGCGCACCACACATGAATTATGCCCAGTAGTGCAGGGGTTAATTAGGGAGCTTGTAGGGAGCTTGTAGGGTTAATTTTAGCTTTAGTGTAGTGTAGCAGACAACCCAAAGTATTGATCTAGGCCCATTTTGGTATATTGCATGCCACCATTTTACCGCTAAATGCGATCAAATTAAAAAAAACGTTGAATTTTTCACAATTTTAGGTTTCTCACTGAAATGATTTACAAATAGCTTGTGCAATTATGGCACAAATGGTTGTAAATGCTTCTCTGGGATCCCCTTTGTTCAGAAATAGCAGACATATATGACTTTGGCGTTGCTTTCTGGTAATTAGAAGGCCGCTAAATGCTGCTGCGCATCACACGTGTATTATGGCTAGCAGTGAAGGGGTTAATTAGGTAGTTTGTAGGGAGCTTGCAGGGTTAATTTTAGCTTTAGTGTAGAGATCAGCCTCCCACCTGACACATCAGACCCCCTGATCCCTCCCAAACAGCTCCCTTCCCTCCCCCACCCCACAATTGTCTCCGCCATCTTAAGTACTGGCAGAAAGTCTGCCAGTACTAAAATAAAAGTTTTTTTTATTTTATTTTTTTATTTTTTTAAAGCATATTTACATATGCTGGGGGTGTAGCATCCCCCCTTAGCCCCCAACCTCCCTGATCCCCCCAAATAGCTCTCTAATCCTCCCCATCTGCCTTATTGGGGGCCATCTTGGGTACTGGCAGCTGTCTGCCAGTACCCATTTTGCAAAATAAAAAGGTTTTTTTTTGTTTTTATTTTTAGTTTCTGTAGTGTAGCTTCCCCCCCCCCCACAGACCAACCCCCACCACCTGCCTGATCTTTTTATTTCCAACTTTATTTCCCCTTTTTTGTAAATTTTACTGCTACTTTTTCTGTAGTGCAGCGGTTCCCACCCGCTCCCTCCCCGTGCACGCGCCCGCCCCCACCCTCCCGAGGCATCACTGCAATAACCGGAAAGCAGCTGGAAGCGAGCAGGATCGCTTCCAGCTGCTTTCCACACCGAGGACGTGCAGGGTACGTCCTCAGGCGTTAACTGCCTTTTTTTTGAGGACGTACCCTGCACGTCCTCGGTCGTTAAGGGGTTAAACATTGTGCAAATACTGCTGCCATCTAGTGCTTAAAAGTGTAAATTGTATGGTAAATCTGAATCATGAAAGAATATTTTTGAGTTTTATGACCCTTTAATATTGTAATACAAACTCTAAAAGACAGAAAGATTTACAATGGATGACTACACATAATTTGCCTATAATGCTGTCTCCAGTCCATAGAGGAAGAGTAAGACAGAGAGAGATTATGTGTATGCTAATACCAGTGGAGCTGGCGGTCAGTCATAGGCAATTAGGTAACCTAAGAGGGCTTATACATACATGTTGGGGCTTGATGGATATTGTAAACCTGTTGGGTGCTGGACATTAACATTATCAACTCAGAGTTTGCTTAACTGACTTGACATTACAGTTATACTGTGACCGGCATTTACTGTCTACTTTGCCTTGTTCATCCTTTCTATTTTTTATTTTTTTATTTATATATTTTTTATTGAGGTTTTGCACAGTTAACAAAGAACATTGTTCGTCTTTTGTCAATAAAAAGAAAAACATACAGTAATACTCATAAAAATACAGAAGAGGAAAGTATGTCAACAATTATCAAATATACAATAATCAGGCTAATGAAACCTCGATTTTACAATACAC
Organism: Bombina bombina; assembly: GCF_027579735.1. Classification (NCBI taxonomy): domain Eukaryota; kingdom Metazoa; phylum Chordata; class Amphibia; order Anura; family Bombinatoridae; genus Bombina; species Bombina bombina. Next base: position 507,657,284 of record NC_069503.1, on the reverse strand, counting down.
TAGAAGTACAGGCTGACTAGTTAGAAATGGAATTTATGGGCCAAATGGACTAACAATGCAAGATATGACTGATAGTCAAGATGGGCAGCTCTCTGTGAACTTCAAAGAAGTAAATAATGAATATATGGTAAAAAAAAAAGGGGGGGGGGATTGCGAAGAAGTCAATAACAATCAGCGGGTAAGCACCGCTTAAAATACAGGTTATTGAAATAGTAACTGAAAGAAAAGGTGGGGGGGAGGCAGAGCCATATGTAAGAACTTCATGAGGGATGTTGTTAAACCTCTAAGGTAATTATCAAGAGGTGTGTATACAGGGCATAGGTTATGAATATATTTATGCGGAAATTGCCTGAGGGGATTTATGCTGGATATATACATTAAAGGTACATAATACTCATATGCTAAATCACTTGAAACTGATGCAGTATAACTGTAAAAAGCTGACAGGAAAATATCACCTGAGCATCTCTATGTAAAAAAGGAAGATATTTTATCTCATAATCTCCTCAGCTCACCAGAGTAAGTTCTGTGTAAAAAGTTATACTCAGCTGCTCCCAGCTGCAGGTAAACAAATTTAAAAAAATGAAGAAATGAACAGCAGCCAATCAGCATCAGCAGTGCTGAGGTCATGAACTCTTACTGTGATCTCATGAGATTTCACTTAACTCTCATGAGATTTCATAGTAAGCTTCCTTTACCTGATGGGTGAAATAATATGAGAGTGCACGATGCTAGTCCCTTCAGATGTCCCAGGACAAACACACTAAAATGCTGCTTAGAAATCCTTTACAATGGGAGGTGGCTACTGAGGAACTTTTGAGGTAAAATATCTTTCTTTTTTACATAGAGATGTTCAGGTGATATTTTTTAATCAGCTTTTTACAGCTATGCTGCATCACTTTCAAGTGTTTAAACATTTGGGTATTATGGCCCTTTAAAGTAACTTAGAGGGGATAAGCCACAAACTAATACTTAAATGGTAAAAAGAAGCAAGAACACCTGGGTTCTGCCTATATACTAAAGCTATTATGGTTTTAGGTTAAATTAGGTGAATTAGAAGGAAAAGCTATGAAACTCTTGTGAACAGGCTTGTAGGCAGCTATCGCTTAACCATAAAATAAATAGCATTAATTAAGGCACATGACATCTAGAATGCTCTAATATAGCTATGAATTAGATATAACCATACCAAATATAAGATATAAGCAAATGTACTTAACAACCCAAACATTAATAATAAACATGCAAATACAGAATAAACAATAAGATGGGGAAATTATCTAAACCTATATTGTTATAGCAGACTAAAAAACAAATCTGGGTATGACTCGATAATATATATCTAGAGGGTAGTACTCACTTAAAAGTTTGTATATGTTAGCTTTGAAGCTCTAAATTAAAAAGCTAGTAGGTGTTAAGGATGTCCAACATAGGCTGAGACCTAATGTTGCGTAAAATATCTCCTCAGAGAAGTATCGTTACCTTAAGTGGGAGTGATTAAAATTATGTAACCTCCATAATTAAAGTTTCAGAAGCTCTGCATTTATATGCAACCAAAGCCTTAACCAATATTAGAGACCCTCGTAAACAATCTACACCCAACACTTTAACTAGATCTATCAGTCAAGAATAAAATTAATAAGACCCCACGTTTATATTATAAGAGCAAGCTTTATACCCTCAATGTATACAAAGGTCAGGTATGAAAATTCTTTTGGGTTGCATAAAACTTAGAGGTAACCTGTGTTACATTCCAGTCCCCTAAATAAATATGAGAATACATATACCGGTAATATAAACCTGGTAATCCAAAGGAGTCGTGTAAACTCCAGGGTTAATATATAGCAACCAAAAATAATTCGGCAAGTTAAGCAGTGACATATATATACCTTAATTATATTCAAATCAAACGATATCAGACGCATAAGCACAGATAAATATGATATTAGAGCCCTGGAAATGTGAACTACATAATGCGATTCAGGAGGTCGGTTAGGTAACATGAAGTGCAAAATTGTTCCTAGGGTGTCCATGTGGTATGCTCCCCTTATATGGGGCCTACATGTGTAGTCTCATAATTATTAACAAATATAGAGTCATCCATTATCTATATAAGAGCGAATGGAGTGGGTATAAATGTAAAATAATATCTCTGTAGGGGTATTACCCTGCATATACTAAAAAAAAATGTCCTGAAAAAGCTGTGCATCTCCCACACACAAGCTTATAGGAAGCTAGTATAAAAATAAAGTATATAACAGTAATTAGGGTAGGTTGTAATATGCTTTGCCCTAATAAAACTATGGGACTATTAGAACCATATTAAATATAAAATGTATATGGAAGCGTATAGAACATCAACATTAACATCAAACATAATAACATGAACTATATAAGAAGGTAGGGCAATTGTCCAAGCCCGTATTGTATAACATCAGATATAGTAGCTATTAGCCGTCTGAGGGTTGATTTTTCCACATGCCTCCTAAGCGACACTATTATGGTGAAACAGGTTTCCCTTCCCAGTCAGTGTCCTCAGAGACGATTAAGGGACTTAGGGATGTCAGTCCAAAGTTAAAATTCTATCAGATAGCCACCATTATTGAAATTTAGCGCGGGGGGCTTTCCTAGAATAGGTCTTGCTGCTTCAGCAGTTGGCTCCACCTCCCATCCTTTCTATTTTTACTTCCCGGTTTTGTGGACTGTTACTTCCCAACTCAAGGCTGTTCGATATTAAAGGGCTGTTTGCTCCAATTAAGTTACTAGAGGCACTTATTATACATATTTGATTATACTGATAGAGCTACTACCCCAATGGAGGCGGCACAGGAGATGGATAACCTTATGTTTTCTGAAATTGATGAGGATAACTTGGACAGTTTGGATTTGGAGGATGTGTTCAGTCATGACTCCCCAAGGATCAAACTAGGGGACCTATTTCACGATTTTGAGAATTTAAAATTAAAGGAGCAAAAACTGAAATAGGATAAATGGAATCTCACAAAATATTTAGATCTAAAGATGATCCCTAGAGGCTTAAGACTGAACAAATTTCCAACATATGACATCAAAGATGAATCTTTTATCTCATGCTGGAACCAGGCATTTACTGACTGTTCATTAACTCTGATTTCTCTCCTTATAGAGTACAAGGATTTTTTTGTTAAATGAAGTTAAGCTTAAACTTGTATCCTTGCAGTCTGACAACGATAGGTTTAAACAATGTGATGTATATATGCAGTTTGAAACTATTTTAAAAAAAACTATAGAGGAGTCAAAAAAGTTAGTAATCCAAGCAAAACACACTAAATTCTTAAGGGATCAAAAGGATTACTCCCTTGGTGTTATCTATGTCTGGCAACGCTGCCAAAGGAATAAGTCCTGGTTTAATCCAGGTACCCAGGAGAAATCTACTGGGGGCAAAAACAAAAATAAGAATAGACGACACCAAAATAGCAGTAATAGACAGAGGCTACAGGATCCTCAATCTGACCCCCCCAAAGAAAGTAACATTTTCTGACTCAGAGGCAGAGGCCTCTGATGAAGACGTGTTTGCCTCTAGCTTTGACAGTGTTTCAAAGGGATGAACATATGTCAGGGGGGGAATTGTTACCTGTAGAGAATGAAACTTGTATCTTAGGGGGTGACAATAACGGTATTCTGAAAGGCTCTGCACATCTAGGGGCTAGACCTAAATCAGGAAGAGTAGAAATTCATTCTCAATATACCATTAAGAATGGCTCACAAAAAATTGACCACCCAAATAAAGGGCCTGCTAAGTCTAATACTCAGGTTTTTCAAGAGGATGAGAGACAATTTCAAGGGGGGGGGGTCAGAACCAAGGGACTATGGGCCCAGATATGGAGAGTCAGGGACAACCCAGGTACACGTTGAGGGCAAAAAAATCACAACAAAAAACAGAAGAAATACCAATAGATATGGTGATTAACATCTTTTCTTATGTCCTGACTGATACCGAATGGAAGGTTCTTAATTATTGTCTTATAGGCTTTGTTCCATCTAAAACGTTTGATTTATTTCAGACTAATTTAGATATTAACAAACTAGTCAGAGACTTAGCCCTACGTAGGTTTTTCTCATGTGAAAGTACAACTGAAAATATACCTAGAATATATCTTCCACCACCTCCCAATGATACATAAGAGCATTACCAATGTTAAAGGCAGACCAATAGTGGCTGGTATAGGGTCCCTAATGGAACATTTGTCTGAATGGGTTGACTCTTTTTTACAGCCACTTGTACCTAAACTGCCTAGTTATGTGAGAGACACTACACAGACTTTTCAGGTCTTGGAAAGCATTGAATGGAGGGAGGAGTTTAGTTGGCTTACAGTAGACGTTGTCTTTTTGTACTTGTCCATTCCCCACCAACATAGCCTAACAGCCATTAGATTCTTCCTTGACTTGTACACATACCTATCTTGTGAAATGAAATATTTCCTAACTCTGGCTGTTAAGTTCCTGTTGGAACATAATTTCTTTATGTTTCAGGGGCGCTACTACCTCCAGAGGCGTGACACAGTGATGGGGGCAAAATTTGAGTAACTTGAACAGAAACACTATAGGGATTCAATTCACCTATGAATGGCAAAAAGATAGTATCAACTTTCTTGATGTTTCTCTGAGAGGTATGAGGTCAGCAGGTAAAGTGATTTCCACTCTTTTTAGGAAACCCATTGCGGGGAACAGTCTATCACATGCACGGAGCAGCCAGCCCAGGCATGTCTTCAGAGGCATAGCCAAGGTGAAGTTTATGAGGCTAAAAAGAAACTGTACCCTAAATGGTTCTTTCCAGCAAGAGAGTGGATGCTTTAGTCAAAGATTGAGGACAGAGGCTACCCAAAAAGGGTGGTGGATAGAGCATATAAGGAAGTATAGATTGACCTCACAGAGGAAAGGGTCGATTGACCAACTTCAACCCAGATTTGTGACCTGTTTCTTGAACCAATATGACCAGATTTGTAAAATCATAAATAGAAACTTGCCCATTGTGATGATGGGAGACAAAAAATTGAGAAAGAATGTGGAAAAAGGCTGTTTTCACTGCAAAAAGGAATGTCACATTGGGGAACATGTTATCCCCTAGCCTTCTAAAAGACAAATCCTCTGGGAGCTCCTGGCTACACTGTACTGGTACCTATAGATGTGGCAGGAGAACATGCATTTCTTGTGATCACGTACAGGTTTCAAAATCCTTCACCTCCTATCATACAGGGCAAGAATTCCCCACTAAGGGTTTTTTATGTGTCATCTATGTATATGGAATTTTTACCATCTCCCGTGTGCTTTTAATTTATGCACAAATAAAGTTTGATGTTTTACTTTATTTTCTATCTAAGGCTTTTTGGACTCTTTTTTTTCATTAGAGATTATGTGTGTTTCCAGCAATGGGGTGAATTCCTGTCTGGTTTATCATGTGTTTTTTGGCTGTTTTTCGGCTCACAATACACCTTTTTCGATGTTGGAATAACCACAATACAAAATATAACACCATTTCTGAATTTTAAAAATATTGGATTGGATATCAGGAAAGTCACCCATTTTCCATTGACAATATTGACTTTGGCGATCACAATCCACTTGAACACAAAAAACATTGAATTCAACAGCTAAAGGAACTTGGTAAATGTTCAACACCCACAGATAAACTGATAACATACAAAGGATAATGATAACAAAATCATGCTTGAACCTGAAAAATATGTTATTGCTCATGCCAACAATGGTGGCGGCCTGTTGATGATGAATAAATAGTACCAAATAACAAACAATATTGAACACGCCATCACCATCAATTAAAAGGATAGTAAAGTCAGATAGGCCATATTATTTTAAACAATTTTCCAATTTACTTTTATCATCAAATTTTCTTTGTTCTCTTGGCATTTTTAGTTGAAAGCTAAACCTAGGTAGGCTCATATGCTAATTTTCAACCCCTGAAGGCCACCTCTTATCTAGATGTATTTGACATTTTTTTCACAGCTAGAGGGCATTATTGCATGTGTTTCATAAAGATAACATTGCGCTCACACCCATAGAGTTATTTATGAGTCAGCACTGATTTACTAAAATGCAAGTCTGACAAAAGAACTGAAATAAGGGGGCAGTCTGTAGAGGCTTTTATAAAATGCAATAACAGAGGTAAAAGTGTATTACTATAACTAAGTTGGTTATGCAAAACTGGGGAATGGGTAATAAAGGGATTATCTATCTTTTTAAACAATAACAGTACCCAGTCTGCCCCCAATAGCACTGTCTGAGTGCTCCAAGGAAATGTGAGTACCCTGTATCAGGGGTTTTCATCTATATAAATCTTTGTTCGCTATTGATATACACAGGCGCCTCTTTTTTTCTATACATTATTTCAGTTCATCTGACACTAAGGAGAGTGCTGCCTTTTTTGGTGACTGGTGTCCCCATCTCTGAGGAATGGATTTACTCGAACACTGCCAGTTTGGAACATTCCTCTCATTGGGACACTTACTCATAGAGACTTTCTCACTGTTATCATATATACATATACTTTCTATAATATATACATTGTGAACTATCCTGTAATATAAAGGGAACGTTTTAAAGAAGTGTATGCATGTACGTATATAATGGTCTATTACTGGTGTATAGATTTACTAGCATAATTAGACCTATTGCAGATAGCGCCCCCTATTAGAAGTGTGCCTTTATTGGCCTCTCCTGGTTTTTATTGCTCTTTACCTGTTTAGGTTATATAGAGGTGCTGCTTTTATACTATTTCTAATTATTAATAATGCTCTCTATTTTAGAGAGAACCGCTAGAAGGAACTCTTATAATACAAATGGTCCATCTATAGAAAACCAGCAAAAATTGTCTTTTACTGGTGTATAGATTTACTAGCATAATTAGACCTATTGCAGATAGCGCCCCCTATTAGAAGTGTGCCTTTATTGGCCTCTCCTGGTTTTTATTGCTCTTTACCTATTTAGGTTATATAGAGGTGCTGCTTTTATACTATTTCTAATTATTAATAATGCTCTCTATTTTAGAGAGAACCGCTAGAAGGAACTCTTATAATACAAATGGTCCATCTATAGAAAACCAGCAAAAATTGTCTTTTACTGGTGTATAGATTTACTAGCATAATTACACCTATTGCAGATAGCGCCCCCTATTAGAAGTGTGCCTTTATTGGCCTCTCCTGGTTTTTATTGCTCTTTACCTGTTTAGGTTATATAGAGGTGCTGCTTTTATACTAATTCTAATTATTAATAATGCTCTCTACTTTAGAAAGAACTGCTAGAAAGAACTCTTATAATACAAATGGTCCATCTATAGAAAACCAGCAAGATCCTGCCCAAATTAAACCCATCGCAAACCTTTTCTCCAAATTAGAGGATTTGCTAAAGATGGAACATAGACACTGGTGGGATATAGATTATTTGACCAAATACAAAGAAAAAAAGCAGATAGCTAGAGGCCTTAGGGTCTTTAAAAATGGTTCCTTTAAAAATTATTTGGAATTATTAGAAAAATGGCATAATATTCTTAATGAATGTTCTTTCAGCCTGATTGATCTATTGATCAAACATAGGCAAAAATTTATAGATGAAGTTGGCAAAGAGATTGAGTCAGTTCAACAGGATTTGGAGACCATGAAAGATCATCAGGATTATATAAAATTGAATGCACAAACGATTAAAGCATCTGATAACTATCAAAATGAGATTATTAAAATCAAACAAGGGAAAATGAAAAGGGATGAGGAAGACTATGAGAAAGGGGAGGTATATACCTTTAACAGGAAAAAAAGAAAATAAAGGTAATGATTGGACATTAGTCCAACATAAAAACAAAAATAACACTAAAAATAATAACAAAAAGAAGAATAGCAACTACACTCACCACAACTCAAATGTGCAGGTGCCCCCCTATAATAACTATCAATCCAATAGAAATGGCAACCCTCAGGACCATAGTTATAATAATCCACATTTACAGATCTCTATGAATATGAGTTCTCAATCTAATGGTAAACCGCAGACACATTATGCTAATCAATATTATGTGAACCCCAATGAAATACCAATATCTAACAGATATCAAGTATTACAAAGCCATGAACATAATAGAGAATATCATAACACTCACAACCCTCAGTTCCCTTACTCAGATAGACCAGAATTATCTCATCACCAAACTGAGATATTGGAAACACAAAGGAGTGATGATGTTCCCTCTACCTCTAATGGGCCTTTTTTAGAGGAACGCCAGTTGGCACCTCTTTGGAGACGGAACTACGAACAGTCCAAAGTGAAAAAAAGACCATTCCCAAACGGGGAAGAAGAATGAGAGGCAATGTTACGGTACCAACAGTGTACCAAGGGTTAATACCAGGGAACAACGTCCTGCATAGGGAATCAGCAATTCACAAACCAGCCAGTTTTCAGGTTTAAACAGAATATCTCCTTTATTTGAAGGCAGCACACAGATTTATATACCCTCGCTTCAGGTTACAAAGGGCATTGGTTTAACAGTAAAGCAAACATATGAACAATGCATCAAACAATTGTCTATTCACAGGTAAAACAGATTAACATATTAAGTTAATTAACTAGGGAAGAACGTTTACTCAGACAATCTGATGTTGGGCAGTCTAGTTAACATAATCACACAAGGACACAATCAGTTTACCCAGACAGACTCCTGAGACACAATCAGATCTTAAACATACATAGAATACATCTTATTACAGAATATAGGAACAGTTCTTATTAGCTATAAAGTCTTTTATGCCCACTTTGCTTATAGAGTCACAATTGCTCCCACAAGGGGCACTCACACCCTGTACCCATCCTGTATTTATGGATACAGGGTGACATAGACATAAGACAGAGGTATGAAAGTACATGGGGTGTCCAGCATATAAAATTCCATATTTCCATGCAGTCTCTGGGTATCCTTAAGCCCATGTACCTCCAGCCCAAAGAATGTTCCATAACAGGCCCTCCAATGTACAGTGGCGAGATTGGTTTTGTCACATCTCTCCCCTTTTCCAAACAGACTAACAGGGTATCTGACCTCCTGCCGGTCAGTGCCCTGGTTAGTCCAGCAACCCACCCATAAAACACAATTAGTAGTACAGCCCACCCACAATAAATGGTTACTACACCTGAGTACGGGGAAAACTTGTCCATGTCCAGGTGCCTCACCACAGCTGTGTGGGGGACTGGTACGCTGAATTGGTGGGTTGCGAGGTGGGCAGAGACCAGCTGTACTCTGCCCGGGTGCCAGCACTACCATGGAAGTAGCCTGGTGGGAGCCTGGTTGCTGGAGGGGAAGACCGACTGTCTCCCCTTCGGATACATAGCTGTGCTGCTGGAGGGGGAGACCAATCGTCTCCCCTTTGGCTAAACAGCCGTGTTGCTGGGGGACAGGACCATCAAACTCCTCTCCCTCTGGTTTGTCATGCTCGGCTGTCCAGGGTATATACTGTGGCATATACCACCAGAGCGCCTGGTAGGCATGTCAGTTTGCTGGGACAATCCATCTGTATTCCCGTTATGAGAGAGAATTCCTGTCCATAAAAACAAGGGTTCAAATTCCTCAGTGCCCAGACCAGGGCCAAACAGTCCTTCAAAATCCCATCAGCTTCTTTACGAGTTTTCTGTACCTGCTCTTTATAGGTATCCACAATCCCTTCATACTGACATAGGGTGCCCTTGAGTTGCTGCACCTCACTATGAGCCAGCGTCAGCTTCTCCTCCAGTGTCACTAAGTTTGTCTTTAATGTTTCATGTTCCACTCTCAAGCTGGTGTTTTCTGCAGTCTGTCGGTGCAGCTTGTCTAGCAAAGATTCCTGTTCTAAACGTGCTTTTTCCTCTGCGCTCCTCTTCTCCTTCATCAGCGCATTGTAACGGGACCTCCACATATCAATAGCGGATAGAGATTTACTGAGCTCAGCGTCCTGGGGCTTAGCAGCAGGTGGGTCAGTCTCTGCTGCACGGATCTGGGCACGGGTAGTCACAGAGTTAACATCAGCGGGACCCATAGGAGCGTAGGCAGAAACAAGGGGGGCCAAGTCATTTCCAAGAAGAACATCAGCAGGTAAGTCCTTCTTGACCCCCACATTCACAGGTCTAGCGCCCACTCCCCAATCCAAATGTACCCTGGCAACAGGTAGGCTGAACACATCGCCCCCTGCTACCCTCACAGCCACAGTGTCTCCAGTGTACTGTTTCTCAGACACCAAGTTCTTTTGAAGCAAGGTCATGGTAGCACCAGTATCCCGTAGACCACTGACCTTCTTCCCATTCACTTTAACCAGTTGCCGGTTATTCCGGTGGGCAGCTTGCACAAGGTCTGTCTCATGTAGGATGCTCCAGCATTCTTGCGCCTCTACGTAGCGGGCCGCAGGCTGAGGATTACGTGGGATTCCGCCGGCGGGTCTTCTCCAGGACTGCGCTTGGTTCGCTGCGTTTAGGGGACACTCTGGTCTTTTGTGCCCTAGTTGCTTACATCTAAAGCACCGAATAGGTTGTGAGTAGCCCCGCGAATTGAACAGGGCTCTCTGAGGGTAGTTCGTGGCCGGAGGCCGTGTGGTATAGCGGTGCGCCGGGGTTTGGTAACTGGCAGCTGCTGGGGTGACTGGGGGTCTGTACTCCACTCTAGCAGGGGGCTTAGTGGTAGCAATGTCCAGTTTGCGGGCATCCGTATACTCATCTGCCAAGCGAGCCGCTTCCTGCAGGGTGGAGGGTTTACGGTCCCGAACCCACTCTCGAACTCCTGCGGGTAATTTGTCGAAGCAATGTTCCAACAGGAATAGCTGCAGCACCTCTTCCCCAGATATGGCTTGGCACCCCGCTATCCAGTGAGCTGCTGTGCGGTGCACCTTACATGCCCACTCAAGGTAGGAATCTCCAGCTAATTTAACAGTGTCTCTGAACCGTCTCCGGTATGCCTCCGGTGTAACCCCATACCTGGAGAGCAGAGCCTCTTTTACAGTATTATAATCCCTGACTTCCTCATCTGGAATGGCCCGAAAAGCCTCTCTGGCCCGGCCGGATAATTTTCCAGATAATATCGTGACCCAGTCCTCTGCGGGTACCTTGTGTAGTGCACATTGCCTCTCAAAATCCGCAAGGTACCCATCAATCTCTCCTTCTGTTTCCAGGAAGTTTTTAAAAGCTGCAAAATTTACTTTTCTCTTTTCCATCTTAGTCAGTATTGTAATAATCCCCCTCTTCCTGAGATTACTGGCTTGTGTAGTTGCTCTTCTGGGCGATAAGGTTCATCCCGCCGCTGCCACCAATGTTACGGTACCAACAGTGTACCAAGGGTTAATACCAGGGAACAACGTCCTGCATAGGGAATCAGCAATTCACAAACCAGCCAGTTTTCAGGTTTAAACAGCATATCTCCTTTATTTGAAGGCAGCACACAGATTTATATACCCTCGCTTCAGGTTACAAAGGGCATTGGTTTAACAGTAAAGCAAACATATGAACAATGCATCAAACAATTGTCTATTCACAGGTAAAACAGATTAACATATTAAGTTAATTAACTAGGGAAGAACGTTTACTCAGACAATCTGATGTTGGGCAGTCTAGTTAACATAATCACACAAGGACACAATCAGTTTACCCAGACAGACTCCTGAGACACAATCAGATCTTAAACATACATAGAATACATCTTATTACAGAATATAGGAACAGTTCTTATTAGCTATAAAGTCTTTTATGCCCACTTTGCTTATAGAGTCACAATTGCTCCCACAAGGGGCACTCACACCCTGTACCCATCCTGTATTTATGGATACAGGGTGACATAGACATAAGACAGAGGTATGAAAGTACATGGGGTGTCCAGCATATAAAATTCCATATTTCCATGCAGTCTCTGGGTATCCTTAAGCCCATGTACCTCCAGCCCAAAGAATGTTCCATAACAGGCCCTCCAATGTACAGTGGCGAGATTGGTTTTGTCACAGGCAACATCATCAAAAAAGAAAAACTTCAAGAATTAAAAGAAGGCATTTTCAAACTCTCATCCCATACACTCACTGATGATGAGATAAGAATATTAGGGCGAGGTTTATCTTTTTGCCCCCCCAACTCTTACAATATGTTCAATCTTTTCATGGATCTCAATAGATACACGAGAAAACTATCCCTACAATGATATTTTTCTTCTAAAAGTATTGGACTCTGATAATTCCACTTCTCCTACTGTATATTTTATGGAACCTGAAGAAATTACTAACGAATTGTTTGAATCTAGTATTCATACTCAGTTGAAACCCATATCTACATTTAGTCCCCAGAAACCAGAGGTTTCCTATGTTGACCTATTCCAGGAAATGGTTATGGGAGAACTTGAGGCAATACGACAAAAAACTTTTGGTAAACAAAACTTATGGCCAAATGAAAAAAGAGCCCTCGAAAGTCTCACAAGAGATAAAAATGTAGTCATTCACCAGGCCGATAAAGGCGGCAGAATAGTACTTCAGGATTATAAGGACTATGTAGCCGAAGCAGTCCGGATTCTGTGGGATGAAAAGTTTTATTGTAAATTGAAAACTGATCCCACAGAGCAATTTACTAAACTACTTATTGAGATCTTGGAGGATGGTGGTAGAAGGGGAATCTTTACAAAAAAGAGAAGAGATATTTGATGACTGATCATTCGAGCATGCCCCTCTACTACCATCTTCCTAAAATCCATAAAGATTCCAATAAAACCCCGGGAAGACCTATTATTGTCGGTATCAATAGTGTCACAGACAGACTATCAGAATACATAGATCTATTCTTACAGAAATATGTTATCCATTTACCAGCCTATATCTGTGACACTACTGATCTACTCAATTAATTAAACACGTTCAACCAAACAGGCACGTATATATGGCTTACCTGTGATGTTGGATCTTTGTATCCCAACATCCCACATGATCTAGGGATAGAGGCGATTAGTCCTTTTTTGGATGGGGATATCTATATGCCATCGTCACAAAAATATTTTTTAATAACCATTATACAATATATATTACAACACAATTACTTCCAATTCCTAGACAAATTTTACTTACACGTCAGAGGTATGGCCATGGGCACCAGGTTTGAGCCCAGCTTTGCCAACCTATATATATATATGGGGATTTTTGAAAAAAGTATATTTACAACTCTAGGTGGGCGCAGAACCTGGTGTTCTATGGCCAGTATATAGACAACCTGCTTTTCATCTGGGATGGGACAGCACAGGAGGCCAAAAAACTTTGTTAAATATCTAAATGAAAATGAAATGGGCTTGACTTTTACATCAAATATTCAGTTACATAAGATAGAATTTTTGGATATTTCCTTACAGTGGGGCCCTCAAGGTGAATTATGTACCTCTACTTTTTTTTAAAAAGGTAGATAGTAATAATTGTTTGCATTTTGGGAGTAATCATCTCAAAATCTGGAAGATGAATATCCATTTTAGTAAATTTAATAGAATTAGGGGGAATAGAAGTACTTTGGAAACATATGATTCACAGTCTCCTATTCTGGTTAAAAGATTTTTGGCTAAGGGATATCCATTTTCCTTCATCAAAAACAGTCAAGAAAGAACTAGAGGCCTAGACAGAACCAATATGCTTAAAAATAAATCTAAAAAGGGGGCGGAGCCAAGCCTTGCTGGGACATGGCTGCCTTTTTGTGAAGCTCCGGAGCTGTTGCTGCTCAAATTCTAGGAGCTGATATGGTGGGGACCTAATCTGCCTCTTATTCTTAACCCTAACAACTTGTGTCAGATAAGGGGTGTTCCTGACCCCCTTCTTCAATCCCTCCTCTCCCTCCCGTTCGACCCTTTCTCAGCAAACTCCAGAGGATCAGCACAGTCCGGTCGCCATCTTGGGCCGGATCGCACTTCGATCTCAGCTTGCGTTACTGCTTTCAGGTGACACAAGCCCAATACCCATCAGCAGAGTTAAGATACCGGACCCTACGCCTCCAGTCTAGGAGGTTACACGCCGAAGATCACTATTACTTACCTTCTGTAATCCGGCGGAGCATGCCGCTGTCTGGGCCGCGTCACCCCCACGTGGCAGGCCGTTAGCCTGAAAGACCGAACAGCAGAGTAAAGATCCAAGCTACAGCCACCGGATCACCGGAATAGCGACTCTGCCTACAGGTACTATTCTACTAAACGGGCTGGGAGAGAGGGGGTCTTGAACTTTCACACGCATTTAAACAAGCCTGGGGGAATTATACAGAGTGGCCTGAAACACTTATGGGCCTACAAAATTAACGATCTCTGCATAGGGCAAACTGTATTAAGTATTATAAGGTACTCTGCCAAGACTAGAGGTATTTGAAAGACTCTAACCCACGTACTGTTAATACTTAAAGGAGCTGTGTTTTCCCTGCAGCCTTGAACTGATTTGCAAAGGAAAAAGGGACATTTATTCGAATACAGGACTGTCCTGAGCAACTGCTATTTATAAGTTACTAACGGACCACATTAGATCTTCCTCATCCATTGTACCTTAACTGGTGTATACATAAGAAGCACGAATACAAGAGCATACAAACTTATGCACAGTTCTTATACACCTGTAATACCCTTGAATCTCAAGAACATAGTTAATAAACTCCAGCTGACTTTTCACACAAGAGTTAATACCTAACATACTCTAAATAACTTGCAAAACTCCTTTGGGTGGGGCTGAGAGCCCTGCAGCCCCTACATTGATTAAACTGAACAGTAAAAGATGTCGCAACGCAAAGGGCCCAAACCAGATAAATGTAATAAAGCAATGGCAACTACCCCATCAGTGTCTACATTCTTTCAATCTTCTGATGTTAATCCAACAGAGCTTACACAATCACAAGTGCAATCCCCAATTGATATGCCAAAAGAATATACCCCTTCACAATATAAATCTTTATTGACTTTGCCATCACAAATTGCAGATTTACCCTCTAAATCAGACTTTGAATCACTGAAGTCCTTCATAAAAGGTGAAATGAGAGACCTGAAAAAGGACCTGAATGATATGAGCTCAAGGCTTGACTATATTGAAGAAGGCCAGGAGGCCCTAAACACCATGGTTAGCTCTAATTCTCAACAACTCTCCATTCAGGACTCAATGGTCCAGGCTTTGCAAGAAAAACTTGAGGATCTGGATAATCGTGGGAGACGAAATAACCTCAGGATTAGAGGCATACCCGAGGAGGTCTCAACGGAGCAACTAAAATCCTATGTCACAGAACTTTTCCATTTCCTAAATCCTAGAGCACCTCAGTTACTGAATGACGAAATAGAACGGATACACAGAGCCCTGAGACCTCTACCTAAGCCTCCGGCCCCACCTAGGGATGTGATTCTCAGATTCTTGAGGTACACCATAAAAGAAGAAATTTGGCAAATAGCGAGATCCAGAAGATCTATAAGTTTTAAGGACCATACTATACAAATTTTTCAAGACCTATGCCCACAGACCATCCAGAGGAGAAGAGAAATCAGGTTCCTTACTAAAGCCCTACAGGACCATAATATTAGATACCGCTGGGGATTCCCATTTAGCCTGATTATCAATCACAATGGCTCACAGATCATCTATAAAACATTCCAAGACCTGGATGAAGTATCCAAGAAATTGAACATCAATATTGAACCCCCTGACGAAGATGTTCTTGAAACCTCAAAAAGACCTACAGACAAAATTAAAGAAACACCCAAGGAACAACGATCACAATGGAACAAAGTTCAATCTAAGAGGAGAAAGACTGACAATACAGCTTCAGGATCCTCAAGATCTCAGGACCCCTAGCCTTTAACCTACCTGGTAATCAATGCCAGGTGATAATTTTTCTCACTTTTGCAGATGCAGGACTGTTCCCGGCCGTAAGAGGAGTGGTAAGATTAACATTTTACTAAAATAACTGTAAGTTTACATACGAGACTATCACTGCTGTGGCCTAGTTATGCGTGGCTTATGGCACATTGTCCTATCACCAATAGACTTTTTTCATCGCTACCAGAACTAATCCTAAGTACCTTTGCCGGGTCGGAGTTCAGTCCCTAGTATATTATCTATGTTGGAACTGGACTTTAATGCTAGTAGAGTAATAATGACATTGTGTTCATGATCTGTATGACTCCTACTTACTCTCACTGATAATCTCTCCCCCCCTACATCTTCCTCCGACCTCTATTATACCCACTTACCTCTTCTCTATCTTCCTATACCCATACCCTCTCTACAGGTCCCCACCTGAAACTCCAAATACTATATAGCTATCGACTATGAGCTTCAGGCAACACCAATCCTTCCCCAAATAAGGTGTATAGTTACACGAATACACTCTATGTTGGTCTAGTGTGTTGTTTATGTTTATTTTTCTTAACTATGTTTACACATGTTTTTATTAAGATACCACATGCTGTCTACAAGCAAATGTTCAATTATGCTCTGCTATGCAACCTAGAATTGTGTTTACTATTTGTAATGTCTTACAAGCTAAAATATTTTAATGTTGATAGATAAGTGTCATTTTAAATTAATCTCCCATAATGTGAAAGGGCTCAATATTCCCCAAAAGAGATCTATTGCCTTTAAAGATTATAAAATACTTAAATGTGATATTGTGATGTTACAGGAGACCCATTTTAAAAAAGGAAAAGAGCCACGTGCTTCTTTTAAAAAATTCAGTACACCGTATTTCTCCTCCAATAATTCTAAACATAATGGCGTATGCATAGTGATAAACAAGAATTTTCCTTTTCAGGTAATCTCGATAGATAGGGACAAACAGGGCAGATACTTATTCATTTCAGGATTATTAAACCGCAAACCCTTAACCCTAGCCAACATTTACGCCCCCAGTCTAGACGCTTCCAATTTCTTCCACCAACTATGTAACAAACTCCTAGAGTTCTCAAAAGGAAGGTTGGTGGTGGGAGGAGACTTTAACGTAGCATTAGACCCCACAATAGATTGTTCAGCTGGCAAATCAGCTACCCCGGCCAGAACCCTGAAACTAATTAGGTCTAAGCTGACCACACTTGCTATTCATGATATCTGGAGGCTCCAGCACCCATGTGAAAGGGACTTCACCTTCTATTCACATCCACACCAAAATTATTCAAGAATAGACTACATACTTACAGACGTTAATAGCCTAGCCCACGCACGTCACTCCAAAATACACCCTATAACATGGTCTGACCATGCAATGGTCAGCTGCACATTCGATCTACCAATAGATACAACACAGCCACGTTCCTGGAGAATGGATGAATCCCTCCTGAGGGATCCATTAATAAAGATACGCATTACTAAGGCCATAGAGAATTATTTTGAAATTAATAATACACCAGGTATGTGCCAGCAACATATCTGGAATGCCCACAAGTGCGTCATTAGAGGTGAGCTAATTGCCCTAAAAATAGCTAATTCGAAGCAACAGCAACAATACCTAAAATCCCTACTTGTTGACTTAAATAAACTCCAAGAAATACACAAAGCATACCCGAAAGACCGATCTCTCCTAGATAGCCTCGAGCATAAACGACAACAGCTTAACTGTTACCTAGGGAGGGAAGCTAAACGCAATGCTCTCTTCCTTAAGAGGACCTACTTTGAAGGTGCCAACAAGCAAGGCCGGTTTTTAGCTAGGCAGCTTAAGAAAAAAACTCTCAGCAGATATATCCTTCAAATTAAAGATGAGAAGGGGAAAAACTGGCACTCGTCAAAAGATATAGCTGACAGTTTCAGGATGTATTACAACTCATTATATAATCTATCTACAAAAGCACACCCTCCAACACTAGAGACCATCCAAGGTTATTTGTCACAACTTCAGTTGCCTCGGATTAGCGACGAACAGAGAACTAGTCTAGAAGCTCCAATATCGGTTGAGGAGATCAAATTAGCCATAAAAACACTCAAAACAGGAAAATCCCCAGGCCCTGATGGCCTTAGTAACACATACTACACAACCTTCCGAGATGCACTAACTCCACACCTGCTGGCATACTTCCAAAGCATAGATACTGACAAGCCTTTCCCTCCTATAGCCCTACAAGCCAACATCTCGTTAATCCCAAAGCCCAACAAATCCCCCCTATCTATGTCAAATTATAGACCAATTTCCTTACTGAACTCAGACATTAAGATTTTTGCCAAAATCATTGCTAATAGACTCAATCTCATTCTACCCACAATTATACATCGTGACCAAGTTGGCTTTGTACCATATCGAGAAGCTAGAGACAACACGGTGCGTAACTTGCACTTGTTGTGGCATGCTAAGACAAACCGTATTCCAACACTATGGATTTCCACTGACGCAGAAAAGGCCTTCGACAGAGTCGGATGGCCTTTTCTACATGCAACATTACAGGCCTTTGGATTTGGTGATAAAATATTGCAAATGATCTTTGCGTTATATAACAAACCTAACGCCAGAATAGCACTTAATGGAATCCTTTCTTCCTCATTTCAGATAACTAATGGTACTAGGCAGGGTTGTCCCTTGTCCCCCCTGCTTTTCACATGCCTCATTGAGACATTAGCCATTAAAATTAGGTCCAATAATAACATCCAGGGCCTGAAAGTGGGAGGGGAGGAGTACAAATTATCACTTTTTGCAGATGATGTCCTTTTTACTGTGACATCTCCAGTGGAATCCATTCCTCATATCCTTAAGGAACTAGAGACATTTCACAACCTAGCGAACTATAAAATTAACCAAAATAAATCTGAGATGCTAGGGGTAGCTATTGACTCTTTAACTGAAGACCTAATCACTAAAAATTGCCCATTTAAATGGAGTAAAGAATCAATAAAATATTTAGGGATTCATCTATCTAGTAACTCTGACCTATTGTATAGGCTGAATTACTTGAATATAAGAAACGATTTAATGCGAGATCTTTCATCCTGGACCAGGAAACGTCTATCTTGGCTAGGAAAGATAAACACAATCAAAATTAATATCTTCCCCAGACTGCTCTACATTATGCAGACCCTTCCGATCCAACTCCCTAATACATACATCCCACAAATGCAACGGCTATTCAGTTCGTTCATTTGGAACAGACGCCCTCCTAGGATTAACAAACTCACAATGTCCTGCCCTACTTCGCAGGGAGGTTTGGGTGTCCCGAACATCGATTCATATCGTAGATCTATATTCCTCCAAAGGATACTCGATTGGAGAATCCATAGGGAACATAAAAGATGGGTTTCATTAGAAGAGGCACTCAGCCCAAACCTCCACCTTCCCACCATATGCTGGAACCCAGGTTTTCAGATACTTCATAGACGAATCGATAACCCCATTACCCTAGAAACTCTGAGAACTTGGGACTCATCCAACAAGACGAATCCATATATCTCATCCTGCCCAAGTCCCTTGACATCACTTCTTTATAACAATGAGTTTTCATTGCTTACCCTTACTGTAGGAATGGGAACCCAATATACAGACTCAGACATTCAACTCCTGACTTTAAACACCAATGACCGATTAAAATCTCAAAAGGAACTTATTGAAATGGGTCACGACTGGGCCAATAATTGGTTTACATATAGAAAGGTTCACCACTATATCACCACACATCAACAGCATTTAAATATGTTACGACCTCTAACTAACATTGAGAAACTTTTCATGTCGACTCCACCAATCAAACATAGTCTTTCATACATCAATAATATCATCACCCAGGCACCCCCTGGTAACTTACCCCGCTCTATGGAGATGTGGGAGAGGGAACTAGGGATCACCATTACACCTCAGACAGCGACAAATATCTTTCACAATACTAAATCGACCTCCATGTCGGCAGCAATTAAAGAACTCAATTATAAAATATTACATGGATGGTACCTAACACCCAAAAGACTTCATAGGCTCTTCTCACATACCAACAACCGCTGCTGGAGATGCGGACATGTGGGTAGTGGCATGGGTCACATGTGGTGGTGGTGCTCTCAGATAAACTCTCTATGGAGGACAATAACCTCGGAAATAGAACATATCTTTCAAATAACCATCCCTTTAGACCCCCTTGTTTGGTTACTAAATAAATCATTTAAACTGTCCCAGTCTCATTTCAAGCATTTGTTAAAAATTATGATAAACAGCTTGAAAGTCCTGATAGCACAAAACTGGAGATCACCAGGGATCCCCACACTAGCTATGTGGCGTAATAAGGTTACAGATCTAATAGAACTAGAAGAATATGGCTTCATGGTAAAGGATAAAAGAGAACAATTCATAGAAGTGCGGATAACATGGGAGAATTATATCAAGTCTATTGAGCCCATACATGATCCACTCGATATAGCTGTAGGCCATTAGGCCAATTAAATCAACTATTCTTAATTAGACACAACCATGATTTCTAGAAAATTTACACAGGTAGACGTTACTATATGAAGAGACAAGCATAGAGGTATCTTTAGTTTTATTTTATTTTTATTAGTTTATTTTGTTAAAAATGTTAAAACAAGAATCTTGGATACAGGATAATTATTTGGAAATTTTCAATGTAAGAGTGAACCTTTGACTGGCATTATAACATTCCTTTTTATTTTTTCTTGTTCACATTGTCAATCTTTATGTATCATTGATTCTTAATAAAAATACTTTGGATACAATTCCAACCATAGAACTATTAAAAAAATCATTGTAGAAACATTGGCACATTCTCCAGAAGGACCCTGTACTCAAACAAATCTTAGATCCTCAACCTTTGTTGACTTTCAGGAGAGCTCCTACCCATAAGCAGAAGCTTGCCCCTAGCAAGGTAGTAATGTCTAGAAAATCTGGGGTAAGAAAGTCAACACTTAAAGGGACATAATACTCATATGCTAAATCACTTGAAACTGATGCAGTATAACTGTAAAAAGCTGACAGGAAAATATCACCTGAGCATCTCTATGTAAAAAAGGAAGATATTTTACCTCACAATCTCCTCAGCTCAGCAGAGTAAGTTCTGTGTAAAAAGTTATACTCAGCTGCTCCCAGCTGCAGGTAAAAAAATTAAAAAAATGAAGAAATGAACAGCAGCCAATCAGCATCAGCAGTGCTGAGGTCATGAACTCTTACTGTGATCTCATGAGATTTGACTTAATTCTCATGAGATTTCATAGTAAGCTTCCTTTACCTGATTGGTGAAATAATATGAGAGTGCACAATGCTAGTCCCTTCAGATGTCCCAGGACAAACACACTAAAATGCTGCTTAGAAATCCTTTACAATGGGAGGTGGCTACTGAGGAACTTTTGAGGTAAAATATCTTTCTTTTTTACATAGAGATGTTCAAGTGATATTTTCTAATCAGCTTTTTACAGCTATGCTGCATCACTTTCAAGTGTTTAAACATTTGGGTATTATGGCCCTTTAATAATAATACTTCTTCAGGTATTTACAGATGTGGACATCCAAGATGTACAATGTGTAAATACATTAAACATAAGTCAACGACTGTGTCTGCTTGCACGTAAGGTGCGTACCAGATGGAGTGAGCATTTACGTAACATCAGAAAGAAGTCACTTCTCCATAGTGTGCCTAGACATCATGTACAGACACACTATGGTGAACCTTGTAGCTTCCATATTACTCCCATTGAATGCATCTCACCTTCTCACCTATACAATAGGTTTACCAAATTAAGACAAAGGGAAACTTTTTGGATACATAAATTCCATTCCCTTTCTCCTACAGATTTAAATGAAGTAATAGATTTAGAAGCATTTTATTTATTTTGAATAACACTGATCTATTGTATTGGTTCATCTTTAGTTATTTTCTTGTACACCAGAGTTTAGTTGTGCATATTTGTTCTATTGTCATTTTTTATTTTATTACTTTTATATCTCTTACCATATTGTTCATTAAAAGTTATTTAATACATTTTTCCTTTAAAATGCATAGGAAGGTTATTATCGTTATGTGCCCACTGACCATTAGCTCGATTCATAGATATTTTTAGCTATCAAGATGCATTTATCATCATATGTACACATCTTATTACATCATAATCAGCCCATTAAGGGCCATTAGTTATTATTATATCACTATTCGTATCCTTTGTTATTACTCCCTATTTGACATTTACATTCACTAGAGTTATACTTACCCTCTCACCCCTCCCACTATTCTTAACTCCCTATTTTATAATGGATTGGATTTATTGATTTATATCCTGAGACACGTCATATACTAATATACAAGTATATTATCACTAATACTAGCTTATATTTGATAATATGCCTATTACTATTTAATTTTCATATACTATTTGATGCATAGTTTTTTTTATAAATGGATCACATATTATATCCTTATTTCATTGTCAGCCCATCTTATTCTAAGTTTATGAGATTGGCTCGAGAAATTCAACCCCCATTATACACAACCTCGTATATAAAGGTTTATAATTCGAGACACGTCACATTTATATTTCACACACACACATAATTCACAATCTCATTAGTTAATATGTTTTAGCTTTAATACCATCATTATTAACATTCACGTATTTACTTTTTGTTCACTTTTTATGATTAGCCAATCATCACATATCCCTTGCACATTCCTTGCACTTGATTGGCTCTAGTAATCCAACCCCTGTTTCACACGTCACATCGGAATATTTCCGACACACATATCCCCCCTGCCGTGACCGGGGTTTAAGACACGAATCTACCAACTTCTTATTCACAGCATAACGTCACTCTGTATACACCCTTTGTCCATGACGTATGTTTGGTAAAAACACTTCCATGTGCGTGTAAAGCAAGATTGTTTCCTGATCACGGCTGTTTATCCCTGCAATCATTAGGATATAATAGAGGTAGACAAGCGCACATCTATTTATCATCTTTTGCTGATGATGGTAGGGGTATATTGTCAGATGAATATTTCTGCTAAGAATGTCAACTATTGTTAGCGACAATAAGATACTTTTATTCATTATTATTTTTTTCATTTTATATGATCTATTAGAGGTCAATGTAAGACTCCATTTGGGGTTCTTTTTTTTTTATATATATATTTCGGATATTGTATATTTACATATGACAAGTAGTTAAAATTATTATCTAATTACAGATTCAAATATGCACTCTAAATAAAGGGTTAATTTGCTGGTACCGCTCCCCTGAGAGAGAGACTCCCAGGTGTTTCTTTTTTTAATTGGTAAGGCTTGTGTAGTTAAAGGCTCATTGTAGATATAGATAACTGCAACATGCAGAGAGAGAGAGAGAGAGAGGGGAGACTGTCATCATGAGAGGAGAGAGTGGCCTGGTAAGTTGGTGTATCAATTCTGTTTTCGGATGATCATAAATGGTGCTGTTGTGGGAAATAAAAATAGAATATTATGGGAGTTATTATAATATATATTATATATTATTATTATATATATATATATTGTATATATCCTGTTTAAATATTTGTAAAAATGCTATATATATACTGTGTATATATATCTATATATATATATATATATATATATATATATATATATATATATATATATATATATATATCTATATATATATATATAATTTTAGTGTTGGTGTAAGTTAGTGTTGTGTTAACGCTTCCACCCGATGCCGGATTTCTAAAACATTAATAGGTTACTATGGTAACCCAACCTAACACTATAATCCAGTGTTTTTAAACCAGTGTGCCATGAGAGCTCCTCAGGTGTGCCTAGGGTTGCCACCCGTCCCTTAAAATACAGAACACTTATAAGTTACACATGCTGCAGGGTGTGCAGGGAGGAATATGAATAGTGCTGTCCAGAAACACAATACATCTTGTTCCTCCCTGCACACCCTGCAGCATGTGTAACTCATAAGTGTCCAGGAAAACATGGCTGAGGTGGCAACCCTAGGTGTGCCACGGCAGACTGACAACAGTGTGACATATTTTTTAAACTTTGCTTGTTTTTTACTCCCAGTGCAGGGGTAGTTTGTAGGAGGCATGGCATAACCTCACAATACATACAGTATGTGTGTGTTTGTGTGTATGTGTATATATATATATGTTGTATTAGGCTACAATGTGTGATTTTTTTTAAATTATGGGATGGTGGTGTGCCACAGGATTTTTTAATGTAAAAAAGTGTGCCACGGCAAAAAAAAGGTTAAAAATCACTGCTATACTCGATCGCATATACGGCACCACATACAAGTGCAGCGTGTATATTTTCACCGTTGCTCGCTGTTACAATAAAATCAAACACCTAACGCATGTGCAATATCTACCTCTCAACCACAACCCCCCCACCGCAATAACTAATGTATTAACCCCTAATCCGCCAACCCCCATATCACAAAGTATCTATTTAAACTATTAACCCCTAATCCGCCATGCCCCCACAAAACGCAAATAACTAATCACTAAGACCCCTAACCTAACACCCACTAAATTAACCTCATTACATAAATTTAAATAATCCTAAATTACAGTTAAAATAATAAATCCTAAATTACATTTAAAATTAAAAAAACTAACATTACTTTAAAAACAAAAAAAAAGTTTAAATTAATCTAAAATTACAAAAAACAGAGTAACATTACATATAATAAACCAAATTATCAAAAATAAAAAAATTAAACCTAATCCCATAGGCCTAGATTTGGAGTTTGGCGGTAGAAGGGCTGTTAACGCTCCGCGGGCTTTTTTCTGGCCGCACCATAAATTTAACTCTGGTATCGAGAGTTCAAACAAATGCTGCGTTAGGCTCCAAAAAAGGAGCGTAGAGCATTTTTACCGCAAATGCAACTCTCGATACCTGAGTTGCTTACGGACGCGGCCAGCCTCAAAAACGTGCTCATGCACGATATCCCCATAGGAAACAATGGGGCTGTTTGAGCTGAAAAAAAACCTAACACCTGCAAAAAAGCAGCGTTCAGCTCCTAACGCAGCCCCATTGTTTCCTATGGGGAAACACTTCCTACGTCTGCACCTAACACTCTAACATGTACCCCGAGTCTAAACACCCCTAACCTTACACTTATTAACCCCTAATCTGCCGCTCCGTAAACCGCCGCAACCTACGTTATCCCTATGTACCCCTAATCTGCTGCCCTAACATCGCCGACCCCTATATTATATTTATTAACCCCTAATCTGCCCCCCACAACGTCACCGACACCTGCCTACACTTATTAACCCCTAATCTGCCGAGCGGACCGCACCGCTACTATAATAAAGTTATTAACCCCTAACTCGCTTCACTAACCCTATCATAAATAGTATTAACCCCTAATCTGCCCTCCCTAACATCGCCGACACCTAACTTCAATTATTAACCCCTAATCTGACGACCGGAGCTCATCGCTACTATAATAAATGGATTAACCCCTAAAGCTAAGTCTAACCCTAACACTAACACCCCCCTAAGTTAAATATAATTTACATCTAACGAAATTAATTAACTCTTATTAAATAACTTATTCCTATTTGAAGCTAAATACTTACCTGTAAAATAAATCCTAATATAGCTACAATATAAATTATAATTACATTGTAGCTATTTTAGGATTTATATTTATTTTACAGGTAACTTTGTAATTATTTTAACCAGGTACAATAGCTATTAAATAGTTAAGAACTATTTAATAGTTACCTAGTTAAAATAATAACAAATTTACCTGTAAAATAAATCCTAACCTAAGATATAATTAAACCTAACACTACCCTATCAATAAATTAATTAAATAAACTACCTACAATTACCTACAATTAACCTAACACTACACTATCAATAAATTAATTAAACGCAATTCCTACAAATAAATACAATTAAATAAACTAGCTAAAGTACAAAAAATAAAAAAGAACTAAGTTACAAAAAATAAAAAAATATTTACAAACATCAGAAAATTATTACAACAATTTTAAACTAATTACACCTACTCTAAGCCCCCTAATAAAATAACAAAGACCCCCAAAATAAAAAATTCCCTACCCTATTCTAAATTAAAAAAGTTAAAAGCTCTTTTACCTTACCAGCCCTGAACAGGGCCCTTTGCAGGGCATGCCCCAAGAATTTCAGCTCTTTTGCCTGTAAAAAAAACACATACAATACCCCCCCCAACATTACAACCCACCACCCACATACCCCTAATCTAACCCAAACCCCCCCTTAAATAAACCTAACACTAAGCCCCTGAAGATCTTCCTACCTTGTCTTCACCATCCAGGTATCACCGATCCGTCCTGGCTCCAACATCTTCATCCAACCCAAGCGGGGGTTGGCAATCCATCATCCGGTGGCGGAAGAGGTCCAGAAGAGGCTCCAAAGTCTTCCTCCTATCCGGCAAGAAGAGGACATCCGGACCGGCAAACAACTTCTCCAAGCGGCATCTTCGATCTTCTTGCATCCGGTGCGGAGCGGGTCCATCTTGAAGCAGGCGACGCGGATCCATCCTCTTCTTCCGTTGTCTCCCGACGAATGACGGTTCCTTTAAGGGACGTCATCCAAGATGGCGTCCCTTGAATTCCGATTGGCTGATAGGATTCTATCAGCCAATCAGAATTAAGGTAGGAATATTCTGATTGGCTGATGGAATCAGCCAATCAGAATCAAGTTCAATCCGATTGGCTGATCCAATCAGCCAATCAGATTGAGCTCGCATTCTATTGGCTGTTCCGATCAGCCAATAGAATGTGAGCTCAATCTGATTGGCTGATTGGATCAGCCAATAGGATTGAACTTGATTCTGATTGGCTGATTCCATCAGCCAATCAGAATATTCCTACCTTAATTCCGATTGGCTGATAGAATCCTATCAGCCAATCGGAATTCAAGGGACGCCATCTTGGATGACGTCCCTTAAAGGAACCGTCATTCGTCGGGAGACAACGGAAGAAGAGGATGGATCCGCGTCGCCTGCTTCAAGATGGACCCGCTCCGCACCGGATGCAAGAAGATCGAAGATGCCGCTTGGAGAAGATGTTTGCCGGTCCGGATGTCCTCTTCTTGCCGGATAGGAGGAAGACTTTGGAGCCTCTTCTGGACCTCTTCAGCCACCGGATGATGGATCGCCAACCCCCGCTTGGGTTGGATGAAGATGTTGGAGCCAGGACGGATCGGTGATACCTGGATGGTGAAGACAAGGTAGGAAGATCTTCAGGGGCTTAGTGTTAGGTTAATTTAAGGGGGGTTTGGGTTAGATTAGGGGTATGTGGGTGGTGGGTTGTAATGTTGGGGGGGGGGTATTGTATGTGTTTTTTTTACAGGCAAAAGAGCTGAAATTCTTGCGGCATGCCCCGCAAAGGGCCCTGTTCAGGGCTGGTAAGGTAAAAGAGCTTTTAACTTTTTTAATTTAGAATAGGGTAGGGAATTTTTTATTTTGGGGGTCTTTGTTATTTTATTAGGGGGCTTAGAGTAGGTGTAATTAGTTTAAAATTGTTGTAATAATTTTCTGATGTTTGTAAATATTTTTTTATTTTTTGTAACTTAGTTCTTTTTTATTTTTTGTACTTTAGCTAGTTTATTTAATTGTATTTATTTGTAGGAATTGTGTTTAATTAATTTATTGATAGTGTAGTGTTAGGTTAATTGTAGGTAATTGTAGGTAGTTTATTTAATTAATTTATTGATAGGGTAGTGTTAGGTTTAATTATATCTTAGGTTAGGATTTATTTTACAGGTAAATTTGTTATTATTTTAACTAGGTAACTATTAAATAGTTCTTAACTATTTAATAGCTATTGTACCTGGTTAAAATAATTACAAAGTTGCCTGTAAAATAAATATTAATCCTAAAATAGCTATAATATAATTATAATTTATATTGTTGCTATATTAGGATTTATTTTACAGGTAAGTATTTAGCTTTAAATAGGAATAAGTTATTTAATAAGAGTTAATTAATTTCGTTAGATGTAAATTATATTTAAGTTAGGGGGGTGTTAGTGTTAGGGTTAGACTTAGCTTTAGGGGTTAATCCATTTATTATAGTAGCGATGAGCTCCGGTCGTCAGATTAGGGGTTAATAATTGAAGGTAGGTGTCGGCGATGTTAGGGAGGGCAGATTAGGGGTTAATACTATTTATGATAGGGTTAGTGAGGCGGATTAGGGGTTAATAACTTTATTATAGTAGCGCTCAGGTCCGCTCGGCAGATTAGGGGTTAATAAGTGTAGGCAGGTGTCGGCGACGTTGAGGGGGGCAGATTAGGGGTTAATAAATATAATATAGGGGTCGGCGGTGTTAGGGGCAGCAGATTAGGGGTACATAAGGATAACGTAGGTGGCGGTGCTTTGCGGTCGGAAGATTAGGGGTTAATTATTGTAAGTAGCTGGCGGCGACGTTGTGGGGGGCAGGTTAGGGGTTAATAAATGTAATACAGGGGTCGGCGGGGTTAGGGGCAGCAGATTAGGGGTACATAAGTATAACGTAGGTGGCGGTCGGCAGATTAGGGGTTAAAAATTTAAATCGAGTGGCGGCGATGTGGGGGGACCTCGGTTTAGGGGTACATAGGTAGTTTA
Source organism: Bombina bombina (assembly GCF_027579735.1). Classification (NCBI taxonomy): domain Eukaryota; kingdom Metazoa; phylum Chordata; class Amphibia; order Anura; family Bombinatoridae; genus Bombina; species Bombina bombina. The sequence goes on along the minus strand of NC_069503.1, from coordinate 507,628,772 downwards.
TGGGTGTTAGTGTACTTTAGGGTACAGTAGTTAAGAGCTTTATAAACCGGCGTTAGCCCAGAAAGCTCTTAACTCCTGCTATTTTCCGGCGGCTGGAGTTTTGTCGTTAGATGTCTAACGCTCACTTCAGAAACGACTCTAAATACCAGCGTTAGAAAGATCCCATTGAAAAGATAGGATACGCAATTGACGTAAGGGGATCTGCGGTATGGAAAAGTCGCGGCTGAAAAGTGAGCGTTAGACCCTTTAATCACTGACTCCAAATACCAGCGGGCGGCCAAAACCAGCGTTAGGAGCCTCTAACGCTGGTTTTCACGGCTACCGCCGAACTCTAAATCTAGGCCTAAGAAAATAAAAAAGCCCCCCCGCCAAAAAAAAACACCCTCTAATCTAATTCTAAACTACCAATAGCCCTTAAAAGGGCCTTTTATAGGGCATTATCCTAAATTAAACAGCTCTTTTACATTTAAAAAAAACCTAAAGTTCACCCTACCCCCAAAAAAAAAAAAAAACTAACACTAAAAAATCATAAACTACCCATTGCCCCAAAGGGGCATTTGAATGGGCATTGCCCTTAAAATGTAATTCAGCTCTTTTACATCCCTAAAAAGGGCATTCAGCTCTTTTACTGCCCATTAAATCCCTAATCTAAAAAATAAAATAAATAAAATAAAGCCTAAATCTAACCCCCAGATAGGTACTCACGGTTCCTGAAGTCCGGTGGTGAAGTCTTCTTCCAAGTGGCGACCTCTTCTATCTTCATCCAGGACCATGGAACTGAAGACCAGCGACTGCGGAACTGAAGACCGGTGACCGCGGAACCAAGGAGCGTGGGGGATCCTCTTCATACGATCACTGCCGTATAGGATTTCAGTAGCTCTCATCCTATTGGCTGATTTAAATTTAAAGAATCAAGATATGCCATATTTAAACACGAAACTTGCATTCATTATTCAGTGTATGGCAGTGATCGTACAAAGAGGATCCTCCACACTCCTTGGTTCTGCGGTTGCCGGTATTCAGTTCCGCGGTCGCCGGTCTTCAGTTCCTCGGTCGCCGGCCTTCAGTTCCGCGGTCCAAGATAGAAGAGGTCGCCAATTAAAAGAAGACTTCAACGCCGGACTTCAGGAAACGTGAGTACCTATCTGGGGGTTAGACTTAGGCTTTATTTTTATTTTTTTTATTTTTTAGATTAGGGATTTAATGGGCGGTAAAAGAGCTGAATGCCCTTTTAAGGGCAATGCCCATACAAATGCCTCTTTAGGGGCAATGGGTAGTTTAGGATTTTTTATTGTTAGTTTTTTTTATTTTGGGGGGTTTGATGGGTGGGGGGGTTTTACTGTTAGGGGGAACTTAGTTTTTTTTAAAGGTAAAAGAGCTGTTTAACTTAGGGCAATGCCCTAAAAAAAGACCCTTTTAAAGGGACATTATACACTAATTTTTTCTTTGCATAAATGTTTTGTAGATGATCTATTTATATAGCCCATACAATTTTTTTTTTAAAAAATGTATAGTTTTGCTTATTTTTAAATAAAATTGCTCTGATTTTCAGACTCCTAACCAAGCCCCAAAGTTTTATGAGAATACCGTCAGCTACCTTCTCCAGCTTGCTCCTGTTTGTGTAAAGGGTCTTTTCATATGCAAAAGAAGGGGGAGGGGGGAGTGTCGTATTTCCTACTTGCAGTGGGCTTTCCAGCTACCTTTTCAACAGAGCTAAACTGAGAGCTTCAAAGTAAGTTTTTAAACAGTTTTATACTGGATTTTTATATCAGTATCTGTGCATCTTATTCTTTACATTAGTGTCTATTATATGCAGTTATATGAAAATGAGTGTATACTGTCCATTTAAGGGCTATTGGTAGTTTAGAATTAGATTAGGGGTGTTTTTATTTTGGGGGGGGCTTTTTTATTTTCATAGGGATTAGGTTTAATTTTTTATTTTTAATAATTTGGTTTATTATTTTATGTAATGTTAGACTTTTTCTATTTTTTGTAATTTTAGATTAATTTAAACTTAGTTTTTTATATTTAAAGTAATGTTTTTTATTTTAATTGTAATTTAGGAATTATTATTTTTATTTTAATTTAGGATTATTTTAATTTATGTAATGGGGATAATTTAGGGGGTGTTAGGTTAGGGGGCTTAGTGATTAGTTATTTGCGTTTTTGGGTGCTTGGCGGTTTAGGGAATACTAGTTTAAATTGCTAGATTGCATTGTGGGGGCATGGCGGATTAGGGGTTAATAGTTTAAATAGAAACTTTGCGATATAGGGGCATGGCAAATTAGGGGTTAATAGTTTAAATAGAAACTTTGCTATATAGGGGCATGGCAGATTAAGGGTTAATAGTTTAAATAGATACTTTGCGATATGGGGCATGGCGGATTGGGGTTAATAGTTTAAATAGATACTTTGCGATATGGGGGCATGGCGGATTAGGGGTTAATAGATTTATTATAAATTTCAATGTGGGGGGGGGGTGACGTGTCGGTTAGATTTCAATGGGAAAAAGGTCTCAAAGAACACCTTTTTCTTGTTTTACACCTAGGTGAGCCGGGTGTAATTGTTGTTACTGTATCGGCAGCCTCCGACAGTGTATTAACGGTTTGCACGGGCATTGGAAACTGGGTTCAATTTAAAAATTAGCGGCTTCTTATACTTTGTATGGGACAGGATAATGCTTCCGACAGCTTATTTAATGGTTTGCAAGTGCACGCAAACCGAATTACGGCTCAATGGACACAAGCCCCCAGTATGCAGAAAGGAGCAAGGTTCAGCAAAGGATACCAAGAGAATGAGGTCAAAAGATAACAGAAATAAATCAAAATTGTGATGTAATTTTGTTATTTATTGAAATATATTAGGCAGTATATACCATAAATGTTACAAAATGTTTGAGCCTTGTATATTAAAAGGACATGCATTTATATTTTATATATGCATTAGATATTAGACACTGCATTGCAACATGTCTGCATACAAAAAAGGGTTTTAAAAGCATTTACAAAAATGTTTTTGATAGAAATATTTGCACTGTTTGGCAGTCTAGGCACACACACTGCAATTACTGTGCAGCATGGAAGAGGATCAGGGTTCTAAATTCTGTAAAATTCTCTCCAGTCTTTATGATGGGACTGGAAAAGCTTACATTTTTAAATTTAAATTACAGGAAAAGCAAGCAAAATTATTAACCAAATTTCATTGCACATTTTTAATTAAGCCTAACAGCCATTTTCTGGTGAATTTAATTCTGAGACTAATGTCCCTTTACATCCTTTTTTTACTGCAATCAATACATAATTCATAATTGTATTTTTAAACAAACTATTTGTTAGCATTACTTACCGTGACCTCCACTGATAGCACATGATGAGCACATCTTGATTGGGATATAGCTGGGGACATTGGCAGGATGAGTTGGTTATAAGTGGAACCTGAGACCTTGGAATTGTTGAAGACTTTAAGGTCTCTTTAATTTCCACCACAGTAGTTATTTCATTGCAGTTGCTTTTAGTTACACTTTTAACCTTTGCATGGATAACTAAAATGAAGATAAATAATAAATAACACATAACAATGCAATCAATAAAGCCACTTTGGAGCAATAAAAACATTTTATTATCTAATTATAACTTTATAGCAAAGATACACAATTAAAGAGAACTGATGACATAATATTATAATTATTATTGTTATAATTATTATTATTGTTTTTATTGGTCAAATTGTTTTTTTTTTTAGTTTATTATCTATTTATTTATCTATAAACTTGCGTTTTCTATAATTCATTCAAAAACAGAGCTATTATCTTAGTTTTTTTTATTTTTTCCAGTAGTTTTTTAAAATAAATTTTATTACATTTTTAAGTAAATTACAAGATATACTACAATGTGGCATGACAAAATGATGAACAAAACATGCATCTCACAATTATGAATATTCACTCAGTAACAGGAAGGAGATCACTCTTGGACCTTCTGAGTAGTCTATAAACCACAGAATTTATAAAATATAAAAAGCTATGGGAATATGTAAAGCTATAATTACATCATAATAAACCTTTTAAAATTAAAATCTGTAGCAGCTTTGGCAATTTATATGGTATTGTGACATCTAGCGAAGGTGCTATCAAAACAATGGTATATGTTATAGTTTGTGGAAAACCCATATATGCTTCATAAAGGATCCATAGCTTCCTTATACAGCTCCTAACTGTATCAAACTAAACATAAACGTTCAATAAAGTGCATTCAATTATAATTGAGAATATTCAGGTATCTGCATGAACAAATGATGGGTCCTATAATATCCTCTGAAATAAAAGTGTTGCCATATGGACAACAGCTGTTATCTAGATTTAACCCTGTATATTAAAAACACCATACTGACTTAAGACATAACTTACATCAAGTACTATATCAATATTCTAATATAATGTTCCTGCAAGTATCTACAGGCTAACCCACAAATACAGTATATACCTATAATATGGTGTGAGCTAAATGTTGGGTCTGTCTTGGAGTACCAAGCTTGTAGGTGATTAAAATACCAGCATATGTTACCCACTGCTCCACTCTGGACTACCTATATCATTATTCATATCTAAGGGTAGTCATAACATGTTAAGCAGAGTTTTACATTAGACAGCAGAAATAAACAGAAATGTTTAAGAGGAAATTTAAGTGTAGTATTGCAACAACATTAGACTGTACATAAGAAGAATTATGATCTAGAACATATTAAGCATTTAACCTACTCCTGATTGTGTACAGCTTTGAATGGGAGATATTGTGTACCCATGTCTCTGGATAACATTGTCCATGAAACAGTAAAGATACTGATACTGATGGCACTGATAGGCCACCAGGAATTGCCACAAGTGGTTATTCTAAAGGTTCTGACTAGGGTTGCACCGATACCGATACTAGTATCGGTATCGGTACCGATACCAAGTACTTTCATGAGTACTTGTACTCATGCAAATGCACCGATACTTAAAGGGACATGAAACCCAAAAAAATGATTTCACGATTCAGATAGAGAATACAATTTCAAGCAACTTTCCAATTTACTTCTATTATTTAATTTGCTTCTTTCTCTTGTTATCCTTTGCTGAAATGTTTATCTAGGAAAGTTCATGTGCAGCAGAGAACCTAGGATCTAGCTGTTGATTGGTGGCTGCATATATAAACTGATTGTCATTGACTCACCCATGTGTTCAGTTAGAAACCAGTAGTGCACTGCTGCTCCTTCAACAAATGATACCAAGAGAATAAAACAGATTAGATAATAGAAGTAAATTAGAAAGTTGTTTAAAATTGTATTCTCTATCTGAATCATGAAATATTTTTTTTGGGTTTCATGTCCCTTTAAACCGATACCTCCACTTACTACCCATATGCTATCTTGTAGTGTTTTTTTCAAACTGCATGTTCCCATTTCATTTAAAGCTGGAGTGGAGACTAAACTAAAAATTGTTTACTACTGTTCTGCCAATACAAATTGCTCTTATTTGTATTATTGTAGGAGAGATCACTGTACTGCGTTCAGACAAACCCCTGAAGTACTGGGCAGTTAATAAACTGTGATTTCCAGCTCTGGCTAAAATGGAGCAAAAATATCTAGTGTGGAAAGTTGAACCTCCTTACTGATAGCAAAAACAGACGTATAGCTGAACATGCAGAGATGCTTCTGTTCTGTTCCTTAAAAAGAACTTGCCACTAACTTTTGAAAAATTATTCTAATTGCTAGATTGCCTTTTATACTGCTAGTTCTCATCTTGCACAATTATGTTCAAAACATACTGTACTCTGAGGAACATCTTAACTTATATAATTGCAGGACGAGTACTCATAGGAAAAATTAAGTTAATCCCAATGAACACTCATCCTGCAATTATAGGACTAGATTTAGATTACATTTGATTGGTAAGCTTTACCAATGCTCTGTTCACATTTCAAACTCCATAGCCTTTAATGGAGTAGGACGTGTAAGGAGAGCATTGGTAAAGCTTACCAGTCAAATGTAATCTAGCCCTTAGTGTTGTTCACCATGATTAAACAGTATTCTGTTCTATTTTTTACTGTATGGCACTTTTGGTTGGTTGCAATTTTATATTTGTTATTTATTGTTGTTAATATATTTTATTGTAATATTTTTATTTCTAAACATGTTCTGTGAACTTTGTGACAAATAAAACCTGTTTTATTCTTTCATAATGTCTTTTGAGCTACAGTCCTTCATAATTATAAAGAAGGATTCTTAAATAATTAGTCTGTATTGTGCTTGGTAAACTGTCACATGACATAAAAAAAGTATCGGTAATTGGTATTGGCGAGTATTTGAAAACAAGTATCGGTACTTGTACTCGGTCTTAAAAAAATGGTATCGGTGCAACCCTAGTTCTGACCTTCAAAACAGGAACATGTCTGGTTGAATCTCCCCCAGGCAACCCCCCCCCCACCCAGGAGATCTTGAAGAAGGAGATAAGGAGATGAAAGATAGGGGTGTTCCTGCTCCTCTCCCTAGGAATCATCTCCTCATCCATGTGACCCAAAATCTTTTTCTCTCCCCTTCAACTAGGCTGCTTGCTATGTCAGTGGAGACACTGGGGAGAATCTCAAAGTAGCTGCTGAAAATGTTTCCGACTCAAGCTTGGTTAGTTCCTTGACATATGTAGGGTCAGGCAAGTCCCTAGCTTCAGAACTCACCCAGAAACAGCCTGAGTCTCAATTAGCTGTAAGTTCCCACTCAGGATCACATCACGTGTGAGCTCGGCTTTGTATTAGCTGTGTGATAGCCCTGGGGGGCAGTATCTCTTAAGTTTAGCTAGGCTGAGTGCATGTCCTCCTACAACACAATAACGCCTGCACAAACATTCTCTGCAGTCTCCAAAGTCTGAGCTGGTTCTGAATCAACTTTGATCATGGAGATAGGCAGTTTAGATTAGTTCTCTATTGTTGAATGACATTCAGCTCTCTGTAAAGTAAAATTTTGATGCAAGACTCACTGCAAAGTATGCTCTCACAATCCTGACATAGCCATCATGCTTTGACTTAATGTTGGAATCTTTTTTTAGCAGTAATTGTTCACTGCATTCCCAGACTACCAGAGTACGGGGGGGGGGGGGGAGGGGGGGGAGCTAAGGTTGTATAAGCTCTGGAACACTGTGTTTATTTTGATGATAGCTACTATGCAGATGATTACCAATCTTTACAGAACCATCAATGACCGCTGGTTGGAGGTCCACCTTTCCAGAAGAATTTACAATTTTTAGACTCAAAACAGCTAATATTGGGCCAGATTACAAGTGGCACTATGTAGCCCTATTACTTGAGTGCTAACAAGTTGAAAGTAAAAGTTTTGCATGCGGGTGAAACCTGACACACGCTAGCCAAAGGACTTCGGATATCGCAACCGCGTTAACTTCTCCCCATAGAATTCAATGGAGAGCTCAAATTTAAAAAAACAAACAAAAAACTATTGCTTGCGCGCTACCCTGACAACATTTATATATCAATTTATATTTAAAAATACAATTAACTATTTCCCCTATCTAAAGAACATATTTACAGTAATAAAACACATTATTTAATATTAATATATATTTATATATATATATATATATACACACCCCGTATTGTTCCGAGTATAGGCTGCACCTGATTATAGGCTGCACCCTTAAAGTTTGGAGCCATTTTTTTTTTCTTATTGAAGAAATATTTTTATTGAAGTTCAAACAGTTGTACATACTAGATTAGGTACAGTTACATCTTGTAGCTTCGTGGGTAGTACATACAATTTCAAAACAGATATTCAAAGTAAGCAATAAACAAAGCAGCAGTTTGTCGATAACATAGAAACATAGGGTAAGGAGAATTGTTTCTCAAGGTTAAAGAACAAGTTAAACCAGTTAATATTGCAGTAAAGGAAAATTCATTTTTGTCTTTTATACCATGGGGGGCAGGTAAGTGTAGTGCTTTAATGGATAAGTATAGGGTGCTTAAGAGGTCTGCGAGAGGTATACATACACTAAAAGTGTGTGAATAGTTTCCTATTAGTGTGGGTGACTTTTGAATACCTCCTTCAGAATTATTTACAGACTAAATTTAGGAGTTAACAGGTGGTAATGATGTCACACCATGAGGTATAAGTCATTCCAAGGTAATTCTGGTAATCTTGTGGTGGTAGTAAATCCAGGGTGTAGGGAATGTGGGCTATTAGGTTTGTGGATTAGGGAGGGAGGGAGGGAGGTGGTCTAAGGGGGTAAATGGGAATGTGGTTCAAATGTAGGCTATTACACAATTGCAGGGAATTCTCTCTACATAGTTTGGCTGTTAGAAGGTAGAGATAGGAAGAAGGGGTGTGGGGTCTGGTTGGTTGGGGTCTCACAAGAGCAACAGAATCTGGGGTGGGCTGAAATGGTGGAGTCAGTAGGGCCAGTGGGGCAAAACTTCTTAGGGTTCTATAGGAGTTAGTGGGGGCTGTGTTGTAAGTAGGAATCCCAGGGTTGCGATATTAAGCAAAAGGTGTTAATTTTTTTCTGGATCTGAAGACACCTTCCTCCATGGTTTTAATGTACCTGAAAGTGTCCATTACACCCTGCTATTTTGGGGAACACCTTTTTTTCCAGTTCCTAGCTATCAGGAGCTTGGTAGAAACCTGTATGTAAATGAGTAAATATTGGCTGTGACTAGGTAGCTTGTTCATGTCGAGTTGGAGGAGAGTCATACCAGGGTGGGTAACATCTGGTAGGCCTAAACTAGTGCATATATGTCTGGTATTTGTCCAAAAGGGTATTAAGAGTGGACAATTACACCAAATATGTATGGGGTCGCCCCTCTCTCCGCATCCCCTCCAGCACAGATTAGAGAATGTAGGATAGAACTTCTATAATTTGGTTGGGACCCGATGCCATCTAGTCAAGAGCTTATAGTACAGTTTGTACATGGTTACACAGTGTATGGCAGACCTGGTCTTAGTTATGGCTCGAGTCCATTGCTGAGGGGTGCACTCTCGCTTCCATTCCAACTCCCATGCAGCTATGTTTGTCGTTTTAAAGGTGAGGGTATCTTGTAGAAGGGACTGATTGTGTGTCAAAAGTGGTTTAAAGAGTTGGAGGTCAAAGTTCCTTCTGGTCTCCCATGGAGTTAAGTTCCAAGGGTCTTCCCGGAGGAAGCCCCAGGACCGCATCATAGACCTCAATCTGATCATGTCAAAGTGAAGTCTGGGGGGGGATTTCTAGTAGTTCGAGTAAGTCAGCCAGCGACTGGGACTCCGTGACCATCACAGTGGGACCAGCACCAAGTGTAACAGCATGATTGTCAGAGCGGCAATAATACTGTTACTAAGAGTCCGCCTGATTTAAATACTGGTAATTTGTCCCATGCGATGGCCAATTAAGCAGATCGCTGACTTAAACAGTTAAATTACTGTTTCTCCTTTGCCCCCTCACTTGTTGCTCCTCTTTGTTGATTTGAAAATAACGGTAGGAGAACAGGGAGTGAAGTGCCGGAGAAAGGGGTTAAGGAAGGCATAGAAGCCATAACTAATACCTGCTAGAAGACATAACTAATCAGGAATAGATTATTAGTTTAAAAAATATCAGATAACTGCAAAGGAATATGGTGCCAGCTTAATAACAGGCTCCTACACTGCAGCTCACATGCAACATCATGTGCTCCACCCACTTCCTCCCTCCTTATTCATAAGCCTGTGCCAGCACTTCCTTACAGAAGACTTTTACACTTATAATACTGTAAAAAAAAACACATTATAACTAAGTACCAGTAAATAAAAATTCTTCTGAATACACTGCTGAGAGTAAGGCACCACCGGTCCGTCCTCAGATTACCGGCCACATAACCAAGACGCAGTGGATAACATACCGACATGCCCGATTATAGGCTGCACCCCGAATTTAAAGATTTAAATTAGGGGGGAAACTCGAAACAATACAGTATATATGTCTATACTTGTATATATGTGTATATATGTATGTAAATAAATATATACACATATAAATATACATATGTTTGTGGGTGTGTGTGTGTATATATATATATATATATACATAAATACACATATTTAGACATGTATATGTATGTATGTATGAACACATAACTTTTTATTAATATTTATACAGTATGTATTAGTGTATATATGAGTGTAAATGTATTTTTTCATTTATATTGTGTTCAGTGCATATTTAAAATTAGTTTGCGTTTGTGTGGTCGCATTTACTTTTGACTTGTAATGCACGCATAGGTAATCTAGCCCATTGTCTTTTTATTATTTTAATTTTCAATATTGTATTTTCTTTTTAACAAATAATGCATTTCCATAAATGCCCTATTAACAAAAACATAATATCGTTAACATACAGATTTGCATATTATACCATGAATACAATCAAGTGTTGAATTTCTTTATACCCTTGTCACTCTATCACATGTAATATTAAAAACTTAAGTCTTTGATTAGATTATTAACACCAGACAGAAATCCTTAATACTTTTAACAAACCATATCGATAAAAACCTATACATCACAATACATACTGGACCACAGTCCTTTTCCTACCAATCCACCTTCCCTGAAGATGGAAACCCCACCTACCAATGTGGTGAAGTTAATTTACAATAAATAATCTAGTAAATTAGTAATTTATAACCAGAAAATCTAATCAACCCTATAGTCAAAAAACTGGGCTAATGCAAGGTCTGAACCCCAGGCTACATCCCCTACTGAGCCACTAATTAAAGGACCAAGAATTTGTTTCTGTAGCGGACCACCTAGAGCCTTAGTAAATGCTCCCCATTTCATTATAATTTCTTACCCCTTGTCTCTCTATCACCTAGAGTATCTAAGACATCAATTTTATGGTGTTATCAAAGCTTGACGTATTTCCCTAACACTGGGTGTATCTGGTAATAGCCATTCTCATAGAATACATTTCCTTGTCATTATTATGACCATTGATAGAAAAAAAGGCCTTCTCTTTATATATCTGTCTATCTGTCAAAGTTAGAATATCCTTAAAACCATTATATATTTTAGTCTTTAAAATCTTAGTAACACAAAAAATAACGTTAGCCCATAATTAATTTACCTTAGGGCAAGCCCACAGATAGTGTTTAAACAAAGGATCTAGCAAACTGCATTTAATACATTAACTCTCACATCTAAGCCATTTAGAGGCCTTCTTAGGTGTAACATAAAATCTGTTTATTAGTTTTGTCTGAGATTCTCTAACATATGAATCAAGTGTGACACCTTTGATATTTTTAAAACTACCTATAATTTCCCTCACCTCCAGTTGAACTAAGGCAATCTTCTGCCAGCCCTCTATTCCTCTATTGTTTTTGCCATGATTCTATAAATATTTGAATCCAACAGAGCTTTATAAATTACTGAGCATGGGGCGGAGCTAGCCAGTGCCCAAGATGGACATAAGCAATTAGAGCTCTGAAGTGTGGTTGGCTTCATACTTTGCCAGCGACTACCAGAATGTGATTTGCCAGAAAAAAACACCAGCATCTGTCCCATATATACCCGGGGACCCTCCAGTCACATATAGGAGGTGAAACACCACTGTAGCACCAGAGCAGCGGCAACAAGAGGCCTGCCACGCGGTCGCAACATATCTTCCCACCAAATAGCTGCAAGACTAGCGCGGCAATCTGTTTTCAGGCACAATGCTGCATCACCGGGACCCCAGGGGCCGGATAAGCCAACTCTCTGCTGTGGCTAAACAGATAATGAAGGAGAGATCCATGTGAGGAACAGCTACTAAGTGCAGCCATGCAGTGAATTGAACCCGCTCCTTACTGTCGTATACCTCTACTAGGCTGTGAGTCCTAAACTGCCTACATAGACTTCCTTCTAAGGGAAAATTGTATGTACTGGTCACATTAACACCTAGAGTGGACACTCCTAAATCGGTCACTAACAGACTACCATTATAATCGAGTGATATATGTAAACAAATGCCTACCCTGATTTACACGGCAATGATACTATGAGGAAACGCCTCATCTAGCTACATACATGGAAAACTTAAAGGTTTTATTAAATGTAAGAGAATATCTTTAAAATGGCTAATCAATAGCAGATATAGCCTATATCAGGGGAATTGTTTCTTCCTACATCTGCTACTGCAAGTGTCCTCTCTCAAAGGGCATGAGCCTGGACCTTATTATATAACTTAATCACCCTCTGCAAGCTCACAGTTATATTACACTGCATAATATTGATATACTGGCTGCAATAAAGCATTACTATGGCTTCCAAAAGGGCACCTAGATCTGATAAATCATGTAAAGGTCCTGCAACACCAACACCTAGAGTGCCTTCTTTTTTCAATGCAATGTATTCCACTGCAGCAGACCCCCTAGATATTTCCGCAGAGACACCCTCTGTAACCACCAATACAGAAATGAATAATGAAGCTGAAACATTACTCACAAAAGCTGACCTACAGGCTCTGCGTCAAAGGAGGACTTTACCAATTTTATAACTCAAGTCGGCTATATGATAAAATCTAGTCTCTCTGAAGTGAGAAAGGAAATCAGTGAAATTGGGAACAGGATAGTTTAATTTGAATAAGATGTAGAACAGACAGACTTCTAGATCTGCAAACTCACCAAACCTCTCATAACTCCTCTCTAATCCACCAACTTCAGGATCAGGTAGATGACAAAATATTAGAATTAGGTGCATACCCGAGAGCATCAAATCCACTGAGCTGCTCCCCTATCTTTAAAAAGTTTTTAATAAGCTTATGGACAGTGAAAAGGCAATCGAATATCCACTTGACTGCTACCATCGTGCCTTGCGACCACCTCTCAAAGACCCAGTCCCTCCAAGGGATGTCATTCTTAAGTTCACTAGCTTTAGAGATAAAGAAAATATCCTGTCAGCAGCAAGGAACAAATCACCCATTTCACATGAGGGCTCCTCTCTCCAATTTTATGCTGACCTCAGCCATCTGACACTATCCAAAAGAAGGGAAGCCAGATTCCTTACAATGCACCTCAGAGACCTTGGCGTCCCATATAGATGGGGCATTCTCTTCTGCCTTAAAGTGGTTAAGGATAATTTAACTGAAAAATAAAGATTACCTGAGGACTTGTACACTTTGTGCTCTTAATTGGACATTCAGAAACCTGTTCTACCCTCCATCCAAGACACCGCACAGGAAAAACAGATGTCAAAACCACAAGACAAGAATGGATGCAAGTTTCCCGTAGAAGAAGAAACAAAAGTTTAGCAAAGAATCCTCCAGACCCACTGCCTGTGGGAAATGAACTACTCCTTACTATGTATTATCCATGTTCTATGAGTTATCTAGCGATCTAAGCTGAGTAACTCTATTGAGTGCCATGACACCCACTTTTTCCCAAGTTAATATATCTCCCATTACCTTAAACTATCCTCATAATTAGCGTAATGAGTTAAATGTCCATGATAATTATCCATGGAATACCATTAGGATGCAGGAATGTGCCCATAAAGGGCCTTGTTTGTATATTATTCATGTTCAGGGGTCCCATTACCCTAAGATAGTTATGTTTAATGTCGACATGCTACCAAAAGTTGTAGCAGCCACTTTTACCCCCCCCTTACTTTTATGAGTATTTAATGGTTCACATTATTGTTTATATGGTTTTATATGTTGATATACTCACATTTGTTTTTTACTATTCCAGGTGTACTATCTACTATCTACCCTCTGTGATACCCCCTCCCTTCTCCCTCTCTTCCCGTTCCGGTTGGGAAGTTACATGTTCCATAGATGTCAAACCTCAGGTAAGCTCCATGCATCCCTAGTCACAATTCCGTTATGCAGGTACACAAGCCCCTACCTTATCTCCATACCACCCCCTGATCCCCATAACATACTTATCCAACCTAACTTATATGGTTCCCTCAACTCTCTTTACCCATGGGACTCCACATGGTTAAAATAATCACACAAAATACCATAGGCCTGAATTCACTAACAAAGCGATCAGCGGCAATAGCCTGGTTTAAATGCTGATATTGTCTTTGTACAGGAGAATCTTAATCCATAGATCATTACCCTTCCAGCTACATGCTGTTGATTCAGGCCCAGGGGCAGGTGGCTCTTTCTGACAGGTCTCCTCCATAACCGCCCAATAACGTTAATTTCTCCAAAAAAGTCACCACGTAAAATACTTCAAATTAAAAAGGGCCCCTAATACTAGCATGGGATTTTAATATTGCTTTCAAACTAGATATAGACTGCTCGACGGGTCACTGTAGTGCCTCCCCTAAAACCCATAATCATACTACAGAAACAGAAATTTGACCTTCTTCCAGGAGGTCCAATTTTATTGGGCATCCCTGATCCACACCCCACCAGGCATAGGCGATATGCCGTAACATTCCTTTCAGCCCCCACACCTCTACCCAATCAGAACCCCCACACTTTCTTTCCTTCTCATCCTCCCTCTTCTCTACCACCCCCTTCCCCACTTCTTGATTCCTACTACTTCTTCATTCTTCTCTCCATTACCAGCATATATCTTCTGTTTAAGAGGGTACTTCTATATAATATAAACGAATGGTACTAGTTATTTATTTATACTGTATAATATAATTATTTCTTTAGTTATTAAGTCAAGTCTCCACCGTGGAGAGGTGATAGAAGCATACATCGAATTCACCTTAGCCTTGATCCCTTAGAACTCTTGGACTTTACCATCACCCCTCACTGGGTGTTAACACAGATTGAGGCAATACTTACTTATATTGAATAACAGGGAATACATTGTAATGCTTATGACTGAATCTCTGTTGTTTCATAATATGTTGATTATTGTGCTGAAGTTAACTTACAATAAATGTTTTTTATTTTAAATATAATAGCACTCATACTGATTTTCAAAAGAAAAAATAAATAAATTATTGAGTATGTAAATTTCCCCTTTAAAAACAACTCAATTGTAAATAGGCTAAGTAGTGTGTATTTGGTAGTTCATATTTGTCTCAAACTTCTACAAAGGATCTTAGTCTTTTGTGTCTCACATCTAATAGATGATCTATTTTTTTGTTTTTTGTTTTTAAATAATTTTTATTGAGGTAATAGGTAATAACAATAGAACAAACAATATGTCCAGGCACGGATCAGAAATAATAAAGACACTGATACATTTCTCACACAAGAAATAGATGAGGGCTAAAACATTGGTGCACCACTGAAGTAGTTCTCACAATATCCAGCCCATATTGGTGCCATATATACAAATAGATACTATTAGAACAATTGACAAGCGTTATAATACCACTTCTGTTACTATGGAGGGAAAAGGTAAAATAAGATATGAGAAACACAGGTGGCTGGGACATATATCAATGAGACCTCGATTTTTATATTAATCAACTAATGATCCCTATCTCGGGAAAAGAAGTGCTTTATAAACTATAAATGGTAGGAGATAGGGAATTGGCTGTGTGTGGGGGGGGGGAATGCAGCGGGCAAGAGCCGCTCGTAATGAGGGGGAAGTGGAGAGCGGAGCCAACTAGGATACTGGGAAAATAAAAACTACAAGGCAAATGATCTTAATAGTTGTAGGAGCTCTAATCTAACATCAGGGAGATGGTCATACATACAAGTTGACCCACATATCATACCATTTATCTTAACTGAGCGCTTTTATATAGAGAGGGATCATAGGTAAGTATAAGGCAACTGAGTCTTAATCCTACACTTAATACAAGTAAATGCGCTTTCAATAAAATGAATAAGAGTAGCTCTCAACAACATTATGTGGAGGCGGGGACATTAGTGTGTATGGAATATAGGGGACTTCTGGGTGAGCCCCTCTCCTAGGGAAATGCCAGCTATAGGCGATGTGGGAAAAAGGAGTAGGGGTATGACCCGCAGGCAACCAGTACCGGCGGGAAAGGGAGGAGAGGGGCCCAACAGAAACAGATCATTTGTACTAATATTAAATTCAGCATAGGCAATAACGTTTCCTAGGAACATAAAGATAATAGAGCTTGCAATGTAACTCTCTCATGTATAATATATACCATAACCTGCAAAGAGGTAGATTAGCTTATGAAATACCAGTAGTATTAGTACATTATTGTACCAGTAGGGCCATATTAACAGGAAGTAGAATTTTCTCTGAGTTAGATCTGAAATGGAATAACTGCTCTGGGCGTAGATACTTAACATATATGGGTGAAACACTTGGGTATAACTGATTTATATAAAATAGAGCCCTGAGCCACACAGAACCTTAGCTGTATAAAGTGTACAGCAACTGTATAATGTGTGCATACAATTAAAAATAAGGAGAGCACCTTCACAAATGTTTACTATAGTACGCATCTAAGATATGCACAATCATAGGTTGCTAAATACGCATACAATTAGCTTTGAAAAGTCTATATGTTAGTAGGTATAAGGTATGTTATGTATCATACATGGAATAATGTGTGACTGTACCCTATGTTGAACTAAGTAAATATTGACTGTAATAAAGATTTCTTCAGTGAAATATAAACACTAACCAATAATCGTGCGTAACCTATATATATAACAGAAACCAGGATTTATAGATATATTACTCAATTGTAGGTGTATAAGTATGCTCCGTGTAAATGACGCTTATGCATGCCCGAGATGTAGCACGTGTAAACAGAGATGAGCCAAGTCTCCAAATCGGTCATAACAGCTAACATAAAGTACATTGTGGGGTATAATATAGGAAAGGGCCTATGAACTAAATTGTAATACTAAAGTACTAGAGGCTAGGCAGTATAAGGCAAATAACAGGATTGAAGCATAGCCCACTGCAACAGAAATAGTCCAGTCTCTGATATAGGGTACTAGAGCGTGCATGTCCCACATAAAACTGATATTGCATACCATCCGTGTAGGTTCAGATGGATACAGGATCTGAGAGTAGTGCTTTAGTAGTAGGCCCACATCATGGATCTCACAGGAGTCAGTCATATGGCCAGGTAGGAATACTCAGGAGCAAACAGCGGGCATGTAAGAGGGACTACCATTTGGTGTAAGTTTAACCCACTCCAGACCTAGATCTCCGTTCACCTCCGAACGACCGCAGTGGCCAGAGCAGGGATTTGTGAGCACACCCAAGTGGCCTGGAGACTGGGTGATCAAGTGTGTAGCTACAGCTGCAATCCTTTAGCGGTGAGGTGAGATAAGACCTGCAAGCAACAATATCCAGCGATTGGAGAGCTCCTTCATGCCATTTGA
The DNA here is from genome assembly GCF_027579735.1 of Bombina bombina. Classification (NCBI taxonomy): domain Eukaryota; kingdom Metazoa; phylum Chordata; class Amphibia; order Anura; family Bombinatoridae; genus Bombina; species Bombina bombina. The sequence continues at coordinate 507,611,515 of NC_069503.1, read as the reverse complement.
TGAGACGGAGCAGTAGTGTTATGGTTCTCGAGCAGCTAGTTCCCATTGTCCATCGACACAGACCAACCTTCTGTATATCAGCAGTAATCATCCTCCGGGCAGGCAGAACCATAGATTGAGCTACGCTGTCCTTATCAGTGGGCTGACTTTCCTTATCCTTCTGGGATGCAGAAAATCTAAGGGGAATAGTATTCCGCTGGGCTCCCGGTTTGATATTTCCCCTTGTCCTGGCCTCGGTACCAGTAGGTGGGTCTCCTGGTGTGACATCCCTCGTTATACTTAAGGGCGAACAGATTGATGGCTGTAGGTCCAGTGTACCAGGTAATATGATCAGCTGCGCCTGCGGGGTTACCGGGTATGTCGTGCTTCGTTCCGATATCTGTCGGCTAAGGTCCCTCATACTTGGATTATGGCGCTCCACAGAAACTTGGGTCAAAACTGCACGGCAGTGTGATGGGTCTGGGACAGACCTGTCCGTCTTACCGGTACCTTCTCCTAACGGTGTAATCTGAGATGGAGCCATAGCAGCTTTCAGTTTGGCGAGAAGGGTCTGCTGGTGTAAGTCCATGGAGCGCATAAAGGCTCTAACGGCAGATTGAATTTGATCCCCCATGGTACTGGAGGCGTTATTTCTCTGTCGGTCTGAACAGTGCGGAGGTAGATGTAGATATGGCGGTGTATATGTTACAGCGTATACCTCTAGGAAATAGGCCTCAGGGTCGTTAGCGTTTCTTTTATGTTTTATCTTAGTCCCCAAAACAACTACTCCATATTGTAGGATGTGCTAGGTGCAAAATACAGACATTTATGAGTTCTTAGGATGCTAAGAATGAACTTTTTAAAGATCCGATTCCAGGAGCTCTAAAATGGTGCTACTTGCTCTTTCGACGGTTGGCTCCGCCCCCAGATGATCTATTTTTAAAAAAAATTTGCATTGGCCCAGAATTTAAAAACTTGGGGGTCTAATCCTGGAGGAAATTTTAAATGATTTCTTATGGGTAAGTAGACGACCACTGAGGGGAACCCCCCAAATTTTATTTATCTTATGCATGGCTTTTAATATCCCCTCATACATAATATTCGTCCCAATTTGTAGAGGAATCTCTCTCCAATCTAAATGTATTAATGATGCAGTAGAGAGGTCATCCAAAATTACATTAGCCATCAAGCTCTCAGAAATATGTTCTGTTTCTACAATCCAATCTATCACCACCTTGGCCGATGAGGCTAGAAAATAGAATTGAATATCAGGGATAGTCTGACCCATTGCCATATAATTAAAGTAGTTATTCTTGTTAACTGATTATTTGTAAGAAAGCAAAGAAAGAAATTATTTTCAATTCCTACTATGTTCTGAATTCCTCAATACCTGACTACTTAAAGGGATATGAAATCCAAATTTTTCTTTTGTGATTCATACAGAGCATACCATTTTTAAAAAGGTTCCAATTCACTTCTATTATCAATTGAAGTGTTAAAGAGACACTTAGGTAGAATTCTGGAGCATTTACATAACAGGAAATAGGGCTGCCATCTTGTGCTCTTGCAAATGGAAAATATTCTTGCAAAACTGCTGCCAAATAGTGCTCCAGCTTACGTCCCTGTTTTTCAACAAAAGGTACCAAGAGAATGAAGAAAATGTGATAATAGAAGTTAATTAGAACATTGTTTAAAATTGCATGCTCTATCTGAATCATGAAAGAAAAAGTTTGGGTTTCATATTCATTTAAACCATAAAATTGTGAACAATATAAATTAATATTTGTTATCAGAAATGTTATAATAGTTTGTTACAAAATTTAAAACCTAATTAAGGTTCTAAAGATTATTATTATTCTAATTAATAATATTATTGCCAACAAAATAATAATAATAAAAATAATAAAGCAGCTAAATAGAAGTGCATTTTCTAGATTTTAAGGGAACTTGCGGCTAGATTACGAGTTGTGCGTTAGGGTAAAAAAAAGCAGTGTTAAGAGGTCCTAACGCTGCTTTTTTACGCCCGCTGGTATTACGAGTCTTGAAGGTTTAGGGGCACCGCACACTTCTTTGGCCTTACCGCCAAACGACTTACGTAAACTTCGTAAAGTCTTTTTTCTATGGGACTGCCATAGCGCCGGTATTATGAGTCTGTCCTGGGAGGCCAAAAAGTGAGCGGTACACCCTACCCTTTCAAGAGTCCTAACGCATTTAAAAGTCAGTAGTTAAGAGTTTTACAAGGTCGTAACATAAAACTCATAACTAAAGTGCTAAAAAGTACACTAACACCCATAAACTACCTATTAACCCCTAAACCGAGGCCCTCCCGCATCGCAAACACTATAATAAAATTTTTAACCCCTAATCTGCCACTCCGGACACCGCCGCCACCTACATTATACTTATGAACCCCTAATCTGCTGCCCCCAACATTGCCACCACCTACATTATATTTATTAACCCCTAATCTGCCGCCCCCAATGTCGCCGCCACCTACCTACATTTATTAACCCCTAATCTGCCACCCCCAACGTTGCCGCCACTATAATAAACATATTAAAAACCTAAACCGCGGCACTCCAGCCTTGCAAACATTAGTTAAATATGATTAACCCCTAATCTGCCGTCCTTAACATCGGCACCACTATATTAAAGTTATTAACCCCTAAACCTAAGTCTAACCCTAAACCTAACACCCACTAACTTAAATATAATTTAAATAAATCTAAATAAATATTACTATCATTAACTAAATTATTCCTATTTAAAACTAAATACTTACCTATAAAATAAACCCCAAGCTAGCTACAATATAACTAATAGTTACATTGTAGCTAGCTTAGGGTTTATTTTTATTTTACAGGCAAGTTTGTATTTATTTTAACTAGGTATAATAGTTATTAAATAGTTATTAACTATTTAATAACTACCTAGCTAAAATAAATACAAAAGTACCTGTAAAATAAAACCTAACCTAAGTTACACTAACACCTAACACTACACTATAATTAAATAAATTAACTAAATTAAATATAATTACCTAAATTAAATTAGCTAAAGTACAAAAAAAAACCCCACTAAATTACAGAAAATAATAAACAAATTACAGAAATTTAAACTAATTACACCTAATCTAATAGCCCTATTAAAATAACCCCCCCTCCCAAAAAAAAAAACAACCCCTAACCTAAACTAAACTACCAATATCCCTTAAACGGGCCTTTTGCAAGGCATTGTCCCAAAGTAATCAGCTCTTTTACCTGTAAAAAAAAATACAAACAACCCCCCAACAGTAAAACCCACCACCCACACAACCAACCCCCCAAATAAAATACAATCTAAAAAAACCTAAGCTCCCCATTGCCCTGAAAAGGGCATTTGGATGGGCATTGCCCTTAAAAGGGCATTTAGCTCTTTTGCTGCCCAAACCCTAATCTAAAAAATAAAACCCACCCAATACACTCTTAAAAAAACCTAATACTAACCTCCTGAAGATCGACTTACCAGGAGAAGTCTTCATTCAAGCCGGGCCGAAGTCCTCAGCGAAGCCGGGAGAAGTCTTCATCCAAGCCGGGCGAAGTGGTCCTCCAGATGGGCAGAAATCTTCATCCAAGCCGGGCAGGTTTAGGTTTTTTTTCTGCCAGGCTTGGATGAAGACTTCTGCCCGTCTGGAGGACCACTTCGCCCGGCCTGGATGAAGACTTCTCCTGGCTTTGTTGAGGACTTTGGCCCGGCTTGGATGAAGACTTCTCCCGTTAAGTCGATCTTCAGGGGGTTAGTGTTAGGTTTTTTTAAGGGTGTATTGGGTGGGTTTTATTTTTTAGATTAGAGGTTGGGCAGCAAAAGAGCTATCTGCCCTTTTAAGTGCAATGCCCATCCAAATACCCTTTTCAGGGCGATGGGGAGCTTAGGTTTTTTTAGATAGTATTTTATTTGAGGCGGTTGGTTGTGTGGGTGGTGGGTTTTACTGTTGGGGGGGTTGTTTCTATTTTTTTTTTACAGGTTAAAGAGCTGATTACTTTGGGGCAATGCCCCGCAAAAGGCCCTTTTAATGGCTATTGGTAGTTTAGTTTAGGCTAGGTGTTTTTTTTTATTTTGGGGGGGCTTTTTTATTTTAATAGGGCTATTAGATTAGGTGTAATTAGTTTAAATTTCTGTAATTTGTTTATTATTTTCTGTAATTTAGTGTTTTGTTTTTTTGTACTTTAGCTAATTTAATTTAATTTAGGTAATTGTATTTAATTTAGTTAATTTATTTAATTATAGTGTAGTGTTAGGTGTTAGTGTAACTTAGGTTTTATTTTACAGGTACTTTTGTATTTATTTTAGCTAGGTAGTTATTTAATAAACATTTTACCTAGTTAAAATAAATACAAACTTGCCTGTAAAATAAAAATAAACCCTAAGCTAGCTACAATGTAACTATTAGTTATATTGTAGCTAGCTTAGGGTTTATTTTATAGGTAAGTATTTAGTTTTAAATAGGAATAATTTAGTTAATCATAGTAATATTTATTAAGATTTATTAAATTATATTTAAGTTAGTGGGTGTTAGGTTTAGGGTTAGACTTAGGAGTTAATAACTTTAATATAGTGGCGGCGACGTTGGGGGCAGCAGATTAGGGGTTAATAAATGTAGGTAGGTGGCGGCGATGTTAGGGACGGCAAATTAGGGGTTAATAATATTTAACTAATGTTTGCGAGTCAGGAGTGCGTTGGTTTAGGGGTTAATATGTTTATTATAGTGGCGGCGACGTTGGGGGTGGCAGATTAGGGGTTAATAAGTGTAGGTGGCAGCGACATTAGGGGTGGCAGATTAGGGGTTATTAAATATAATGTAGGTGGCGGCAATGTTGGGGGCAGCAGATTAGGGGTTAATACATATAATGTAGGTGGCGGTGGTGTCCGGAGCGGCGGATTAGGGGTTAATAATATAATGCAGGTGTCGGCGATGTCGGGGGTGGCAGATTAGAGGTTAATAAGTGTAAGATTAGGGGTGTTTAGACTCGGGGTTCATGTTAGGGTGTTAGGTGTAGACATACATTTTATTTCCCCATAGGAATCAATGGTGCTGCGTTAAGGAGTTTTACGTTGCTTTTTTGCAGATGTTAGACTTTTTTTTCAGCCGGCTCTCCCAATTGATTCCTATGGGGAAATCGTGCACGAGCACGTTACACCAGCTCACTGTGCGGTAATGAGCAAAATTTTGCTCAAAGCTCACTTCTTGTCTTTTTTATGACGAGTTTCTGAAAACTCGTAATACCAGCGCTGCAGGTAAGTGAGCGGTGAGCAAAAACTGCTGATTGTTTGTTCATTTGTTAAACTGAACATTGTTTTTTTATTTGATTATCCCTTTAGCAAATGAACAAACCAACCAAGTTTCATTAATTTGTTGACCCATTTGTTTGTGAATGAATATTGCTAAAAACAAAAAAATGCACATCTAATTTACATTTACATTAATTTCACCCGTTTGAATGTCCGTAACATTTTTAGTTGGCTTAAGTATAATTGAGCCCACCCCTGTTCTCATTAGATATGATTTACACAAATTGCAAACACAACCAAGGTAAGTCTGCACAGTATAACTAATTTTACATTCATCCAACATTTATATGCAGAAATATAGTAGAAATCACCTATGAGGTTTGCCTAGATGAAGTCAGCCTAAATGCTTACTTGTTTTGGGCAAAATATGGTGGATATTGTGCAGTTATTTGCTTTCTCTTCTTTGAAAAAGATAATTAATACCATCATTGTTTTCCCAAGGCTCAACATTTCCACTAGTTTATCAGCCTGGGATGACTCAAAATCCTGGCATGAGCTATGTTTGCAAAAACCTAGAAACTATTTTCTTTAAACCAAAGATAGTTTCCAGTTGTGAAAATATTTTTTAAACCAAGTATATTCTGGTTTTTCATGTTAAAAAATGTATCTTGACAAAATAAGTATAGAAGAAAATACATTTTAAAAAATCTGCTCTAAGGACACTATTTGGGGAGTTCTGACAATATTATTGAATTTAATTAAAATTGTTGATGTAATAAATAAACTAGATTGTAAGTTCCCAAGGGAATGGTGCCCTCAATTCCTCCTGTATTTGTTTCATACATTTTGTCCTGTCTATAAAAAATATTGTATCATTGTACTTTTTTATTATTATTATTATTCTTTTTTATTATTATTATTAGTTATTTTCCTTAAATGGACAGTCTACACCAGAATTTTTATTGTTTTAAAAGATAGATAATCCCTTTATTACCCATTTCCCAGTTTTGCATAACCAACACAGTTATAATAATATACTTTTAACCTCTGTGATTATCTTGTATCTAAGCCTCTGTAAACTGCCCCTTTTTTCAGTTCTTTTGACAGACTTGCAGTCTAGCCAATCAGTGCCTGCTCCCAGATAACTTCTCGTGCATGAGCACAGTGTTATCTATATGAATTACGTGAATTAACACCATCTAGTGGTGAAAAACTGTTAAAATGCATTCTGAAAGAGGTGGGCTTCAAGGTCTAACAAATTAGCATATGAACATCCTAGGTTAAGCTTTCAACTAAGAATACCAAGAGAACAAAGCAAAATTGGTGATAAAAGTAAATTGGAAAATTGTTTAAAATTACATGCTCTATCTGAATCATGAAAGTTTATTTTGGCCTAGACTGTCCCTTTAACTAGTTAGGACACATACAAAACTAGCTGAAACTCACATAAAAAGCAGCAAAAACATAAAATGGAAAATTGGTTATATTCGCCAAGAGATGTGTATTTCTATAGACCAATGTTATTTTCTAAAAACGTTTGGTCTGCTGAAAAAATTATTCTCCTCTGTGAAATGCACAATTGGGCTTAAAGAAGCTACTCCCAGGTAATAATCAGGTCATAGAACAAGCTACTGAGCTGTTGTTCGTTCCTGGAAAAATGCTTCTCTTTCTGTTTGTATTTATACTATGACCTTGGGGACAGTCTCCCTAAGGGTGATGGAGGAACCAGACGTGGGCTCCTTGCCCAATGTGCCTAGTGCGATATACTGTAGCTGCATCTCACTGACGAGGAGCAAAGAAGGCTGAAACGATCATCTGGGGTTGCCTGGTATGTCGGAGATAGAATAACCTTGTTAGACAGGATCAGACTGATATACTTCAAGAAAATTCTCCTCTTCGAAAAGCATAATTGGGCTAAAAGAAGCTGCTCCCAGGTGGTAATCACACCATAGAACAAGCTACTGAGCGGTTGTTCATTCAAGAATGCTTCTTTTTCTGTTTGTATTTGAAATATGTATTCTATCAGAAAAAATGCCAAGACCTAGATAACTGGCACTCAACTGATAATGTTCTGTGTGTTTTTTTCCACTTGGTCTTGTACAAGCTGTTAGTAAAATATTTAACCAAAGCATTATTAACGCACCCAATACTTATATAGCATTCTCTATACTTCAAAAAGAAGTGGTAATACTCAATGTACTCGTATTACATTGGTACATCATATTATTGCCTAGATTACAAGTGGAGCGCTAACACAGCTCAAGTTAAATATATAGGTGTTGTTGTGATCAAAAGTAGCATTCAAGTGAAAGTCTCGGGCGAGCTAACATCAGGTTGTACATCGTGTCCACTCTATCAGGTGTGCCCTTTATTTATATCTTTACATATACAGTATATATATATATATATATATATATATATACTGTATATATATATATATATATATATATATATATACTGTATATATAGTAATAAAGAATGAGGATGCACTCGCCAGGATTTCCAAAGTTACCTGGCGATTGCATCCCCATTCTTTACTACTATCAATACCATGGAAGCACCCTGGGTGGATGAAATGTTAACTATGAGTGCTGGCCTGCCTGCTGTCTATATATATATATGTGGTGTTAACATTGTTTTAAAGTTTTAAAGATATAGTATATAACAAGGTGTTTGACTGGGAACGTGTGTTTATTTGTATGTGTGTATGTATATATGTGTATGTATACATACATACATATAGTACACTTATATACACACACACAGATACAAATATACAAACATATATACACCTTTGAGCCCTTCCCGGTCAAACACCTTGTTATCTACCATATTGCTTTAAAACAATTTTTATACATTTATTTCAATAATAAACATATACAGTATATTATTGCTAATATGTATAAAGCGTAATACTTTATTTTAATATGTTCTACATGTGTTTTCATGTACTTTTCTTTTAGACCTAACACTTCATGTTTCCAGTTACTAACTTTTGAGCTCTTTTATGTCTTGCATTCACAACTTATAATATGAGCGATGTTTAGTACAGCCGCACTATCCATTCAAAGTTTAAGGCATATTCAGGGCTGTATTAATCTACCAGGATACCAGGAGATTTTTTTTTACAAGACCAGAGACTTCATATTTTGCATTACTTTCATTTACTACTTGTGTGCAGCCTTTAAAGGAACACTCACGTCAAAATTAAACTTCAAGATTCAGATACAGCATGCAATTTAAACCAACTTTCCAATTTACTTCAATTAACAAAATGTGCACAGTCTTTTTATATTTACACTTTTTGAGTCACCATCTCCTACTGAGCATGTGCAAGAATTCACTGCATATACGTATGTGCATTTGAGATTGGCTGATGGCTGTCACATGGTACAGGGGGAGTGGAAATAGACATAACTTTGCAATTTATTTAACAAAAATCTGCTACTCATTTGAAGTTCAGACTAAGTGCTATTGCATTGTCTTCTTATCATGCATTTGTTGATTATGCAAATCTACTGTATTGACTGGTCCTTTAAAGTACATAAATCACATAAAGAGTTAAACTAATACAGAGAAAAAAGAGCCTACATAACTAGCCAATAAGAATGCTAGGTTAGAGACCAGGGTAAAAATTGACCAATCAGATGACCCATATTGACCATAAACAGCTCTTTTGCTGCTCAGCAACAAGATGTGTGCATTTGTTCTCAGTGATATTATTATATGAAATTGTATTATTATTTTATTTATTATTTAAATATTTCTCCTTATTTCTTATTCCCCTTTTTTCCTTTTATTATTTACTGTTTTTCTTTTCTCTTATTTTTCTCTTATTTTCATTTCTTTCAGTTTTTTCCTATTTTCGTTTTTATTTTTTCCCTTCAGTGTTTACCTCAGTATTAGGCTCTCTCCGGTACTATAACTACTCTGTTCAGCGTTTTTTTCCTTGTGGTGCTCCTCCGTTTTTTCCCTCTTGCTTCCTGGCATCTCTGTGTCTCCATTTTCGCTTCTGGTTACAACGACCGCCGCCATTTTGTGGGCGTTCATTCGTGATGTCACAGTCCACCTTCTTTTTTCCCTCAGAGAGCCTCAGAGACCTGTTGGCACCTCCTCCTTCATTGTCTCAAGTAAAAATTTTGGTTACTTTTAGTTTGGTTTTTCCCTCACAGTTAGATTTTTTTCCAATCTCTATTTATTTTCTCTTTGTCATTTTTAGGTGTTTGCTGCCCTCCGGTGGTGGAAAGCTTTTACTCATTTATATATTTTCATTCCTGTCAGAGAAATTTTACAATTATCATTTATCATTTTATTATTTCCATTAATTATATTTTATTTCTAAATTTGTGAATAAGTGTTTTTTCTTTCAAGTCTTTCAGTTTATCTTAAATATATTTTTATTTTTTCAGGTGTTTTCCTATATATATAATTTATTAAAATGTCTCAAGATAATTCTACCCCTAATCCCCTAACTGAACAATCAGTTCAAAATATGATTGATAATTCCTTAGGTAAATTAATGTCTCACATGACCTCCGTAATTTCAAAATCCTCTGCTAAAAAAGCACTAAAAAGAAAGGCACCTTCTAGTGCTGTTAAAGAAAGCAAAAAACTTGTTTGCAAATCTAAATAAATGTTATCAGAAACTAGCATTCCTTACGGCAAAGGAAGTAAAACATCCGCTAAACGACCCCTTACTCCCAAGGGGCATATAAAGGGAGTTTCAAAACAAAATAAACAAAAATCCAAAGTAACGTTTAAAGATGGTTTCAGATTCCTCTACCTCCGTGATTCTGAACCCAAAAATATATATATTTTTTTAAAACACTCTAAAAAATCAAAACATTTTGACGAGGATGAATATAATTTTACTGATGCCTTAGGTTATCCTCGCTTTAATGCAGATACTTTGCATCACCCTCGGTCTTTTGAGTGGTTTCCCTCCATGAAAATCGCCACTTTTGTGGATTTCCAGCTTAAGAAAAGTTTAAAGAAAAGATCTAGAAATAATATGAGGGCGGAATGCCCTAGACCCTTACTTCCTAAAAACAGCATATTTTATAATTTGTTGGAAACACAAATTCTGCTGAATCCAAAGATTTGTGATTTTGCTATAAATGAATTACATTCCGATAAGGATGGTTTTCTTTTTGGCGATGCCTTTTTGAAAGACTTGAGCCTCTATGCTAACACTTTTTCAGCCCTTAATAAGGTCAAAACATCTATGAGAAAAATTCTTCTCTGACAGGGCCGGTATAGGAAGAGGTCGCTTTCCCTGCCGTACCTCACATCTTTCCAGACCTCACTTTCAACAACACTACACTCCTCAATTCCAATCCCCCAGATACATCAATGAAGCCAGTACCTCATACGATTTTTTTCCCATCACGTGCCAGACCATGGCATCAAAGAGGACAATGCGTTAGATCAAGATCTCGCCCTCCTGCAGGTAAAATGTCCTCTTCTCCCCTCTCCTCCTTCTTTCCCACTAAGAGTTGGAGGAAGAATAGCTTTATTTGCTCACAACTGGAATTTAATAACTTTGGATCCTTGGATTTTACATACGGTTAGAGGAGTCCGTATAGATTTCATCTCTCCTCCTGTTCAAACGTTATTTCCGTATCCTATTCATTTTTCCTAGAGAGACAAAGTTCTGGTTCAAAAAGAAATAAAAATTCTTCATTTAAAACAAGCAATTACTCAAAGTATAAATCCCCATTTGGCCTATTTCAGCAATCTATTGCTAGTAAAAAAAGAAAAACGGTCAGTTCAGACCTGTTATAAATCTCAGATCCCTAAACGCTTATGTGGTTTACAATCACTTCAAACTGGAAGGTATTCATCTTCTAAGAGACTGCCTTCTAGACAATGATTGGCTTGTCCGGTTAGATCTTTCAGATGCTTACCTCACTGTTCCAATAGATCCGGAACACTGGAAATATCTAACTTTTCCTGGGAGGACAAAATTTGGAATTTCATTTATCTTCCTTTTGGCCTGACCTCTGCCCCTTGGATTTTTATGAAACTTCTTAAACCATTTATCTAGACGATATCCTTCATATGAACCAGAATTTTCTCTCTTTACAATCACAATTAACCATGATGATGCATCTCTTGGAAAACTTGGGTTTTCTTGTAAACAAAGAGAAATCAGTTCTAATTCCTTCCAAATCTCTTGTTTTTCTTGGATTCCTCATAGATACATCAAAAGCTTCTTTAAGTTTGCCCTTAATCAAAATAAAGAACATCAAGAAAGAAATTTCCAAGACTCTCTCCAAAGAATTAGTCATAGTCAGACAGATAGCCAGAATAGTTGGGTTACTTTCATCCTCTAATCAGGCTATCTTTCCTGCCCCGCTTCATTATCGCAAACTCCAAAGATTGAAAATCTCCTATCTTCAGAAAGGATTTTCTTATTCCCATCTCATTCCGTTGTTGTTAGAAGCCAAAGAGGAGTTTTCATGGTGGCTTTCCCACATGGAAGCTTGGAATGGTAGAGCCATATTTAGGAAATCTCCAGACTTATTTATAGAATCCGACGCCAGTCTGTCGGGTTGGGGAGCCAGTTGCGGTCTGTCCATTACCGGAGGAGAGTGGTCCGCAGAAGAGAAAGATTTGCATATAAACTGTTTGGAACTTTTGGCCGAATCTTTTGCAGTAAAGAACTTTGTAAAATCTCTAACTCCTGCTTCCATTCTTCTCCGGATGGACAATATCTCGGCAGTCAGATATCTCAATCGATTAGGTAGCACGAAATCAAGGAATCTGTCCAACATAACCAAGGACTTTATTCATCTTTGTCTAGACAGGAATATCTCTATCAAGGCAGAGTATATTCCAGGTTTTTCCAATTCAGCTGCAGACTTCACAGGAAAGTTTTCGTTTCTATTCAAACTCTGCTTGGTCCTTTTTCTATAGACATTTTTGCTTCTCGTCTCAACTGCCAACTCCCTCTTTACTTCAGCTGGCGTCCAGACCCCGAGGTGATGGCAATAGATGCCTTTTTACAAATTTGGCCGAATTTATGCTTTCCCTCCTTTTTTCCTGATAGCTTGGACAATGTCAGTTGTTCGCAGGAATCTTCTATATATATCTCTAAAAACTCCCCTTTGGAAAACTCAAGCTTGGTATCCTTCACTTCTAGAAATGTCCTTCAGACCTCCTCTTCTCCTTCCTGTTCTTCCAAAACCCCTACTAGACCCCAAAGACAACCCTCACAATCTCATTCTCAACCAATCCCTCAGGTTGATAACTTTGTTGATTACGGGGAACTCAGAAATCTCCTCGAACTTTTGGACCCAGCTAAAGCTCTCATGTGGTATTCATGGGCTCCAGGAACCCACAAATCTTACCTTTCCGCATAGACCAGATGGTCTAGCTGGTGCATGCTTAGGAGTCTGGATCCCTTTTCAGCCCCTATCACTAAAATCCTTAACTATCTCTCTCATCTCTTTGATCTTGGTCTAGCTTATAGGACTATTAATCTTTCTAGATCTGCTATTTCTGCTAGACGTGACTTTATTAATAATCTACCCATTGGAAAGAATCCTCTAATTTGTCATCTTCTCATATCTATTAGACTAAAAAGACCTCCTACTCCTAAACATAATTTCTTTTGGGACCTAGATTTAATTTTCTCTCTTTAAATAATGGCCATCTAATGATTCTCTTTCCCTAAAACAGATTTCAGCTAAATTAGCTACCCTTCTTTGCCTTATCTCCTTTTGCAGGGTTTCCGATGCTTGGGCTCTTGATTTCAACTCTAAATCCTTTTCTCCTGAAGGCGTCACTTTTCTGATTTCCTGTAGGACTAAAACCTTATCTTCTTCTATCTTTTATCCTTATTTTCCATCTGAACCTTTTCTCTGTGTTGTGTCCTGTCTTAAAGTTTATGAAGCTTAAACTTCATCCTTTAGAGATTTTACTAACAATCAACTTTTGTTGTCCTTTGTTCCTCCTCATGCTCCTGTCTCTCCTACTTCTATTGCGAGGTGGATTAAATGGGTAATGTCTGAGGCTGTAATTGATCTTGTATTCACAGCTCATTCAGTTAGAGGATCAGCCGCTTATAAAGCCCTTTTAATATCTGCTCCTTTACAAGAAATTTTGAAGGCTGCAGACTGGTCCTCTGATTCTACTTTCAAACATTTTTACTTTAAACCCATTCAACACGCCTCTCTAAATATTTTTCAATAATTGCTTTAAACTTGCAAAATATGAAGTCTCTGGTCTTCTTGTAATAAAATTCAGATTATCCTAGCTTTGTGAAGGAATAATCTAGATTTTATTAAAGACAGAGAGACGAGTATTTTCCCATCTCGACTTTCTGTCTTTTTTCCCAACCCATATTTTGTTAATTGTTTATACTAATGATAGTTATTTTATTTTAGTTATCAACTACTCAAACATCACTAATTAAATCTGGATTTGTTCCTTCAATCAAATCTTATTCAACCTCATGGAGACACAGATGGATCTATGGATTATCATCCTCCAATCCTGAGTTCTCTTTGAGTCAAAATTCTCTCAAGTTTATTCAAGTTTTATGGTTCTGTTAATTGGACTGTTGGGACTTTTCTGTTTTTTCGGAAGATTCTTTGTTATGAGCATCAAGCAAGAAAGAGGAAGATGGGGTTCTCATTGGGCTTATGGTCAATATGGGTCATCTGATTGGTCAATTTTTACCCTGGTCTCTAACCTAGCATTCTCATTGGCTAGTTATGTGTGCTCTTTTTTCTCTGTATTAGTTTAAATATTTATGTGATTTATGTACTTTAAAGGCTGCACACGAGTAGTAAAGGAAAGTAATGCAAAATATTTGTCTCTGTGTCTTTAATAAAATCTAGATTATTCCTTCACAAAGCTAGGATAATCGGAATTTCCCGCTGGGCTGCAGCAGCTGGGGCTGGAAAGCTAGAATTTAAATGGGTGATTAATGGATGCAGTTGGGTTATAGGGTTGCTATATAACATCAAGCTGACATTTTTATTTAATACAAAGTAATATAATTTAATTCTTAAAACATTATTGGGGAAGGAATGTCCCAGTAATCCCCTTTGAGAAAAATGGGACATATGCATTCCACTAGATATGTGCGATTCGGTTCGATTCGGAAATTCGGCAAATTCGGCGATTCGAATCGAACCGAATTTCCGAATTAAAATTTTGCTGAATTTTCCGAATCGAACCGAATCGATTCGTAAATTCGGATGGCCATTGGATTACACTAGTATTGTACAGTATGTTAGGTTAACACCTAATATACAGTATAATACTAGTCTAATCCCACCTAACACTTACCGAAATGCCAAATTTCCGAACCGAATCGAACCGAATCCAGCCGAATTTCTTCGAATCCGAAACGAATCCGAAACGATTCAATTCAAAATTTTCCGAATTCGAATCGATCCGAACCGAACTTCGAAAAATTCTGAATCGATCCAAACCGAATTTTTTCGCCATGCACATGTCTACATTCCACCGACTCAACAGAAAATAGGGCTGGTTTTCATATATTTCCAGGGCTGCTTTTTATTCTCAGTCCAGTCCTGGGCATATTAAAGAGAAAACATTCTCTAGTAATTCTGTTTTACGTTTCACTTGTAATATGTAATTACGTGCTATTCTGAGCTCAAGCCTGCAATACTGATAACGCACCCTGCACTATCAATAGTGCTCCACTTGTAATCTGAGCCTTTATTGGCTCTGTTTCTTAGTGGTTAGCTCTGTTTCTTAGCAAAGGGATCAAGCTAAAATGAATCAATAAAACAGAATTTATGCTTACCTGATAAATTACTTTCTCCAACGGTGTGTCCGGTCCACGGCGTCATCCATTACTTGTGGGAAATATTCTCCCCCACAGGGAAAGGCAAGGAGAGCACACAGCAAGAGCTGTCCATATAGCTCCCCCTCTGGCTCCGCCCCCCAGTCATTCGACCGATGGTTAGGAGAAAAAGGAGAAACTATAGGGTGCCGTGGTGACTGTAGTGTATAAAGAAAAAAAATTTCAACCTGATTAGGAAACCAGGGCGGGCTGTGGACCGGACACACCGTTGGAGAAAGTAATTTATCAGGTAAGCATAAATTCTGTTTTCTCCAACATTGGTGTGTCCGGTCCACGGCGTCATCCATTACTTGTGGGAACCAATACCAAAGCTTTAGGACACGGATGAAGGGAGGGAGCAAATCAGGTTACCTAAATGGAAGGCACCACGGCTTTCAAAACCTTTCTCCCAAAAATAGCCTCCGAAGAAGCATAAGTATCAAATTTGTAGAATTTGGCAAAAGTGTGCAGAGAGGACCAAGTCGCTGCCTTACATATCTGATCAACAGAAGCCTCGTTCTTGTAGGCCCAAGTGGAAGCCACAGCCCTAGTAAAGTGAGCTGTGATTCGGTCAGGAGGTTGCCGTCCGGCAGTCTCATAAGCCAATCGGATAATGCTTTTCAGCCAGAAAGAGAGAGAGGTAGCAGTAGCTTTTTGACCTCTCCTCTTACCAGAGTAAACGACAAAGATGAGGTTTGTCTAAAATCTTTTGTTGCTTCTAAGTAGAACTTTAAAGCACGAACAACATCTAAATTGTGTAATAAACGTTCCTTCTTTGAAACTGGATTCGGACACAGAGAAGGAACAACTATTTCCTGGTTAATATTCTTGTTGGAAACAACTTTTGGAAGAAAACCAGGCTTAGTATGCAAAACAACCTTATCTGAATGGAAAACCAGATAGGGTGGATTACATTGCAAAGCATATAATTCAGAAACTCTTCTAGCAGAAGAAATAGCAACCAAAAACAGAACTTTCCAAGATAATAACTTAATATCTATGGAATGTAAAGGTTCAAACGGAACCCCTTGAAGAACTGAAAGAACTAAATTTAGACTCCAAGGAGGAGTCATGGGTCTGTAAACAGGCTTGATTCTAACCAAAGGCTGAACAAAAGCTTGTACATCTGGCACAGCTGCCAGTTGTTTGTGTAACAAGACAGATGAAGCAGAAATCTGTCCTTTTAGAGAACTAGCTGACAGCCCTTTATCCAAACCTTCTTGGAGAAAGGAGAGAATCTTTGGAATTTTAATCTTACTCCAGGAGAATCCCTTGGATTCACACCAGCAGATATATTTTTTCCATATTTTATGGTAAATCTTTCTAGTCACAGGTTTTCTGGCTTGGACCAGAGTATCTATCACAGAATTCGAAAACCCATGCTTGGATAAAATCAAGCGTTCAATTTCCAAGCAGTCAGCTGCAGAGAAACTAGATTTGGATGTTCGAATGGACCTTGTACTAGAAGATCCTGTCTCAAAGGTAGCTTCCATGGTGGAGCCGATGACATATTCACCAGGTCTGCATACCAAGTCCTGCGTGGCCACGCAGGAGCTATCAAAATCACTGAGGCCTTCTCCTGTTTGATCCTGGCTATGAGCCTGGGAAGGAGAGGAAACGGTGGAAACACATACGCTAGGTTGAACGACCAAGGCGCCACTAATGCATCCACTAGAGTCGCCTTGGGATCCCTGGATCTGGACCTGTAGCAAGGAATCTTGAAGTTCTGATGGGACGCCATTAGATCCATGTCTGGAATGCCCCATAATTGGGTTAACTGAGCAAAGACCTCCGGGTGGAGTTCCCACTCCCCCGGATGGAAAGTCTGACGACTCAAATAGTCTGCCTCCCAGTTGTCTACTCCTGGGATGTGAATAGCAGATAGATGGCAGGAGTGATTCTCTGCCCATTGGATAATCTTGGTTACTTCCTTCATCGCTAGGGAACTCTTTGTTCCCCCCTGATGATTGATGTACGCAACAGTCGTTATGTTGTCCGACTGAAATCTTATGAATCTGGCTTCCGCTAGCTGAGGCCAAGCCAGGAGCGCATAGAATATTGCTCTTAGTTCCAAAATGTTTATCGGGAGAAGCGACTCCCCCAAGAGGCTGGCGTCGGTCGTGACGATGACCCACTCCGGTCTGCGGAAACTCATTCCCTGAGACAGGTGATCCTGGGTCAACCACCAGAGAAGTGAGTCCCTGGTTACCTGGTCTACTTGAATTTGGGGAGACAAGTCTGTATAGTCCCCATTCCACTGATTGAGCATTCACAGCTGTAATGGTCTTAGATGAATTCGAGCAAAAGGAACCACGTCCATTGCTGCGACCATTATTCCTATTACTTCCATGCACTGAGCTATGGAGGGTTGAGGAATAGAATGAAGAACTCGAGAAACGTTTAGAAGCTTTAGCTTTCTGACTTCTGTCAGGAAGATCTTTATTTCCACAGAATCTATTATTGTTCCCAGAAAAGGAACCCTTGTGGACGGTGACAGTGAACTCTTTTCTATGTTCACCTTCCACCCGTGAGATCTGAGAAAAGCCAACACAATGTCTGTGTGGGCCCTTGCTTTGGAAAGAGACGACGCTTGGATTAGGATGTCGTCTAGATAAGGTGCTACAGCGATGCCCCTCGGCCTTAGGACCGCTAGAAGGGACCCTAGCACCTTTGTGAAAATTCTGGGAGCGGTGGCTAAACCGAATGGAAGAGCCACGAACTGGTAATGTTTGTCCAGAAAGGCGAATCTCAGGAACTGATGATGAGTTTTGTGGATTGGAATATGCAGATACGCATCCTTTAGATCCACGGTAGTCAAATATTGACCCTGCTGGATTGTCGGCAAGATTGTCCGAATGGTTTCCATTTTGAAGGATGGAACACTGAGGAACTTGTTTAATATCTTTAAATCCAGAATTGGCCTGAAAGTTCCCTCTTTTTTGGGAACCACAAACAGGTTTGAGTAAAAACCTAGAACTTGTTCCCCGGAGGGGACTGGGTTTATCACTCCCATCTTTGATAGGTCTCTTACACAATGTAAGAATGCCTGTTTCTTTATCTGGTCTGAAGATAAGCGAGACAGGTGGAACCTTCCCCTTGGAGGAAGTCCCTTGAACTCTACCAGGTATCCCTTGGAGACTATCTCTAGTGCCCAGGGATCCGGAACATCTCTTGCCCAAGCCTGAGCGAAGAGAGATAGTCTGCCCCCTACCAGATCCGGTCCCGGATCGGGGCTACCCCTTCATGCTGTCTTGGTAGCAGCAGCAGGTTTCTTGGTCTGTTTACCCTTGTTCCAGCCTTGCATGGGCTTCCAAGCGGGTTTGGGCTGGGCCGCGTTACCTTCTTGTCTAGCGGCAGTGGAGTTATTAGCCGGTCCGTTCCTGAAATTGCGAAAGGAACGAAAATTAGACTTGTTCTTAGCCTTAAAAGGCCTATCCTGTGGGAGGGCATGGCCCTTACCCCCAGTGATGTCTGAAATAATTTCCTTCAATTCCGGCCCAAAAAGGGTCTTACCCTTGAAAGGAATATTAAGTAACTTAGTCTTGGACGACACATCTGCCGACCAGGATTTCAGCCAAAGCGCCCTCCGCGCTACTATAGCAAAAACTGAGTTTTTCGCCGCCAATTTCGTTATTTGAAAGGCGGCATCCAATATAAAGGAATTAGCTAATTTTAATGCATGAATTCTGTCCATGACTTCTTCATAGGAAGTCTCTTTCCGGAGCGACCTTTCTAGTTCCTCGAACCAAAAGGACGCCGCTGAAGTGACAGTAATAACACACGTAGCTGGTTGAAGGATGAACCCTTGCTGAACAAAAATCTTTTTAAGCAATCCTTCCAATTTTTTATCCATAGGATCTTTGAAAGCGCAGCTGTCCTCTATAGGAATAGTGGTGCGCTTCGCTAGTGTTGAAACAGCTCCCTCAACCTTCGGGACCGTTCAGAGCGGCAAGGAGAATGACTGGGGGGCGGAGCCAGAGGGGGAGCTATATGGACAGCTCTTGCTGTGTGCTCTCCTTGCCTTTCCCTGTGGGGGAGAATATTTCCCACAAGTAATGGATGACGCCGTGGACCGGACACACCAATGTTGGAGAAATAAGGATATTTGAGTTATTTCAGGAGATATATAACATTTCTCTTTTAAATTGTTGTTACTTGAATAGTTTATTACTTTCAGATAGTATATTTTGTATTTCTATTAACTTTATATTTACTGATTTTACAGGTGGTAGACCTAAGCCGTGAATTAGCTTCACTACAGAAATTGAATAAAGGTTTGAGTTAATTTACATTCTTTTGTATTCTGGTTTTTAGTATTGGATCAAATAAATAAGGATATTTGTGTTATGTCAGGAGTTATTCAGGGTTATTCTGTAGTAAAGAATACTTATATTTTATTTATTGTTAAAGTGTTGCACAGTTTAAAATGTCTCAGATACAGTGCAATGGGTGTTTTGCACTTTTTAATCATGCTACTTTTTGGAGATTTAGGGGCTGTCCTGTTTGTAAGCAGTTTTCCCTCTTAAAGGAAGAAATAGCTATCCTTCAAGCTAAGGCAAGTAACATGCCTGTTACCCCTACAAAGCTGCCTCAGAAAGAAGCCCCTCTACCCCAGAAATCAGCAGGGAGAGGCAGATGGATCACTGTAGGCTCTGGAAGAATTAGAACAGTAGCCCAGAAGCATTGCCCACAACCTCTGCCATTGCAAACTCCTTTGCTGCTCTTGACGAACACACTTGTGATGAGGAGATTGCTGTTTCTGAGCCCTCTGATGCTGTAACAGGTAATTTAAATCTATTAGTACCTGATTCTCCAGGTAACATAACACAGGAAAGAACTGCAGATGTGTTTTTGAGGAAAAGACTGTTAGTTGGTGACTATTTTGAGGAATGTTTATTTAGGTGAAAGTAAAGGAGAAGCAAGGGAGGTTAGATGTCTTCCAGGATCTACTGCTCACAGGGATAAGAATCGTATTTTGAGAATTGTTAAGGCAACAGGAAAGGGAAGTGAGTTAGATGTGATTGTTCATTTAGGAACAAATGTTCTGGCTAGTAATCATGTTGCTGTTGTTCAGAAAGAGTATAGTGACCTAGGTAATCATTTAGAGAATGTGGCATCAACTCTATCATTTTCTGCTATTTTACCTGTGTATGGCCAGGAAGTAGGAAAGATGGAACGTATAACAACATTTAATTCTTGGTTAGATAAGTGGAGCAGGTAACGAGGATTTGGTTTTATTGGCCATTATGGCTCTGTTTGGCAAGATACTAGATAAGTGGTGCAGGGAACGAGGATTTGGTTTTATTGGCCATTATAGCTCTGTTTGGCAAGATATTAGGTTATTTAGGAGAGATGGCTTGTATTTGGATGTTAAAGAAACAGAGTATCTGGGAGAGGAGTTCAAATGCTTTATTAGAAATCATTTAAACTAATAAAGGGGGGTAGCATTAATATATCCACCTTCCCCCCACAGCATGCCAAAACTGTTAGTCCAAGTAACAATTCTAGAAATTCTAGTAGAAACATTCTTCGTGCCATGAGCACAAATGTTCACAGCATAGGAAATAAATTACCTGGACTCTTTTCAATAATGACTAGGGACAACTTGGATTTAGTAGCTATAACAGAAACATAGTACAATGATTTGCATGACTTGGTCATAGTCATTGACACTTTACTGTATATACAACATTTGGAGGATTGGACAAACGACTGGGATCTAAAGTTTAACACAGCAAAGTGTAAAATAATGCATTTAGGGAAGAAAAATCCAAATGAGGATATTAACAAACTTGAATCTGTGCAAAGGAGGGCTACCAAAATGGTACATGGTCTAAAAAATAAAACTTACCAGGATAGGCTCAATTACCTAAATATGTATAGCTTAGAGGAGAGAAGGGAAAGAGGTGATATGATAGCAACTTTCAAGTACATTAAAGGGTTTAGTAAAACTGAGGCTGTGGGTATTTTACATAAAATGGAAAATGCAAGAACAAGGGGTCATGATCTCAAGCTGAAGGGTAATAGATTCAGGAGTAATTTGAGGAAGCTTCTTTACAGAAAGAGTGATTGATTTATGGAATAAACTTCCTCAAGAGGTAGTAATGCCAAACACTGTGGGGGACTTTAAAAATGCATGGGACAAGCATAAGGATATTCTATAAACTAGATAAGTTTATACTTTAGGTAATGTCGAGCAGACTTGCTGGGCCTATGGCTCTTATCTGCCGTCAATATCTATGTTTCTATATTGGTTAAGTATTGTGCTTGCTTGCAGTCCAAATTTTTGCTATCTCTTTTAGCATTTTTGAAAAACATGTATTCATTTTTATTGTTTGCTACTATCCATACATGGAAGGTGTATAGCAAACATTTAAATAAAAAACTTCACTACTTAAATGGACATTAAACACTAAATAAATACTAGATAGAAAAATGCATTCAAAGAAAAGATTAGTCTGAGAAATACATGTAGATGTATTTTTTAAAGTTTCGTCAGTTGTTAAATAGTGACAAAATAAGTGTAAAGTTTTAATGTATATAATACAATGGGAGCTGCCATGTTGTAACTTAGGTTACTTTCTCTGCTGTGGCCAATTAGGGACAGTTATCAATAGGTCACTAGAGTGTGCAGTTTTCTGCACTTCAATTTTTAACAGGAACGGAAATTTTTAGAATGGAAATACAGGAAAGGGGAAACAAATAAATAATAGTATTGCAAAACTTTTTTACATATACGATTTATATTTTTATATTACCATCTCAAAGTGTTTAATGTCCTCTTAAGTGCAATTTTCAGCTCCATTGGTTTATAAAACATTATTTTTAGGGCGGGATCTCATAGAAATATTTGATCTGTTGAAAATTAAGCACTTGTGCTATCTGACATGAATAATGTAGCATGCACCATAATATTGATTGTGAAATAAATATTAACCATGTGCTTGTAATACTATTGCAAAAATGAAAGTGGTATGGATTGCACTCCAACGATGCTAATGCTTCATATTGCTTTAATTATCGCACTCTGGCCTAGATTTAGAGTTCGGCGGTAGCCGTTAAAACCAGCGTTAGAGGCTCCTAACGCTGGTTTTGGCCGCCCGCTAGTATTTGGAGTCAGTGATTAAAGGGTCTAACGCTCACTTTACAGCCGCGACTTTTCCATACCGCAGATCCCCCTACGCCATTTGCGTAGCCTATCTTTTCAATGGGATCTTTCTAACGCTGGTATTTAGAGTCGTTTCTGCAGTGAGCGTTAGAGCTCTAACGACAAGATTCCAGCCGCCTGAAAATAGCAGGAGTTAAGAGCTTTCTGGCTAACGCCGGTTTATAAAGCTCTTAACTACTGTACCCTAAAGTACACTAACACCCATAAACTACCTATGTACCCCTAAACCGAGGTCCCCCCACATCGCCGCCACTCGATTAAAAATTTTAACCCCTAATCTTCCGACCGCCACCTACGTTATACTTATGTACCCCTAATCTGCTGCCCCTAACCCCGCCGACCCCTATATTACATTTATTAACCCCTAATCTGCCCCCCACAACATCGCCGCCAGCTACTTAAAATAATTAACCCCTAATCTTCCGACCGCAAAGCGCCGCCACCTACGTTATCCCTATGTACCCCTAATCTGCTACCCCTAACACCGCCGACCCCTATATTATATTTATTATCCCCTAATCTGCCCCCCTCAACGTCGCCGACACCTGCCTACACTTATTAACCCCTAATCTGCCGAGCGGACCGCACCGCTACTATAATAAAGTTATTAACCCCTAACCCGCCTCACTAACCCTATCATAAATAGTATTAACCCCTAATCTGCCCTCCCTAACATCGCCGACACCTAACTTCAATTATTAACCCCTAATCTTCCGATCGGAGCTCACCGCTATTCTAATAAATGTATTAACCCCTAAAGCTAAGTCTAACCCTAACACTAACACCCCCCTAACTTAAATATAATTTTAATCTAACGAAATAAATTAACTCTTATTAAATAAATTAATCCTATTTAAAGCTAAATACTTACCTGTAAAATAAATCCTAATATAGCTACAATATAAATTATAATTATATTATAGCTATTTACGATTAATATTTATTTTACAGGCAACTTGGTATTTATTTTAACTAGGTACAATAGCTATTAAATAGTTAAGAACTATTTAATAGTTACCTAGTTAAAATAATAACAAATTTACCTGTAAAATAAATCCTAACCTAAGATATAATTAAACCTAACACTACCCTATCAATAAAATAATTAAATAAACTACCTACAATTACCTACAATTAACCTAACACTACACTATCAATAAATTAAATAAACACAATTGCTACAAATAAATACAATTAAATAAACTAGCTAAAGTACAAAAAATAAAAAAGAACTAAGTTACAGAAAATAAAAAAATATTTACAAACATAAGAAAAATATTACAACAATTTTAAACTAATTACACCTACTCTAAGCCCCCTAATAAAATAACAAAGCCCCCCAAAATAATAAATTCCCTACCCTATTCTAAATTAAAAAAGTTACAAGCTCTTTTACCTTACCAGCCCTGAACAGGGCCCTTTGCGGGGCATGCCCCAAGAAGTTCAGCTCTTTTGCCTGTTAAAAAAAACATACAATACCCCCCCCCCAACATTACAACCCACCACCCACATACCCCTAATCTAACCCAAACCCCCCTTAAATAAACCTAACACTAATCCCCTGAAGATCTTCCTACCTTGTCTTCACCATCCAGGTATCACCGATCCGTCCTGGCTCCAAGATCTTCATCCAACCCAAGCGGGGGTTGGCGATCCATAATCCGGTGCTGAAGAGGTCCAGAAGAGGCTCCAAAGTCTTCATCCTATCCGGCAAGAAGAGGACATCCGGACCGGCAAACATCTTCTCCAAGCCGCATCTTCTATCTTCTTCCATCCGGTGCGGAGCGGGTCCATCTTGAAGCAGGCGACGCGGATCCATCCTCTTCTTCCGATGTCTCCCGACGAATGACGGTTCCTTTAAGGGACGTCATCCAAGATGGCGTCCCTCGAATTCCGATTGGCTGATAGGATTCTATCAGCCAATCGGAATTAAGGTAGGAATTTTCTGATTGGCTGATGGAATCAGCCAATCAGAATCTAGTTCAATCCGATTGGCCGATCCAATCAGCCAATCAGATTGAGCTCGCATTCTATTGGCTGATCGGAACAGCCAATAGAATGCGAGCTCAATCTGATTGGCTGATTGGATCAGCCAATCGGATTGAACTTGATTCTGATTGGCTGATTCCATCAGCCAATCAGAAAATTCCTACCTTAATTCCGATTGGCTGATAGAATCCTATCAGCCAATCGGAATTCGAGGGACGCCATCTTGGATGACGTCCCTTAAAGGAACCGTCATTCGTCGGGAGACATCGGAAGAAGAGGATGGATCCGCGTCGCCTGCTTCAAGATGGACCCGCTCCGCACCGGATGGAAGAAGATCGAAGATGCCGCTTGGAGAAGATGTTTGCCGGTCCGGATGTCCTCTTCTTGCCGGATAGGAGGAAGACTTTGGACCCTCTTCTGGACTTCTTCAGTGGATGTCTAGCCCCCGCTTGGGTTGGATGAAGATATCGGAGCCAGGACGGATCGGTGAACCTGGTATGGTGAAGACAAGGTAGGAAGATCTTCAGGGTCTTAGTGTTAGGTTTATTTAAGGGTGGTTTGGGTTAGATTAGGGGTATGTGGGTGGTGGGTTGTAATGTTGGGGGGGGGGGGTATTGTATGTTTTCTTTTACAGGCAAAAGAGCTGAACTTCTTAGGGCATGCCCCGCAAAGGGCCCTGTTCAGGGCTGGTAAGGTAAAAGAGCTTGTAACTTTTTAAATTTAGAATAGGGTAGGGAATTATTTATTTTGGGGGGCTTTGTTATTTTATTAGGGGGCTTAGAGTAGGTGTAATTAGTTTAAAATTGTTGTAATATTTTTCTTATGTTTGTAAATATTTTTTTATTTTCTGTAACTTAGTTCTTTTTTATTTTTTGTACTTTAGCTAGTTTATTTAATTGTATTTATTTGTAGCAATTGTATTTAATTTATTTATTGATAGTGTAGTGTTAGGTTAATTGTAGGTAATTGTAGGTAGTTTATTTAATTATTTTATTGATAGGGTAGTGTTAGGTTTAATTATATCTTAGGTTAGGATTTATTTTACAGGTAATTTTGTATTTATTTTAACTAGGTAACTATTAAATAGGTATTAACTATTTAATAGCTATTGTACCTGGTTAAAATAAATACCAAGTTGCCTGTAAAATAAATATTAATCCTAAAATAGCTAAAATATAATTATAATTTATATTGTAGCTATATTAGGGTTTATTTTACAGGTAAGTATTTAGCTTTAAATAGGATTAATTTATTTAATAAGAGTTAATTTATTTCGTTATATGTAAATTATATTTAAGTTAGGGGGGTGTTAGTGTTAGGGTTAGACTTAGCTTTAGGGGTTAATACATTTATTAGAATAGCGGTGAGCTCCGATCGGAAGATTAGGGGTTAATAATTGAAGGTAGGTGTCGGCGATGTTAGGGAGGGCAGATTAGGGGTTAATACTATTTATGATAGGGTTAGTGAGACGGATTAGGGGTTAATAACTTTATTATAGTAGCGCTCAGGTCCGCTCGGCAGATTAGGGGTTAATAAGTGTAGGCAGGTGTCGGCGACGTTGTGGGGGGCAGATTAGGGGTTAATAAATATAACATAGGGGTCGGCGATGTTAGGGCAGCAGATTAGGGGTACATAGGGATAACGTAGGTTGCGGCGGTTTACGGAGCGGAAGATTAGGGGTTAAAACTGTAATGCAAGGGTCAGCGATAGCGGGGGCGGCAGATTAGGGGTTAATAAGTGTAAGGTTTGGGGTTCATGTTAGGGTGTTAGGTGCAGACGTAGGAAGTGTTTCCCCATAGGAAACAATGGGGCTGCGTTAGGAGCTGAACGCTGCTTTTTTGCAGGTGTTAGGTTTTTTTTCAGCTCAAACAGTCCCATTGTTTCCTATGGGAGAATCGTGCACGAGCACGTTTTTGAGGCTGGCCGCGTCCGTAAGCAACTCTGGTATCGAGAGTTGCATTTGCGGTAAAAATGCCCTACGCTCCTTTTTTGGAGCCTAACGCAGCATTTGTTTTAACTCTCGATACCAGAGTTAAATTTATGGTGCGGCCAGAAAAAAGCCCGCGGAGCGTTAACAGCCCTTTTACCGCCGAACTCCAAATCTAGGCCTCTATTTGTAATCTATGCCTAAAATTTGTATTTAAAACCAATGAGTGCAAAAGACTAAAACTGCTTCAATACGGAAATGTGAAATAGCTCAGAGCTGATGGGGTTAAAAAATAGATGGGTACAGCAAAACAACTGTAGAAAAGTACAGCAAAAGTAAGCAAACCCTTAAAATAGAATAGAATTGATAGCTGTTTCATGTAAAAAATGAATCATCATGTATTAGAATTCTGATTGCTGAATAGTTAAATGTGGTTTACACAGTACATTCCCGAAAAGCTTCTAATGTACGGTACTTGGAAATGTTGGATTATGGTTAAACATTTTTGTGGGATGATAATATTGATTTGCAATGTTCATAGTACATTGTCAGACAGTCAAAATTAAACATAAATTGATTGGATAGAGCATGGAATTTTAAACAAAATGCCAATGTACTTCAACGATCAATTTTGCTTAGATCACTTGGTTTCCTTTGTTAAAGAGTAATCCTAGGTGAGCTCAGGAGTGTGTGCGTCTACGTGAGTTCAGGAATGTGCATGTGTCTTAAGCCATCTGGCAGTTTTGTTTGCAGCAATATTTATGCCAATGTTATACATTGTTGAAAACACTACTGCCATAGACTGTTAAAGACACGTGCACGTTCCTAAGCTTCTATCAGCCTACCTAGATGTATTATTAAAAAAAAGATACCAAGAGAACAAAGCAAATGTAATAAAACAAGTAAAATGCAAAGTTGATAAAAAAAATGCATGTTCTGTCTAAATCATGAACATTTAATTTTGACTTTAGTGTCCCTTTAAAAAAAAACATTAAAGTCAAGACAGATTCTACAGAAATAGTTACACAATGAAAAGTTAGTTCATTTGCATTTTTTCCTCACAATTTGCTGGATAGTCGTCTTTTAATTGTTTCCAGAAATGTTCTATAGTTTCCCTATCGGACCACATGGAAGTTTCAAGCCAATCCCATATATATATATATATATATATATATATACACACACAAAAAAATGAGGAAAAAATTTGATCCGTAGGTCAGATGAGTGAGTTAAAAACAACTTTATTTGTTATCCATTAAAAAGTCCCTGGAGGGGTCCTACAGCAAAGAAACATAGAGCACTGTGTACTCAAGCTGACATGTTTCGGCTGAGTGCCGTAATCATAGCTTGATTGAGTGCATCAGTGCTAACCATTTAAAAGACAATGTTAATTCTGATTGGTTAAAACATAATTACACATTTTCAATGTTAGAACTAAAGTGCTGTGTTAACCTATTCCCTGCCTGATTATTTTGTGCTGCTGACCAACTACTAACTTTTGTTGAAGAATTACATTCTTGTATTTGTATGTAAGTGTAGATATGGAAAACTGTGAAAAGTTATTTGAAAATTTGGACCTAATGCACTATATGACCATCATTAAAGTGGGTGAAATAAATTAGGTATTCTATTTTGCGTTGTTTTTAAACACTCTGTTTAGCGCATTATTTCTGTTTTGTGTATTAATTATGTACCTAAGTTGTAACACTAACTGATTGAGGATCGTACCTATAGTGAATAAAATTCTTGTTGTAGTTTTTATCTATCTACTTGGAAGACCTCTGATAAGTTTCACTGGACTGGTGACTTATTATACATTATGCTTACTAATCAATATCATTATGTAAGTGCATAACAGAGACACTTCTTTTTCTTCTCTAGTGATTTATTCTGTTTACTGTTAAGGTACGAAAAAGTATATGTATTACACATTTATCTAAATGTTCTGTCTAACAATCAAAGCTTTTTCCCAATAGTATGTTATGAGATTTTTAGGAATTTGAAAATCTGAGGTACTTAGTGTTTGCTTAGTAATGTTGTGTGAATATGAATATAATTCTACAGTACTGTTTATTAATTTGTTACTATTGCCAATAGTTTATTAGATCATATTCGGAGTTCAGACCCCTTGGCACTCTTGTTTGTAGTTTAAAGATCCAATACATCTCTCTTTTTCCCAAAATTAGATTCCTGTCCCCACCTCTTAAAGGGGTTTTGATTCTTTCAATGGCTTGCCATCTCAGAGTGGTACTGCTTTTATTGTGTGAATCTTTGAAATGTCTGACCAAGGGGGTAGTTGCCTCTCCCATTTTGATGGTAGACAAATGATTACGTATTCGGACATTAACCTCAGTTGAGGTGAGTCCTACATATTGCAGCTTACATTCCACACAGGATAGAACATATATGACATAGGAGGATGTACAGTTTAGGCAGGAGGTTATTTTAAACACTTCACCTGTGACTTCTGAACGAAATTCATTCGAGATAATGGCTTTGTCACACGGTTTACATCTGGCCCTACCACATCTGTACATCCCCCTATGCCTAAGACAAGAGCTTTCTTCTGTGCCTGTTATCCTGGGCAATTCAGAGGGTGCCAAATAATTTCCTATAGTTTTGCTTTTCCGATAAGAGCATCTGAGGCCCCTATCCACACTGTCTACAAGTCTGTCATCAGCTTTAAGTAGATGGAAGTGTTTGTTGATTATACCACAGATGTTCTTATAATCCGTGCTATAATCTGTTACAAATGTAACTTTTCCTTCCTGGGTGGATGGATTGGAGGATCTTAATGATCCCTGTAAGAGTGCCTTCCTATCCAGTCTGTCTACCTGTGACTTCGCTTGCTTGACAGTATATTTGGGATAGCCCCTTTGCAAGAGTCTCTTCTCCAGATCTCTGCTTTGTGCCTGATAAGTGCTCTCATCTGTACAGTTTCTTTTTGTTCTGATGAGTTCACCTTTAGCCACTGCCAGTGGAACTTGCTTAGGATGGCAACTCTTTGCGTGAAGCAAAGTGTTTCTTGTAATCGGTTTCCGATAAGTACTTGTTCTGACTCTGCCATTTTCAGCAACTGTTAGGGTAAGGTCTAGAAAATGTATCTGACTAGTATTGGTCTCATGAGTAAATCTGAGACCTATGCTGTTGTTATTCAGTTTGGTCATAAAGTCAGACATTTCATTGTCTGTACCCTGCCAGACAAACAAGAGATCATCTATGTATCGCCTATAAAAGGCGATACATAGTTTATGATCATTTTCTTCTCCATAGATGTGGGACAGCTCCCACCAACCCATAAAAAGGTTGGCGTATGAGGGCGCAAATTTGGCCCCCATTGCTGTCCCACACCTCTGGAGAAAAAAGTCCTCATTAAACCTGAAATAATTGTGATTGAGGAGAAAGTTAGTGACTCTCAGAATATACCTGATAAATGTTTCATCAAAATAGGAAAATTCCTCTAGAAAGAAGGCTATAGCTTTTAAGCCTTCTCCATGTGGAATGGAAGAGTACAGAGCCGTGACATCAATTGTCAGCCACTTAAAATGGCTTTCCCAATTGAAGTCTTCCATAAGATTCAGTAAATCTTTCGTATCTCTTATGTGGCTCTGTAAGCGGACCACAAACGGATAGAGGATTGCATCAAGCCATTGTGACAGATGCTCAAGGAGGGACCCTATGCCACTCACAATGGGCCGTCCCTGAACATCCGTCAGGCTCTTATGCACTTTTGGAAGATGGTGGAAGATGGGCACAACCGGATTCTTTACAAAAAGAAAATCATGTGTGTTTAAATTCAGGTGCCCATCCTCCAGACCATCGTCCAAAAGTGATCTCAGTTCCTTTTGAAAGGGAACGGTGGGATCCCTTGTAAGTCTTACATAATTGTTAGTATCATTGAGTTGTCGCTCTGCTTCACTAATGTAGGCACTTCTGTCCTGGACTACCACTGACCCCCCTTTATCCGCTGAGCGGATAATGAGGTTTTTGTTTTTCTGTAACTCTAATAGAGCTTGTTTCTCTTTGTGGGACAAATTAGCTTTGTGCTCACCTCTATCCGTCATATGTGACAGTTGTGTGAGATCTTGTTCTATCCTGTTATAGAAAGTTTCCAGGATGGGGCCCCTAGACTGTATGGGATAGAATGTTGATTTATTCCTAAAGCCATTGAAATTCTTAACCGTATGTGTGGGATTTTCATTTTCTCCTACATTTGCCAAGTTTTGTATTGTGATCAGATCACAAGTTTCTGAAAAGTCCAAGAGCTGTGAATTTTCAGGGCCGTGCTGGAATGATGTTATGTTCTCAGGGTCCTGAGCCCTCATCTCATTACTCCCCTGAAAGTATTTTCTGAGGGTGAGATTTCTGATTAGTCTGTTTACATCCAGCATGGTCCTGAAAAGATCAAATGAGCAAGAAGGGGCAAAATTTAAGCCCAGACTGAGTACTTTCAATTGTGTGTGTGTCAAAGTAATTGAGGAGAGATTAATAACATTATACTCTTTTATTGGTATTTCGTTGCTCTGTTTCCTCTTTTGGGATACCTGTTCTGTTTGTGCTGACCTATTCCAGTTTTGTCCTGAGCTTGGTGAAAAACCTGCTCGAACTCCCTGCGGTCTTCCCCCACATTGGAAATATTGCTAATTATCTGTTGACTGGTACTGCCCACATACTTGGATACTGTGCCACTTTTCTGTGTGCTTTGTGGGTGAGGATTACTTTTAGGATTGCTTTTGCTCTGTTTTGTTTGTATTATCTCGGGGGCACTTTCTTGAAGTGTAACCTGCTTGTGTGTATTTTTTAGTATCCCCTTGGGTGCAATCTCCTGCTCTTCCCCACTTGAGGCTCCCATTTCTCCTCCTGACTCAAACTCACTATCTGTAGTTCTGCCTGGGCCTGTATGAGTACTGTTAGAGTTAGATTTAATCCCTCTCCCTCTTCCTCTGTTCCTGCTCCGTGATCTCCCTCTCCTACTATTAGACCTCCCACCTTGTCTCCTATTGGTGTGACTCCATATATAAACTGATTGTGTATCATAATCAAGTTGATCTCTTTGATACTTTATATGTTTACGGTTGAGGATAATGTTTTTAGACTCTGTGAGTGCAGATCTTAAAATGCAATCGAATTTGGGATAATCTATCTCCATTCTTTTGCTATTCAATACTTGTTGCAACTCATCTATTTCTTGCCTAATATTTTCAAGCATTTTACTTTTGTAATTAATTAGCAAATTCATTAATCTTAGTGAGCATTCTGTTAATACAAAGTTCCATTTGGTAATAAATTCAGAGTCCTGTGTTTCGAATGTTGGAAACTTGCTTATCCTCAAACCCCTTGGTATGATGTTAAGTTTTATGTACTTTTCAAAAGTCCATATATCGAACTGGAGCTTGTGTTCCCTAACAAGTAGTTGCTCCATTCTATCAAATAATTCGCTTAATGAGTATGTGGAAATGTCCAAAGAAAATACTGTATCAAAGTCCTGGTCTCCATATCCCCTCTCAGCAGCCGGTAGTAGGGAATAAAAGTTAACTACGGACCCCTCCATTTTGTAAGTGAGCTCTTAATGTTGTGCTACACAGTAATGTTGCCAGATAGCATTAAATTCAAACAACAAACATCAAAGTAGAAAGTCTGTGTTGCTACAACAAAGGCATAATATTTCAGTCCAAAAACATATGAACACTTTCTTTATGTGCTTACACTACCGTTCACTCTGAGCATAATGGAAATAATGGTGAGAGTCCATCCACCCTGTGCATTTGTCTGTGGGTCAGGTTGTGCGTTTCAGACTAAGGCTATACATCAGATGCAATATGTGTATAAGTGCTGGGGACCAGGCCCCGTGCAGCCTGTGGCCGCTTGCAACTCACGATTACTGTCGTGGCCTCTCGGTCTGATACAGCAGTCCTCCTGCTTCTCTCCTTCGGTCTCCCAACTTGCAGCTCCAGGGCTGTTTGAGATGTCTGTAGCGTCGGGAGTCCTCCGTGTCCACGTGGTAGAGTGACGTCAAATCCTTGCGCCGGATGTCTGGTACTGGCGCCGAAGTAGTTTCGTAGTGTAAGCACTGTTGCCTGTATCCTTTAGGAAGAAAGTTGCCGAGCTTGGTGACCCCGGATCCTGGCCATAGATACACAAAAAAATGAGGAAAAAATTCGATCCGTAGGTCAGATGAGTGAGTTAAAAACAACTTTATTTGTTATCCATTAAAAAGTCCCTGGAGGGGTCCTACAGCAAAGAAACATAGAGCACTGTGTACTCAAGCTGACATGTTTCGGCTGTGTGCCGTAATCATAGCTTGATTGAGTGCATCAGTGCTAACCATTTAAAAGACAATGTTAATTCTGATTGGTTAAAACATAATTACACATTTTCAATGTTAGAACTAAAGTGCTGTGTTAACCTATTCCCTGCCTGATTATTTTGTGCTGCTGACCAACTACTAACTTTTGTTGAAGAATTACATTCTTGTATTTGTATGTAAGTGTAGATATGGAAAACTGTGAAAAGTTATTTGAAAATTTGGACCTAATGCACTATATGACCATCATTAAAGTGGGTGAAATAAATTAGGTATTCTATTTTGCGTTGTTTTTAAACACTCTGTTTAGCGCATTATTTCTGTTTTGTGTATTAATTATGTACCTAAGTTGTAACACTAACTGATTGAGACTTACAAGGGATCCCACCGTTCCCTTTCAAAAGGAACTGAGATCACTTTTGGACGATGGTCTGGAGGATGGGCACCTGAATTTAAACACACATGATTTTCTTTTTGTAAAGAATCCGGTTGTGCCCATCTTCCACCATCTTCCAAAAGTGCATAAGAGCCTGACGGATGTTCAGGGACGGCCCATTGTGAGTGGCATAGGGTCCCTCCTTGAGCATCTGTCACAATGGCTTGATGCAATCCTCTATCCGTTTGTGGTCCGCTTACAGAGCCACATAAGAGATACGAAAGATTTACTGAATCTTATGGAAGACTTCAATTGGGAAAGCCATTTTAAGTGGCTGACAATTGATGTCACGGCTCTGTACTCTTCCATTCCACATGGAGAAGGCTTAAAAGCTATAGCCTTCTTTCTAGAGGAATTTTCCTATTTTGATGAAACATTTATCAGGTATATTCTGAGAGTCACTAACTTTCTCCTCAATCACAATTATTTCAGGTTTAATGAGGACTTTTTTCTCCAGAGGTGTGGGACAGCAATGGGGGCCAAATTTGCGCCCTCATACGCCAACCTTTTTATGGGTTGGTGGGAGCTGTCCCACATCTATGGAGAAGAAAATGATCATAAACTATGTATCGCCTTTTATAGGCGATACATAGATGATCTCTTGTTTGTCTGGCAGGGTACAGACAATGAAATGTCTGACTTTATGACCAAACTGAATAACAACAGCATAGGTCTCAGATTTACTCATGAGACCAATACTAGTCAGATACATTTTCTAGACCTTACCCTAACAGTTGCTGAAAATGGCAGAGTCAGAACAAGTACTTATCGGAAACCGATTACAAGAAACACTTTGCTTCACGCAAAGAGTTGCCATCCTAAGCAAGTTCCACTGGCAGTGGCTAAAGGTGAACTCATCAGAACAAAAAGAAACTGTACAGATGAGAGCACTTATCAGGCACAAAGCAGAGATCTGGAGAAGAGACTCTTGCAAAGGGGCTATCCCAAATATACTGTCAAGCAAGCGAAGTCACAGGTAGACAGACTGGATAGGAAGGCACTCTTACAGGGATCATTAAGATCCTCCAATCCATCCACCCAGGAAGGAAAAGTTACATTTGTAACAGATTATAGCACGGATTATAAGAACATCTGTGGTATAATCAACAAACACTTCCATCTACTTAAAGCTGATGACAGACTTGTAGACAGTGTGGATAGGGGCCTCAGATGCTCTTATCGGAAAAGCAAAACTATAGGAAATTATTTGGCACCCTCTGAATTGCCCAGGATAACAGGCACAGAAGAAAGCTCTTGGCTTAGGCATAGGGGGATGTACAGATGTGGTAGGGCCAGATGTAAACTGTGTGACAAAGCCATTATCTCGAATGAATTTCGTTCAGAAGTCACAGGTGAAGTGTTTAAAATAACCTCCTGCCTAAACTGTACATCCTCCTATGTCATATATGTTCTATCCTGTGTGGAATGTAAGCTGCAATATGTAGGACTCACCTCAACTGAGGTTAATGTCCGAATACGTAATCATTTGTCTACCATCAAAATGGGAGAGGCAACTACCCCCTTGGTCAGACATTTCAAAGATTCACACAATAAAAGCAGTACCACTCTGAGATGGCAAGCCATTGAAAGAATCAAAACCCCTTTAAGAGGTGGGGACAGGAATCTAATTTTGGGAAAAAGAGAGATGTATTGGATCTTTAAACTACAAACAAGAGTGCCAAGGGGTCTGAACTCCGAATATGATCTAATAAACTATTGGCAATAGTAACAAATTAATAAACAGTACTGTAGAATTATATTCATATTCACACAACATTACTAAGCAAACACTAAGTACCTCAGATTTTCAAATTCCTAAAAATCTCATAACATACTATTGGGAAAAAGCTTTGATTGTTAGACAGAACATTTAGATAAATGTGTAATACATATACTTTTTCGTACCTTAACAGTAAACAGAATAAATCACTAGAGAAGAAAAAGAAGTGTCTCTGTTATGCACTTACATAATGATATTGATTAGTAAGCATAATGTATAATAAGTCACCAGTCCAGTGAAACTTATCAGAGGTCTTCCAAGTAGATAGATAAAAACTACAACAAGAATTTTATTCACTATAGGTACGATCCTCAATCAGTTAGTGTTACAACTTAGGTACATAATTAATACACAAAACAGAAATAATGCGCTAAACAGAGTGTTTAAAAACAACGCAAAATAGAATGCCTAATTTATTTCACCCACTTTAATGATGGTCATATAGTGCATTAGGTCCAAATTTTCAAATAACTTTTCACAGTTTTCCATATCTACACTTACATACAAATACAAGAATGTAATTCTTCAACAAAAGTTAGTAGTTGGTCAGCAGCACAAAATAATCAGGCAGGGAATAGGTTAACACAGCACTTTAGTTCTAACATTGAAAATGTGTAATTATGTTTTAACCAATCAGAATTAACATTGTCTTTTAAATGGTTAGCACTGATGCACTCAATCAAGCTATGATTACGGCACACAGCCGAAACATGTCAGCTTGAGTACACAGTGCTCTATGTTTCTTTGCTGTAGGACCCCTCCAGGGACTTTTTAATGGATAACAAATAAAGTTGTTTTTAACTCACTCATCTGACCTACGGATCAAATTTTTTCCTCATTTTTTTGTGTATCTATGGCCAGGATCCGGGGTCACCAAGCTCGGCAACTTTCTTCCTAAAGGATACAGGCAACAGTGCTTACACTACGAAACTACTTCGGCGCCAGTACCAGACATCCGGCGCAAGGATTTGACGTCACTCTACCACGTGGACACGGAGGACTCCCGACGCTACAGACGTCTCAGACAGCCCTGGAGCTGCAAGTTGGGAGACCGAAGGAGAGAGGCAGGAGGACTGCTGTATCAGACCGAGAGGCCACGACAGTAATCGTGAGTTGCAAGCGGCCACAGGCTGCACGGGGCCTGGTCCCCAGCACTTATACACATATTGCATCTGATGTATAGCCTTAGTCTGAAACGCACAACCTGACCCACAGACAAATGCACAGGGTGGATGGACTCTCACCATTATTTCCATTATGCTCAGAGTGAACGGTAGTGTAAGCACATAAAGAAAGTGTTCATATGTTTTTGGACTGAAATATTATGCCTTTGTTGTAGCAACACAGACTTTCTACTTTGATGTTTATATATATATATGTAGTCAAGTGTGGACGTAATGCATGCTCAGTCAGAGCAGATGACATCACAAGTGATGTCACCGGTACTGCAGGAATAAACTTTTTGAGTGGAGGAGACTATAGGGAGTACACATAAAAAGAGCATGCACAGTGGGGCATTTCCGAACAGCGATCCTGAACGGTCGCCACTTCATGAGCTCTAGTAGATACACTGACAGTCCGCCAATTATCAGAGAAATCTTACAGCAAAACCACCCAATTTACGCCATAATCTACTGATTTCTACTGTGGGAAGCCTATATTAACTATCTGAGCTGTATTCTTGACATTAGAGCTCAGTACTGGATGTCATAGGCATAGAGCAGTGGCTCACAATAGGCAACGCTTCCTCCTCGGATCTCCGAGGTACTTGGCCTTAACTAGCTATGGCAAAGTACTCTACACATTATACTCCACTAATCTAAAAAGTAGGATGGCAATCACCGGGGTATCCAACTCACAAGATCATCGCGATCAACAACTTCAAAAGATCGAAAGCCTAATGCACTCCATGATGACAAGAGCTCCCTATGACAATCTCATATACCAGTTTGCCGGCAAACACATAACTGGGCCCAATTTGGACATTTCTACTTAGGGTTGTACTCACTTTTGTTGCCAACTGTTTAGACATTAATGGCTGTGTGTTGAGTTATTTTGGGGGGACAGCAAATTTACACTGTTATACAGGCTGTACATTCACTACTTTACATTGTAGCAATGTGTCATTTCTTCAATGTTGTCACATGAAAAGATATGATAAAATATTTACAAAAATGTGAGGGGTGTACTCACTTTTGTGAGATACTGAATATACTGTATACATAACGTATATATAATGTATTACAGTACTCATTAGCAGTATAACATAAATAATTTGACAGCAGCAGCAGCAGCAGCTCCTGCTCTTACAGATGACATTTAAAATAAATCTTTCCAATGCAAAATAAATATTTTTTTCTGTAGGTAGCAAATATGGTATTTAATAGAGAACAGCTGACAGCTTCACTGAATTCAGGGCTATACTGTTTCCTTTTTACATACCATTGTGCAGTCCGGTTGCATTTGATATTATAATTGGCACTCTGTGATTGGACACTAAATAATGTCAATCACCATGCAGGAAAACAAACCCGAAATAGATTGGCAGTCTGGGCTGTGGTCTATACGCGTCACAGAAGCTAAATTTAAACAAAGGATACCTATAGAATGAAGCAAATTAGATAATAGAAGTAAACTGGAATGTTGTTTAAAATAGTTTTCTCTATCTGAATCATGAAAGAAAATATTCGGGTTTCATTTCCATTTAAAATAATGTACCAGCACAGCAATTTTCAGAACTTTTCAAAATACTGTTATTCAGTGGTGCTTTAAAGGCAGTAATTAAAGGATGGTGATTCATATTATATGTAAGATCACCAGTGATGTTAGCAAAGATGTCATATGTCAGAGCGATAAAGTTGTTCTTTTTGTGTAATCTTTAAAGCCGGTAATTAGCAGAAATCAAGTTTTGTAAGTGTGTAATAAATAAACAAACTAGAATAAGTTTTTGTATCAGTATTTTGCTTCTAATCTCATGAAGCATGAACCAATAGAAACGTAAAAACAACCACATTAAGCTCTACTGTATGTAAACATATCTATACTAAATCGAGTGATACTGTATTTAAGTGTTTTCCATGGCTTGAGCATATTTTTTATAGAAGTGGATAGACTTGCAAGGAATATTCATTGTATCACAAAAAATAACAAGTATTTCTAGGCTACACAGTATACTTGAAAAACCCCTATTCCATAGCAGCCCCTATGCACAGATTGATAAGTCTCTAATATATTTATAATATGAATAGTTTCAAATAATTATTTCATATGATAAATTGGTGTTTGAAAAACATTCAAACATATATCTCACCGTAGCTGTAGTTTTTCGTCAGGTACATTGTTAAGGAAGGTTTAATTGTTTTGCACTTGCAACGATCTGGAAGAAAAAAAAAAAAAGACAGTATAAATAAATACAGGTTTCTAGGTATATATATATAATACATACACATATACAGTATCCCAGAAAAAAAGTGAGTACACCCCTCACATTCTTGTAAATATTTTATTATATCTTTTCATGTAACAACACTGAGGAAATTGCACTTTGCTACAATGTATAGTAGTGAGTGTACAGTCTGTTTAACAGTGTACATTTGCTGTCCCCTCAAAATAACTCAACACACAGCCATTAATGTCTAAACCGTTGGCAACAAAAGTGAGTACACCCCTAAGTGGAAATGTCCAAATTGGGCCCAATTAGCCATTTTACCTCCCCGGTGTCATGTGACTCGTTAGTGTTACAAGGTCTCAGGTGTGAATGGGGATCAGGTGTGTTAAATTTGGTGTTATCGCTCTCACACTCTCTCATACTGGTTACTGGAGGTTTAACATGGCACCTCATGGCAAAGAACTCTCTGAGGATCTGGAAAAAAGAATTGTTGCTCTACATAAAGATAGCCTAGGCTATAAGAAGATTGCCAAGACCCTGAAACTGAGCTGCAGCACAGTACGCAAGACCATACAGTGGTTTCACAGGATAGGTTCCACTCAGAACAGGCCTCGCTATGGTCGACCAAAGAAGTTGAGTGCACGTGCTCAGTGTCATATCCAGAGGTTGTCTTTGGGAAATAGACGTATGAGTGCTGCCAGCATTGCTGCAGAGTTTGAAGGGTTGGGGGTCAGCCTGTCAGTGCTCAGACCATACACTGCACACTGCATCAAATTGATCTGCATGGCTGTCATCCCATAAAGAAGCCTCTTCTAAAGATGATGCACAAGAAAGCATGCAAACAGTTAACTGAAGACAAGCAGACTAAGGACATGGATTACTGAAACCATGTCCTGTGGTCTGATGAGACCAAGATACATTTATTTGGTTCAGATGGTATCAAGCGTGTGTGGCGGCAACCAGGTGAGTAGTACAAAGACAAATGTGTCTTGCCTACAGTCAAGCATGGTGGTGGGAGTGTCATGGTCTTGGCCTGCATGAGTGCTGCCGGCACTGGGGAGCTACAATTCATTGAGGGAACCATGAATATCAACATGTACTGTGACATACTGAAGTAGAGCATGATCCCCTCCCTTCGGAGACTGGGCCACAGGGCAGTATTCCAACATGATAATGACCCCAACACACACCTTCAAGACGACCACTGCTTTGCTAAAAAAGCTGAGGGTAAAGGTGATGGACTGGCCAAGCATGTCTCCAGACCTAAACCCTATTGAGCATCTGTGGGGCATCCTCAAATAGAAGGTGGGGGAGTGCAAGGTCTCTAACATCCACCAGCTCCGTGATGTTGTCATGGAGGAGTGGAAGAGGACTCCAGTGTCAACCTGTGAAGCTCTGGTGAACTCCATGCCCAAGAGGGTTAAGGCAGTGCTGGAAAATGATGGTGGCCACACAAAATATTGACACTTTGGGCCCAATTTGGACATTTCCACTTAGGGTTGTACTCACTTTTATTGCCATCGGTTTAGACATTAATGGCTGTGTGTTGAGTTATTTTGAGGGGACAGCACATTTATACTGTTTTACAGGCTGTACACTCACTACTTTACATTGTAGCAAAGTGTCATTTCTTCAGTGTTGTCACATTAAAAGATATAATAAAATAGTTACAAAAATGTGAGGGGTGTACTCACTTTTGTGGGATACCGTACATACATACAGAAAGATAAGCACTTTCTCCAGAATGAACAGCTCAGTAGTCTGTTTTATGGTGATTTACCACCTGGGAGAAGCCTTTTATAGCTCAATTGTGATTTTCACAGAGAAGAACTTTCCTAATGTATATTAGTCTGATCCCACTTAACAAAGTCAGTCCATCCCAAAATACCAGGGAATTCTCCTCTGAACAAGGGAAATTGCAACCCCAGACGATCATTTCAGCCTTCTTTGGGCTTCGTCAATGAGAGGCAGCCATATTCCTCTGAGCGCATTTGGCAAGGAGTCCAATTTTGGCTTTTCCCATCACCGTTAGGGAGACTTCCCTAGGGTCATATTACAAATACATACAGAAAGAGAAGCGCTCTCTCAGGAACAAAAACAACAGCTCAGTAGCTTGTTCTATGGCATGGTTACCACCTGGGAGTAGCTTCTTTTAGCCCAATTGTGCTTTTCAAAGAGAACTTTCCTGAAGTATATCAGTCTGATTCTGTCTAAGGTCAGTCCAGCCCCAAAATACCAAGTAATCCTTCTCTGAACAAGGAACATTTCAACCCTAGATGATTATTTCAGCCTTTTTTGGTCTTCGTCAGTGAGGTGCAGTCATATGTGTGTATATAATATATATATATATATATATATATATATATATATTGTGTAAATAAATATAGGTGTCTGGGCATATTTCAATATATAAATACATACATATTTATATATATAGGTAGATATATTAATAAATATAGGTTTCTAGGCATATTCAAAATTACAGTTTGAATTCCTAGCATGGACCTACAAATTATTATCATAGTTGGTCTGAATAAAGTGATACCAAATTCCATAGGCTGATTACATCAGTATGGATACAAATTTATACTGATTCATGGTAAAGAAAAATAAATGTAAATACATAAAAGAGGCTAAACAAAAAAAATCAATACAAGAGGAGGGGTAAGGAGAATGAAAGTGAGGGGTAGCTTGTCATATGGATTTGTAGTTGTAGCAGTGAAACAAGGCAGTTCAATGTTTATTTTGTCAGGATGATGAGGAAACTTTAGAGCAGAGGTGGTAGTCCTCTCTAAATTTGTAGGTTTTAAAAGAGCACTTGGTAAACAGTCTGATAGAACCAGGAGCAGTGGCGTCTCCAGAAAAGACATTTGGGGTATACTTCCTGGAGGCTCACCTGTGTTTTGTGTGCAAGGCTGCAATGGGAGGAATGGGACTGGACATGCAGTGGATGATGCAAGATGTATCATGGGCAGAGTCAAGCATTTCATGGACAAGACTGGGGTGGGCCTGGGTTGAGAGGTGGTGGGCAAAACAAGGGAAGATCACAGATGGGGCAAACATGGGGGGGGGGGGCAGCCATTATGCTGGAGGGGGGGCTAGCACCATCCCTGGCCAGGAGTATCTGTAGATAAGTTAGGTAATATAGTTTGGTATAAAAATAATAAGGGCTTAATAGGTTAGGATCAGTATTTTGAACTGGATTATAAGCAGATGGGTAAACCAGTAAAGGCAATGACAGAGTAGGGTAGTGGGTGGATTAGAGGTTTAGGTGGATAACTCTAGCCTAGGTATGTAGGATAGAATGGAGAGGAGACACGGAAGGCCATTTAGGAATATAATATTTTGGTGGCGTCTTAGGTAAAGAAGGGTGGAGGTCTAGAGATAATACGTATGTTAGAATTACAGGATTTGCCAAGTCTTGCATTTGTGAAGTGAGATCACTGTGCCACAAAAATAAGTTTTTGAGAGATTGCACTCAAGGTAGTTTGAAGACGTCCAGGAGGACATTGCAGATTGACAATACACTATATGCAATCAAATACATGGCCAACAGTTATGTCTAACGTAATTATAAACATTAGAGTAAACTATCAGCCAATCCAGAGTCATTACTTAAGTAACACATGTAAGTATTTAGAGGGCAGTGTAAAAACACAATAGGAATCTGTGCAATCTGCTCTTTCAGAAAATGAAAGCTGTATTAACTTAAATTATCCTTAAGTTTCAAGATATAGCTGTTTAATGTGGAGAGGGTTTTTGTCCCTTTAATATCACAAATTATTACAGTAAATGAACACTAAAGTTAAAATTGAATTCTCATGATTGAGATAGAGTACTCAATTGTAAACAACTTTGTAATTCAATTCCATTATTTTAATGCACTCTCTTTTTATTTGCATACTTTCTGAGGTACCAGATCCTACTGAGCATGTGCAAGAAAATAACAGAATATACCTATAAGCATTTTGTGATTGGCTGATAGCAGTCACATGATGCACTAGGAGGAAAAATAGACTAATTTTTTAATTTGTCAGAAACAAATCTACTACTCATTTAAAATTCAAAGTAAGTGCTTTTGCATTGTCTTTTTATTATACATTTACTGATTATGCAATTATTAGTATTATTACTAATAACTATTAGCTTAGTTGTCCTTTAATCTTAGTGATTATGTGAAACAGGTTTGATATTAAATCTATTTCTGCAATACCTAAAACGTAGTATTAAATACAATTGTCTGTCTCAGGGATACAGTGAGTGAAGAAGTGAAATTTATCTATTAAAGAGAAATTGCAGGTGAACCTCACAGCATCAATCTTGAGGATCTTGTATCTTGAGGATTCTGGCGACTCTAAAGAGGCCTCTCCCTGTTTCCATAGAACTATAGCATAAGAACCCTCATTTTGAAAAGGTAGGAGTCCCACCATCCAATAAGTGGTTTCATGTCCTTATAGCTGTCAAGTGATCATCGTAATAATAGCAACCTTTAGCCACAAGCAACAATGGTCTTCTGCACTTGGCTGCTTATTGGCTGCTCCCCACATGCCTCTTGTCACTGGCTCACTAACTCTTTTTTTTAGCTACAAACCATTGGTGCATTGCTGCTCCGGAGTGCTAACTTCAATTATGTTTTTAACATCTTTCAAAGGGGTTAAATAGTTCTATGCGCGCAATAGTGCAATACAAAAATGCTGTAATGAATTAGATCATTTTCTTTTTGCACTTTTATATTTGTTTACATTAATACCAAACAAAAAGACATAGAGTGTAACAAATAATTAGGGGTGGGATAATGTTTTGGAGCATTCAAACAAATTAAACAATTTTTTACACATTTGTTCCTTCATTTGTTTCGATGTTGTTTGTACAACATTCTAATATTTGTTTAATGTAATAGTATTTCTAATGCTATCGTTAAATTTAATATTCAAAATTAGAAAAATTATTATCAATATATTTGTAATAGTATTTCTAATGCTCACTTTAAATTATTTAAAGGGATATGAAACCCACATTTTAAGTTACTTTTTAATTACTCTTATTATCAATTTTACTCTGTTTTCTTAGTATCTGTATTTGAAAAAGCAGGAATTTAAGCTTAGGAGTCAACCAAATTTTGGTTCAGAACCTGGGTAGCACTTGCTCATTGGTGGTTGCCAATTTTTAGTTCAGAACCTGGGTAACGATTGCTGATTGGTGGCTAAATGTTGCCACCAATGAGCTAGCAGTACCCAGGGGGCTGACCTAAATATGGGCAGGCTCCTATGCTTACATTCTTGCTTATTCAACTAAAGATACCAGGAGAGGGAATAAAATTTGATAATAGGAGTAAATTAAAAAGTTGCTTAAAACTGCATGCTCTATCTGAACCATGAAAGAAAAATTGGGGTTTTTATATCCCTTTAATATTCAAATTAGCAAACTTTAAATTTATATATTTTTAATAGTATTTCTAATGCTCACTAAAATTAAGTATTGGATTTATGCAACATTTGAAATAGAAAAATTCAAATCGATATATTAGGATCTATTATGTATCAATGTACTTTTGACACATTCGCCCATCCCTATAAATAATGCATCTACTATATATTACATTGGTCTAAAACAGGCCAGCAGCAGACATTCATTTATAACTAAACTATACATATCATAAAGTAAACAGAGTGTTTCATATTAAATGTTAGTCAAGGATAACAAAAATATGATATATATTTTTATAAGAAAAAAAAAAAAGATGATTTAACATTAC
Source organism: Bombina bombina (assembly GCF_027579735.1). Classification (NCBI taxonomy): domain Eukaryota; kingdom Metazoa; phylum Chordata; class Amphibia; order Anura; family Bombinatoridae; genus Bombina; species Bombina bombina. The sequence continues at coordinate 507,567,698 of NC_069503.1, read as the reverse complement.
CCATGTTTTGACTTTTGCAATGATTAAGTCTAGGTCTTTCCGGGACTACAACATCTTGTGTAAATTCTGTCCACTTTATATCTAAAAAGAACACAACATAATTTGCCAATGAAAATATCTGTACAATGCCAAAAAACACCAGGAGAAAGGGAGTCTTTAAACATAACTCTTCAAATGGACATGATATTTCCTTTGCTACCGCAACATAAATACATTTAATAATCTAAGCTAAATGTTGCTTAAGACCTTGTGTTTGGTTTGGCTTGACAATTTGTAAAAAAAACCAAAAATTTTTTAAATAAAGTTGACATAATTAAATTAGTGCCATAAACTGTTTTTATTTTTTAATAAGAATATTAGAAGATATATTTTCTAATACACTACACATTAGAAGGTCTCCAAAGTAAACAGAATGAAACTTCTCTTCAGAATCTTATGATTTCCTTTTAACCAGATTAGTTATTTAAACAGGTGTGAAAGACATTTCCCACAAATATCAAGACACTTGCAACGTTACAGAAATTGAGATCCTGTAACTGAGGCCTCTAAAATTCCAATGAGCTAAAAATAAGCCATTATTTCTTAGTTTATTCTGACAAAAACATCCTTTATCATTAGTATGTTGAAGACTGCACATTTCTGTATTTCTGCTGACCTAGTTTATTTAAAAGCCATACAAGCTTAAAGGGCTATTAAGCACTAAATACATTTTATAAGCACAGTACTGAGGTTATTCCCCACATCCCTGTAGTTATGTGTGCTGCCATGTTGAAATCTACCTTTCATAACATTCCAGTGCTGATGTGTTTGCACATGTGCAGCAACTCTCCTTCAGATACCTGCAGTGTAACCTAAGTTCCAAAATGGTGGCACCCATAATTAGAATGTGGTGCGTGTGTGTTTAATGTCCCTTTAAAACTGGAGCAATAATACCATAGTACAATGTATTATTGTACTATTGCTTGAACATAAGTATGTTTTAATATGCCCCCCGCAATGAGTTAAACACACAGTTTAAGTAGGGTTGCCACCTGTCCCTTAAAATACAGAACACTTATAAGTTACACATGCTGCAGGGTGTGCAGGGAGGAATATAAATAGTGCTGTCCAGAAACATAATACATGTTCCTCCCTGCACACCCTGCAGCATGTGCAACTCATAAGGGCCCAGGAAAACATGGCTGAGGTGGCAACCTTAAGTTTAAGTTACCTCCAGAAGAGCAGAGCACTACTAATTCCAGAGCTCAACATGGCCTGAAGTTTGTCTGTGCTGCTCTGGAGCTGATTTCATTTATGTTTTGTTTTATGTTTGCACAATAGCGCAACAATAATAAACCTTTTCTTAGAACACTTTCTTTTTGTTGCTCCTTTATGTCCCTTTAAATTCTTTCAAACCTGTCTTATGCTATAATTCCCCTATTTATTTCAGATGATGAGGCCTATTTATCATATGTCTGTCGGACCTGATCCGACAGTGCGGATCAGGTCCGACAAACATCGCTGAATGTGGAGAGCAATACGCTCTCCGTATTCAGCATTGCACTAGCAGTTTTTGTGAGCTGCTGGTGCAACGTCGCCCCCTGCAAACTTGCGGCCAATGGGCCGCCAGCAGGGGGGCTGTCAATCAAACTGATTGTACTCAATCGGGTTAAATTGTGGCGATTCCTGTTCGCCTCATCTTTAGACCGCTGCTTCATAACTGCTGTTTCTGGCGAGCCTGCAGGCTCGCCAGAAACACGGGACATCAAGCTGCATTCGGTGCTTGATAGATAGGCCCCAAAGTCTACTACATTTTACTATTTAAAAAAAAAACATTTTTTTTTAGACCCTTAAGGACCAGCGACGTACCTTGTGCGTTGCTAGTCTTTCTGTGGGGATTGTGCTATTAATAGCGCTGTCTTGCACTATTTCTGGTGACAAGAAGGGAGGGTATAATAGCGCCACACTATTTTAAAAAAAGAAAACCCTTAACAACAGGCGACCTACATGTTACGTTGCGGTCATTAAGGGGTTAAGGGCTTAGCCCAGTCCTGAAAACAATATTTTAACATTTATATTCCAAGGCAGCGATAAAGGAGTCAGTGTTAGATATGTATATGTATGTATCTCAATGTTAAACACCTGAGACCTCATATCTTGGAGCCCTTATAAAAAAAAAAAATATTAGATGGGATTATTATGATGGTAACAGTACTTTGTGATGTATTTTTTATGTCTTTTGTGACACTTTTTTCTTTTGTGAAATAGTTAACCATAGTTCTAAGAATGTGCTACCCCGACAAGCCTTAACATCAATTGTGCTTAAGCAATCATGTTTAATTTCCACTTGTAATATGGGCACTAAACCCAACTTGCGCAAACTCCCACAATAAACCCCTTTTTCGCTCACACGTAACTGCTAGCGCACCACTCGTAATCTAGCCCATAGTAGCTGGGCGCAGGCAGGTGGTGTTCCTATGAAATAGGTCCTTGGAGAACACAGGGAGTATTCTGTTGGGGTTTAATGCCCTGTCAGCTCTATAGACTTTGGCTAGTTAGCAGCTAATACTACTAATGCATCCTTGACTAACATAATAAGCTAATAGCTCTGTTTATTTCATTTTACATCACATATTTCAATATTTTTTAATTATAGTAAGCTGCCTACCGTTAGCATGTAAACTCCTCCCCACCTCAGCTTCCGGATTTTTAATGTTGTTATGTATAGAGCGGTCCCACCCGTCGTGTGCACAACGATCGGAAGTAATGCGCATGCGCATATCTTCAATTTCTAGGACTAATGCGCATGCGATACTCTTCAACCTCAACCAACAATGCGCATGCGTTAATCGCTGTTTGCAACATAGCATTGAAAGAATAATTATACAGTATTCATTCAGTACTATGTTGTGCGATCAAGAGAGCAACAGGTTTTTTTTTAGACGTGACCTGTTTGCAACGATATTTACTGCGGGTGATCCGACTGAAAGCTATTACGCATGCGTGAAACGGGAGCATGCGTTGGAGTACAAGATGTAGAATAGGACAGTAGCGCATGCGCTTTTTGAATAGTAGGCGGATGACGTAGATCCACGGCTGCCTAACGGCCAGAATTTCAATTGGTAGTTTGGAGAACGTGATCAAGAAGAAAAAACAAACACAAAAAAAAAACGGGTTGATTGTAAAAAATTTAAAATATTGATTTTATACGGCGATAACTTTATTTCAAGATGATTTCATACAGGTTGATGAATAAAACTCATATTAATTTGTGACAGTGAATTGAATTCTATTTTGACATACAGGTAAGTTAACCTTCACTTTAAAGGGACACATCCTACGTTTGTGCTGCACTGCGTTACAATAATTGCAATACAGACAATAGAAGGCTTACGTCTTCTTAAACATTTCCAATAGGTAGTTTTAAACCCCTTCAGGTGGTCCTTGCTGGCCCACACCTTTAGCCTCAAGTATAAAGCCTTTATAAATAGTGGGTATTACAGCCAATCAGATACTGTACTACCCACCCCTCAAGCTAAACAGACTGTGCACACACTTTTCTGCATCTATGCAGAGGAGCTGGCGCATGCTCTGTTTAGACTATGGGGCAGGTGGTATGGTATCTGATTGGCTGCGCAGTTTGCCTTTTAAAATCTTAAATATAAAAAAGAAGAAGAAAAAGGTTGCCACATAGAGATGGCAGTATGGGCCGCGAGAAGAACCCAAAATAACACATTCAAACCTCTGCAGTACAAATCTATTCTTACAGTTTATTTAAAGGGACATAATACTCATATGCTAAATCATTTAAAACTGATACAGTATAACTGTATAAAGCTGACAGGAAAATATCACCTGAGCATCTCTATGTAAAAAAAGAAAATATTTTACCTGACAATCTCCTCAGCTCAGCAGAGTAAGTTCTGTGTAAAAAAAATATACTTCAGCTGTTGCTCAGCTACAGGTAAAAAAAAAAAAAAGGAAGAAACGAACAGCAATCAGCATCAACAGTGCTGAGGTCATGAACTCTTTTACTGTGATCTCATGAGATTTCACTTAACTTTCATGAGATTTCATTGTAAACTTCCTTACACTGAATAGGGAAATAAGATGAGAGTGCATGTAAGCTCGCTCCTTCCGCTGTCCCGGGACAGACATACTGATTTGTTGCTTAGAAGTCCTTTACCATGGGATGTGGCTACTAAGAAACTTTTGAGGTAAAATATCTTCCTTTTTTACATAGAGATGTTCAGGTGATATTTTCTAGTCAGCTTTTTACAGCTATGCTGCATCACTTTCAAGTGTTTAAACATTTGGGTATTATGGCCCTTTAACAGAATACTTGTTAAAAATCTTGGCACATTGAATTTTTTTTAAAAGTAATAAAATTTTGTATTATCAATCTTAATAGCTGTAGTCCCCATTTCAAACAATTATAGCAGAGGTGAAACCCCTATGGCACAAAAGCCCAAGGTGATAAACATAACACATTTGCTGGCCTCTGCGCTACCACTTTACTGCTTGGTTTCACTGGTTGAAATTGTAGTGCTTAATTTTCTAATAAATCTACTCTCTTTATCAGCAATTAAGCTTAAAAAAAGTTTTTATTAAATAAGTTATTTAACCCTTTGAGTGCTAAGCACTTTCCCCCCTGGGTGCTAATATTTTCTAAGGTTTTTTAAATTTATTTAATGTTGGAAAAAACATTTTTTAACTTTTTTTATTGTTTTTACAGACCCCCAAGACTTACACTGTTGGAAATGTTAGGTGATTCCCTTTCCAACAGTGGGTCTTGGGGGTCTGTAGCTACTTAGATGCCTGAGATACAGGCATCTAAGCAGCATGCCCCCTCCTCCTATACTTAACATTGTTAAGTATATATAAAGTTGCACGGTGATGTCATCACGTTATTGCACGTGATGTCACCGTGCATCACGTGAAGCCCCGGCGATGCCTGTCACTCTACAGGCAACGATCGCTGGGGTAGGAGCTGTTAGGAGCCCCCAGATCTCCCTCAAGGTGGGAGAGTGCTCATGAGGGCTCTGAGCCGTCATTAGCACCAGAGTGAGAAACTCTGTGACGGCTCAGAGCCGTCATTAGCACTCAAAGGGTTAAAGGGACATGAAAGTCAAATTTAAATTGTCATAATTTAACTTAAGCTTGCAGTTTTGAAAAACATTCCAATTTACTTCAATTAAAGGGACAGTAAACCTACAAACTAATGTGATATCATTCTGCACATAGTTCAGAATTATATAACATTAGCTTTGCACCAAGTTTATAAAACTAAAGACTACAGAGATTATATTTCAAAATGCAATTTTACTGACCGCCGCTCCTGACTCTACTGAGCGGGTCTTAATTTGCATAAGTGCATTGCAGGCACGCTGTCTAATATCTCAGCCGGCCCGCTCTGGTCTGGTAGCGGGAGCGAGCTACATTCAGTTTAATGGCATGATCGGGCAGGCTGTGACTACACTTAGATACAAGGTAATCACAGAGGTAAAATGTATATTAATATAACCATGTTGGTTATGCAAAACTGGGGAATGGGTAATAAAGGGATTATCTATATTTTTAAACTATAAAAATTCTGGTGTAGACTGTCCCTTTAAGTATGCTCTGTGCACCAGCATTTTAAACTTTCTCAGAGAGCCTACACCTAAAGTGCGTTTATCATCTGGTAATGACTTAATTTGCATCATTGCTGACATGATACAAGCCCCACTGGCTCTTTCAGAAGCTTGAGTATTTAAAATGCACTGAGAATATCTAGCTATGCTTCACATGCACATGCAGTAACAATTCTAACACTAAAACAGTAATTACTTTTACTAGAAGCATTTCTGATAATATATGTATATTATGAATGTGTTTCTATCCAAAGATTTAATTCATGTAATTGCATTTCAATTTTGACCTAAATGTCTTTTACATTTCAAAATGGTTTTCCACACTGGCATGCAAAAAATATAATCTGCATTCATCTCTGGTTTTGACTTCCTCTGTTTATGACATCTCAATCCTCCAGGAACAACAGTGTTTGCATTGGTTAAAGGGACATTGTAGTCAATGTTTTGGTTTAACTAAAATATAGCATTTCAAAATGTATTTCTTAAAATAAAAAACCCTATGCTGATTAAATCAATATTCTAACAGTTGCAAAGATTTGTCTCTCTCCACCAGTTAAAGTGATTGTAAACTTTAACGAATTAAAGCCCAGTGTCAAATAATACTCTTAAAAATAGGTGCATTTTCATTCATTAAAGTTTACAAAGATGCTTTTTTTTAAAAAAAATACTTACCTTAGCGTTATGGTAAACATAACGCAGATCCTCCGCCTGCATCCCCTGTTTTCAGTAGCATATAGATGACAAATCCGGCTTCCTCCAATCTTTGCGTGACCCACAAGCTGGATGCCAAAGGGGGCACCGATTGGAGGAAGCCGGATTCATCATTGATCTGCTAAAGAAATCAGGAGTTGCAGGCGAAGGATCTGCGTTATGTTTACCATAACGCAAAGGTAAGTATTTTAAAAAATAAGCATCTTTGTAAACTTTAAAGAATTAAAGTGCCGCTGTTTTTAAGATTATTATTTAAAGTGAATGTAAATTTTGATGATAAAGTCCCCGGTTTTTAAAAATTCTATTTAAAACAGGGGCACTTTAATTCATCAAAATTTACATTTCACTCGTGTTGTGAAAATACTTACCTTTTGATCTTGACAGCCGCTTCCGCTTCCCCCGGTCGCCGCAAGCCTCTTCCTACGTCAGAAATGACAGATCGGTCATCCTCCAATCATGGCTTCCCCCCGGGTGAATCAGCGTCTGATTCAACGCAGTGATTGGAGAAAGCCAGATTCCTCATTTTAGACCCAGGAAGAGGCTTTGCGACGTGCGGAGTAAGCTGGAGCTGCTGTGAAGATTAAAAGGTAATTATTTTCACAACACGAGTGAAAAGTAAATTTTGATGAATTAAAGTGCCCCTGTTTTTAATAAAAACCGGGCACTTTATCATCAAAATTTACATTCACTTTAATACTGGCCTTTAATTCAGTAAAGTTTACAATTCACTATCAGCCAGTATGATTAGTAGGAAGTATAAAGCTACTGCAACATTAGTTTCAATTTAAATTTAAACACCTTTTACTTTGGCAAGAAAGTATTTTCTTTACATGTAAACGTTGCTTTTTCACATGCATGCTGGAATTTTTTTTGAGTACAATGTCCCTTTAAACCACCTGAATTACGAATATAAGACTACAAGAAAATATGTTTTACTTATGCTTGAATTTGGTTAACACACAATAAATCTTTTTTTAAAAAAAAACTGTTTCTCAAGCTTTTCAGTTTTTTTGTGGAGGGTTCTGTACACTTCCATAAGATTGAATTCGTTTTGATAATGACTGCCTAATGTGTTTGAATACAGTATAAAAATGACAAGCTCTTATTCGTTAGATTATGTCATTTTAAAGGGACATGAAACCCAAAATGTTTCATTCATGATTCACATAAAGCATACCATTTTAAACAACTTTCAAATTTACTTCTTTTATCATTTTGTGCTTGATTCTTTGGGTATCTTTTATTCAAGAAGCAGCAATGCACTATTGGGAGCTAGCTGAACACATTGGTAAGCCAATGACAAGAGGCATTTATGTGCCACCCTCAATCAACAGCTAGCTCCTAGCTTCTGAGGCTACCTAGGTATGCTTTTCAACAAAGGATATCTAGAGAATTAAGCAAATTAGATTAAAGAAGTAAATTGGAACTTTTTTTTTTTAAATTATACACTCTATTTGATTGATGAAAGTAAAATTTGGGGTTTCATGTCCCTTTAAAGACTATGGCAAATGGGTTAAACACATAGTAGAAGTACAGCTTGGGACCCACAGAGCACTGCTGGTTTAAAGTTGATCCAATCAGCATGTCTACTCGCACGAATCAGCTATGTAAGTAACTAGCACTGCATACTGGATCAGTTCTTATACTGTGTGTTTAACCCATTTGCAGGGGTTAAACACACAGTAGTGCATGGTCGTTAGTCTTAACATAGCTTGCTCTATCTAATAAGAACATGCCATTTTTTAACTGTATAACATTTTAACCAACAATATAAAAATGTTATATCATTTTTTATAAGTGTCCAATTAACATTCTTTAAATATCCAAATGCTTAAAGGGACATAAAAGTCTGGGGGTCGATCCGATAAAAATCGTCGCCCGCAAAAGCCGGCGACGCCAAGAATTGCGCGGATTTGGTATCCTATATACGGCGTAAGCTAGAAGTTACGCGCGTATATTTCTGCCGTCGCCCGCAGTTTTTTGGGCCATAGGCAGGTATACCAAACCCGCGCAGTTTGGTATCCAATATGCAGCGTAAGGACTTACGTGGCGAAAATGGAGAAAACTTACTCCATTTTCACCTCGCCACAAAAAGCAGCCGTAAGAAGCCTTACGCTGACTATTGGAGCCCCGTAACTCCCTAAACTAGCTGCTAAAATAAACCTAACACCTAACGCATGCACAATGTCTATCTCCCTGTCAACCGCGATCTTCTAAAATAAACCTAACACCTAACGCATGCGCAATGTCTATCTCCCTGTCAACCGCGATCCCCCCCCCCCCAAATCCCTAATAAAGTTATTACCCCCTAAAACGCCGCTCCCGGACCCCGCCGCCATCTACATAAACTAACCCCCTACTGTGAGCCCCTAAAACCGCCGCCATCTACCTTATCTATCCCGTAATCTGACCCCTTACACCGCCGCCACCTATATAAAAATTATTAACCCCTAATTTAATCTACCTACCCCGCCGCCAGCTATGTTATCTATATTAACCCTAAGTATATTATAGTTAATATAGTTATTACATTATATATATTAACTATATTAACCCTAATTATATTAGGGTTAATATAGTTAATATAGTTACTATAGTATTTATATTAACTATATTAACTCTATCTAACCCTAACACCCCTAACTAACTTTATATTAAATTAATCTAATTAATTTATAAACTAAAATATTCCTATTTAAATCTAAATACTTACCTATAAAATAAACCCTAAGATAGCTACAATATAATTAATAATTACATTATAGCTATGTTAGGGTTAATATTTATTTTACAGGTAAATAGTTAATTATTTTAACTAGGTATAATAGATATTAAATAGTTATTAACTATTTAATATCTACCTAGTTAAAATAATTACCCAATTACCTGTAAAATAAATCCTAACCTAAGTTACAAATACACCTACACTATCAATAAATTTAATAAACTACTAACATCTATCTAAAAATACAATTAAATTAACTAAACTAAATTACAAAAAAAAACAAACACTAAATTACAAAAAATAAAAAAAAGATTACAAGATTTTTAAGCTAATTACACCTATTCTAAGCCCCCTAATAAAATAATAAACCCCCAAAATAACAAAAATTCCCTGCCCTATTCTAAATTAAACAAATTTCAAAGCTCTTTACCTTACCAGCCCTTAAAAGGGCCTTTTGTGGGGCATGCCCCAAAGAATTCAGCTCTTTTGCATTCAACAAATACAATCACCCCCCCCCCCCCCCATTACAACCCACCACCCACATACCCCTATTCTAAACCCACCCAAACCCCCCTTAAAAAATCCTAACACTACCCCCCTGAAGATCTCCCTACCTTGTCTTCACCACACCGGGCCGAACTCCTGATCCGATCCGGGCGATGTCGTCCTCCAAGCGGCAAAGAAGAAATCTTCCTCCGGCGACGTCTTCCTCCAAGCGGCAGCAAAGTCTTCATTCTTCCGGCGGCATCTTCAATCTTCTTTCTTTGCTCCGCCGCCGCGGAGCATCCATCCCGGCCGACTGCTAAACTTGGAATGAGGTACCTTTAAATGACGTCATCCAAGATGGCGTCCGCCGAATTCCGATTGGCTGATAGGATTCTATCAGCCAATCGGAATTAAGTTAAAAAAATCTGATTGGCTGATTGAATCAGCCAATCAGATTCAAGTTCAATCCGATTGGCTGATCCAATCAGCCAATCAGATTGAGCTCGCATTCTATTGGCTGATCGGAACAGCCAATAGAATGCGAGCTCAATCTGATTGGCTGATTGGATCAGCCAATCGGATTGAACTTGAATCTGATTGGCTGATTCAATCAGCCAATCAGATTTTTTTAACTTAATTCCGATTGGCTGATAGAATCCTATCAGCCAATCGGAATTCGGCGGACGCCATCTTGGATGACGTCATTTAAAGGTACCTCATTCCAAGTTTAGCAGTCGGCCGGGATGGATGCTCCGCGGCGGCGGAGCGAAGAAAGAAGATTGAAGATGCCGCCGGAAGAATGAAGACTTTGCTGCCGCTTGGAGGAAGACGTCGCCGGAGGAAGATTTCTTCTTTGCCGCTTGGAGGACGACATCGCCCGGATCGGATCAGGAGTTCGGCCCGGTGTGGTGAAGACAAGGTAGGGAGATCTTCAGGGGGGTAGTGTTAGGATTTTTTAAGGGGGGTTTGGGTGGGTTTAGAATAGGGGTATGTGGGTGGTGGGTTGTAATGGGGGGGGGGGGGTGATTGTATTTGTTGAATGCAAAAGAGCTGAATTCTTTGGGGCATGCCCCACAAAAGGCCCTTTTAAGGGCTGGTAAGGTAAAGAGCTTTGAAATTTGTTTAATTTAGAATAGGGCAGGGAATTTTTGTTATTTTGGGGGTTTATTATTTTATTAGGGGGCTTAGAATAGGTGTAATTAGCTTAAAAATCTTGTAATCTTTTTTTTATTTTTTGTAATTTAGTGTTTGTTTTTTTTTGTAATTTAGTTTAGTTAATTTAATTGTATTTTTAGATAGATGTTAGTAGTTTATTAAATTTATTGATAGTGTAGGTGTATTTGTAACTTAGGTTAGGATTTATTTTACAGGTAATTGGGTAATTATTTTAACTAGGTAGATATTAAATAGTTAATAACTATTTAATATCTATTATACCTAGTTAAAATAATTAACTATTTACCTGTAAAATAAATATTAACCCTAACATAGCTATAATGTAATTATTAATTATATTGTAGCTATCTTAGGGTTTGTTTTATAGGTAAGTATTTAGATTTAAATAGGAATATTTTAGTTTATAAATTAATTAGATTAATTTAATATAAATTTAGTTAGGGGTGTTAGGGTTAGATAGAGTTAATATAGTTAATATAAATACTATAGTAACTATATTAACTATATTAACCCTAATATAATTAGGGTTAATATAGTTAATATATATAATGTAATACCTATATTAACTATAATATACTTAGGGTTAATATAGATAATATAGCTGGCGGCAGGGTAGGTAGATTAAATTAGGGGTTAATCATTTTAATAGAGATGGCGGCGGTGTAAGGGGCTTAGATTAGGGGTTAATAATTTTAATATAGATGGCGGCGGTGTTAGGGGCTCACTTTAGGGGGTTATAGATATAATATAGCTGGCGGCGGGGTACGGGAGCGGCGGTTTAGGGGTTAATAATTTTATTAGGTTGCGGCGGGGTAAAGGAGCGGCGGTTTAGGGGTTAATAGCATTTTTATTGTTAGGCTAGTGAGGGGGGATAGCGGATAGAGGGTTAGACAGTGCGGGCTATGTTAGGGAGGCGTGTTAGACAGTGCGGGCTATGTTAGGTAGGCGTGTTAGACAGTGCGGGTGTTTTAGACTTTAGTCAGGTTTTATAGGCGCCGGCAGATTCTAACGTGCCGCAAGTCACTGGCGACGCCAGAAATTTGTACTTACGCAGATTTCTGGACATCGCTGGTTTGTGAGACTTACGGCACGTTAGCATCTGACGGCGACCTATATGGGATAGCTCGAGTTGCGAGCTGAAACTGCGGGCGACGCCGGTTCCCTCGCTTGCGCCGCAAACTGCGATCGATATCGGATCGCGCCCCTAGTGTGTTAAAATATTTTATTATTGTAAATAGGTTAAACACACAGTTAAAACTACAGCTCCAGAGCAGCAATGCACTACTGGGAGCTAGCTACAGATATCTGGTGAGCCAATGACAAGATGCATATGTGTTCAGCTGCCGGTCACCAGCTAACACCCAGAAGTGCAATGCTGCTCCTGAGCCTACCTATGTATGCATTTCAAAAAAGGATACCAAGAGTACAAAGTAAATTTGAGAAGAGAAGTAAATTGAAAACTCTCTTAAAATGACATGCCCTATATGAACTATGAAAGTTTAAATTTGACTTTTATGGCCTTTTAATTGCAACTATTCTGCTGATCCTATTCTAGTTGAGTACAGGTTTCATAGTATCATTTTCAAAATGTTAACAATTGTTTTGTAACAAGGATTTCTAATAGTTTTAAATGATCTTGAATTTGAAAACTGTACTAAAGCCCTGCAAGGCACTTTGCATGGCTTTTCTAATAGAATAGAATAGACACCAGTGTTCCAAAATTGATATAAATTGTGCAATTTCTATATTCCTGCTATTTTTATAATAAACGAACACTATATGCTTTATTTAATAATGTAGGGGTTCACCAAAATTCACTTTTATATAAATAGATATAAAAGACTTTTTAGATACAAAGCTTGGTATTTAACAAATAACCAAATAATGCAAGCAAATGTCTTACCTTCTGGAATATCTGTGACAATAGCTTCAGGAGAAATACACACACCACGGTCATACACTGGCAAGTCATCACATGCCAGGTTTTCTGGCCAGCTATGGTTATACCTCTTCATAATAGGCTCACAGCCATCCTTGGCTCTCTGACACACAGACTTGCAAGGTTTGATAGGGTCATGAAGAAATTCCAGGGTGCAGATGGGTGCATACATGGCACAGAGGAAGAAACTCAGCACTGGGCTACAGTTGATCTCTACCAGCTCCTGGTACTGCTCAATAGCCAAAATGGCATTTTCTTGGGTGCTGTGATGTAAGTGGTTGGGCATCCTGGTTATATTCCAGGGCATGTGTTTGCACATAGGGATCCTGACCGTTTCACAGGGTGCAGAGTAAGCTCCTGTCTCTACCCACAAAAAAAGTGCAGCAGCAATCACTACATACATCGTAGAAATCTTGAAATCCCCAGTTAACTTTCACAACACTCTTTAAGGGAATATTGAGCAAGCTGATGGATCACACAGCAAGTTGGTTAGAGCATATGCCAAAGCCTATCTGTGCACAAGTTTCTTAACAATAGAACAACTCTCCTCAAGTTTCCCACACCCAGAGAAACATAGACATTGTACAACTACTTTTATACTTGGGGCACATGTGACGTGAACTACATACATTTCTTACATGGCTGCATAATTCATTTCATTTCCCCTCTTTGGCAGACAGGGTTACATCACCCCCTATTCATTGTATTCCCAAGGCGACATCACTAAATTTCACTTCAATTTCCAAGTTCAATTAAAGCTCTTCTCCCTCCCCCTTTCTTTTCTTTGACGATGCAGAGGAGAAAAAAAAAAACAAGAAATATATGCCTCTCCCACCTGTTACAGCAGATCCAGCCACAACAGAACAAAGCTAAGGAAAATACAGTGACCCTGTAATTGCAATAGGTAATCCCTGCTACATGCAGATCTCTCAGCTCTCACCCCTCCCCTCTAAACGTTTATAAAGGGACAGCAAAATAAATTATATTTATAACCACTAGAGGGACGGACTGTTCATGTGTAAAGGAGGGATTTGCTGAAGCTGATGTTGATTACTTACTGTTAATTAGTAAATAGAAAAAATAAAAATTAAGAAACAAAGAAAATAACAATTTCCTTTCATGCAAAAAATATTTTTAACTGCAGATGAGTGAGGGGATATTTATAGGAATGTAGACAGATACATTTGACTAGGAGAGGTAGCATTTACAACAATGGATGGTATTTCAGAGGAGTCTGACTTATTTGTGGGTCTGGCTTTAAGGGAGATGGTGCAAACTTTATATTTTAATTATTTTGGTGTTTGCACTGTACTGTCCCCTCTGCTTCATAATATGAGGGAGAAGAATATAAAAGGTGCTAAACAGGTTATTATACTTACAAGAGATTAGGCACTTTTTTGGGGGCAGTGACTCTGGTAAAAGAAAAGGCTCATCATTTTTTTATGAATTGTAAACTTAAAGGGACATTAAACTGCTGGGCGCAACTACTCTAGAATGGTTACTACACACTATACTATTGCTTTTCCTCCTGTTTCTGCACCTCAGTTCAAAGCCATGTCCCTATTTTAATCCCTGAAAAGTTATGAGATGGTGAAGCTCCACCTCTTTGTACTGGGGGCTGCCATCTTGGAGTACAGGTATTCTTACATTCTATGATGAAGCAGGGTACATTTACATATCAGTGAGGTTGCAAACTTTTTGATAACTGTATATTGTGATTCAGGTTTGGGCGCATGATACAGAGCAGGAGCTGTACATTTATGCAGTGGTTGCATTTCTCTATATTATTGCTGAGTACTTTTTAAATCATATCTTGTGTAACTATAAAATTATGTAAATAATTTAAAGCTCAAACAATGTATCATGCATACCAGGGGTCAAGTCCCGTGGGAATGCATGGGAATGGAGTTCCTGCACTTTGCAGGTGAAACTAAGTTCCCCCTGGACAGAAAACAGAAATTCTTCAGTAAACACTGCTGCTGCTGGTGGGAGGAGATGGGGCACAGTCTGGTTAGAGGGATAGTGAGATCCTCTAGTAATGGGCAGTAAACACTTCCTACAATAGACTAAATGAAAGCCTGTCAGCGGTCCGGCTGTGAGATCAACCCGCATTGTGTGGAACACATGGTGCTTACATTTCTGTGTGGCTTGCTCTGGGGTTATTTAGCTCCCCTCAGGAGAAATAGGACTATTGCATCTTAAATGGGTGAGACTCTGTGACAAAGGAGGAGTCTAGAGTTGCTGTTAGACACAGAGGTATCAGTCCGCCCTGGAAATTGTGTTCTAAAAGGTGTGCATTTTGGCTTCTCAGTATTCTGTATCAGTTGAATCCTAAATTACAAATAAAATTTTCTCCCCTGCCATGTAAAAATGTAACCATGGGTGTCCATCCTCAGGCCCAAAGGCAACTATTCAGCCCTTCATTGGTTATTTGCTTTTCATTACCCAGAGTGTATAGATTATATACATATAAATACAGTGTGTGTGTTTATAAAACAATATTAATTGTGAGGGGGTGGAAGTCCTGGTGAGTTCCCACACTTTGTTTTTGTAGGACTTGACCACTGATATATAGGTATAGAGATATACAGATATAAAAGTCGAAATTTAAAAACATTAGCACACAGGAATAAAAGAAACTATAACATCTGAAATGAATCCAAAGTCCATATATCCTAAGGAGTATATCAGTTTCACAGGTAAAACTTTCCCTCACGATGGGACCGCCACCAGTCTCTATGAGTATATTATCCCAATCCAATTGATTTCATGTTAATAATAAAGATGGGTACTCACCAAACCTTTCCTCTTTCCTATTAGGTAAGGGTAATTCTCTCTCAAGGAGAGGGAAAGAAGACAGGCCCCTACTAGAGATGTATAATGGTGGTCTCGTTCAGAAAAAATAAATAGAATGAGGGGGGAAAAAGCAAAAAAAATAATCCAATAGTGTAAAACAGTTTAATGTTTTAAAAAATTATAACACAATAAAAATGCTTACAGATTCTGCCCTGAATCAATATGAGGTCAGTAAACAGCCAGGAACAAGGTCGCCCACAGATAAAACCTTAAGCATTTCAAAGTTTACTTCTTCTTACCTCTTCATACTTCCTCATACCAGCACTTTCCACTGGTTATGGTTTGGCCATAACTTTCCCTTTTATTTTGTATATACAGAAATATATATATATATATATATATATATATATATATATATATATATATATATATATAGGAATATCTCTTTAAAAGTACATAGAACATATTCTGCTATGTGCAGAATATTGGAATGTGAAACATTCACAGTAAATACATGGTTAAAGCCTTTATTAAATATGAATATTGCAAAAATATGTTTTTACATGTTTTCATCTACTTAACGGCAAAGGGCTCAAATGCACTTATATATATGGCTGTATATGTATACAAAAATATTTATGTGTTTATATGTGTATATATGTCTGTAAATACATATATTCACATATAAATACATAAATAAATATGTACACATATATATACACATATATAAACATACATATACAGGTGGCCCTCGTTTTACAACGGTTCAATTTACACCGTTTCAGAATAACAACCTTTTTTCCCAGTCATGTGACTGCTATTGAAAAGCATTGAGAAGTAGTGCATTTATTAATATAGCCAGTAGGTGGAGCTGTCCGCTTGTTTTGCAGCAAAGCCAAGCAAGCTGAAATTAATCAGTTTAACCAGACCTGTGCTATCGAGCAGATTTCAAAGGAACAAGATCTTCTTGTCTATAAATCAGTCCAGATTGGAATGCATAGCAAGAACTGTTTGCAGAAAAATGCAAGTGAAGTCTGTGTTGTGTGATTTTATTAGGTTTATAATGTTGTTTAGCAGATGTTTTTGCTCATTTAACTTAGTTTAATTATATATTCTGTGTTGTGTGATTATTTTATTAGGTTTATAATGCTGTTTAGCATTTAAAGTCTTCATTTCAAATCTTTAAAAATAATGTATTAGGTGTTACTTATGAAAATTTTGAGAGGGGCCTGGAACCTATCTCCCTCACTTCCCATTGACTTACATTATAAACTGGGTTTCAATTTACAACGGTTTAGATTTACAACCATTCCTTCTGGAACCTAACCCCGGCGTAAACTGAGGGCTACCTGTATATCTTTAGCAATGTATATGTCTGTATCTCTATGTTAAAGCCCTTTGCCTGCTTTTTTTTCCTAACACCTGAGATCTTGTATCTTTTAGCCTTTATAAATTTTGTGTGCAATATATTTTAAATATTTTTTTCCAAAATAAAGCTTTATTGGTAAAAGATTTGACAATGAATATATGCATATGGAAACCATTACAACATAGCATCAATAACAATTATGCACATCGGTTGTAGCTTATCTTTTCTTTTACATCATATCTTTGATAGCGTACCGTTAAGTGATTGAAATTGAATCTTTTACTGTACCTATGGGCATTTTTCCTAAAATTAAAACTATAAGCTTTGAAAGATCTATACTCTATCAGGCGTTATAGAAAAGAAAATATTTAACAGGCTCTCGGATTTATTTATTACACTACCGAGAGTATCTTAATACCTGATATTTGCTCTTCTGCAGATGCAGAAGTAGAAAGTCAACCAGATTAGAAAAATAGTAAGAGAATAGGGAGGAAGTGAAAAAGTGTCGAGTGACTAAGGAAGGGAGAGGAGATGGGGAAAAGGAGGGGAGAGGAAAAAAAAAAAAAAAAAAAAAAGGGGGGCATAATATACAACAAACAGCCGTTGCCCACTGAGTTACAGTCCACGACCCTCCCAAGTCAGCAACATCATTTCGTGAGTGCTAAGCTTACCGATTCTTAAATAATGATACCTCTCTAACCTCAATAGCTCTCCCACCTTAGCCTTCCATTCCAACATATTTGGAGTGTTTTGTTTTTTCCAGTATAAGGGGATGAGACCCTTTGCCGCGTTCATCATTAATAGGAGAAGCAAGTACTTATCCTCCCCTATGATCTTGGGCAGGTGGTGATAGATAAGATAATTAGGACTTGGGGGGATAATAACCCCAAGTATTCTGCTCATTTCCCCCAGCGTCGTATCCCAGTAAGTTTTTATGTATGGGCACGACCACCAGATATGAATGAGGGT
Source organism: Bombina bombina (assembly GCF_027579735.1). Lineage (NCBI taxonomy): Eukaryota > Metazoa > Chordata > Amphibia > Anura > Bombinatoridae > Bombina > Bombina bombina. Next base: position 507,549,915 of record NC_069503.1, on the reverse strand, counting down.
GCCTTCCTCTCCACATCCTCTCCAGCATCCCCCATCGGTCTGTGGATATATTTTTTTGAGTCTCTGGGGGGTGAGGTACCATCTGCTTAGTAACTTATAATGTGATTCTTGTATTTTAGCTGAGACAGATGCCCTCCTTGCCCTCTCGAATATCTTTAACCACTCTTTATCAGTGATTTCTTGTCTCAGGTCTTCCTGCCAGGCCTGAGTGTAAGTTGGGAGGGGAGTCTTGTTACCTATGATCAAGAGTTTGTAAATCTGCGAAATCAGGTGTGTTGGGGTGTGTGACATGGTGCAAAGCATCTCAAAGGGTGTCCTACCTCTGGTCAGGGCAGACCTGTTCTTATGTGTACTAAAGTAGTGTCTAACTTGAGTCTCCCTAAACCACGATGAGAATAGAGCGTCATCCCATTCAATCAGTTCTGGCCTAGTTTTCATCTTATCCTGGTGGAGGATATTGAGGATTGCTGCGTCCCTTAGGTTATATGTCTTGTCTGGGAAGTATGGACCTGTCTCTACTCCCACATCAGGGTTCTCTCTTAACGGCATGACGGGGGAGTCAAAGGAAGACAGTCCAGATTCCTTATTAATTAATCTATCCCATCCCAAGAACGCGCAGTCCAGTAGTGGGTATTTTTTGATAATGATTGGTCTGTTATTAGGGGAAATCCACGCCAGGGACCCTGTATTACCCCTCTGTAAGATAGCATTATCCAGATGGATCCATGCCTTTTGCAGCGAGTTTTGGCACCACTCCACTATTCTTTGGAGAGATATAGCCCTTTGATAGACCCGCAGATCAGGGACACCCAGGCCCCCTCTATCCCTAGGGATATAAATAGTTTTTTTCCTTATCCTGGGTCTGCAGCCATTCCATATGTATGACTCCACGGCTGACTGTATTTGGTGCAGATAATGTGAGGCTGATGTTAAAGGAATAGTCTGGAGGATGTAGAGAACCCTGGGCAGAACATTCATTTTAACCACCCCCACCCGACCCAACCAAGAGATGGTTTTATTCTTCCAATTTGCCAGATCCCGCAGGATCTCGTCCCTGATACGCTTATAATTGATCTCTGTTATGTCTTTTATATTCGCTGTAATTGAGATACCTAAGTATTTTAAGGTATGGTGTGCTATTTTTATCGGACAATCCCGACTCAGGGCCTCAAACTCCTCATGAGGGACAGAGATGTTTAAGATCTCAGATTTGGAGGGGTTAAGCAAAAAATTCGACACATTGCCGAACTTTGTGAGTTCATCCAGGGCGATCGGAAGAGATCGGCCGGGATCAGTGATCGTCAGGAATATGTCATCCGCGTACATCGCGAGTTTGTGTTCTGAGCCTCCAATAGACAATCCCTTGATTTGTGGATGTGCCCTGATTTTACTGGCCAGTACATCTATCGTAAGGGCAAATAGGAGGGGGGAAAGGGGGCAGCCTTGTCTTGTCCCGTTTTTAATCGGGAAGGTGCTAGACAGAGTTCTGTTCACCCTAACTTTCGCGTTCGGTGCAGAGTACAGTGACATAATTCTATTGATAAATTTGGGCCCAAAGCCAAACTTATCCAACGTTTGTTGCATGAATGACCAGTCAATCCGGTCAAACGCTTTTTCAGCGTCGGTTGATACAACCGCCATATTTTAAATATTTTTATTAGATATTGTTATTATGAGTGTAACTGTATTTTTTAATGTTATTTTTATGTGTTTTGTGCAACTTTATATTTTCGCGAAACAGTTACCAAAACTCTGAGATTGTGGTAATGATTCTAGCCTAATTCGCAATTGCGCTTACCTTTACTTTCAACTTGTAATAGGAATGGTAAACTCTCGTGATATACCCCTTATCGCTCGGGCACAAATGATTGCACTCCACTTGGATTCTAGCCCAAAAAGAGGAAACGATTATCTACTATTCAAAGGAAAGTTTAATGATCAGTAATTTGTGTTACTTGCATCACAATTAACTTAAAATGCCTTCTAGAAGTTAAGGGCACATTGTAGAAAACACTTTGGAGGAATCTGTTCAGAGCACAGCTCAATCTTTTAAAAGCATTCACCTCCAATAAGAAAGTCAAAGGGCCAGATTACAAGTGGAACACTCAATATAGTTTTTGTGAAAGCGATATTTGCCCTCCACTGAGTAATACCAGCGCACGCACCAGATGGGAGCCTTGTTCACATGCCGTCAGACACAGCATGAGAACCTTGCACAGTGAAGGGGGTAAGTAGCGCAGCAATGGTAGCAAATTGTGAATATATATGTATATGCTTATATACATATATATTTATGTGTTAATATGTGTATGTACTTGTAATGGCTGGTTATTTATAGCACGCCCGTAAAAACAGGCAAATGTACCCATTTTCGGGCGCGCTATACTTGTAATCTAGCACAAATTTGGATCAGGATGTGTCAGAAGTAAGGGACAGTATACACTCATTTTCATATAACTGCATGTAATAGACACTACTATAAAGAATAAGATGCACATATACTGATATAAAAATCCAGTATAAAACTGTTTAAAAACTTACTTAGAAGCTGTCAGTTTGAAAAGGTAGTTAGAAAGCCCACTGCAAGTGGCAAATAAGACACTCCCCTCCCTCCCCCTTCTTTTCCATATGAAAAGACCCTTTACACAAACAGGAGCAAGCTGGAGAAGGTAGCTGACGGTATTCACATAAAACTTTGGGGCTTGGTTAGGAGCCTGAAAATCAGAGCAATGTTATTTAAAAATAAGCAAAACTATACATTTATTTAAAAAAAAAAAAACTTATGGGCTATATAAATAGATCATCTACAAAACATTTATGCAAATAAAAAATGAGTGTATAATGTCCCTTTAATTTCTTCATAAACAGCTCAGGATTGTAATATAAAATGTTTACTTATGCATAGTAAAAAATAATAAAAAAAATAAATATATTTTTACACCCCCCAGTTTTCCAAAAATTGTGGGTTTTTCACTTCTGAGAATTGGAAGTGCACACTGTGGTCTTCACAAGCCAAACCAAGCCACATATTTTGGCCTTAGCATAGGTGATACGATAACATACTGCAAAACAATACTAGGGTTGCTAGCCTTGTTTATTCCAGTAACAAGATTAGCTCCATTAAAAAAGGCAAGTGGAGGGGGAGTATGACCATGAAAAAACAATTGCAGACTAACAAGATGTCTGTATTTTTGGAACTTTTATACTTGCAATGTCTTTCAGGTACAAAGGCCTAGATTACTTTTTGCGCACGTTGGGTGAGCACTGGAGTGATAACTTTTAACTTTCAACTCGTAATACCAGCGCAACCCGACGTGCGCAAAAGTTTACTTCTAGCGCAGTTAGCACTCTAGCAAAAGCATTAATTTGCTCTCCACTTGTAATGTTGCCCAAAGTGTTTTATGTTCCTTTAAGTGGACTGTGCTTATACCATCCTCCAGGTTAGAACCATAATAGCAACAATGCCACATTCCAAATGTAATCTTAATTAGAAATTGACAAGCCAGTTGCACAATACATCTGAATATTTAAGTGGGAATACCAAAATATCTTTAATGGAGTTTGCAAGCTGAATATATCACAAGAAAATGTTGGAAGCTAGCAGGTGCATTGTAAAGACCAAATATCCAATATTTATATTCAATGGACATGAAACCCAACATTTTTCTTTCATGATTTAGGTAGAACATACAACTTTAAATAAGTTTCTAGTTTACTTCTATAATCAAATTTGTTTCATGCTCTTGGTATCATTTGTGCAAGAAGCAGCAAGGAGCAGCAATTCACTACTGGTTTCTAACTGAAAACATAGGTGAACCAATGACAATCAGTGTATATATGCAGCCACCAATCAGCAGCTAGAGGCTAGGTTATTTGCTGCTCCTGAGCTTACCTAGATAAACATTTCAGCAAAGGATAGCAAGAGAAGGAAGCAAATTAAATAATAGAAGTAAATTGAATAGTTGTACAGGCGTACCTCAGAGATTTTGCGGGTTCGGTCCCAGACCACCATAACAAAGCAAATATAGCAATAAAGTGAGTCACACTATTTTTTTTCCCCCAGTGCATATAAAAGTTATATTTATACTATACTGTAGTTTAATAAGTGTGCAATAGCAATATATCTAAAAAAAACAATGTACATACCTTAATTAAAAAAATACTTTATTGCTAAAAAATGCAAACCTTCATCTGAGCCTTCAACTAGTTGTAATATTTTTGCTGATGGTGTGTATATATATGTATTCATGTGTATGTATGTGTTTATATGTGTATTAGACATGTGCGTAGCTAAAACATTTGTTTTGTTTCATTTTCATTAGTTAAATAAATAATTTTGTTTTGCAAATTAGTTAATTTAAATCGTTTTTTCGGTTCTGTTCGTTTTTTTGGATCCATTCTTTATTCATATGCATTATTCTATTCTGAAGTTTAGAATAGAATATCGCATATGATGGATCCGAAAAAACTAAAGGATCTGAAAAAACAATTTAATTTAATAATAACTAATATGCCGGCGATTGCTGAAACAAAATTATCTGAAACCGCTGCTGCCACCCACATCGCCACCACTAAATAAAGTTGTTAACACCTAAACCACCCCCCCACATCACCAACACTACCTAAACCTATTAACCCCTAAACCATACCCCCCCACATCACCAACACTAACAAAATCACTAAATAAAGCTATTAACCCTTAAACCACCGTTCCCCAACATAGCCGACACTAACTAAACCTATTAACCCCTAAACCGCACCCCCCCACATCGTCAACACTACCTAAACCTATTAACCCCTAAACCGCACCCCCCACATCGCCAACACTACCTAAACCTATTAACCACTAAACCGCACCCCCCCTACATCGCCAACACTAACTAAACCTATTAACCCCTAAACCCCAGTTCCCAAACATTGCAGACACTAACTAAACCTATTAACCCCTAAACCGCCGTTCCCAAACATACCCGACACTAACTAAACCTATTAACCCCTAAACCGCAGTTACCAAACATTGCTGACACTAACTAAACCTATTAACCCCTAACCCGCAGTTCAAAAACATAACCAACACTAACTAAACCTATTTACCCCTAAACCGCAGTTCCCAAACATCGCCGACACCAACTAAACCTATTAACCCCTAAACCGCAGTTCCCGACATCGCTGACACTAACTAAACCTATTAACCCCTAAACCACCAGACCCCACATTGCAACAGCCTAAATTAAACTATATTATTAACCCCTAAACCTAGCACCACCTAACTTTAACATAATTAAAATAGATCTAAATTAAAGTTACAATTATTAACTAACTGCCTATTTCAAAATAAATACAAACTTACCTGTGAAATAAAAATAAAATCTAAGCTAGCTACAATATAACTATTTACTAACTACCTAGTTAAAATAAATACAAACTTACTGTGAAATAAAAATAAAACTGAAGCTTACAATAATAAAACCTTTATTAATATTACTAAAAATAAAAAACCTAACTTTCGGCTAGATTACAAGTTTTGCAGTATGGGTGAAAAAGCAGCATTAAGACTCATAACGCTGCTTTTTCACTATCGCTGGTATTACGAGTCTTGCAGGTTTAGGGGCACTGCACACTGTTTTGGCCGTAACGCAAATTAACTTATGCAATTTGCGGAAAGTCTTTTTTCAAAGGGACTTCCACCACGCCGGTATTACGAGTCTGTCTGGGAGGCCAAAAAGTGAGCGGTACAGCCTATACTGCCAAGATCGATACAATAAACGGAAAGTCAGTAGTTATGAGTTTTACGCTACAAAGCTGTAGCATAAAACTCATAACTAAAGTGCTAAAAAGTACACTAACACCCATAAACTACCTATTAACCCCTAAACCAAGGCCCTCCCGCATCACAAACACTAATATAAATTTATTAACCCCTAATATGCTGATCCGGACATCGCCGCCACTATAATAAACATATTAACCCCTAAACTGCTGCACTCCCACATCACAAACACTAGTTAAATATTATTAACCCCTAATCTGCCGCCCTTAACATCGCCGCCACCTACCTACATTTATTAACCCCTAATCTGCCGCCCCCCAACGTCGCCGCCACTATACTAAAGTTATTAACCCCTAAACCTAAGTCTAACCCTAACACCCCCTAACTTAAATATAATTAAAATAAATCTAAATAAAACCTACAATCATTACCTAAATTATTCCTATTTAAAACTAAATACTTACCTGTAAAATAAACCCTAAGCTAGCTACAATATAACTAATAGTTACATTGTATCTAGCTTAGGGTTTATTTTTATTTTACAGCTAAGTTTTTATTTATTTAACTAGGTAGAATAGTTACTAAATAGTAATGAATTATTTACTAACTACCTAGCTAAAATAAATACAAATTTACTTGTAAAATAAAACCTAAACTGTCTTACACTAACACCTAACCTTACACTACAATTAAATGAATTACCTATATTTAATACAATTACCTAAATTACAAAACCCCCCCCCACTAAATTACACAAAATAAAAAAAGAAATGATCAGATATTTACAAACTTGCCTGTAAAATAAAAATAAAACCTAAGATAGATACAATGTAACTATTAGTTATATTGTAGCTAGTTTAGCGTTTATTTTATAGGTAAGTATTTAGTTTGAAATAGGAATTATTTAGGTAATGATAGTAAGTTTTATTTAGATTTAGTTTAATTATATTTAAGTTAGGGGGTGTTAGGGTTAGATTTAGGTTTAGGTGTTAATACATTTAGTATAGTGGCAGAGACTTTGGGGGTGGTAGATTATAGGTTAATAAATATAGGTAGGTGGTGGCGATGTTAGGGGCGCGGATTAGGGGTTAATAATATTTAACTAGTGTTTGTGATGTGGGAGTACAGCGGTTTAGGGGTTAATATGTTTATTATAGTGGCGCGATGTTGGGGGCGGGAGATTAGGGGTTATTAAATATAATGTAGTTGTCGGCGATGTTGGGGGCAGCATATTAGGGGTTAATAAGTATAATGTAGGTGTTGGCGATGTTGCGGGCGGCAGATTAGGGGTTAATAAATATAATGTAGGTGTCAGCGATGTCGGGGGCGGCAGATTAGGGGTTAATAAGTGTAAGATTAGGGGTGTTTAAACTCGGGGTTCATGTTAGGGTGCTAGGTGTAAACATAAATTTTGTTTCCCCATAGGAATAAAAGGGGCTGCGTTACGAAGCTTTACGCTGCTTTTTTGCAGGTGTTAGACTTTTTTCAGCCGGCTCTCCCCATTGATGTCTACGGGGAAATCATGCACGAGCACGTAAAACCAGCTCACCGCAGCTTTCAGCAGCGCTGGTATTGGAGTGCAGTATGCAACTCAATTTTGCTCTACGCTCACTTTTTGCCTTTTAATGCCGGGTTTTTGTAAACCTGTAATACCAGCGATGTAGGGAAGTGAGCGGTGATAATAACATGCAAGTTAGTACCGCACCGCTCATAAACTCGTAATCTAGCCGATTATAAAAAATAAAAAAACATAAGATTACTAAAAAATTAAAACTACAATTACAAAAGATAATAAACACTAAAATTACAAAAAAATTTAAAAACTACCATTACATTAACAAACAAAATTATTTATAACAATAAAAATTATTCCTATTCTAATACCCCGTTTAAAAAAATAAAAAAAACTAATCTATAATAAACTACCAAGGGCCTTTTGTAGGGCATTGCCCTAAAGTTACCAGCTCTTTTGCAAAAAAAGAAAACAAACACCGCATAACATTACAAACCCCCACCTCCTAACCCACAAAATAAAAATAAACCTAATCTACCCATTGCCCCAAAAAGGGCATTTGCATGGGCATTGCCCTCAAAAGGGCATTCAGCTCTTTTTCGGCCCATTAAAAATAAAAAATGCCTAATCTAAAAAAAACAAAAAAAAAAACCCCAAAAAACAAAAAAAACATTACAAGAAATAACAAACGAAATTATCCAAAATAATAAAAATGATATCTATTCTAATACCCCATTTAAAAAACCCCCACCTAAACCAATAGCCCTTAAAATGGCCTTTTGTAGGGCATTGCCCTAAAGTTAACAGCTCTTTTGCTAAAAAATTACAACAAACACCCCCTAACATTACAAACCCCCACCCCCAACCCACAAAATTAAAAAAACCTAACTAAAAAAAAAAACTAATCTACCCATTGCCCTGAAAATGGCATTTGTATGGGCATTGCCCTTAAAAAGGCATTCAGCTCTTTTACTGCCCTTAAAAGGGCATTCAGCTCTTTTTTTGGCTGATTAAATACCAAATCTAAAAAAAAAACCACCCCAAAAAAAACCCTAACACTAACCCCAAAATCGGTACTCACAGTTGCTGAAGTCCAGCAAAAGATCTTCATCACAGCGTCAAAGCATCTTCATCCAGGCGGCTCCATCTTCATCCATCATGGGACCAACATCTTCTTCATCCCTGTGGAGGCGGAGTGGTCGATGCATGGAGGTCCAGGTGGAGGTCCAGGCAGAGGTCCATCAGTCCGACGTGGAGGTCCTCTTCATGCGATCGTCCGCCACACACTGAGGATTCAATGCAAGGTACCCCTTTTATATTTTATAGTTTTTTTTATTTTTTGTAATTGTAGTTTACATTTTTTAGTAATCTTAGTTTTTTTATTTTTTGTAATGTTAGGTTTTATTAGTGTAAGCTTAGTTTTTATTTTTATTTCACAGGTAAGTTTGTATTTATTTTAACTAGGTAGTTAGTAAATAGTTATATTGTAGCTAGCTTACGTTTTAATATTATTTCACAGGTAAGTTTGTATTTATTTTTAAATAGGTAGTTAGTTAATAATTGTAACTTTAATTTAGTTCTATTTTAAATATGTTAAAGTTAGGGGGTGATAGGTTTAGGGGTCAATAGTTTAATTTAGGTTGTTGCGATGTGGGGGCCAGCGGTTTAGGAGTTAATAGGTTTAGTTAGTGTTGGCGATGTTTGGGAACGGTGGTTTAGGGGTTAATAGGTTTATTTAGTGTTTTAGTTAGTGTCTGCGATGTTTGGGAACTGTGGTTTAGGGGTTAATAGGTTTAGTTCGTGTTGGTGATGTTTGGGAACTATAGTTTAGGGGTTAATAGGTTTAGTTTGTTTTGGCGATGTTTAGGGGTTAATAGGTTTAGTTAGTGTTGGTGATGTCGGGGAATGGCGGTTTAGGGGTTAATAGCTTTATTTAGTGTTTTAGTTAGTGTCGGCGAAGTCGAGGAACTGCGGTTTAGGGGTTAATAGGTTTAGTTTGTGTCGACGATGTTTGGGAATGGCGGTTTAGTGGTTAATAGCTTTAGTTTGTGTCGGCAAAGTTTTGGAACGGCGGTTTAGGGGTTAATAGCTTTATTTTGTGATTTACTTAGTGTCGGCGATGTCGGGGAAAAATTTTGAATATGAATATTGGATCTGAAATAACAGTTTTTTAAACTCAAAATGTGCACATCTACCAATATGGAAACAAAATATTCCACCAGGCCAATTTCTTAGGATAAGGCTTAATTGTACATAATTATAAGATTATGACAGAGAGGCCGATATATTAGAAACTAAATTTATAGAAAAAGGTTATGACAGGTTACACCTCAAAAAAGCAAGAGAAAAGGCAAGAGTTAGAGACAGGAGTCTTAATGATAAATAAAGATTATAACTATACCACCAATGAATCAAATAGGAAGAGACATAATGATAAGAAAAATTATATCAGATTTATCACAACCTATAATGAAGGGGCAGGGATCATTAGAAAAATACTTAATAAACACTGGGGAATCATTAAAGCAGACCCTATTTTAAGAGAAATAGTGGGGGATAGACCAACAATCATTTATAAAAGAAATAAGAATTTGAAAAATGATTTAGCCCCTAGTAAATTAGGGTCCATTGGTAACAACACACAAAAAACATACAAGTAGATAATACGCTGAATAATTGGCTCTCTATACCAAGTGGAACATATAAATGTAGAAAAACGAACTGTAATATGTGCAAACATATTTCCAAAGGAAATATTTTTCATAATTTTAACAATACAAAACAGTTTGATATAAAGTGTAGATGCACCTGTGAATCGACATATGTAGTATACCTCCTTAAATGTGGGTGCAATTTGATCTACGTAGGACGTACAAAACGCAAGATCAGGAAAAGATTCAGTGAACACCTATATAACATAAAGAAGGGATTACAGAGCCATAGTGTGTCTAATCATTTTAGAGTAGTACATGGTACATGTGAAAGAGGAATCTCTATCCAAGTAATAGATTGGATCCCTCCAAATACAGAGAATAGACTCTTAAAACTTTGACAAAAAGAGACACTATGGATTAAAAATACCAATAGCCTACACCCTAGAGGTCTAAACATAGATCTAGACATACAAGCTTTCTTATGAATTCATTACAGGCACAATTTATCACATACTAGTTATTGAATGACTAGAGAAATTAGACCTTTATAAAATAAATGATAAAATATTTAGATTTTTGCCATTTTGTTTTTATTAATAATGTTAGCATCCCTAATTTGTTTATCATGTAGACATATTATTTGCAACTTACTTCTTAGTATCATTAACATTATGAGACCTGATTAATGTGTGGTACAGTTTAATACACTGACACTAAGAGATTTTTCCATATGAATCAAGTTTTCTATTTATTGCTCTTTTCATTTTATCAGTTTTATTATGTTATAGAGTCTATATATGACATGTTTTATTACTATTTTTTAATTTTATGAATAATAATTTTTATGTGTTTATAAAATTATAAAATATAAAACTATAATTATAAATTTAAAAGCATTGTTTTTAATATTTCTATACACACTGTCATTGTTATTAAAATGTTATGTAATTGATATCGATACTTTTAAATTGGTCGATGTTACCAATAAGTAAAAAAGGAAGAGTGTTATGTAAAAAAAAAAACAAATCCTCTTTGACCAATAAGGTTATACTAATGACTATTTAAATGACTACCCAGGGAGTCCTAATTATCCCTTGAAAAAGTCCGGACGATACCGGATGAAACGCGTTGGGTTTCTTGGTCACACAGAGTATCCATAGCAAGGCAGTTGGACATTAGCAGGCTGTTTGAATCGTTTATACTGAACGCCGGAGACATGCTGTTTTATCCAAACACGCTATCACACTGCTGTGTATGCTGCTGGTGGACTCTATTATCTAAAGACTTTTTCATGTGCTTATCAAGTACATACTTCTTGTAAGTATGTTTTTATATGTGCGTGTGATTTTGTAATAAAATTATTTTACGCTTGAATCCTGGGTTGCGCTGTGTTTTCCCACTGTTCACAGTCTCTTCGTATTTTGAACCTGTCAAGACGCTAAGGCTCCATAGAATCACCCAGCACCCATCTTGTTTCGGATTAAGAACATCAGTGGATCGAATTATATGAACTCATTGTTCTGGATAGCCTTTTGGAAATACTGCAAGTATTTGATTATAACGTCCACTGTGGACTGGATATCATAACTATATAATCCACACCCGTGGATATTAGTATTACTTTTGTGGCTACATATCGATCTATTTTAACAGTCATATATATGTAACAGCTTACAATTGAAAGTTTATGCCTTTTTTGAAACATTGTGTGTATATACGACTACTTCCGGCCGATCACTTGACAGATATACATACAGTATATGTAACAGCGTAAAATTGAAGGTTGAGTCATCTTTTTAAACATTGTATGCACGATTATTCACGGCCGAAAGTAAATATTTGAGATATATGTGTCTCTTTTACAATAGGTGTAAAACCTTAATCACTGTCTTGTGATATTCACATAGCGCTGCTTTACAATTTAAAGCAGCGCGTTAAAACGCGTTGGGTTTCTTGGTCACACAGAGTATCCATAGCAAGGCAGTTGGACATTAGCAGGCTGTTTGAATCGTTTATACTGAACGCCGGAGACACGCTGTTTTATCCAAACACGCTATCACACTGCTGTGTATGCTGCTGGTGGACTCTATTATCTAAAGACTTTTTCATGTGCTTATCAAGTACATACTTCTTGTAAGTATGTTTTTATATGTACGTGTGATTTTGTAATAAAATTATTTTACTCTTGAATCCTGGGTTGCGCTGTGTTTTCCCTCTGTTCACAGTCTCTTCGTATTTTGAACCTGTCAAGACGCTCAGGCTCCATAGACGGCAGCACCCAGCTTGTTTCGGATTAGGAACATCAGTGGATCGAATTATATGAACTCATTGTTCTGGATAGCCTTTTGGAAATACTGCAAGTATTTGATTATAACGTCCACTGTGGACTGGATATCATAACTATATAATCCACACCCGTGGATATTAGTATTACTTTTGTGGCTACATATCGATCTATTTTAACAGTCATATATATGTAACAGCTTACAATTGAAGGTTTATGCCTTTTTTTAAACATCGTGTGTATATACGACTACTTCCGGCCGATCACTTGAGAGATATACATACAGTATATGTAACAGCTTAAAATTGAAGGTTAAGGGCTCCATGTACTAAGCCGTCAATTCATCCGTCATTGTAGACGCGGATAAACTCGCCGTTACTCGCCGCGGGCGAAATGGTGTCCGCTGTCGCTATGTACTAATATTCCCCCAATAAATAGACAAGTCTAGCCCGCCGCGAGCAGTTGCGGATTGTTGATAAATTTGACGCCTCGCTCGCCGCGACTAAGCTGATGGTACTTAACTTTTTTAGTTGAATTGTCTGGCCAATTATTAACACGTGACATGCAAGGTGTCACGAACATCATAGTAGTCGCGGGAATAGAATTTTGCTCCTATAAAAGTTCAACTTATCTAAACAACTTTATTATTGTTCAAAATTTTTTGAAGAGTGATAACAGAGCGTTATTTTTGTAATATTTATTTACAATTTGGATATGGCTTCATCTGGATCTGATAATATATAAATATTAATATAAAAATAATTATAAAGATTGACAACTAACAATACAAATTTAAATAGATTACTCTTTAATTACAGTCGACAAATTGGGCGCAATTTATGTACATGGAAATGAGAGACAAATTAGACGCCAGTTATGCTGTAAGTACAATGCTGATATTACTGCCTTTTATATATGGCTAGACTGGCGTCTAGATTGACTTTCCTATTGTTTTGTACCTTGCCCGCCACCTAAAAGGTGGCGAGGCAAAAATAGCGAGGTGGGAGCGGAAATTGTAGCGAGCGGACAAATAGATTTTTTAGTACATTCGTTTTTTGGCGAGTTGGTGGTCAAATGTGTCTAATTACAGTGAAAAATGGAGCGGTAGCGAGGTTTGGCGGATAAGTACGCTCGCAATTTTAAAGATGCGAGTTTTAACACAATTGACGGCTTTGTACATATCAGTTTGCGAGTTTTGACACGAGATTTGTTGCGGGTAGCTCGCTGACTGCTTAGTACATGGAGCCCTGAGTCATCTTTTTAAACATTGTATACACGATTATTCACGGCCGAAAGTAAATATTTGAGATATATGTGTCTCTTTTACAATAGGTGTGAAACCTTAATCACTGTCTTGTGATATTCACATAGCGCTGCTTTACAATTTATTAGTGTTAGCTCTTGTGAACTGCTGGTGCAACGCTGCCCCCTGCAGATTTGCGGCCAATCGGCAGGGGGGTGTCAATCAACCCGATCGTAGTCGATCAGGTGGAATTGAGGCAATGTCTGTCCGCCTCCTCAGAGCAGGCGTACAGGTTATGGAGCAGCGGTCTTTAGACCGCTGCTTCATAACTGGTGTTTCTGGCGAGCCTGCAGGCTCGCCAGAAACACAGGCCCTCAATCTCCATCCGGAGATTGATAAATGGGCCCCACAGTATAGACAGTGCTTACCTGGGATATGTGAATTAACACAAGTGTATCACAATGCCATTATATCCGGCAGATGCTGGCACTTGTTGAAGTCAGAAACAAAGATATTTAGCAATAGCCTATCTCAGTATGCTGTAGTGGAAAATTTCAGCAAAAGATAACAAGAGAAAACAGTACATTTGGTAAAAGAAGTAGATTAGAAAGGTTTTTTTAAAAAATTTGAATCATGGAATGGAAACTTTACCTCCATGTCCCTTAAAAATGTCTTTTTTTTTTTTTTTTAATAAACACGTGCCAAAAGACTGGATAACAGTGTAGTCTAGCAGTAATATGACCACAGTCATTGTCTTATTTGGCCAGTAAAGATAAGTACAGCTGTATTAATAGTACAAGTTCCACTGAAAAACAATCCTCTGTAACATTTGAAGAAATAAATGTAATTGGAAACAATTAAAGAAAGATTTCAAGAAAAGAAAAAATGAGGCTACATTGTCGGCTTTGAAATAGTGAGACACAACTGTGGGAAAAGATACTTCACAGCTGGGGCAATACAGCCTTTTGAATGCTGCATGATGGGCCTAAGTGTAGGTTAAGGACCGTGTCCATCAAATTTCCAAAAGCACCAATGGCCGGTCCCTGGAGACAACTTTTTCTCTATCCAACAAGATAACTTTATTAAAACAAGACGAACATGAAAATGTCTAACCATTCACAAACATTTCCAGAAATCATTTTGCAGGTGTGTTTCTTAAGCGCTGTGGTTGTAATTATTGGTCTGTTTTTTTATTGCTAGTGGTTCTTGTTTGATTTTTGAGATTATGCAACTTGCACTTACTAACTACAGATGTTAATGACAGGAACACTCACTAACGAAACTGTAAAACATATAGGTGAAGGGATGATGAAATGAGGCTTGATGAATTTGGAACATGATTTTGCATTTACAACAAGGCCCCTCTGCAACCTCACAAGCACCTAGTAATTCTGGAGAACAGAGCATTAATACTGTATGTTTCATAGTGTGGATTGACACAGCTCTGTTGCATGGTCCTTCAAACTGTAGACTGTAAGCTCTTCAGTGCAGGGCCCTCTTCCTACTGTACTAGATATGTTTAGTCTGTTATGTTTATGTATCTTATCACAAATCCTTGTCATTATATACCCCTGTCTCTGTTCACAGTACTACTGAATTTTGCAGCACTATACAAATAAATAACAATAATACTTTTATGGCAAGTAGATGATTTTTAAAGGGCCATAATACCCAAATGTTTAACCCCTTAATGACCGGACCATTTTTCAATTTTCTTACCCTTAATGACAATGGCTATTTTTACATTTCTGCAGTGTTTGTGTTTAGCTGTAATTTCCCTCTTACTCATTTACTGTACCCACACATATTATATACCGTTTTTCTCGCCATTAAATGGACTTTCTAAGGATACCATTATTTTCATCATATCTTATAATTTCCTATAAAAAAAATATAAAATATGAGGAAAAAATTGAAAAAAACACACTTTTTCTAACTTTGACCCCCAAAATCTGTTACACATCTACAATCACCAAAAAACACCTATGCTAAATAGTTTCTAAATTTTGTCCTGAGTTTAGAAATACCCAATGTTTACATGTTCTTTACTTTTTTTGCAAGTTATAGGGCCATAAATACAAGTAGCACTTTGCTATTTCCAAACAACTTTTTTTCAAAATTAGCGCTAGTTACATTGGAACCCTGATATCTGTCAGGAATACCTGAATATCCCTTGACACGTATATATTTTTTTTTAGAAGACAACCCAAAGTATTGATCTAGGCCCATTTTGGTATATTTCATGCCACCATTTCACCGCCAAATGTCATCAAATAAAAAAAAAAGTTCACTTTTTCACAAATTTTGTCACAAACTTTAGGTTTCCCACTGAAATTATTTACAAACAGCTTCTGCAATTAAGGCACAAATGGTTGTAAATGCTTCTTTGGGATCCCCTTTGTTCAGAAATAGCAGACTTATATGGCTTTGTGGTTGCTTTTTGGTAAGTAGAAGGCCGCTAAATGCTGCTGCGCACCACACGTAAATTATGCCCAGCAGTTAAGGGGTTAAATTAGGTAGCTTGTAGGGAGCTTGCAGGGTTAATTTTAGCTTTCGGGTAGAGATCAGCCTCCCACCTGACACATCCCACCCCCTGATCCCTCCCAAACAGTTCTCTTCCCTCCCCCACCCCACAATTGTCCCCGCCATCTTAAGTACTGGCAGAAAGTCTGCCAGTACTAAATAAAAGGAGTTTTTCTTTTTTTTAATAAAAAAAAATAAAATGTTTTAGCTGTGATGGACTCCTGCCTTAGCCCCAACCTCCATGATCCCCCCCCCCCCCCAGCTCTCTAACCCTCTCCCCTACCTAATTGCCGCCATCTTGGGTACTGGCAGCTGTCTGCCAGTACCCAATTTGCCCCCCAAAAAAGTGTTTTTTTTTATCTTTTATTGCCATTTTAAATTTTTCTGTAGTGTAGCAGCCCCCCACAATACCCCAACCCCCTCCCCCTCCCAGATCCTTATATATTTATTTTTTCCCCCCTCTTCCCTCCTCATTGGTGTCAGTGTGGGTAGCTAATCGCGCGCGCGCGCTCCCGGCACCCGGCGTGCACATTGCACTTACAGGAGCCGGATGCCGGGTAGCGATGGGCCGCCCACCCGCCTCCCTGTTGCGCTCCCACCCACCAACGAACCGGCACCATCGCTACCGGTGCAGAGAGGGCCACAGAGTGGCTCTCTCTGCATCGGAGTCTTCTGAAAGGGTATTGCAGGATGCCTCCATATGGAGGCATCACTGCAATACCCTGAGAGCTACTGGAAGCGATTGCGATCGCTTCCAGCACTCTCTTAGACAACTGACGTACCAGGTACGTCTATTGTCATTAACTGTAAGTTAATGCATGACGTACCTGGTACGTCAGTTGTCATTAAGGGGTTAAACACTTGAAAGTGATGCAGTATAGCTGTAAAAAGCTGACTAGAAAATATCTCCTGAACATCTCTATGTAAAAAAGAAAGATATTTTACCTCAAAAGTTCCTCAGTAGCCACATCCCATTGTAAAGGATTTCTAAGCAGCATTTTAGTGTATTCAGCTTACTAACGGCTAGATTTGGAGTTTTGTCGGTAACGACCCGAAAAACTAACGCCGGCTTTTTTTCTGGCCGCACCATAAAAATAACTCTGGTATTGAGAGTCCACATAAAGGCTGCGTTAGGCTCCAAAAAAGGAGCGTAGAGCATTTTTAACGCAGCTTCAACTCTCGATACCAGAGTTGCTTACGCAAGCGGCCAGCCTCAAAAACGTGCTCGTGCACGATTCTCCCATAGGAAACAATGGGGCTGTTTGAGCTGAAAAAAAACCTAACACCTGCAAAAAAGCCGCGTTAAGCTCCTAACGCAGCCCCATTGTTTGCTATGGGGAAACACTTCCTACGTCTGCACCTAACACTTTAACATGTACCCCGAGTCTAAACACCCCTAACCTTACACTTATTAACCCCTAATCTGCTGCCCCCGCTATCGCTGACCCCTGCATATTATTATTAACCCCTAATCTGCCGCTCCGTAAACCGCCGCTACTTACATTATCCTTATGTACCCCTAATCTGCTGCCCTAACATCGCCGACCCCTATATTATATTTATTAACCCCTAATCTGCCCCCCACAACGTCGCCTCCACCTAACTACACTTATTAACCCCTAATCTGCCGACCGGACCTGAGCGCTACTATAATAAAGTTATTAACCCCTAATCCGCCTCACTAACCCTATAATAAATAGTATTAACCCCTAATCTGCCCTCCCTAACATAGCCGACACCTAACTTCAATTATTAACCCCTAATCTGCCGACCGGAGCTCACCGCTATTCTAATAAATGTATTAACCCCTAAAGCTAAGTCTAACCCTAACACTAACACCCCCCTAAATTAAATATAATTTTAATCTAACGAAATTAATTAACTCTTATTAAATAAATTATTCCTATTTAAAGATAAATACTTACCTGTAAAATAAATCCTAATATAGCTACAATATAAATTATAATTATATTATAGCTATTTTAGGATTAATATTTATTTTACAGGTAACTTTGTATTTATTTTAACCAGGTACAATAGCTATTAAATAGTTAAGAACTATTTAATAGCTAAAATAGTTAAAATAATTACAAATTTACCTGTAAAAGAAATCCTAACCAAAGTTACAATTAAACCTAACACTATACTATCAATAAATTAATTAAATAAACTACCTACAATTACCTACAATTAACCTAACACTACACTATCAATAAATTAATTAAATACAATTCCTACAAATAAATACAATTAAATAAACTTGCTAAAGTACAAAAAATAAAAAAGAACTAAGTTACAAAAAATAAAAAAATATTTACAAACATAAGAAAAATATTACAACAATTTTAAACTAATTACACCTACTCTAAGCCCCCTAATAAAATAACAAAGCCCCCCAAAATAAAAAAATGCCCTACCCTATTCTAAATAACTAAAGTTCAAAGCTCTTTTACCTTACCAGCCCTGAACAGGGCCCTTTGGGGGCATGCCCCAAGAAGTTCAGCTCTTTTGTCTGTAAAAAAAAAAATACAATACCCAAGCCCCCCAACATTACAACCCACCACCCACATACCCCTAATCTAACCCAAACCCCCCTTAAATAAACCTAACACTAAGCCCCTGAAGATCTTCCTACCTTGTCTTCACCTCACCGGATTTAACGATCTGTCCAGAAGAGCTCCTCCGATGTCCTGATCCAATCCCAAGCGGGGGGCTGAAGAGGTCCATGATCCGGCTGAAGTCTTCATCCAAGCGGGAGCTGAAGAGGTCCATGATCCGGATGAAGTCTTCATCCAAGCGGGAGCTGAAGAGGTCCATGATCCGGATGAAGTCTTCTATCAACGGCATCTTCAATCTTCTTTCTTCCGGATCCATCTTGCAGACCTCCGACGCGGAACATCCTGCTGGCCCGACGGACTAACGACGAATGACGGTTCCTTTAAGGGACGTCATCCAAGATGGCGTCCCTCGAATTCCGATTGGCTGATAGGATTCTATCAGCCAATCGGAATTAAGGTAGGAAAATTCTGATTGGCTGATGGAATCAGCCAATCAGATTCAAGTTCAATCCGATTGGCTGATTCAATCGTCGTTAGTCCGTCGGGCCAGCAGGATGTTCCGCGTCGGAGGTCTGCAAGATGGATCCGGAAGAAAGAAGATTGAAGATGCCGTTGATAGAAGACTTCATCCGGATCATGGACCTCTTCAGCTCCCGCTTGGATGAAGACTTCATCCGGATCATGGACCTCTTCAGCTCCCGCTTGGATGAAGACTTCAGCCGGATCATGGACCTCTTCAGCCCCCCGCTTGGGCTTGGATCAGGACATCGGAGGAGCTCTTCTGGACAGATCGTTGAACCCGGTGAGGTGAAGACAAGGTAGGAAGATCTTCAGGGGCTTAGTGTTAGGTTTATTTAAGGGGGGTTTGGGTTAGATTAGGGGTATGTGGGTGGTGGGTTGTAATGTTGGGGGGCTTGGGTATTGTATTTTTTTTTTTACAGGCAAAAGAGCTGAACTTCTTGGGGCATGCCCCGCAAAGGGCCCTGTTCAGGGCTGGTAAGGTAAAAGAGCTTTGAACTTTAGTTATTTAGAATAGGGTAGGCCATTTTTTTATTTTGGGGGGCTTTGTTATTTTATTAGGGGGCTTAGAGTAGGTGTAATTAGTTTAAAATTGTTGTAATATTTTTCTTATGTTTGTAAATATTTTTTTATTTTTTGTAACTTAGTTCTTTTTTATTTTTTGTACTTTAGCAAGTTTATTTAATTGTATTTATTTGTAGGAATTGTATTTAATTAATTTATTGATAGTGTAGTGTTAGGTTAATTGTAGGTAATTGTAGGTAGTTTATTTAATTAATTTATTGATAGTATAGTGTTAGGTTTAATTGTAATTTAGGTTAGGATTTCTTTTACAGGTAAATTTGTAATTATTTTAACTATTTTAGCTATTAAATAGTTCTTAACTATTTAATAGCTATTGTACCTGGTTAAAATAAATACAAAGTTACCTGTAAAATAAATATTAATCCTAAAATAGCTATAATATAATTATAATTTATATTGTAGCTATATTAGGATTTATTTTACAGGTAAGTATTTATCTTTAAATAGGAATAATTTATTTAATAAGAGTTAATTAATTTCGTTAGATTAAAATTATATTTAATTTAGGAAGGTGTTAGTGTTAGGGTTAGACTTAGCTTTAGGGGTTAATACATTTATTAGAATAGCGGTGAGCTCCGGTCGGCAGATTAGGGGTTAATAATTGAAGTTAGGTGTCGGCGATGTTAGGGAGGGCAGATTAGGGGTTAATACTATTTATTATAGGGTTAGTGAGGCGGATTAGGGGTTAATAACTTTATTATAGTAGCGCTCAGGTCCGGTCGGCAGATTAGGGGTTAATAAGTGTAGGCAGGTGGAGGCGAAGTTGAGGGGGGCAGATTAGGGGTTAATAAATATAATATAGGGGTCGGCGGTGTTAGGGGCAGCAGATTAGGGGTACATAAGGATAACGTAGGTGGCGGCGCTTTGCGGTCAGCAGATTAGGGGTTAATAAGTGTAGGTAGGTGGAGGCGACGTTGTGGGGGGCAGGTTAGGGGTTAATAAATATAATACAGGGGTCGGCGGTGTTAGGGGCAGCAGATTAGGGGTACACAAGGATAACGTAGGTGGCGGTCGGCAGATTAGGGGTTAAAAAAAATGATTCGAGTGTCGGCGATGTGGGGGGACCTTGGTTTAGGGGTACATAGGTAGTTTATGGGTGTTAGTGTACTTTAGAGTACAGTAGTTAAGAGCTTTATAAACCGGCGTTAGCCCAGAAAGCTCTTAACTACTGACTTTTTTCCTGCGGCTGGAGTTTTGTCGTTAGATGTCTAACGCTCACTTCAGAAACGACTCTAAATACCGGAGTTAGAAAGATCCCATTGAAAATATAGGATACGCAATTGACGTAAGGGGATCTGCGGTATGGAAAAGTCGCGGATGAAAAGTGAGCGTTAGACCCTATTTTGAGTGACTCCAAATACCGGCGGTAGCCTAAAACCAGCGTTAGGAGCCTCTAACGTTGGTTTTCACGGCTAACGCCAAACTCCAAATCTAGGTCTATGAAATTTCATGAGAGTTAAGTCAAATCTCATGAGATCACAGTAAAAGAGTTCATGACCTCAGCACTGCTGATGCTGATTGGCTGTTGTTCAGTTCTTCATAATTTTTTTTTTTTACCTGCAGCTGGGAGCAGCTGAGTATAACTTTTTACACAGAACTTACTCTGCTGAGCTGAGGAAATTGTGAGGTAAAATATCTTCCTTTTTTACATAGAGATGCTCAGGTGATATTTTCCTGTCAGCTTTATACAGTTATACTGCATCAGTTTCAAGTGATTTAGCATACGAGTATTATGTCCCTTTAATATTATATTGCTCACTTATGTATTTTTTTATTTCAGTTTAGCAATAATAATTATGAAAATTACTAACAGAATGTATCATTACTACAAGCAGTGCCCTGTTATGTGCCAGTCTGTATGCCACAGGCTATAATGCAGCAGTGCCCTCATTGCTTTAGCTTTGAGCTCCTCCCTGCCTCTCTGCAGTCAACACACAACACAGAGAGGAGGAGGGAGGGGAGAGAAGGCTGCAGACTGAAAGAAGAGATGATGGAGACCGTGAATAAGCAAAGATCATTCAGCTTCATAACTCAAGGCCTGCTGATTTTCATGCTGTGTAATGCAAATCTAGATAGGATTGTGACAGAGGCATCCCCGAGCCCTTGCAAGGCACCACTGCAGTGGGAAGGCAGGATGGTGGTTTATGATCACGACACAGGCAGAAACATCAGGGCCTCAGTCACCTATGATTCCACCCAGCAGCGCCTCCGTATCTTGGAGGAGAGGAAGAGCCTGGTGCCCTGCAAGAAGTAGGTGTTATTAGATAGACACAGCTCACGCACCTGCGTATTGTAAAGTAGTATGTAAGGACCTCCCATAGCCCCCTGCCATAGCCCCCTGCTGTTCAGTATCTGGTCCATTTGATTACAGTCTCCCATCATACATTCTCTTGCTACAGTAGCATCACAATGAATCATTTATGACAAGGGGCTGGGGTAATGAGATGTAACATAACTTTATTTTGAGGCAAACAATCTGCTAGATTTTGTTGCAGTTAAAAATATTTCACTATTTTTTTCATAAATTTTAACCAATATCTCCAATATAATAACCTGTCTGAAATGAAACTTGCTGAATGGTCTTGTAGGCCTTCCCCATTATAGAAGTTGGGTTAAAGGGATATTAAAGGAATATGAAACCCACATTTTTTTCTTTTATGATTCAGGTAGAGCATGCCATTTTAAGCAACTTTCTAATTTACTCATATGATCAATTTTTCTTTGTTCTCTTGGTATCTTTATTTGTCAAAAGTAGGAATGTAAGCTTAGGATCAGACCCATTTTTTGTTTGGCACCCTGATTGGTGGCTACATTTAGCCAGCAATCAGCAAGCGCTACCCAGGTTCTGAACCAAAAATGGGCTGGTTTCTAAGCTTAAATTCCTGCTTTTCTAATAAAGATACCAAGAGAATGAAGAAAAATTGATTATAGGAGTAAATGAAAGTTGCTTAAAATTGCATGCTCTATCTGAATCATGAAATAAAAAAATTGGGGTTCATATCCCTTTACAATAATGATTTGCATATTCTTCAGAAATCAAATAGATGTTTTTAAATATTCCAAAAATTTCCCAAGCACAAACCCCTTGTAAAGCATTTTGAGTATTGCTTTTCTTATCTTTGTTTTAACTGTGGCCAGTTAGGGACATATATAAAAGAACTCCTTATGCATCAAACAATCACTGCGCAGCATGCCATAGAACCAGGGTTCTGAATTTCACAGAATACACTGCAGCCTCTCTGGGGGTAGTAGGAAAACAATAATTCTCTGATTTTAATTACAGGAAAAGCAGGTAAAATAAATAGCAGTTGTGCATAACAATGTGTTTTCATTAAATGCAGGATTTTGTACAAACCTATGTCTGTGCAAATGTATATTTTAAGTGATAGAAAACTTTAGAATCAGTAAATGCACCGTGTAAGTATAAGTTAAAGGGACATGGAACCCAAAATTGTTCTTTCTTGACTCAGAGTATGCCATTTCAACCAAATTTGCAATTTACTTATTTTATCTCATTTGTTTTGTTCTCTTGATATCCTTTATTGAAAAGAATACATAGGTAGGCTAAGGAGCAGCAATACACTACTGGGAGCTAGCTGCTGATTGGTAGCTGCACATATATGCCTCTTGTCATTGGATTGTCAAATGTTATCAGCTTGCTTTCAGTAGTGAATTGTTACTCCTTTAACAAAGGATGCCAAGAGATTGAAACAAATTTGACCATCGCAGAAAATTAAAAAGTTGTTTAAAATTGAATACTAATCTGAATAATGAAAGAATAACTTTGGGTTTCATGTTCCTTTAAGAAGATACAGCGAATTTAAATATTTCTAAGGAAATCATTTTTTTAAATGTTTGTTTTTGCACCTTATATTTAACCCCCTTGTGTCTTGTCTCCTCCTTCTAGTCTGGTGCTTCTTTTTGACAAGGGGGCGGTGCAGCTAATGGCAAGAGTACTGCAAGCCAATTTGAAATGTATATTTAGCGTAAAGGGACACTGAACCCAATTTTTTTCTTTTGTGATTCAGATAGAGCATGCAATTTTAAGCAACTTTCTAATTTACTCGAATTATCATGTTTTCTTCATTCTCTTGCTATCTTTATTTGAAAAAGAAAGTTCAGACCCTGGACAGCACTTGTTTATTGGTGGATGAATGTATCCACCAATCAGCAAGAACAACCCAACTGTTCATAAAAAACTTACATTCTTGTTTTTCAAATAAAAATACCAAGAGAATGAAGAACATTTGATAATAGGAGTAAATTAGAAAGTTGCTTAAAATTGCATGCTCTATCTGAATCATAAAATAAAAAACTTGCACATACTAGCTCATACCTCCCTACATTTGTGGTTAGGCATTAGGGACTCAGGAGGTTAAGGGGTGCATCATGGGTGTGTCTGCGCAGTGAGTGGGCGTGTCTGGTTAGTCTATGGGCGAGGCTAAGGGAAAGTCTTCAAATAAGGACAAATTACTTTCTAAAAGGAAGAGAGGAATAGAGCTCAGAAATAGGGACTGCCCCTCTCAAATAGGGACAGGTGGGAGGACTGCTAAATGCAAGCAGAAATAACAGTTCACCTGTTTGGGGCAACACTAATCTTATTTTCAGCAATGCCTATTTCTTACAGATAGACTGAAAAAAATCCTATTCAATTCACTGAATTTAATCTTTCTTGATGTATTTTCTCCCCACATATATAATGGTAATAGCTGTAGTTAAAATATTTTATTGCTGACTCTTGTCCTTCTCCTGGTTTCCTCCTTTATAAATTATTGTATTCATATTCTGCTCGTTTAAGTAGATAACTGTTCAGAAATGTGGTGGGAATGGGATGACTCAGTGTCAGAATTGAGCCATTTCTCTCTTCAGCTGAAATATATAAGGGGCAGTCTACCCTAAATTTTTCTACACTTTAATTTGTTTCCAATAATCAATTTTACCGACTGCAGTGAATTTAATTGTTTACAAATAGCGCCTTTTACTTTATTTCGAAATTTAAAATAGCTAACTTTGCCTGTGGTATGCAATATACATGAACCAGCAAAAATGCTTTTAATAAAAGCTATAACTGTTTCAAGGGGGTATTTAAAGGGACACTGAACACACATTTTTTCTTTAGTGATTCAGATAGAGCATGCAATTTTAAGCAACTTTCTAATTTACTCCTATTATCAATTTTTCTTCGTTCTCTTGCTACCTTTATTTGAAAAAGAAGGCAGTTAAGTTTTTTTTTGTTCAGAACTCTGGACAGCACATTTTTATTGGTGGATGAATTTATCCACCAATCAGCAAGGATAACCCAGGTTGTTCACCAAAAATAGACCGGCATCTAAACTTACATTCTTGCATTTCAAATAAAGATACCAAGAGAATAAAGAAAATTTGATAATAGGAGTAAATTAGAAAGTTGCTTCAAATTTCATGCTCTAGCTGAATCACAAAAGAAAAAAAAAAATGGATTCAGTGTCCCTTTAAGTATGCTCTGTGCACCAGCATTTTCAACACAGCACTTGCTTAGTCATGCTTATGTCATCTGGTAATTAATCAATTTGTTAATTCCTGTCAGGATACAAGCCCCACTGGTTCTCTGAGCAGGTGCAATATTTAAATATTGGTGCACTGAGAATATCTAACTACTGTATGCTTCTCATGCATGTGCAGAGAAAAATATTATTACTAAAATGGTGATAACTTTTACTAGAAGCATTTTTGAAAATGTACATATATATTGTAAATATGTTTCTATTTACAGATGTAATTCATCTGTGTGCATTTTAATTTTGAATGGATTGTCCCTTTAAGTATAGCCTAAAGAAATGTTTTGTAAACATAGCCTGCAGAAGAATTTACACTCCCAGTAAGAGGTAGGAGAGATAAACAATAACATGTTAATTTTCTATCGTTCCCTCTAAGTATTTGGCTTTGGTTTACATACAGAGATAATATAAAGAAGCATGTTTGTGTACACAAAATGATAAAATAAGGATTTCTGATTTCCATGTAAACTTATCCCATTATTATGGGTTGTAGTTTTAAAGAACAAATCCAGATATTTTGAATACAAAAGTAAACCTAGACAATGTTTCATACATATTATACTCTTCAACTGGTATAGCAAATTATTTGAGACATGTAAAGGGAAAAGCAATTTTGCAGTATAACGTCACTTTAATAATACATCATCACAATAAATAATCATTTTTTTCCTTGCTATAAAATGGAGAGACTGTGCCTGAAGTATAGTGACAAAGAGGACCTTCTTCTATGAAGCCAGATGAAGCTGACGATGGACATTAATGCAACATGTATTAGGGAAGGACAATTCAATTTAGTTGGGGTATTTAGAAAATGAAAAATAGATGGATATTATACTTTTTAAGAAGGGTCATCTTGCATTTGAGGGAGATCTGCTAGATTCTAAATGGGTCCCTTAGATCAGTGTTTCTCAACCATAGTCCTCAATAACCCCTAACAGGCCAGATTTTCATAATATCTGAACTAGAGCACAGGTGAATTAATCATGGGTGAGAGCAGGTTAGTAACCATGGTTACTGGTCAGCTGATTATTTCATATTTCACCTGTGCTCTGCTTCAGATATCATAAAAATCTTGTCTTTTAGGGGTATTGAGGACTTGAGTTGAGAGATGAGGGGGTAAAGTTGGATGCTGAGGCTTATTCTTGGGAGGTCATGAAAAGTGTCCCTCTATCTTCTAGCAATGTCTTGTGGATGCATTTAGGTATATTAAGGGTCAGTGCACTATAGAAAATAGTAGAGTTAAATGTGCTGGGGATAATAAAGGGACATTGTACTCTAAACTTTTCTCCCCTTTAATGTTTTTCCAATGGTCCATTTTACCTGCTGGAGGGTATTTAATTGCTTGCTCCTTTACTTTTATGCATGGACATGCAGTAAGGGGAGGCAGAGTCTCACCTGTCAAGAAAACAAAACAAAATAAATTAATATGAAAGTAAAATAAAAATAATCCCCCCACAAATTATATGAGGTTTATGTAAAAAGAATGTCCATATGTTATTTTAAACATTTGAACCATTTGTGTTGTTAGAATCATGTCTGTGTATATATATATAGTATACAACAGAAGTGAGTACACCCCTGGGCAATATCACTTAAAGGGCCACTGTAAGTAAATATTTTCTATGCCTGTTACTAACTACCCCAAATACGCTTTTTATCAATAGCATTTCATTAACAAATCTCTACCGTATATCAGAAATCTTGTCTGCAAATTTAATTGTTTTCCAAACCCACTCCGTGGGTATCCTTTGCTCTGTACCAATCTGTTTACAATACCTAGGTTTCAAAATGGCGCTTTAAACACAAAGTTATTGGTTTAAGTATTTTGAACACACAGTGCTGAAAATAGTGGGCAGGATAACGTTACATCATCGGCGAATAAAAGATATAACTTTTAGAACGTTATGAAACTTCAATTTGGAGAAAATATAGGTCAGTAGGTTTTAATTAATTTTTATTTACTTTAATATGTTAGTTGTTTAGCTTAAAAATTATAACAGAAAGTAATCCTTTAAATATCAAATTATTCAAAATTGTATCACCTCTTAACAATTGTTTTATTTCTAAGTTGACAAGTAGAGTATTTCTTATTATAAATAATCAAAAACAAATACTTTAGAAAGATTATATTGAAAATACAGGCCCCAAAGTAGAAACTTAATGCAACAAAAGTGAATACACCTGTGGTCACTGACACACAAGTTAGATCACTGAAACAAAATGTGAGTGCACCTATGATTTCCAATTAGCCTAATTGCATAAGCATAGTTACCAGAACAGTCTAATTTTTTGACCAATGGGCTGTGTCTATCTGCAAGTTTGCATCATGTCTCCTCATGGAAAAGAATTGCTAGAGGAATTGAAAAATCTGATTGTGAGACTTCACAAAGATGGAAAAGGATACAGGAAGTTTAGTGACCAACTAAAAATCAGTCAAAACGCAGTTGCAGCAGTAATCAGGAGGTATAGATTGATACACAGTGCCAAAAATCAGAGCAGGGCGCTACTTGCACAAACTAGCTCTGAAAAACAGGCAACAGGCAAGTGCTTTAGATTTGGCTCAGGGATTATTGATAGAAATTGGAGTTTCTGTGACAGCTCAGACAGCGCTAAGGACATTGCATAATGTCAACTTCTATGGATAGCATCGAAGGAAAAAAACCCTTGCTTGCTTTTCGGGACAAAACTGCAAGATTAAACTTTGCTAAATAACATTTGGTAAGATGGCCAAGAGCAAGATACAATTTTGTGGCTCAGATGGGGTGCAGCATGTTTGGTGTGAACCTGGTCAGGATTATAACAGTGAATGCATAGTCCCAACAGTGAATCATGGAGGTGGGAGTGTGATGATATGGGGCTGCATGACTGCAAAAGGTGTTAGGGAGATGACATTTATAGATGGAACCATAAATGCCTGCAATATACCAAAATACTGGCTGACAAGATGACTCCCAGTCTCCAGAAGTTTGGCAGAGGACAAATATTCCAGCATGATAACGATCCAAAGCACACTGCTAAAATTACAAAGGAGTAGAAACAAGTGAAAACTATGACCTGGCCAAGTATGTCACCTGGCTTGAATCCAGTAGGACACCTTTGGGGTATTTTAAAGAGAATGGTACCGCAACACAACCCCACCAGCAACGAGCAGCTGAAAAAAATATCTCTGAAGAAGGCAGAACATCTCTCCAGAAATTTGTTTCCTCCATGCCAAGAAGGATTGAGTCTGTCATCAAAAATAAAGGTGGACATGCAAAGTATTGAAAAAAATAAAAGATTTGAATCTCAGTAATGAAAGGTGCATTGACTTGTGTTGCATTGATTTCCTGCTTTAGGGCCGGTATTTTTAATACAGTAAATCTAATTTTACATAAGAGCAAATACCCTACTGTAAAACATAGACATACTGCAGTTAGTTTGGTTATACAATTTTGAATCGTTTGACATTTAAGTGACATTGCACTGGGGTGTACTCACTTCTGTTGTATACTGTATATATATATATATATATATATATATATATATATATATATATATATATATTTATATACAGTATATATGTGTACATTATTCATGCTGAGTATTATTAGAACAACATCATGTAATTTATCTGGCTTCTGAAAATGAAATATCAACATTGGAACATGTTATAGCTCAATAATTATGTTTATTTTTTAATAATTTTTCAGCCATATTAATGACATTAAATACTAACAATGCTCAGTGTGATTATAAACTATATTGTTTGAACTTCATTATTGAAATGGTTGAATTTATTTATTGAGGTTTCTTGACTACAAACTACTATTTGTGTATTATGAAATGTATATAAATTCAGTTAACCCCCCTTATTTTTTTAAAAAATCTGAAAAGTGCAGTATTTTTGCTTGTTTTTGCTATACATTATCTCAAATTCTTGCAAATTGTCAGAGTTTGATGCATTCTACACAGTGGTTGCTTAGATTCTACAAAAACTTTTAGAAGTATTGTTTCATACTTAGCTACAGAGATGTTAAAATGTAAGATATTTCATTTTCGCCCATGTTAATGACAAAATGTGCAAATGATAATCAGGGCGATCATTGATTAGACACTTTTGTTTGCATGAGTGAAGTTTCTACTGAAATTATTTAAGCAATGTATTTATTTAATACCTAAACTAAATATAGTATCTAGGTACCATGGGTTGTAAACAGGGCCGCCATCATGGGGTGACAGGGGTGACTCCTGTCAGGGGCCAATTTTGGCAGCCACCAGTGGGTACTAAAGCAGAGTGCTAATTGAGCTTGGTAAATGTTATTACAAGGAGTAAAGTATTAGCATTTGAGAGGTGCACTAAACCACTATGCACAGTGTGAGACAGACTTATCACTTTGTTTGTACAGTGTGTGCCTGAGTCAGACGGCAGATCACTTTCATTTGCAGAGGAGGTAGGACTTACTTAGCAAATGTTTTTTATTTTTTTTGTGCAATTTCGGATTGTAACTTCAGTGTGGTAGTATATATTACATTCCAGTTTACTGCCCCTTTATGCAAGGACTTTCCAGATGCAAGGAGGCATTCATTTTATCTAAGATTTTTACATCTGCATAACATGTTATACTCTCAGACTAAGATTGCTCAGTGTTTGAAATGAGACGGGTTAACTTAAAACTGTTCAGTTTACACTACAGCTGACTTAATTTTGAAATACATACCAACAAGCCTAAATCCTGCATTTAACCAGATCTAATGGTATGAGTACCACAGCTTATGGTTCCACCGAGACCATATAAAGTACAGCATTTTCAAAATCCATAAATACAGCTGACAGATGGGAACATTTGTACACTTTATTTGAAGTGGTGCTCTTGGTTAGGGAAAAATCAAACAAACATATGTCAACCTCTTAAAAGTACTTTTCTTCATCTAGCCATCTACCCAGATCATTAATGTACAATTTTTTAAATTCACAGAATTATTTTTGTTTGCACATTTACAAATATGATTATTTAAAAAGTGATCTCTTAATTTCTGCAATTTTTTTTATCATGCATGTCACACACTGTTGATTTAGGGGATGCAAGGTGCATAAATGTTTCCTCCTGTGAGTGTTTCTGTGGGTGTCTGTGTTTATGCCTTTGTGCTTTGGTTTGTGTCTCTATGAGTGTGTATGTATTTTTTTCTGTGGGTCTCTCTGGGAGGGTGGGTGTGTATGTCTTTGTGCATTTTCTGTGGATGTCTGTGAGGGTGTGTGCATATGTCTTTGAGCTTTTTCTATGGGTGTCTCTGTGTATGTTTGCCTTTGTGTATTTTCTCTGGATGCCTCTGTGAGGGTGGGTGTGTATGTCTGTGTTTTCTGTAGATGTCTCTGTGAGGGTGTGTGTGTATGTATGTATGTATGTCTGTGTTTTCTGTGGATGTCTCTGTGAGGGTGTGTGTTTTCTGTGGGTGTCTCTGTGAGGGTGTGTGTATGTCTTTGTGTGTTTTCTGTGTATGTCTTTGTGTGTTTTCTGTGGATGTCTCAGTGAGGGTGTGTGTATATATGTCTTTCTGTGTTTTCTGTGGTTGTCTCTCTGTGTGTGTATGCCTTTGTGTGTTTTCTGTGGGTGTCTCTGTGTGTATGTCTTTGTGTGTTTTCTGAGGTTGTCTCTGTTGGTGTTTCCTTGGGTGTATGTGCAAGTTTTAGTTTGTGTGTGTGTGTTTCCATTGTCTGTTCCTTTTTAGGACATTATGACCTTACTACTGATTATTCACATCTTTCTACAGACTTTGAGACTAATGAGACCTTTCCGGAAGTCACCAATCTACCATTTAACCTTTAAATTATTGTTTAGGCAGTTCAGGACCCTTCCTGACAGCCACTGCATGCTGTTGTCGTCATTTAGTTGGCATCTTCCTTTACAAAAAGATAATCAGAACTCCATATTTTGTTTTCTAAATCTCCTTTATTTACAAAACTGTAGTTTACATCATTACTTCTCAGGTCAATGTAAACAAGTGTTGAGTGTCTGTTTGGGTGTCTGTGTCTGAGTGTGTTTCTTTGCGTGTCTGCTAGAGTGTCTATTCATGTTCCCATGTGGTAAACTTACATGTTAACCTATAGCAGGTATAACTTTGCTGTGTTTAAATATTAAATACAAATTAAAATGGATATTGTGTTTTTTTCTACAATGTGTCCCTGTGTATGTGTGTGTGTCCCTGTGTGTGTGTCCCTGTGTGTGTGTGTCTCTGTATGTGTGTCACTGTGTGTGTCCCTCTTTATGTCTGTCCCTGTGTGTGTGTCCCTCTGTATGCGTGTCCCTCTGTGTGTCCCTGTGTGTGTCCCTCTTTATGTCTGTTCCTGTGTGTGTGTCTCTGTATGTGTGTCCCTCTATATGTCCCTGTGTGTGTCCCTTTCTATGTGTGTCACTGTGTGTGTGTGTGTTTCCCTGTGAATGTGTTTGTCTGTGTCCCTCTGTTTTTCTGTGTCCATTGCTGTGTATAATTTTATAGTGTATCTAATATCTCATCACTCTGGCTCTGATACAGCCCCCAACTCCCGAGTCAATGACCACATCACATGTCACTGCCTTTATGTGCTATTCAAAGTATCTGTATTGCCTGTTTTATCCCCACCTATATTGAATATATGAGTAACAACCTTTTTCTCTGTAGAAAAGTTATGTAAAGAAAGAGATTTTGCATGTGAAATAGCAGATTGTACTTATTCAACACTGAAGCCGTAGTTAGCATTTCAATACCTAAGATAAATAACATTAGTACATCTGTTTTACAAGCAGGCTCACCCCATTGATATGGGCATGTCCTATGTGATGGTTTTAATAAGAAAAATGCTATTTCAATTAACAAAAATAAACACAAAGGAACACTTTTCCATACATTTAATACTGTGTAGTAAGTATAACAAGTAATTTGGATTTTATAGTACAGTGTCCCTTTAAAGGGATACTGAACCCAATTTTTTTCTTTCATGATTCAGATAGAGCATGCAATTGTAAGCAACTTTCTAATTTACTCCTATTATACCCATGTGCTGAAACAAAGATGGGCCAGCACGTAAGCGTACATTCCTGCTTTTTCAAATAAAGATACCAAGAGACTGAAGAAAATTTGATAATAGGAGTAAATTAGAAAGTTGCTTAAATTTGCATGCTCTATCTGAATCATGAAATAAAACATTTGGGTTCAGTGCCCCTTTAATGCCCAGCCCGAAGAATTTTATTCATTGTATGGGGATTTTTTTAAATCAGATCCTCTTTATGTTACAGCCTAGATATTTTGCTTCCCATCGTCTAGAGTGGTTTACATTATTTCCTTATTGTCAGAAAAAGCACTTACCTAGGCTTCTGCTGTTTGTGAAAAACAAGCACATCTGCTGGGCCCCTCTTATGCTTTCATGGAGCTTCTGGTAGACGTATTTTTTGCTGAATCTCTGCCAAAAGAAATGGTCTCTTAAAGAATATACTATAGAATTCCATACACTTGCAACAGTGACTGGTCCACCCTGCTATTAGAAAAGGAACTTTGGGAGAGATTTTATGATCAAATTATTTAGAAGAGAAAAAATAAAACTTTTCAATAGAACTAGTTTATACTTGCATTTGTCTAGACCCTGTCAGTTAAAGGGACACTAAAGCTAGCCCAGTATACTATTTAAACATATTTTTCAATCCTCCTTTAGCATTTTCTTGATGTCACATCAGTGTGCCTGGGAATTTGCATAATAGCCAATGGGTAGGTATGCTTTGTAGTAAGCACATGGGCAAATTTACCTATTGAAAATGTTGTTAACACATTGGGGGATATTTATCAAAGCCTCAAGTATGCTGCATTCGCCGGCACCAAGGCCGCCGCGGACCTGAATACGATCTCCATATTTATAAAAAAAAGCTGGCAAAAAGCCACACACCAAGTAAGGAGCGATGAGCATCGGAATGTTGTTAACTAGCAGTCATCGATCTCACTACTATTCGGCTTTTACCCAACTTTATTTATATTCTGTCACTAAATGCCGCCACTATACTAAAATGTTTAATCCCTATCCCGCCGCTCCCGGACCCCGCCGCAACGGTAATAAAGTTATTAACCCCTATCCCACCGCTACGGACCCCGCTGCAACTTTAATAAAGTTATTAACCCCTATCTCGCCGATCCCGGCCCCGCCACAACTGCAATAAAGTTATTAACCCCTACCCCGCCGCTCCTGGAACCCGCCGCCACTAAAAAAATGTATTAACCCCTATTCCGCCGCTCCCGGACCCCTCTGCCACCTAAATAAACGTATTGACCCCTAAACCTCTGGCCTCCCACATCACTACCATTAACTAAACCTATTAACCCCTAAACCACCAGCCCCCACATCGACATAAACTATATTAAGCTATTAACCTCTAAACCTAACAACTATCTTTACATTAAAATTACAACATCCCTATCTTATAATAAATTAAAACTTACCGTTAGAATTAAAATAAACTATATTAAACTATTAATTAACCTACCCTAACAACAATAAAAAACAAAACACTAAGTTACAAAAACAAACACTAAATTACAAAAAAAAACCACTGTATAAAAAATAAAAATGAATTACACCTAATCTAATAGCCCTATCAAAATAAAAAAGCCCCCCAAAATAAAAAAACACCTAGCCTACAATAAACTACCAATGGCCCTTAAAAGGGCCTTTTGTGGGATAGTGCCCCAAAGAAATCAGCTCTTTTACCTGTAAAAAAAAAATACAAACACCCCCCAACAGTAAAAACCCACTACTTCCCCAACAAACCTCCCCAAATAAAAAGCCTATCTAAAAAAACCTAAGCTCCCCATTGCCCTGAAAAGGGCATTTTTATGGGCATTGCCCTTAAAATGCATTTAGCTCTTTTACATGCCCAGACCCTACTCTAAAAATAAAACCCACCCAAAAAACCCTTAAATAAACCTAACACTAACCCCCAACTATCAACTTACAGTTTTTGAAGTTCCACTTGAAGGATCCATCCAGCCGTCAAGAAGTCTTCATCCGGGAGGCCTCTTCTATCTTCATCTGCCAATAGGAATGAGCTCTCATCCTATTGGCTGATTGGAACAGCCAATAGGATGAGAGCTGCTCAAATCCTATTGGCTGATTGGAACAGCCAATAGGATTTTCGCAGTTCTAATCCTATTGGCTGATTGGAACCTTTCAGCCAATAGGAATGCAAGGGACGCCATTTTGGATGACGTCACTTGCATTCAAGTTCCAGTTTACAAATTAATCTAATAGCCCAATCAAAATAAAAAATCCCCCCCAAAATAAAAAAAACCCAAGTCTACACTAAACTGCCAATGGCCCCTCAAAGGGCCTTTTGCGGGGCATTGCCCCAAAGAAATTAGCTCTTTTACCTGTAAAAAAAATACAAACAACCCTCCAACAGAAAAACCCACCACCCACACAACCAACCCCTCCAAATAAAAACCTACCTCAAAAACCTAAGCTCTCCATTGCCCTGAAAAGGGCATTTAAATGGGCATTCGCCTTAAAAGGGCATTTAGCTCTTTTACGGTGCCCAAAGTCCCTAATCTAAAAATAAAACCCACCCAATAAACCCTTAAAAAACCTAACACTAACCCCCGAAGATCCACTTACAGTTTTTGAAGACCGGACATCCATCTTCATCCAGCCGGGAGAAGTCTTCATCCAAGCGGCAAGACGGCATCTTCTATCTTCATCCTTCCGACATGGAGTGGCTCCATCTTCAAGACATCCGGCGTGGAGCATCCTATTCTTACGGTCCCAGCCATACACTGAAGGTTCCCCCGATGATCCACTTACAGTTTTTGAAGACCGGACATCCATCCTCATTCAGGTGGCAGAAGTCCTCATTGAAGCCGGCGGAAGTCTTCATCCAAGCGGGCAGAAGCCCTCAATGAAGCCGGCAGCAGTCTTCATCCAAGCGGGCAGAAGTCTTCATCCAGACGGCATCTTCTATCTTCATCCATCCGGCATGGAGCAGGTCCATCTTCAAGACATTCGGCACGGAGCATCCTCTTCTTATGATGTTCGCTGAAGAATGAAGTTACCCTTTAAATGACGTCATCCAAGATGGCATCCCTTACATTCCGATTAGCTGATTCTATCAGCCAATAGGAATTAAGGGGGAAAAAATCCTATTGGCTGTTGTAATCAGCCAATAGGATTGAGCTTGCATTCTATTGGCTGATTGGAATAGCCAATAGAATGTGAGCTCAATCCTATTGGCTGATTGGATCCGCCAATAAGATGAAAGCTCAATCCTATTGGCTGATTGCAACAGGCAATAGGATTTTCCCCCCTTAATTCCTATTGGCTGATATAATTCTATCAGCCAATTGGAATGTAAGGGATGTCATCTTGGATGACGTCATTTAAAGGGAAAGTTCATTCTTCAGCGAACATCATAAGAAGAGGATGCTCCGCGCCGGATGTCTTGAAGATGCACCTGCTCCGCGCCGGATGGATAAAGATAGAAGATGCCGTCTGGATGAAAACATCTGCCCACTTGGATGAAGACTTCTGCTGGCTTCGATGAGGACTTCTGCCTGTAAGTGGATCATTGGGGGTTAGTGTTAGTTTTTTTTAAGGATTTATTGGGTGGGGTTTATTTTTAAATTAGGGTTTGAGTAAGGTAAAAGAGCTAAATGCCCTTTTAAGGGCAATGCCCATCCAAATGCCCTTTTCAGGGCAATGGGGAGCATAAGTCTATTTAGATAGGTTTTTATTTGGGGGGTTTGGCTGTGTGGGTGGTGGGTTTTACTGTTGGGGGTCATTTGTATTTTTTTTACAGGTAAAAGAGCTGATTTCTTTAGGGCAATGCCCTGCGAAAGGCCCTTTTATGGGCCATTGGCAGTTTAGTGTAGGCTAGGGGTTTTTTTGTTTGGGGGGGGGGGGGGCTTTTTTATTTTGTTAGATTAGGAGTAATTCATTTTTATTTTTGATCATTTCTTTTTTTATTTTATCTATTTTTTTTATGCTTGTTATGTAGCCCCTAAATACATTTTCTGTCCTACATTGCCTGTACACAAATGCACCCCTGTTCTAAACAATTCCTTTTTTAATACTTAAGCTAGAAGTGTAGCTTAAAGGTTAACCCCTTAACGACCGAGGACGTGCAGGGTACGTCCTCAAAAAAAAGGCAGTTAATGCCTGAGGACGTACCCTGCACGTCCTCGGTGTGGAAAGCAGCTGGAAGCGATCCTGCTCGCTTCCAGCTGCTTTCCGGTTATTGCAGTGATGCCTCGATATGGAGGCATCCTGCAATAACCCCCCTTGGCCATCCGATGCAGAGAGAGCCACTCTGTGGCCCTCTCTGCACCGGACATCGGTGGCCGGTATCGTTGGTGGGTGGGAGCAAGTCTGGGAGGCGGGTGGGCGGCCATCGATGTACCCAGTGGAGTGGAGGGGGGCGGGATCGGGGGCGGGAGGGGCGGGAGCGCGCACGGGAGCGCGCGCGTGCACGGGGGGCGGCGGGCGGGCGCGTGCACGGGGCGGGAGCGGGAGGGAACCGCTACACTACAGAAAAATCAAGTTTAAAAAGTACTTGAATTAAAGTGTAAATAACAGCTAATTGATGTGGAAGGGGTGGGGGGTTGATCTTGGGGGGGGGGGGGAAGCTACACTGCAGAAAAGGGTTTTTATTTTAAAAAAAAGGCACATTATTCACTAAACTGGGTACTGGCAGACAGCTGCCAGTACCCAAGATGGCGCCCATTAAGGCAGAGGGGGAGGGTTAGAGAGCTCTTTGGTGGGGGATCAGTAAGGCTGGGGGCTAAGGGGGGATCCTACACAGCAGCATATGTAAATATGCTAAAAAAAAAAAAAAAAAAAAC
This sequence comes from Bombina bombina, assembly GCF_027579735.1. Lineage (NCBI taxonomy): Eukaryota > Metazoa > Chordata > Amphibia > Anura > Bombinatoridae > Bombina > Bombina bombina. The sequence continues at coordinate 507,512,900 of NC_069503.1, read as the reverse complement.
CCAAATATAGCTTTTATTTTAGTACTGGCAGAGTTTCTGCCAGTACTTAAGATGGCGGGGACAATTGGGGGGTGGGGGAGGGAAGAGAGCTGTTTGGGAGGGATCAGGGGGTCTCATGTTTCAGGTGGGAGGCTGAGCTCTACACTAAAGCTAAAATTAACCCTGCAAGCTCCCTACAAGCTACATAATTAACCCCTTCACTGCTAGCCATAATACACGTGTGAAATGCAGCGGCATTTGGCGGCCTTCTAATTACCAAAAAGCAACGCCAAAGCCATATATGTCTGCTATTTCTGAACAAAGGGGATCCCAGAGAAGCATTTACAACCATTTGTGCCATAATTGCACAAGCTGTTTGTAAATGATTTCAGTGAGAAACCTAAAATTGTGAAAAATTTAATGTTTTTTTTAATTTGATCGCATTTGGCGGTGAAATGGTGGCATGAAATATACCAAAATGGGCCTAGATCAATACTTGGGGTTGTCTACTACACTACACTAAATCTAAAATTAACCCTAGAAGCTCCCTACATGCTCCATAATTAACCCCTTCACTGCTGGGCATAATATATGTGTAGTGCGCAGTGGCATTTAGCAGCCTTCTAATTACTAAAAAGCAACGCCAAAGCCATATATGTCTGCTATTTCTGAACAAAGGGGATCCCAGAGAAGAATTTACAACCATTTAAGCCATAATTGCACAAGCTGTTTGTAAATAATTTCAGTGAGAAACATAAAGTTTGTGAAAAAATTTGTAAAAAAGTGAACGATTTTTTGTATTTAATCGCATTTGGCGGTGAAATGGTGACATGAAATATACCAAAATGGGCCTAGATCAATACTTTGGGATGTCTACTAAAAAAAATTATATACATGTCAATGGATATTCAGAGATTCCTGAAAGATATTAGTGTTCTAATGTAACTAGCGCTAATTTTGAAAAATAATGGTTTGGAAATAGCAAAGTGCAACTTGTATTTATGGCCCTATAACTTACAAAAAAAGCAAAGAAGATGTAAACATTGGGTATTTCTAAACTCAGGACAAAATTTAGAAACTATTTAGCACGGGTGTTTTTTGGTGGTTGTAGATGTGTAACAGATTTTGGGGGTCAAAGTTAGAAAAAGTGTGTTTTTTTCAATTTTTTCCTCATATTTTATAATTTTTTTTATAGTAAATTATAAGATATGATGAAAATAATGATATCTTTAGAAAGTCCATTTAATGGCGAGAAAAACGGTATATAATATGTGTGGGTACAGTAAATGAGTAAGATGAAAATTACAGCTAAACACAAACACCGCAAAAATGTAAAAATAGCCTTGGTCCCAAACGGACAGAAAATGGAAAAGTGCTGTGGTCATTAAGGGGTTAAATTGCAATTAGAGCTCATTATTTAATTAAGAAAATAAATTTAAGGTCAATGTGAGACTTTTGGTTGAACTTCACTAAAAGAGAAGAAGGATAACGTCAGCATCTTCCTGGCATGAATGAAAGCTGCTAATAAACCTCAGAAAAGCTTTTCCATGGCTAATATAATAACAAATTCATGCAAAAAAAGGAAAATGGAAGTCATTAGCGCCTAGATTACGAGTTTGGCGTTAGCCTTAAAAAGCAGCGTTGAGAGGTCCCAACGCTGCTTTTTAACGCCCGCTGGTATTACGAGTCAGGCAGGAAAGGGTCTACCGCTCACTTTTTTTCCGCGACTCGAGGCTACCGCAAATCCCCTTACGTCAATTGCGTATCCTATCTTTTTAATGGGACTTGCCTAATGCTGGTATTACCAGTCTTGGAAGAAGTGAGCGGTAGACCCTCTCCTGGCAAGACTTCTACCGCATTTAAAAGTCAGTAGTTAAGAGTTTTATGGGCTAATGCCGGAACATAAAACTCTTAACTAAAGTGCTAAAAAGTACACTAACACCCATAAACTACCTATTAACCCCTAAACCGAGGCCCCCCCCACATAGCAAACACTATAATACATTTTTTTAACCCCTAATCTGCCAACCGGACATCGCCGCCACCTACATTATACCTTTGAACCCCTAATCTGCTGCCCCTAACATCGCCGACACCTACATTATATTTATTAACCCCTAATCTGCCGCCCAGACATCGCCGCCACTTTAATAAATGTATTACCCCTAAACTGCCGCACTCCTGCCTCGCAAACACTAGTTACATTTTATTAACCCCTAATCTGCCTGCCCTAACATTGCTGACACCTACTTACATTTATTAACCCCTAATCTGCCACCCCCAATGTCGCTGCTACTATATTAAAGGTATTAACCCCTAAACCTAAGTCTAAACCTAACCCTAACCCCCCTTAACTTAAATATAATTTAAATTAAAATAAATAAATTTAACAAAATTAAATAAATTATTCCTATTTAAAACGAAATACTTACCGATAAAATAAACCCTAAGATAGCTACCATATAACTAATAGTTACATTGTAGCTAGCTTAGGATTTATATTTATTTCACAGGCAACAATAGTTATTAAATAGTTATTAACTATTTAATAACTACCTAGCAAAAATAAGTACAATATTACCTGTAAAATAAATGCTAACCTAAGTTACAATTACATCTAACACTACACTATCATTAAATAAATTACCTAAACTACCTACAATTAATGACAATTAAATTTAATAAACTAAATTACTGAAAAAAACACACTAAATTACTGAAAAAAACACACTAAATTACTGAAAAAAAATTACAAGAAGTTTAAACTAATTACACCTAATCTAATCCCCCAAAATAATAAAATGCCCTACCCTATACTAAATTACAAATAGCCCTTAAAAGGGCCTTTTGCGGGGCATTGCCCCAAAGTAATCAGCTATTTTACCTGTAAAAAAAAATACAATACCCCCCAACATTACAACCCACCACCCACACACCCCTACTCTAAAACCCACCCAATACCCGCTTAAAAAAACCTAACACTACCCCATTGAAGATCACCCTAGCAAAAATAAGTACAAAATTACCTGTAAAATAAATCCTAATCTAAGTTACAATTACATCTAACACTACACTATCATTAAATAAATTACCTAAACTACCTACAATTAAATTCAATAAACTACGAAAAAAAACCCCCACTAAATTACAGAAACATTTTTTACAAGAAGTTTAAACTAATTACACCTAATCTAATCCCCCTAATAAAATAAAAAAGCCCCCCAAAATAATAAAATGCCCTACCCTATACTAAATTACAAATAGGGCCTTTTGTGGGGCATTGCCCCAAAGTAATCAGCTCTTTTACCTCTAAAAAAAAATACAATACCCCCCCAACATTACAACCCACCACCCACACACCCCTACTCTAAAACCCACCCAATACCCGCTTAAAAAAACCTAACACTACCCCATTGAAGATCACCATACCTTGAGCCGTCTTTACCCAGCCGGGCACAGAAGTCTTCATCTGATGGGGCAGAAGAGGACATCCAGACCAGCAGAAGTCTTCAACCCATCTGGGCAGAAGAGGACATCGGGATCGGGAGAAGGCTTCATCCAAGTGGCATCTTCTTTCTTCTTCCATCCGACGAGGAGCGACTCCATCTTGAAGACATCCGGCGCGGAGCATCCTTCCAGCACGACGGAATAACGACGAATGACGGTTCCTTGAAATGACGTCATCCAAGATGGCGTCCCTCGAATTCTGATTGGCTGATAGGATTCTATCAGCCAATCAGAATTAAGGTAGGAAAAATCCGATTGGTTGATGTAATCAGCCAATCGGATTGAAGTTCAATCCGATTGGCTGATTGGATCAGCCAATAGAATTGACCTCACATTCGATTGGCTGATCCAATCAGCCAATCCGATTGAACTTCAATCCGTTTGGCTAATTAAATCAACCAATCGAATTTTTCCTACCTTAATTCCGATTGGCTGATAGAATCCTATCAGCCAATCGGAATTCGAGGGACGCCATCTTAGATGACGTCATTTAAAGGCGCCGGATGTCTTCAAGATGGAGTCGCTCCTCGTCGGATGGAAGAAGATAGAAGATGCCGCTTGGATGAAGCCTTCTCCCAGTCTGGATGTCCTCTTCTGCCCGGATAGGATGAAGACTTCTGTTGGTCTGGATGTCCTCTTCTGCCCAATTGGATGAAGACTTCTGGCCGGATCGGATGACCACTTGTGCCCGGCTGGGTGAAGACAGCTCAAGGTAGGGTGATCTTCAATGGGGTAGTGTTAGGTTTTTTTAAGGGGGTATTGGGTGGGTTTTAGAGTAGGGGTGTGTGGGTGGTGGGTTGTAATGTTGGGGGTATTGTATTTTTTTTTACAGGTAAAATAGCTGATTACTTTGGGGCAATGCCCCGCAAAAGGCCCTTTTAAGGGCTATTTGTAATTTAGTATAGGGTAGGGCATTTTATTATTTTGGGGGATTAGATTAGGTGTAATTAGTTTAAACTTCTTGTAATTTTTTTTCAGTAATTTAGTGTGTTTTTTTCAGTAATTTAGTGTGTTTTTTTCAGTAATTTAGTTTATTAAATTTAATTGTCATTAATTGTAGGTAGTTTAGGTAATTTATTTAATGATAGTGTAGTGTTAGATGTAATTTTAACTTAGGTTAGCATTTATTTTACAGGTAATATTGTACTTATGTTTGCTAGGTAGTTATTAAATAGTTAATAACTATTTAATAACTATTGTACCTAGTTAAAATAAATACAAAGTTGCCTGTAAAATAAATATAAATCCTAAACTAGCTACAATGTAACTATTAGTTATATGGTAGCTATCTTAGGGTTTATTTTATCGGTAGGTATTTAGTTTTAAATAGGAATCATTTTAGTTTTAAATAGAAATAATTTATTTCATTGTAGTTATTTTATTTAGATGTATTTAAATTATATTTAAATTAGGGGGATGTTAGGGTTTGGGTTAGACTTAGGTTTAGGGGTTAATAACTTTATTATAGTGGCGGCGACATTGACCGCGGCAGATTAGGGGTTAATTAATTTAATATAGTTGCGGCGAAATTGGGGGGGGCAGCAGATTAGGGGTTTATAAGTATAATTTAGGTGGCGGCTGTTTCTGGAGTGGCAGATTAGGGGTTAATAGTATAATGCAGGTGGCGACGATATCGGGGGCGGCAGATTAGGGGTTAATATGTGTAAGATTAGGGGTGTTTAGACTCGGGGTTCATGTTAGGGTGTTAGGTGCAGACATATTTTTTCTTTCCCCATGGGAAACAATGGGGCTGAGTTAGGAGTGGAACGCTGCTTTTTTGCAGGTGTTAGGTATTTTTTCAGCCAGTTCAGCCCCATTGTTTCCTATGGGGAAATCGTGCACGAGCACGTTTAGCTAGCTTACCGCTACCGTAAGCAACGCTGGTATTGAGGTGAGATGTGGAGCTAAATTTTGCTCTACGCTCACCTTTTTGCGGATAACGCCAGGTTTAAAAAAAATAATTAATACCAGCGTTGGCTTAAGGGAGCGGTGGGAAAAAAAGGAGCGTTAGAGCCGCAAGCCTTACCGACAAAAACTCGTAATCTAGCCGTAGGTGTTTTAATTAAACTACTTAAATGTTTTTTTTCTTAAACACTCTGAGCTTTTAACAGAGCCAGGTGCTAGTTGTGATGTGAAATCTAGCGTTATCTATTCAGTTAAAGGGCCAAAAACACTACTATAAATAAATTGTGTTTTTATTGAGGTTTCAAAATGAATAAAGAACAACAAGGTTACAGTGCAGTTATGGACATAAGCAATTGTCAACATATGAACAGTATTGTCAGTAAAATCTGTCATTTGGATCCACATAACTCACATTGATTTTGAGGTTGGATAACATAATGATTGAGAATTTCAACCGGGTACCTCTAGAATAATATTTTACAAAGACAGTCATAATATTCTTCAGACATATGCACAAGTATGCGTCAGAATAGAAAACCTGTACAATCAGTGGCTAACCTCTTATTTTTAGTAGAGTTGTAACAGATTCCCAAGTCAAAAGACCAGCAACAAGGGCAGTATAATTATTTGGGAATAGTAACATCAAAATTAGATAGGTAGGGAAAATATATGTGAAGAAGCATAAGCGATAAGATCTCAGTTTTTTAATATTAGTACATGGACTATTTCCCACGCATAATCTTAAACCTTGTATAGAAGAAATATGGAACATTAGGGAATGGTAGTATTAGAAACAACAGGTTAAAGAATATTCAAGAAATAAAAATACATTTTTATATTTTTAACCAATATTAATTTATATTATTAACCAATATTAATTTATATGAACTTTGAATGAAAATATGCCTCGATATTAAAGTTTCATAGTGATTTGGGGTAGTTTATGGTGATGTGGGGGGCTGGCGGTTTAGGGGTTAATAGGTTTAGTTAATGGTAGTGATGTGGGAGGCTAGATGTTTAGGTGTTAATACATTTATTTAGGTGGCAGCGGGGTCCAGGAGTGACGGGATAGGGGTTAATACATTTATTTAGGTTGCTGCGGGGTCCAGGAGCGGCGGAATAGGGATTAATAACTTTATTTAATGGTGACGGGGTCCGGGAGTGGCGGGATAGGGGTTAATAACTTTAGTTGCGTCAGGGTCCTGGAGCGGCAGAATAGGGGTTAATACTTTTTTTTTAATACTTTTATTTAGTTGCGGCGGGGTCCGGGAGCATCGGAATAGGGGTCCTAAAGTACCCCTAACAGGCTAGATTTTCATAAAGGGACATGAAACCCAATTTTTTTTCTTACATGATTTAGAGAGAGAATATGATTTTAACACCTTCCCACCGGGACTTATTTGTCTACATCGGAACAAAGTAAAAATTTAAATCACGCAATTGTTTATGCAATCTTGTGATTTCAATGATGGGATCAGGAAAGGGGGGAATTCCTATGACCCTAGGCACTACCTCCAGTCCGCGATCCCATTTAGAAAGCTGCAGAGGCTTCAGGATAGCCAAACGGCTAGGACGTTCCATGCAGTCTTAAGGGCGCTAAAGCCCAGCACAATTATGATGGCATGGAACATGCTAACGGCAGGAAGGGGTTAAACAACTCTCCATCTAAACCAAAAGTTTAGATACAGTGTCTTGAATAAGTTTCCAGCCCCTGTGACATTTCAACATTTTGTAGTTTTACTACCTGGAATTAAAATTAATTTTATTGGCATTTGTATCTATAATTTACACAACATTAGCTGTCACTTTAAAGGTGCAAAATATTTTTATTGTTACACAAGAGCTAATTAATAATAAAAATAAAAAACAGACATAAGTTAGTTTCATAATTATTCAACACAGTGACTTCAAACATTATTTCACAGTAAAATATATATTTTCTTCCTGTTCAGAAAGCTAAAACCACCTCAAATATTGTGGGATTGATAAGACTTGGAAGCTCAGACTACTGTCCTCCCTATTAAAAGGTAGTAAACCCAACATTTTTATATTATGATATAGATACAGCAAACAATTGTAAACATTTTAATTAACTTCTATTATCAAATTTACTTCATTATCTTGGTATTCTTTGTTGAAGAAGCAGCAATGCACTACTGGAAGCTAGCTGAACACATGATGTGAGCGAATGACAAGAGGCATATATGTGCACCCACCCATTATCAGCTAGCTCCCAGTAGTAAAATGGAAAGTTATTTAAAATTGTATGCAGTGTCTAAATCAAGAAAGCTTCATTTTGACTTTACTGTCCCTTTAATGTCATGGTGAAACAACTTTACCTGCCCATGGGGCACCTCCATATGGCCTATCCATTCCCACCACATCCATCTACAGCCAGTACCACCTATCCATACCTATGGCCCTCAACCAAATGTCCTTTCCATGCTGATGCCAACCATGAAACCCAGCCACACTCTAGACCACAAAAACTTCTCCCATCCCCATACTGACTTCACCTCTTGACTCCTAATCCCAGATATAAATTGTGAACTGTTGAGAGATATGAGGTAGAGCCTAATGCTGCTGTCCCTTCTTCCTTTATTTCTGTATCAGACCTGGGATTACTTGCAGACTCTATCTCAGAATACCCAAACTCCATCTATATTAAAAACAAACAATGTGTCAGTCTAAACTACAATGCCTTAGACCAGAATCCCACCTACCACCCTACAACATCACAAGGCAAAAGGGAAATTGGTTATTAGACCTTTCCCAATTTTGGCCCAGATTACAAGTTGGGCACAAAATATCACTTCAGTGAAAGCAATATTTGCGCTCAGCTGAGTAATACCGTGTGCTAGTATTACAAGTAAGGTGCAATGCTAAAGCAACCTCGCGTTCACATTGTACGGAAGCATTGCGCTCAAGAGAGCGTGCTTCCGTAGGCTCTAATGCTCTACTTAAGCACAGCGAAGGGGGTAAGTCGTGCAGCGATGGACAGCAAATATAAATATATATGTATATGATTATATAGATATATATTCATGTGTTTATATGTGACTGTATATACACATATTAACACACACACACATATATATATATATATATATATATATACTGTATATATATATATATATATATATATATACATGTATATAAGCATATACATACAGTATATATTTACATGGAACACACATTTCCCATAGACTGCAATGTGAAGGCACTTTTCAACCCGCATCTGCCAACTTTTGCCCCTTATAACTGTTTAGTGCAGTTACTTTATTAAAAAATAAAGATGCTGTCATTTTTATTTTGTAATATAGATTACTAAACTGTATTTTGGGGCCAATTGGGGCACATTAAAAAAATTAACCAGAGGTCTGACCTCTGGTTAATTTTTTGAGCGCTAATTGCTACCGCGAGCTTGCGGTAGCAATAACCAGCCTCTTGTAATTGCTGGTTATTTATCGCGCACCTGTAAACCGACAAATTTGCCAGTTTGCGGGTGCACAATAAATTAGCGCTACACATGTAATTTAGCCCTGTATGTGAACTATGATCATGATAACTGTTTGCAATTATTATTTTACTGCAATTTACAGTAGCTTTAATTAGTTGATAACAAAATTATTATGTTTATTAGTTGCACTACTTCATCTATCATATCTGTAAAACCAGAAACCTTAATATCTGAATCTGCAAGCTGAAAATCAATTTCTTAGTTGTCATTATAGATTAAAATGTAAAGTAAGTACCATTATGGCTTTCAATATTTTGCTAAAACTATAACCAGGTGATGTAGATTATTTAATTATGCCATTGTTACCCTGTTATATTTAAAATAGGGGCTATTTTGGATTGTCATTGTACCGTAATAACAATCATAAACATGATAATAATAATAATTGCTGTAGTGCCAATGTACTCAATAGTGTTCTCTGTCCCATCTAAAAAAGGAATATTTTAAAATCAGCCATTACAAGTAGCTGGTTATTGTAACTGTGAGCAACGCTCCAAAAATTAACCAGAAATCAGACCTCTGGTTGATTTTTAAAATGTCCCCATATTGCCCCCCAAATAAACGGCTAGATTACAAGTTTTGCGGTAAGCTGAAAAAGCACAAGGTCCACTACCGCTGGTAATACGAGTCTTGCAGGTTTAGGGGCACCGCACACTTTTTTGGCCTTACCGCAAAATGACTTACGTAAACTTTGTAAAGTCTTTTTTCTATGGGACTTCCATAGCGCTGGTATTACGAGTCTGTCCTGGGAGGCCAAAAAGTGAGCGGTGCACCCTACCCCGTCAAGATTCCTAACGCATTTTAAAGTCAGTAGTTAAGAGTTTTATGGTACAACAAGTGCTAAAAGTACACTAACACCCATAAACTACCTATTAACCCCTAAACCGAGGCCTTCCCGCATCGCAAACACTAAAATAAAATTATTAACCCCTAATCTGCCGCTCCGGACATCGCCGCCACTAGAATAAACATATTAACCCCTAAACCGCCACACTCCTGCCTCACAAACACTAGTTTAAAATTATTAACCCCTAATCTGCTGCCCCTAACATCGCCGCAACCTACCTACATTTATTAACCCCTAATCTGCCGCTCTGGACATCGCCGCCACCTACATTATACTTATTAACCCCTAATCTGATGCCCCCAACATCGCAGATGCCTACATTATTTTTTATTAACCCCTAATCTGCCGCCCCCAATGTCGCCGCAACCTACCTACACTTATTAACCCCTAATCTGCTGCCTCCAAAGTCGCCGCCACTATTCTAAATTTATTAACCCCTAAACCTAAGTCTAACCCTAACACTAACACCCCCTAACTTAAATATAATTTAAATAAATCTAAATAAAATTCCTATCATTAACTAAATAATTCCTATTTAAAACTAAATACTTACCTGTAAAATAAACCCTAAGCTAGCTACAATATAACTAATAATTACATTGTATCTAGCTTAGGGTTTATTTTTATTTTACAGGCAAGTTTGTATTTATTTTAACTAGGTAGAATAGTTATTAAATAGTTATTAACAATTTAATAACTACCTAGCTAAAATAAAGACAAATTTACCTGTAAAATAAAACCTAACCTAAGTTACACTAACACCACCCTATAATTAAATAAATTAACTAAACTAAAATAAAAACCCTTAATAAAACCTAACACTAGCCCCCTGAAGATTGACTTACTGTTCTGAAGACCGGACATCCATCCTCAAGGAAGCGGCAGAAGTCTTCATCAAACCGGGCCGAAGTCCTCAACGAAGCCGGGAGAAGTCTTCATCCAAGCCAGGTGAAGTGGTCGTCCAGATGGACAGAAGTCTTCATCCAGACGGCATCTTCTATCTTCATCCATCTGGCGCGAAGCGGCTCCATCTTCAAGACATCCGACGCGGAGCATCCTCTTTACCCGGAGTCTTTTTACTGAATGACAGTTCCTTTAAGTGATGTCATCTAAGATGGCATCCCTTAGATTCTGATTGGCTGATAGAATTCTATCAGCCAATCGGAATTAAGGTAGAAAAAATCCTATTGGCGGATGCAATCAGCCAATAGGATTGAAGTTCAATCCTATTGGCTGATCCAATCAGCCAATAGGATTGAGCTCGCATTCTATTGGCTGATTGGAACAGCCAATAGAATGCGAGCTCAATCCTATTGGCTGATTGGATCAGACAATAGGACTGAACTTCAATCCTATTGGCTGATTTTATCAGCCAATAGGATTTTTTCTACCTTAATTTCAATTGGAATCTAAGGGAGGCCATCTTGGATGACGTCACTTAAAGGAACCGTCATTCAGTAAGAAGACTCCGGATGAAGAGGATGCTCCGCGTCGGATGTCTTGAAGATGGAGCTGCTCCGCACCGGATGAATGAAGATAGAAGATGCCATCTGGATGAAGACTTCTGCCCGTCTGGAGGACCACTTCGCCTGGCTTGGATGAAGACTTCTCCCGGCTTCGTTGAGGACTTCAGCCCGGTTAGATGAAGACTTCTGCCGCTTCCTTAAGGATGGATGTCCGGTCTTCAGAACAGTAAGTCAATCTTCAGGGGGCTAGTGTTAGTTTTTTTTAGGGGTGTATTGGGTGGGTTTTATTTTTTAGATTAGGGTTTGGACCACAAAAGAGCTAACTGCCCTTTTAAGGGCAATGCCCATCCAAATGCCTTTTTTTCAGGGCAATGGGGAGCTTAGGTTTTTTTTAGATAGTATTTTTTTGGGGGGTTGGTTATGTGGGTGGTGGGTTTTACTGTTGGGGGGGTGTTTGTATTTTTTTTTTACAGGTAAAAGAGCTGATTTCTAAGACCCTTTTAAGGGCTAATGATAGTTTAGTTTAGGCTAGGTTTTTTTTTATTTTGGGGGGTCTTTTTTTATTTTGATATTTTAGATTAGGTGTAATTAGTTTAAAGATCTGTAATTTGTTTTTTATTTTCTGTAATTTAGTGTTTGTTTTTTGTGTGATTTAGCTAATTTAATTTAATTTATTTAATTGTTTTTAATTTAGTTCATTTATTTAATTGTAGGGTAGTGTTAGGTGTTAGTGTAACTTAGGTTAGGTTTTATTTTACAGGTAAATTTTTCTTTAATTTAGCTAGGTAGTTATTAAATAGTTAATAACTATTTAGTAACTATTCTACCTAGTTAAAATAAATACAAACTTGCCTGTAAAATAAAAATAAAGCCTAAGATACATACAATGTAACTATTAGTTATATTGTAGCTAGCTCAGGGTTTATTTTACAGGTATTTAGTTTTAAATAGGAATTATTTAGTTAATGATAGGAATTTTATTTAGATTTATTTAAATTATATTTAAGTTAGGGGGTGTTAAGTATAATGTAGGTGGTGGCGATGTCCGGAGCGGCAGATTAGGGGTTAATAATATTTAACTATTGTTTGCGAGGCGGGAGTGCGGCGGTTTAGGGGTTAATATGTTTATTATAGTGGCAGCGCTGTCCGGAGCGGTAGATTAGGGGTTAATAAATATAATGTAGGTGTTGGCGATGTCAGGGGCGGCAGATTAGTGGTTAATAAGTGTAAGATTAGGGGTGTTTAGACTCAGGGTTCATGTTAGGGTGTTAGGTGTAGACATACATTTTATTTCCCCATAGGAATCAATGGGGCTGCATTACTGAGATTTACGCTGCTTTTTGGCAGGTGTTAGACTTTTTCTCAGCCGGCTCTCCCAGTTGATTCCTATGGGGAAATCGTGCACAAGCACATATGACCAGCTCACCGCTGACTTAAGCAGCGCTGGTATTGAAGTGAAGTGTGGAGCAAAATTTTGCTCTGCAATCACTTTTTGTCTTTTAATGACGGGTTTGTAAAAACCCGTAATACCAGCGCTGTATGTAAGTAAGCGGTGACAATAAACTGCACGTTAGCCCCGCACCCCTGTTACCACAAAACTTGTAATCTAGACGTAAGTGTTTAGTGCATTTAATAAAATTAAAAATATTAGCATATTTTAAAAAAAAATAAAAAAATTCATAACTGCACAAAGCAGTTTTTAGGGGTTAAAGTGAGCAGGTCTGGGTTGTTTGAAAAAAAAAATGGCCCTGAAAAGTACCTTAACATAGTGGTCTATGGGAATTGTGTGTTCCCTGTAAAAAAATATATATATATAAATGCTTATATACATATATATTTGTGTTAATATCTGTATATACACATATAAACACATAAATCAAAGAAAAAACTTGTGACCATATGCACAGAAAATAGGGCAAAGGGAGATAATAACAATGTATCAAAATAACAGTGAATCAAGGTATACAACAGTTAAACAATGTATCAAAAGGATCAAGGATATGTGAAACATCCAAAAAATAAAAATGAGGTAAATGAGAGCCTCTAAACGTTTGTTGTAGCTTGATAGAAGTAAAATCCGTGGTGGAGGACCATAGGAAAGAAAAGAGAAAACAATTGTGAAGACCGTATGAGCCAATAACCAATCTCACAGGGAGAGGTACTCACTCTTTATAGAGCTATGTCTCAGCTCTTAGATACCTGTTGTTACGGTACCAACAGTGTACCAAGGGTTAATACCAGGGAACAACGTCCTGCATAGGGAATCAGCAATTCACAAACCAGCCAGTTTTCAGGTTTAAACAGAATATCTGCTTTATTTGAAGGCAGCACACAGATTTATACACCCTGGGTTCAGGTTACAAAGGGCATTGGTTTAACAGTAAAGCAAACATATGAACAATGCATCAAACCTCTAACAATTGTCTATTCACAGGTAAAACAGATTAACATATTAAGTTAATTAACTAGGGAAGAACGTTTACTCAGACAATCTGATGTTGGGCAGTCTAGTTAACATAATCACACAAGGACACAATCAGTTCTGAAACATACATAGAATACATCTTATTACAGAATATAGGAACAGTTCTTATTAGCTATAAAGTCTTTTATGCCCACTTGCTTTATAGAGTCACAATTGCTCCCAAAAGGTGCACTCACACCCTGTACCCATCCTGTATTTATGGATACAGGGTGACATAGACATAAGACAGAGTTATGAAAGTACATGGGGTGTCCAGCATATAAAATTCCATATTTCCATGCAGTCTCTGGGTATCCTTAAGCCCATGTACCTCCAGCCCAAAGAATGTTCCATAACAGGCCCTCCAATGTACAGTGGCGAGATTGGTTTCGTCACATCTCTCCCCTTTTCCAAACAGACTAACAGGGTATCTGACCTCCTGCCGGTCAGTGCCCTAGTTAGTCCAGCAACCCACCCATAAAACACAATTAGTAGTACAGCCCACCCACAATAAATGGTTACTACACCTGAGTACGGGGAAAACTTGTCCATGTCCAGGTGCCTCACCACAGCTGTGTGGGGGACTGGTACGCTGAATTGGTGGGTTGCGAGGTGGGCAGAGACCAGCTGTACTCTGCCCGGGTGCCAGCACTACCATGGAAGTAGCCTGGTGGGAGCCTGGTTGCTGGAGGGGAAGACCGACTGTCTCCCCTTCGGATACATAGCTGTGCTGCTGGAGGGGGAGACCAATCGTCTCCCCTTTGGCTAAACAGCCGTGTTGCTGGGCGACAGGACCATCAAACTCCTCTCCCTCTGGTTTGTCATGCTCGGCTGTCCAGGGTATATACTGTGCCATATACCACCAGAGCGCCTGGTAGGCATGTCAGTTTGCTGGGACAATCCATCTGTATTCCCGTTATGAGAGAGAATTCCTGTCCATACAAACAAGGGTTCAAATTCCTCAGTGCCCAGACCAGGGCCAAACAGTCCTTCAAAATCCCATCAGCTTCTTTACGAGTTTTCTGTACCTGCTCTTTATAGGTATCCACAATCCCTTCATACTGACATAGGGTGCCCTTGAGTTGCTGCACCTCACTATGAGCCAGCGTCAGCTTCTCCTCCAGTGTCACTAAGTTTGTCTTTAATGTTTCATGTTCCACTCTCAAGCTGGTGTTTTCTGCAGTCTGTCGGTGCAGCTTGTCTAGCAGAGATTCCTGTTCTAAACGTGCTTTTTCCTCTGCGCTCCTCTTCTCCTTCATCAGCGCATTGTAACGGGACCTCCACATATCAATAGCGGATAGAGATTTACTGAGCTCAGCGTCCTGGGGCTTAGCAGCAGGTGGGTCAGTCTCTGCTGCACGGATCTGGGCACGGGTAGTCACAGAGTTAACATCAGCAGGACCCATAGGAGCGTAGGCAGAAACAAGGGGGGCCAAGTCATTTCCAAGAAGAACATCAGCAGGTAAGTCCTTCTTGACCCCCACATTCACAGGTCTAGCGCCCACTCCCCAATCCAAATGTACCCTGGCAACAGGTAGGCTGAACACATCGCCCCCTGCTACCCTCACAGCCACAGTGTCTCCAGTGTACTGTTTCTCAGACACCAAGTTCTTTTGAAGCAAGGTCATGGTAGCACCAGTATCCCGTAGACCACTGACCTTCTTCCCATTCACTTTAACCAGTTGCCGGTTATTCCGGTGGGCAGCTTGCACAAGGTCTGCCTCATGTAGGATGCTCCAGCATTCTTGCGCCTCTACGTAGCGGGCCGCAGGCTGAGGATTACGTGGGATTCCGCCGGCGGGTCTTCTCCAGGACTGCGCTTGGTTCGCTGCGTTTAGGGGACACTCTGGTCTTTTGTGCCCTAGTTGCTTACATCTAAAGCACCGAATAGGTTGTGAGTAGCACCGCAGGGCTCTCTGAGGGTAATTCGTGGCCGGAGGCCGTGTGGTATAGTGGTGCGCCGGGGTTTGGTAACTGGCAGCTGCTGGGGTGACTGGGGGTCTGTACTCCACTCTAGCAGGGGGCTTAGTGGTAGCAGTGTCCAGTTTGCGGGCATCCGTATACTCATCTGCCAAGCGAGCCGCTTCCTGCAGGGTGGAGGGTTTACGGTCCCGAACCCACTCTCGAACTCCTGCGGGTAATTTGTCGAAGCAATGTTCCAACAGGAATAGCTGCAGCACCTCTTCCCCAGATATGGCTTGGCACCCCGCTATCCAGTGAGCTGCTGTGCGGTGCACCTTACATGCCCACTCAAGGTAGGAATCTCCAGCTAATTTAACAGTGTCTCTGAACCGTCTCCGGTATGCCTCCGGTGTAACCGCATACCTGGAGAGCAGAGCCTCTTTTACAGTATTATAATCCCTGACTTCCTCATCTGGAATGGCCCGAAAAGCCTCTCTGGCCCGGCCGGATAATTTTCCAGATAATATCGTGACCCAGTCCTCTGCGGGTACCTTGTGTAGTGCACATTGCCTCTCAAAATCCGCAAGGTACCCATCAATCTCTCCTTCTGTTTCCAGGAAGTTTTTAAAAGCTGCAAAATTTACTTTTCTCTTTTCCATCTTAGTCAGTATTGTAATAATCCCCCTCTTCCTGAGGTTACTGGCTTGTGTAGTTGCTCTTCTGGGCGATAAGGTTCATTCCGTCGCTGCCACCAATGTTACGGTACCAACAGTGTACCAAGGGTTAATACCAGGGAACAACGTCCTGCATAGGGAATCAGCAATTCACAAACCAGCCAGTTTTCAGGTTTAAACAGAATATCTGCTTTATTTGAAGGCAGCACACAGATTTATACACCCTGGGTTCAGGTTACAAAGGGCATTGGTTTAACAGTAAAGCAAACATATGAACAATGCATCAAACCTCTAACAATTGTCTATTCACAGGTAAAACAGATTAACATATTAAGTTAATTAACTAGGGAAGAACGTTACTCAGACAATCTGATGTTGGGCAGTCTAGTTAACATAATCACACAAGGACACAATCAGTTCTGAAACATACATAGAATACATCTTATTACAGAATATAGGAACAGTTCTTATTAGCTATAAAGTCTTTTATGCCCACTTGCTTTATAGAGTCACAATTGCTCCCAAAAGGTGCACTCACACCCTGTACCCATCCTGTATTTATGGATACAGGGTGACATAGACATAAGACAGAGTTATGAAAGTACATGGGGTGTCCAGCATATAAAATTCCATATTTCCATGCAGTCTCTGGGTATCCTTAAGCCCATGTACCTCCAGCCCAAAGAATGTTCCATAACAGGCCCTCCAATGTACAGTGGCGAGGTTGGTTTCGTCACACCTGTCTTTTATCTGGCATTACCTCAATTCAATTTTTTGGATGTTTCATATATCCTTGATCATTTTGATACATTGTTTCACTGTTGTATACTTTGATTCACTGTTATTGTTTTCTCTTTTCTTTCCTATGGTCCACCGCGGATTTTACTTCTATTAAAGTGAATGTAAAGTCAAGCCTACTGCCTCACGGTATTGTATAGACTTTTAAAAATGAGGCAGAGTTTAATTCATGAAATTTTTTATATTTATTGATTTTCTGAAATTTTTAGCTTTTTTACCCAGCTCTCCCGCCCTCTATATTGTCTAATTGATTGACAGATGATGATTGTTAAAACAACTAATCCTTGTTTCCCCCCTGGGCCGTGACATTTATGCAAAGGGACTGAATGCCCCGGGGGGGAACAAGGATTAGTTGTTTTAACAATCGTCATCTGTCAATCAATTAGACAATATGGTGGGCGGGAGAGCTGCGCTTATCGGTGGAGGGGGTTAAAAGCTAAAAAATTAAGAAAATAAATAAATATAAAAAATGTAATGAATTAAACTCTGCCTCATTTTTAGAAGTCTATACAATGCCATGAGGCAGTAGGTTTAACATTCATTTTAAGCTACACCAAACGTCTAGAGACTCTCAATTACCTAATTTCCAATTTTTTGGGATATTTCCCACATCCTTGATCATTTTCATACATTGTTTCACTGTTGTATACTTTTATTCACTGTTATTTTGATACACTGTTATTATTTCACATATAAACACATAAATATATATGTATATATTCATATACAATCATATTTAAATTTGCTACACATCCCTGCACAACTTACCCCCTTCGCTTCGCTAGGTTCTCATGCTGTGTCTCATGGTATGAAAACAAGGCTCGCATTGGAGCCAATAGAAGCTCGCTCTTTTGGAGCTTGCATTCACATTGCGCTAGATTTGTAATACCAGCTCACAATTGTGTATGCTGGTTTTACAAGTGGAGCACAAATATTGCGCTTGCGTAAGCGCAATTTTGCGCTCCACTCATAGTCTAGCCCTAAATCTTGTACAGGCCTAGTCACCCTATGAGTTATTACATATTTTACTCTGTTATGCAGCAAACAATGGATTTTGGCCCTAATGTGAGGGTTTTATTGATGGAAGAAATGCAAAAAATATGGAAAGAAATGTTAAAATGCTGGGCAACATAACAAAAATAACGCATTTGGGATAAATTTGCAAATTATGGTTATTTTTCTTTGTATTCTAAGGGGAACCTTTATTAAATGTTCTTGTTTATGTGTAAAAAAACAACAACAAAAAAAAACAAAAAGGCTTTGTGTGTTGTATTGTTGAGTACTCTATGGATATGGTCCAAAGAATAAAACAGGAAATTGGCTTATTTATCTTATGGTAAGATAAACAAATAACTTTGATAGATAAACCCATTAACAATAAAAATAGGAAGTCCCAAAAGCATTTTTTGGCTCAATCTGCCATATTTCTAAATTACTGGAATACAAATATGTTGCAATAAAGAAAACGTGTGCCCATTGTAAAATTGTACTTTAGGCAGGCGATAATAAGATTTCATTGTGAGGTATTTAACTGAAATAAAAAATAATGGAACTGAAATGAGATTTGGAGGGGAAAAAAGTAATTTCTGGCGCACGTTCTTAAGAATAGTGTTTGAAACCTAATTTTGAAATAACTTCTGATATGATGTTCTCAGGACTTAATCAATGATTCACAGTGCCAGATGTAAGCAGCAAAAAGATTCCAGTGTAACAAAAAAATAAAAAAATGTACAATTATAGCTAGGTGTAGTTCAGGCAGCCCATGGGATGTGATTAGTTTTTTCACATTATAAATATTTCCTCACCAATCTGCAAAGTTAAATTCAATACAATATGTGCTTATAAAGCTGCCAGCTTCTCAGAAACATTCTCCTGTTCTAACTCAATATATTATTTAGTGGATTCCAACACGAATAAAGCATCAAAAGTTTGTTGAAGCCATTGCTGGCTCTGTAATATACATTTAAAAGATGATGTTAATGTAGCCTCAATTTTGTTGTTTATCTGAAATAAAAGTTTGCAATATGCATTTGGAATTCCATAGATTCATAGGGGAATATTGCACAATTTCTCTACAGCTAGTAATAAAATTGTACAAACTATTTAATTTATTTTTTGATGATACATTTTTAATGTGTTTTATTGTACGAAATGTTGGAATAAACAGTAACGGCAAATATGGAGTATATACTGTATATCCAATACAAGGTCAATAGGCAGTGAGATATTCAATATAAACCAAAGACTGTGGGCGTCTGAAGGGAAAGTCTACACGACTAATTCTCAATTCATATAGATACGTCACAGTGTATAAAAAGGCAATATCAAAAGAGGTAAAATATATATTTTAATAAGTAATAGTGTGTTGTTTTTTTTAAATCTAAATCATGGAATAACATTTACTAAAAGTGAACACACACTATGTGGCATAAATCACAATATAATATAAGCATCATATGCAGGAGTAAAATAAAACAAAAGAAAAAACAGCATTAGGATATTAAAAACAGATTATATAAGATAAAGCAGCTATTAATTCTCTGCTGCAGACAGAGCGAATAGCGGTTGACAATTGCAGATGAAGTTCCAGGAAGAGTGAATCAAATCACTACGTGCCAATCCAGCGTTTGTAGAATTCAACAACGGCGGTGCACACACAGCACAATGGAGAGTTATAGTTGGTACCTTACAGATAGCTCAGGAGCTCAGAGTATTTATATATAAAAAGGGTGGTTATACCACTGTTAGCAGCTCTGGGATCCTGATGGTACGTGCACAAGAGAAAGCCACCGAGCTCCTCTCCCCTGCACTGGATTCCGCCCTCAGCTGTATCAGCATCTTCAAAGTATGGTGTCTCTCAAAAGACAGAACAGAAAGCAGATCCGGCAATGAGTTTGTCAATCCTATTCTCTCCTTCCCATCCTGTTCCTTAAAGGGACAGTAAAGTCATAATTAGACATTGATGATTTAGACAAAGCATATAATTTTAAAGAACTTTCTGATTTACTTCTATTATTTAATGTGTTTCCTTCTCTTGTTATCCTTTGCTGAAAGGTTTATTTAGGTAAGCTCAGGAGCAGCAAAGAACCTAGGTTCTAGCTGCTGATTGGTGGCTGCACATATATATATATACTGATTGTCATTGGCTCGCCCATGTGTTCAGTTAGAAACCAGTAGTGCATTGCTGCTCCTTCAACAAATTATACCACTAGATTAAAACAAATTTGAATTTGAAACTGGAAAGTTGTTTAAAATTGTATGTTCTACCTAAATCATGAAATAAAAATTTTGGGTTTCATGTCCCTTTAAATGCTCAAACAGAGCCATTTAAAGAGACAGGCGCTAAATGTTCTTTGATATTTTAAAAAACCTTGCGGGTATTAGTTTTAAAGTCCACATCATATCTGTTATATTAATGTGTATCATAATCTCAACGTCAAACCATAGTATATTATAATACATCCTATCAGAATACGTTATATGCATTTGGTATAAATCATTATAATCCTTAAATTAATAAAAGGGATAAAATTAATGCAGTACATGAATGATATATACAATGCATAATATATGCATCCTTACATCAATCCAATAGTTCAAATATAAGTGGTATTAAAAATGAATATATTTGTGACCATGAAATCACCGCTGTGTAAATTCATAGGCATAAATAAAAATAGAAAATAAATAAATAATTTTCTTGTATAAATTCTAAAAACTTTATTTATTGTTTTAAATTCATAAATAGCTTCTATAGACTCATAAATTCATAAATTCTTCTATGGACTGAATAATACATCTAAAACTTTATCCAAGGAAACATGCTAAATCCATATCCAAGTTCAGGTCACTAGGGGTCAGAGTGTCAAGATTAAAAATCCACTTTGATTCTAGTTGTAAAATCATTTTCTCAATATCTCCTCCCCTGCCCTTATCTATAACTTTGGCTATTTCAATGTAGTTAAAATGTTTTAAATTGTCCCCATTGCACATTTTAAAATGTTTAGGAACGGGTAGATCTTTGTTCCTATCTTTGTCTGTGTTCTCAATAGATGATAAATGTTCACATATACGTTCTCTAAGGGGTCTGGTAGATTCACCGACATACTGACTCCCACATTTACACTGTATAAGGTATATTACATTTTTGTCAGTGCATCTGATTAACTCATTTATTTTAAACTGTTTTCCAGTAGTGGTAGAGGAAAAGACAGGCGTTTTTGAGGAATGCCTACATGATTTGTAACAGTTGCAGGGGAAAAACCTTTTTAATTATACCTTAATAAATCTTTGTCTGTCCGCTTATTTGCCCTGGATATAGTTGGTGCTAGAATGTTTTTTAAATGATTTGTCTTTTTATGCACAAAAAATGGACAATTAGATAAATGGTCACCAATTCTACTATCCTGCTTTAAAATGTGCCAATCTTTATAAAAAATATTTCTAGTACTTTATAATTAGTGTTATACTTGGTTACAAATGGAACTCTTAAATCATTAGATACCCTATCCCTCTTAGTTTTGAACTGTAAGAGGCTATTTCTTTCAACCAGAAAGGTTTGTTGTCTTATCTCCTCTATTCTTACATCATAATAACCCCTCTCTAAGAATTTATTTTTCAAAATTGTTGATTGTTCATCAAAATCTTCATTCTTAGTACAATTTTTCTTTAACCTGAGCATTTGTTATTTAGAAATGTTATCTTTCCACTTATTATGATAACTAGTGGAATGTATAAAATTGTTACAATCCACAGGTTTAAAAACGTCTTTGTGTGTATTTTATTATTTTCAATAAAGATATCTAGATCTAAAAATGTTAAGGGTTCCTTACTCATCTCTTTGGTGAATCTAATGTTCAGGTTATTTGAATTCATCTTTTCAAAGGTTTCAATAAATAATATATCTGAGCCTCTCCATATAATTAAGACCTCATCTATGTATCTCCTATAGAGAAGCAGACTTACCCCCACCCCCACATCCATCCATAAGTTCTTTTCCCAAGAACCCATAAACAGATTAGCGTAGCTGGGGGCAAATCTAGTCCCCATAGCAGTACAACAAAGTTGTACATAGTAAAAATGTTCAAATAAAAAATATTTATGTCAACCATATGTCATCTGCCATTGGATATCTTCTATTAACCTCAGAACTTCAGTAGAGTCTTTCAGATATGAATCTAGTTGTACTACATATTTTTGTAAATATATGTCCATGTATTGCAACATATTAGAAGTTATCGATTTTATCCCTGATACTATCGGTCGTCCTGTTTTTTTTTAGATAGGTTTATGTATTTTGGAGTGTATGTAAAAGGCCTGGATTCTAGGAAACTCAATCAAAAGAAAATAATACTCCTTATCATTCAGTACTCTCACTTGTTTGTATTTATCTAACAGCCTTTTGAATTCCCATTGATATATCGTTGTTGGATTAATTATTCTTTTTTATATGTATTTGTATCTTCTAGAAGATAATTGCAATTTTTTATATAATGTGCTTTGTCCAATATTACTATCCCCCCCCCCTTATCTGCATATTTCAAAATAATATCCCTATTATTTTCTAGATTTGTAATCAAATCTTTCTGTTTCTTAGATAAATTGAATTGAACTTTGTTTAGCTTCTTTTCAGGTGTATTTTGTTATATCGCTTCTCATGTTTTGGATAAAATAATGACTTGCGTTTTAGATCTGAATGTAATATAACCATTTTCATCCTTATTACGATTTATGACAGGTCCTTGCATTTTTCTTTCTATTGCGCTTTTTGCTAAATACTGCTTATGAGTGAGTAATCGCATACATTTAGATGTATCTATATATGCCTTAAATTGATTAAGTTTTTTAGTGGGTGCAAATGATAGCCCTTTAGATAATATTTTGGTTTTCTTTATCTTCATTTTCATAGTTTGTATTTACTAAGATTGTAGATATCATTACTTTTATTTGAAGAGTTTATCTCATTCTTTTGTCTTTTGTATTACGATACACATTCATATCACAGATAAGATTTGGATATAAAACCAATACCCTCAAGGTTTTTGAAATGATCAAAGAACATTTAGCGCCTGTCACTTTAAATGGCTCCATTTTAGCATTTAAGGAGCAGGATGGGAAGGAGAGAATAGGCTTGACAAAGGCTTCTGTGAGTGCCGAAATAAATAAATACTCAGAGCTCCTGAGCAATCTGTAAGGTACCAACTATAACTCTCCATTGTGCTGTGTGCATAATTGTGCTGTGTGTACTGTTGTTGAATTCATTAAAGCTGGATTGGCACGTAGTGATTTGATTCACTCTGCCTGGAACTTCATCTGCAATTTTCAATCGCTATTTGCTCTGTCTGTCTGCAGCAGAGAATTAATAGCTGCTTTATCTTATATAATATGTTTTTAAAATCCTAATGCTGTTTTTTCTTTTGTTTTATTTTACTCCTTCATATGATGCTTATATTATATTGTGATTTATGCCACATAGTGTGTGTTCACTTTTAGTAAATTGTATGCCATGATTTAGATTTAAAAACAAACAAAACATACTATACCTTATTAAAATATATATTTTACCTCTTTTGATATTGCCTTTTATACACTGTGACATATCTATATGTATTGAGAATTAGTCCTGTAGACTTTCCCTTCAGGCGCCCACAGTCTTTGGTTTATATTGTTGATTACTTTTGTAAGGTTGTAGGTAGACATGTGCATGGCAAAAAAATTCGGTTTGGTTCGGATCGATTCAGATTTTTTTTAATTTCGTTCGGAGCGATTCGAATTCGGAAAAATTTGAATCGATTCGGTTCGGATTTGTTTCGGATTCATTCGGATTCGAATAAATTTGGTTCGGTTTTGTTTCGGATTCATTCAGATTCTAATAAATTTTGCTGGATTCGGTTCGATTCGGTTTAGTTCGGTTCGGAAATTCGGAATTTCGGTGTTAGGTGGGATTAGACTAGTATTATGTACTAAATTTGGCTGAATTCGGTTCGGTTCGGTTCGGAATTTCGGTAAGTGTTAGGTGGGATTAGATTTATACTGTACAATACTAGTGTAATCCATGGCCATCCAAATTTACCGAATAAATCCGAAGTAATTCGGATTTATTCGGTAATTCGGCAGTATTTTAATTCGGAAATTTGGTTTGATTCGAATCGCCAAATTTGCAGAATTTTCTGAATTTCTGAATCGATCCGAAAAGAATCGCACATATCTAGTTGTAGGGATCGTACAGATTGTGGTGCTGGTCTATGTATATTTATTTATAGCGCAAGTGGTGTACCTGTTCTCTATTAGGGAAATATACAACACAAGGTCAATAAGCAGTGAATTCTTAATTATAATAGTTAAACAGAAGCACAAACCCAAAGACTTCCTGAGAGAAATAAAAATTACCAGCTCCAAGTAGATATGTTCATCTCACACCAAATTGCATTTTAATGCCCTTGAGAGGCAGAGACTGGCCAGTGGTTTCCTAAGAGGAAAATATAGCACTTCTATTTAAGTATATAAAATATACATAAACAGATCTCTATAGGTAGATGATCCCTTATAGTATACGTGTGGGAAGGGAATAAAAAAATAGCTTCTTCACCATTTTCTCCAAAGCCTTTGCTACTGATCCTTAAGTAATTTAATTGGTCCTACCTCAGATTACTGCCCCTGGAATCCTCAAACCATCCAAGATTCTTACAGCATAGTATCATACATGAAATTCAAAGATAAGGATGCTAGTCTTACAGGGGAGTAGATGAGAAAAGTTATGGGTGACCTGTAAGACTGGCGGTGCAAACAACAGCCTTTTGTGCATGGTGCCAAAAGTAAAATATTTAAACAGGTAAAGAAAGTTAATCCAGGGTGGAGTAAATAAATACTTCTATAGACTGCATATAAGGCATTGTAGCATAGAGCTGGGACATAGGAGAATATAAACAGGTTCTGGCAATTGACAGCTTAGCAGCAGAAAACAAGTAAATACTAAAGTATTTATGTGCACTTGTGAGTGTCTCCAGACCGTGGTGGAACATACCAACCTCTTGTAAATAATGTATTGTAATAGAAATAGAGGTACAAATAGAGAAAACCTTGTCCAGAAACTTCTGAATAATGGGACACTCCCCCAAAAATAAGAAATAAAAATATTTATTCTTGCAATTTGTCAAAGGGCATAGAGCACCCCACAGAAAGCCTTAAGAGTTTAGAGAGCTCTGTAACCAGATATATACAAAGTGAGGGGCTCTGTGGAGATTGTGTGTCCTTTAAAGATTTTGCAGAGATTATACAAAAAAATATATTTACATTAATCTTCAATTTTAAAAGTTGCACAACTATTTAAAAGCTTAGGATGGGCGTCCTGCAGGCCACACGAAGACCAGCTATATAGTATTCATGATAGGGATGGATTATAACTGCAGGCAAAGGCTTTGATCTATCATTAACATTTTATGATAAAATCTAATTTAATGATTAACTTTTTGATCTGGAGGACAGAAAATTTCTCAGTATCCAAATCTTAGAGAAACCTTGGTGAAAAGAAGCACAGAGACTCCTCAATAAAATAGGCTGTTTGGAGGAAAGCAGTTTTCTTAGTATCTTCCAGCTCTTTCATTGGGAAACCTTGGGGTAAAGATGCCACTTCCAAATTTCCATCTACTAAGGACCTGGCTACCACCCCAGGCACTTTTATGTGTAAGCACAGAGGCTACTTAATAAGCTACAATGTTTGCTATTGCAGCACCACCCACCTGAAGGGGAATCTGAAAGTAGAATTTAATACTTGGGAGCAAAAGGTTTTAGGGAGGGTGGTGTGAAAGCATCTAGATAGGTGAGTGAGTATAGGGAGGAAATCCATTTAAGGTATTGTGATACAGCCTGACCATATCATAGATTATTCTATTTAGTAACAAATGTACAGAGGGACTGGGGTTAGGTATACAGTTATGAGAGAATATCATTTGCATCATGGGAAAGAAAGACACCCTAATTTTTAAAGTAAGTAATTTACCATTTGAATGGTAATAAATATTTAAGGGGGGTGGGCAATATCCACACAAAGTAAGTTAGCAACAAAAGTTATGCCTTTGTGTAATTTAGAGAGCTAAAGCCGTGAAGAAGGTTTATCAATCCCTTAATATCAGGAACCTGAAGGATGATGTCTGTGTGTGGTTCCATGATAAGGGCAAAAACCAGGGTTGGAGGGGAAAGTCCAGTTAATAGCATTCATAGTAAGTGAAGTAGGTAAGCTTAAGCCCGACCTTCTCACTCTAGCAGAACAAAGGCCTACATTTACTAACAGTGAAATGTACAAGGGCGGACATCTCCGCCCCTCTCCACCCAGCATTGCGACTAGCGGGCAGCAATACGCTGCCTGCATTTATCATTGCACA
This sequence comes from Bombina bombina, assembly GCF_027579735.1. Lineage (NCBI taxonomy): Eukaryota > Metazoa > Chordata > Amphibia > Anura > Bombinatoridae > Bombina > Bombina bombina. The sequence continues at coordinate 507,486,458 of NC_069503.1, read as the reverse complement.
AGCCACTGCCTGTGCAATGCTTCCCCCTACTTGCACACAGCCAATAGTGCACAAGCAGGGGCTGTCAATTACCCTGCTCGGAGAAGTCCGGGGGATATAGAAACACCACTTTAGATGTAGCGTACTAGTTTAAGAAGTAGCGGTCATCAGACTTTAAAGGGACAGTGTACACTCATTTTCATATAACTGCATGTAATAGACACTACTATAAAGAATAAGATCCACAGATACTGATATAAAAATCCAGTATAAAATGGTTTAAAAACGTACTTAGAAGCTTTCAGTTTAGCTCTGTTGAAAAGGTAGTTGGAAAGCCCACTGCAAGTGGCAAATAAGACACTCCCCCCCTCCCCCTTCTTTTGCATATGAAAAGACCCTTTACACAAACAGAAGCAAGCTGGAGAAGGTAGCTGATGGTAATTCTCATAAAACTTTGGGGCTTGGTTAGGAGTCTGAAAATCAGAGCAATGTTATTTAAAAATAAGCAAAACTATACATTTAAAAAAAAAAAAAAAAACTTTATGGGCAATATAAATTAATCATCTTCAAAACATTTATGCAAAGAAAAAATGAGTGTATAATGTCCCTTTAACTATCTGCTGCAGGCTCTTTCATGCGAGCCTACAGCAATAGGAGCTCCAAAGCTATATTTGCAGCTTCTTAAATGGAGCCCATAGTATAAAGTCCAAGTATAAAGGTTTACACTTCAACAAAAGATTCTTAAAGAATAAAGCAGTTGATAAAAGAAGTACATTCGAAAGCCTTTTGGAAATCTGAATCATGCAAAATTTTACTGTCCCTTTTCAACTTTCCAGTGTACTTCCATTATCAAGTTGACTTCTCTTAGCATCCTTTGTTGAAGAGTAAACCTAGGTTGGCTAAATAGCATCAATTAACTTCTGGGAGGTAGCTGAACGCATCTGGTGAGCTAATGGCAAAGGGAATATATGTGCTGCTACCAATCAGCAGCTGGCTCCCAGTAGTGCGTTGCTTCTCCTGAGCCTACCTAGGTATGCTCTCAAACAAAGAATGCCTAGAGTACAAAGCTAATTTGATAAATTACTTAAATTGGCCAATTGCTTAAATTACATGCTCCATTTGAACCATAATAGTTTAATTTTTAAGTTTGCTTTTCCTTTAGGTAAATTTACCTGACACTGCGATACTCTAGACAACTGGTTAGCTCAGGTAACAACCTCCTTTTCATCTGTCCCTAACTGGCCAAAGAAAAACATAATTTATGCTTACCTGATAAATTTATTTCTCTTGTAGTGTATCCAGTCCACGGATCATCCATTACTTGTGGGATATTCTCATTCCCAACAGGAAGTTGCAAGAGGACACCCACAGCAGAGCTGTAATATAGCTCCTCCCCTAACTGTCATAGCCAGTCATTCGACCGAAAACAAGCCAAGAAAGGAGGAACCATAGGGTGTAGTGGTTACTGTAGTTTAAATTTAAAAATTACCTGCCTTAAAATGACAGGGCGGGCCGTGGACTGGATACACTACAAGAGAAATAAATTTATCAGGTAAGCATAAATTATGTTTTCTCTTGTTAAGTGTATCCAGTCCACGGATCATCCATTACTTGTGGGATACCAATACCAAAGCTAAAGTACACGGATGAAGGGAGGGACAAGGCAGGAACTTAAATGGAAGGAACCACTGCCTGTAAAACCTTTCTCCCAAATATAGCCTCCGAAGAAGCAAAAGTATCAAATTTGTAAAATTTTGAAAAAGTATGAAGCGAAGACCAAGTCGCCGCCTTGCAAATCTGTTCAACAGAAGCCTCATCTTTAAAGGCCCAAGTGGAAGCCACAGCTCTAGTGGAATGAGCTGTAATCCTTTCAGGAGGCTGCTGTCCAGCAGTCTCATAGGCTAAGCGGATTAAGCTTCTTAGCCAAAAAGAAAAAGAGTTTGCCAAAGCCTTTTGACCTCTCCTCTGTCCAGAGTAGACAACAAACAAAGCAAATGTTTGACGAAAATCTTTAGTAGCTTGTAAGTAAAACTTTAAAGCACAGACCACGTCCAGATTGTGTAACACAAGGATGGAACCACAATCTCTTGATTGATATTCTTGTTAGATACCACCTTAGGTAAGAACCCAGGTTTAGTACGCAGGACTACCTTATCCGTATGAAAAATCAGATAAGGAGAATCACATTGTAAGGCAGATAGCTCAGACACTCTACAAGCTGAGGAAATAGCTACCAAAAAAAAAAAAAAAGAACTTTCCAAGATAAAAGTTTATCTATGGAATGAAGAGGTTCAAACAGAACTCCTTGAAGAACCTTAAGATCCAAGTTTAAGCTCCATGGTGGAGCAACAGGTTTAAACACAGACTTGATTCAAACTAAAGCCTGACAAAATGCCTGAACGTCTGGAACATCTGCCAGACGCTAGTGCAAAAGAATAGACAGAGCAAAAATCTGTCCCTTTAAGAAACTAGCTGACAATCCTTTTTCCAAACCTTCTTGGAGAAAAGATAAAATCCTAGGAATCCTGACCTTACTCCATGAGTAACCCTTGGATTCACACCAATAAAGATATCTACGCCATACCTTATGGTAAATTTTCCTGGTGACAGGCTTTCGTGCCTGTATTAAGGTATCAATAACTGACTCGGAGAAGCCACGCTTTGATAAAATCAAGCATTCAATCTCCAGGCAGTCAGCCTCAGAGAAATTAGATTTGGATGGTTGAAAGGACCCTGAAGTAGAAGGTCCTGTCTCAGAGGCAGAGACCATGGTGGAAAGGATGACATGTCCACTAGATCTGCATACCAGGTCCTGCGTGGCCACGCAGGTGCTGTCAGAATCACCGATGCTCTCTCCTGCTTGATCTTGGCAATCAGTCGAGGGAGCAGAGGAAACGGTGGAAACACAAAAGCCAGGTTGAAAGACCAGGGCACTGCTAGAGTATCTATCAGTGTCGCCTTGGGATCCCTGGACCTGGATCCGTAACACGGAAGCTTGGCATTCTGGCGAGATGCCATGAGATCCAGTTCTGGTTTGCCCCAACGGAGAATCAGTTGTGCAAATACCTCCGGATGGAGTTCCCACTCTCCCGGATGAAAAGTCTGACGACTTAGAAAATCCGCCTCCCAGTGCTCTACACCTGGGATATGGATAGCTGATAGGTGGCAAGAGTGAATCTCTGCCCAGTGAATTATTTTTGAAACTTCTAACATCTCTAGGGAACTTCTTGTTCCCCCTCGATGGTTGATGTAAGCTACAGTCGTGATGTTGACCGACTGAAATCTGATGTACCTCAGAGTTGCTAACAGGGGCCAAACCTGAAGAGCCTTGAATATCGCTCTTAGTTCCAGAATATTTATTGGAAGGAGAGACTCCTCCTGAGTCCACGATCCCTGAGCCTTCAGGGAGTTCCAGACTGCACCCCAACCTAGAAGGCTGGCATTTGTTGTTACAATAGTCCAATCTGGCCTGCGAAGGTCATACCTTTGGACAGATGGACCCGAGATAGCCACCAGGGAAGAGGATCCCTGGTCTCTTGGTCCAGATTCAGTTGAGGGGCCAAATCTGTGTAATCCCCGCTCCACTGACTGAGCCTGCATAGTTGCAGCGGTCTGAGATGTAAGCGTGCAAACGGCACTATGTCCATTGCCGCTACCATTAAGCCGATTACTTCCATACACTGAGCCACCAAAGGGCGCGGAATGGAATGAAGAACCCGACAGGAATTTAGAAGCTTTGATAACCTGGACTCCGTCAAGGTAAATTTTCATTTCTACAGAATCTATCAGAGTCCCTAGAAAGGAAACTCTTGTGAGTGGGGATAGAGAACACTTTTCCTCGTTCACTTTCCACCCATGCGACCTCAAAAATGCCAGTACTACGTCCGTATGAGACTTGGCAATTTGGAAGTTTGACGCCTGTATCAGGATGTCATCTAAATAAGGGGCTACTGCTATGCCCTGCGGCCTTAGGACCGCCAAAAGCGACCCTAGAACCTTTGTAAAGATTCTTGGGGCTGTAGCTAATCCAAAGGGAAGAGCTACAACTGGTAATGCCTGTCTTGAAAGGCAAACCTGAGAAACCGATGATGATCTTTGTGTATCGGAAAGTGAAGATAAGCATCCTTTAGATCCACTGTAGTCATATATTGACCCTCCTGGATCAGTGGTAGGATGGTACGAATAGTTTCCATCTTGGACGGAACTTTGAGGAATTTGTTTAAGATCTTTAGATCCAAAATCGGTCTGAAGGTTCCCTCTTTTTTGGGAACCACAAACAGATTTGAGTAAAAACACAGTTCCTGTTCCTCCTTTGGAACTGGATGGATCACTCCCATAACTAGGAGGTCTCGTACACATTGTAAGAATGCCTCACTCTTTATCTGGTTTGCAGATAATTGTGAAAGGTGAAATCTCCCTTTTGGGGGGGAAGCTTTGAAGTCCAGAAGATATCCCTGGGATATAATTTCCAACGCCCAGGGATCCTGAACATCTCTTGCCCACGCCTGGGCGAAGAGTGAAAGTCTGCCCCCTACTAGATCCGTTACCGGATAGGGGGTCGTTCCTTCATGCTGTCTTAGAGGCAGCAGCAGGCTTTTTGACCTGCTTACCTTTTTTTCCAGGTCTGGATTGAGCAAAAGTTCCCTCTTGTTTATTATTAGAGGAAGTTGATGCCGCACCTGCCTTGAAGTTTCGAAAGGCACGAAAATTAGACTGTTTGGCCCTAGATTTGGACCTGTCCTGAGGAAGGGCACAACCTTTTCCTCCCGTGATATCAGCAATAATCTCCTTCAAACCAGGCCCGAATAGGGTCTGCCCCTTGAAGGGAATGTTAAGTAGCTTAGATTTTAAAGTCACGTCAGCTGACCATGATTTAAGCCATAGCGCTCTGCGCGCCTGTATAGCAAAACCAGAATTCTTAGCCGTTAGTTTATTCAAATGAACAATGGCATCAGAAATAAAATAATTGGCTAGCTTAAGTGCTCTAAGTTTGCCAAGTATGTCATCCAATGGAGTCTCTACCTGTAAAGCCTCTTCCAGAGACTCAAACCAGTACGCCGCAGCAGCAGTGACAGGGGCAATGCATGCAATGGGCTGTAGGATAAAACCTTGTTGAATAAATATTTTCTTAAGGTAACCTTCTAATTTTTTATCCATTGGCTCTAAAAAAGCACAACTGTCCTCGACAGGGATAGTAGTACGCTTTGCTAGAGTAGAAACTGCTCCCTCCACCTTAGGGACTGTCTGCCATAAGTCCCGTGTGGTGGCGTCTATTGGAAAACATTTTTCTAAAAATAGGAGGGGAAGAGAACGGCACACCTGGTCTATCCCATTCCTTATTAATAATTTCTGTAAACCTTTTAGGTATTGGAAAAACATCAGTACACACCGGCACTGCAAAGCATTTATCCAGTCTACAAAATTTCTCTGGCACTGCAATGGTATCACAGTCATTCAGAGCAGCTAAAACCTCCCTAAGTAACACGCGGAGGTGTTCAAGCTTAAATTTAAATGTAGAAATATTAGAATCAGGTATCTTTCCTGAGTCATTAACATCACCCACTGACTGAAGCTCTCCCTCCTCAGCTTCTGCATATTGTGAGGCAGTATCAGACATGGTTCTTAAAAGCGTCAGTATGCTCTGCATTTTGTCTCACCACAGAGCTATCTCGCTAACCTCTAAGTTCAGGTAGTCTGGCTAATACCGCTGACAGTGTATTATCCATGACTGCCGCCATGTCTTGTAAAGTAAACGCTATGGGCGCCCTAGATGTACTTGGCGCCATTTGAGCGTGAGTCCCTTGGGCGGGAGTCAAAGAGTCTGACACGTGGGGAGAGTTAGTCGGCATAACTTTTCCCTCGTCAGATTCCTCTGGTGTTAAATTTTTTTAAAAACAGAATATGATCTTTATTGCATAAAATGAAATCAGTACATTTGGTACACATTCTAAGAGGGGGTTTCACCATGGCTTTTAAACATAATGAACAAGGAGTTTCTTCTATGTCAGACATGTTTATACAGACTAGCAATGAGACTAGCAAGCTTGGAAAACACTTTAAATCAAGTTAACAAGCAAATATAAAAAACGGTACTGTGCCTTTAAGAGAAACAAATGTTGTCAGAATTTGAAAAACAGTGAAAAAATGCAGTAAATCAAACAAAATTTTTACAGTGTATGTAATAGGCTAGCTGAGCATTGCATCCACTTGCAAATGGATGATTAACCCCTTAGTTCAAAAAACGGATAAAAAAAACGAAATAGACGTGTTTTTTTTTTTTTTTTTTTTTTTAACAGTCACAACCAACTGCCACAGCAAGCTGTGGTCCTACCTTCCCCAATAAACGACTTTGGAAAGCCTTTGAGCCCTTTAGAGATGTCCTATATCACATACAGGGGACTCCTGAGGGAAGCTGGATGTCACAGTTTGTAATTTTAACTGCACCAACTGTAACTTTTATACTATAACAGTGGAAAGCCTCAGTAAAACTGTTTCTAGTCAAAATTTAAGCCAGCCATGTGGAAAAAACTAGGCCCCAATAAAGTTTTATCACCAATGCATATATAAAAACGATTAAACATGCCAGCAAACGTTTATATTGCAATATCATAAGGGTATTACCCCTGGGAGTAAGCATGATACCAGTCGTTATTAAATCACTGTATTCAGGCTTAACTTACATTAATCCGGTATCAGCAGCATTTTCTAGTGTTTTCCATCTCTAGAAAAAATTATAACTGCACATACCTGATAGCAGAATAAACTGCACGCCATTCTCTCGCTGAAGTTACCTCATCTGTGTAATCCCCTCATACATATGTGAGAATAGCAATGGATCTTAGTTACAACCTGCTAAGATCATAGAAACCTCAGGCAGATTCTTCTTCTATTTACTGCCTGAGATAAAATAGCACAACTCCGGTACTATTTAAAAATAACAAACTTTTGATTGAAGAAAATAAACTAACTATATTTAACCACTCTCTCCTACAACATCCTAGCTTGTTGAGAGTTGCAAGAGAATGACTGGGTATGACAGTTAGGGGAGGAGCTATATTACAGCTCTGCTGTGGGTGTCCTCTTGCAACTTCCTGTTGGGAATGAGAATATCCCACAATAATGGATGATCCGTGGACTGGATACACTTAACAAGAGAAAGGAGAAGACAAACATGGATTCCGCCAGGCTTTTAAAGAGATTTATTAATGAATATGTCTTAAGTTTAAAGTGATGGTAAATCCAAGTATATAACAAATGCTAGGATTTACCATCACTAAAAATCAGGTGGAGGTTCAGTGATCATATATGTAAAAAAAAGTGCTAAACTTAACTCACCCTTGCTATGCTGATGCACATAGCTAAACTCAGCGGCTCCAGCCGCCCACAGCACATCAGTCTTCTACCAATGAGGTGCCGCTTGCACCTCTAAACTAATAGCCATGTGTGCATATAGAAACCTGTCAGATGACACGCATGGCTATTGGTTTAGAGGTGCAAACGTCACCTAATTAAAGGAGACCGATGTCCTTTGGCGGCTGGGGCTGCTGAGTTTAGCTATGTGCATCGGCATAGAAAGGGTGAGTTTAACATATATGATCACCGAACCTCCACTTGATTTTAATGATGGTAAATCAGATCATTTGTTAAACGCTCAGGTTTACCATCACTTTAAGGCTCATTTAAAAGGACAGCAAACCCTAACATGTTCTTTCATGATTCAGATAGAATATACAATTTTAATCAATTTTAATCAACTTTCAAATTTATTTCTATTATAAAATTTGCTTCATTCTCTTGTTATCCTTTTCTTCTGGAACATTGGCAGGTAGCTGAACACATCTAGTCAGCCAATCACAAGAGACAAATGTGTGCAGGCACCAATCAGCAGATAGTTTCCACTAATTTAGAATATGTGTTTATTCATTTTCAGGATATAGGAAAATAGGATGACTATGTGCGTGAGGCCGAGATATTGGAACAGAGATTAAATGAGAGGAAATATACTAATAGTCACATCAATGAAGCCAAAAACAAAGTTAAACTAATTCCAAAAAGGTGTATGATGCTCTTATAGGAGGTGCCGCACTCTTGGCTCTTTATTATCTCCTACACAGCTTAGAGTACTGGACAGAACAGGGAGTTCCTGGCTTACTCACAATGACATGTAAAGATGTGGTCATAGAAAGTGCAAGTCATGTGAGTACGTTCAGATTATTAATACCTTCACTTCTGCAGTAAATGGCTTTTCCTATGACATTTAAAGATGTCTAAACTGTACCAGCACTTACTTATGTGATTTATTTAATCACTTGTGTTAAGTGCAATTTACAGTTTGTGGGTCTCACGTCTAGGGACATCAACTCGTGTATCAGGGAACACATCTCCACTATCACCAGGGGTAGGTCCACGACTCCCGTGGTACAGCATTTTGCCACCCTCCATGATTCGAAGTTGAATACCTTTAAATGGGTGGCTATTGAGAAAGTCACTGTACATAAAAGAGGAAGTAACATTGATGCTTTGCTAGCTAAACGAGAGGTGTTCTGGATCTTTCAGCTCAAGACCAGAATACCTCTAGGCTTGAATTCCAGATATGATTTAATTAACTTTTGGGAATAAGTCCCCCTTCTCTCTCTGTGTTTTTTGTACCACTTCATTAATTCTAGGCACTCCTGCTTCCCTCTGTGGTTTGTGTGCATTGCCCATCATTTATTTATTCATAATCATATATAATTTTGGGTGATATTTTCCATATATAATGTTAGCATTATCCTATATTATTTACACTTTGGGATATTTTTTGCCCCCTGAGTTCTTTCCTTTTCTGGTATGTGAGATCTGCTGGTGCAACGCCGCCCCCTGCAGACTCGCGGCCAATGGGCCACCAGCAGGGAGGTGTCAATCAACCCGATCATACTCGTTTGGGTTGAATTGTGGCAATTCCTGTCCGCCTGCTCAGAGCAGGCAGACAGGGTTATGGAGCAGCGTTTTTTAGACCGCTGCTTCATAACCGCTGTTTATGGCGAGTCTGAAGACTCGCCAGAAACACAAGCCCTCAAGCTCCATTTGGAGCTTGATAAATGGGCCTCTATATATCACTGTTTTGATCCACTGTTTAGATTCAGTAGTATAGTGGCCATTATTGTTTTTAATTGATTATCCTATCAGCTGTCTTTGTACGCTTTTTAAACATGTATCCTGCCTTACCTCCCCAGACTATGATTATGGCATAACAGCAAAAACATGTCAGTCTAGGAGGTATGCCTTCTATCTATTAATTTTGGATGCATCCAGACTTTTTAACCATTTTATTCATTTGAAGATTGCAGTTCCCATTTTTCCTATATCCTGCATCTTTTCACCAGTTTGGATACCGCTCTCTCCAATTTGTTTTTCCAGGCACTGGGCAAGTATATTCACTCCCCCCCCCCCCCCTGCGCTATATCATCTCTCTACGCCGTTGGAGTTCCTGTAGTGCGGTAGGAGGCTACGACTGGGACACCGCTCTGGAGGATGGCTGAGTGTGCTTCTCAGCCCGTGTGGAGTACAGAAGGTCCCTGCAGTTGGCAAGTTCGTTAGCAGCTCCCTATTTACCGCTTAAGACACAGGACAATCTCGACTCATGCAGGTATCGAATCAGCAATAATTGCTGTCTATTTCTTTATGGATGGTGGATTTGAGTATGGGGCAAAAGTAGTGATATACATATACGACCCGTAAACCGGAAAGGTTCCTCATCTATATTTATTGTACATTTCTGCATAAGAATATTATCATTGACTTTGCTGCTTATTCTTTTTCAACAAGGACCAAAGCACATTTGAAAATAGAAGTTAATTTTTATAGTGTCTTTAAATGACATGCTCTATCTGAATCATGCAAGTTTACGTTTGACTTTGCTATCCCTTTAACTCTCATATGAGTCAGAAGGTGGAAGGAGCTTACAAAGCTTGACGTATTCATTTTTTTATCCCATTGCTGTTATGAAAATGTGCTATTAAGGAATAATTTGAAAAATATATGTCTCTAAAGACACATTAGTTGCTTTATTGTCATTTCAGATTGCTGAAAAATAATGACTGTGTAAAATGCATTATTTATCTCTGACCTTATAAGTACAGGAAAAGAGCACATTGGGATACGTAACTATTTTGATAAATAACAAATAAATCTTATTAATACCCAACTTAAACACATTCAAACACATTTTAGTTTTTCTGGTTTTATTGTAAAACACAAAGACAAAAACCCACATTTGGCTCTCATGAAACATTAGCAATTGGCCAAAATAACTTTACTTTATCTTTGTAAACTTGATTACTGCTGTCAAAATTAAGCCAGAAAATAAAAAAAAAAGATGATTTTAATAAAATATGTTGTGCAATAAATGAAAAGTGCCAGTAAGGCAAGCATGTATTTTATTGTTTTATTTTAACATTAGTATCAAATGATTTATCTATAGACTTTAAACCCACATTTTCCTAGTATGATAGAGCATGCACTTTTAGGCAACTTTCTATAAAGATAGCAAGAGAACAAAGAAAAAATGATAATAGGAGTTGATTAGAAAGTTACTTAAAATTGCATGCTCTATCTGAATCATGAATGAAAAAATTTGGGTTTACTATCCCTTTAACCCCTTCACCCAATACGACGTATTTATACATCCTGCAGTACTTTGCCTATCATACTGCAGGACGTATATTATTCGATTTATATTTTTCACTATTGACTTATTGCACACGGAGAAGTTTTTCACATAAATCACGCATCAGGATACACAGACTTTACTGGATATATTTGGAATCACTTGTGAAAAAACAAAAAAGAGGAAGACGTCGCGCTACAATACCATACAGCGTGTCTTACTGGAGTATGTTAGAAAAAAAAAGATTGAACTCCGACTGCAAGTGTAGTTGAAGCGGATGATAAGAAGGTAGTCTCAAAGGAGTGCTGCTGTGCAAGAGCGATGGGTTCCTGATCCACCGAAGGGTTCACAAATTGCTGTAACAGAAGAGGGAAGACAGCGCACCTCCGACTCAAGGTAAACAGTTTTATTAATACAAGTGACACACACTAGTAATGCAACTTACTAGAGCGAAATTAAAACAAGCCTTCAGGGAAGATAAAATTGTAATCCAGCGTGGCAAAGAGTGCAGTGATAGAGACGGGCCGTCAGTATTCCACAGATTGAAAATACCCGGCTGTTCTTCTCAGCATATGGTGAAACAGCACACATCACTGTCTTCTTCCAGCTCGTGCTACGGGTCCACAGGATGACCAAAAAAGCTCAACGCGTTTCGCCGGTGACAACCCGGCTTTCTCAAGAGTGAATCACTTGTTATTCATTTTTATTCCACTGAGTACCCATGGGCAGAAGATATTCCCCCTACTGAACGTATATAACATACTTAATCTCACAGAGGACTATCATCTGCTCTATTGCATATCTGTTTTTATTGCATATGTGTTTTTTGTATTGTTCAATTTTACGGTTGGTGTATGCCTTTTCATGGATCTATGAATTTTAGCTCATTTTAATTTTATTGTATTTTTATTGCATATTATTGCTGTTAAACTTATTTATCTTGTATTAAATTCTCTATCTGAGTACCTTTGCCTCCAGTTGGTTAGGTGCCTGGGCACACACATATTCTATTATTCCTCTTTGGTGGTAACTAGGTACCACTACCCCTAGGCGATAGGTACATTGAGTAGGCGTTAAGTCCAACATCCTTTAAAATTGCATGCTCTATCTGAATCATGAATGAAAAAATTTGGGTTTACTATCCCTTTAACCCCTTCACCCTATACGACATATTTATACATCCTGCAGTACTTTGCCTATCATACTGCAGGACGTATATATACGTTGTTGCTTCAGGAGGCTACAGCTATTTTGGCTGTTAAGTTACAGCCGAGATCTGGAGCTCCTGAAGCTTCAGGCATCTCCAGCATATGGAGCCGGAGTGCGATCGGTGCTCCGCCTCCATATAAGGGCAGATGCCTGATCGTTACAAACAGTGACACTGTGTGTGTCACCGTCTGTAACAATCTTCTGCTGGAGGCGGGTGGGCGGCCCTACGCTAGGGAAGCGGGAGGAAGTGGGAACAGATTTTTTTTTTTAAAGGGACAGGGAGGGCTGGGGCAGCTAAACTATGGAAAAAGGGGTGTGGGGGCACCCTAAAATAAAGATTGCAGGTGGGGGGGGGGACATTACACTACGGAAAATAAAAAATAAAATAAAAAATTAATTAAAAAAACAAATGTTTTTCAGATAGCTGCCAGTACCTAAGATGGCAGCAATAGTTAGGGCATGGGAGGTTTAGGGGGGATCAGGGAGATTGGAGCTTTAGGGCAATCCCACACTGCAGGATAAAAATTAAAAAATGTATTTTATTGGCAGACTGTCTGCCAGTACTTAAGATGGGGGTGACCAGTGGGGGTGTGGGGGAGGGAAGAGAGCTGTTTGGGAGGGATCAGGTAGAGATCAGGAGGTGGGGAGTGTAAGGTAGGAGGCTAATCTCTACACTTAATCTAACATTAACCTTTTTAAGATACCTTCACTGCCGGGAATGATAGAAGCTGCAGTTAGCGGCCTTCTAAGTACCAAAAAGCAATAGCAAAGCCATATATGTCTGCTATTTCTGAACAAAGCGGATTCCAGAAATGCTTTTACCATCATTTGTGCCATGATTGCACAAGCAGTATGTAAATAATTTCAGTGAGAAACCAAAAGTTTGTGACAAAAGTACCAATTTTTTTTTTATTTGATGGCATTTGGCGGTGAAATGGTGGCATGAAATATACCAAAATGGGTCTAGATCAATACCTTGGGTTGTCTACTTAAAAAATATATAAAGATTTGATAGGTAAATAAAAAAAACAAAGCTCTATTTCTATTTAAATTGAGTGATAGCAACAATGCTAAAAATGCTTTGGTATTTTGGGCAAGTTTTTGTCTGGAGGTCCTGGTAGGGAAAGGGTTAATGGTGATTTTACGTAGAAAACCAGATACATTTTTCTAAAGGATTGTGTGCAACCCCTAAGTTCTTATCAACAAGGTATATTACAGAATATATATTGTAAGGGTCTAAAACATTCTTCCTATAATAATTCACATAAATAATTAAAAAATAAAAATGTTTTAACCCTTGTTTTATTGCTATACATGCCAAGAAGACTTTTAATTTAATTGGTTACACTTTATATATACTAGAGAAAGATTTGGTATAAGAGGATTCTTTCTAGAATCTGTTTTGCAATTTTATTTAAATGCCAATCTATGGTTATTCACTTCATAGGTAGTGATGTCGCGAACCGAAAATTTTGCGTTCGTGAACGGCGAACGCGAACTTCCACAACTGTTTGCGAACGGGCGAACCGGGCAAACCGCCATAGACTTCAATAGGCAGGCGAATTTTAAAACCCACAGGGACTCTTTCTGTCCACCATAGTGATGGAAAAGTTGTTTCAAGGGTACTAACACCTGGACTGTGGCATGCCGGAGGGGGATCCATGGCAAAACTCCCATGGAAAATGACATAGTTGATGCAGAGTCTGGTTTTAATCCATAAAGGGCATACATCACCTAACATTCCTAAATTGTTTGGAATAACATGCTTTAAAACATCAGGTATGTACACTACTGTTACACCAGATATGAGTTGCACTGGGGTGACACTGTGCCCTGGCAGGCAGGCACTTAAACGCACACGTGTGAAGGAAACTGACTGCTATTATTTAACACAGTCAAAAAAGTGTTTTTTTTTTTAAATCTACACTACTGTTACACCACATATGAGTTGCACTGGGGTGACACTGTGCCCTGGCAGGCAGGCAGGAAGGCACTTAAACGCACACGTGTGAAGGAAACTGACTGCTATTATTTAACACAGTCAAAAAAGTGTTGTTTTTTTTAAATCTACACTACTGTTACACCACATATGAGTTGCACTGGGGTGACACTGTGCCCTGGCAGGCAGGCACTTAAACGCACACGTGTGAAGGAAACTGACTGCTATTATTTAACACAGTCAAAAAAGTGTTTTTTTTTTAAATCTACACTACTGTTACACCACATATGAGTGGTGGCACTGGGCAAGTGGGCACATTATATGCTGTGAGCCTGACACACACGCTGGCAGGCAGGCAGGCAACTGCAATTAGATTACACAGGAAAAAAAAAAGCAGATGTTCTAGCCCTAAAAAGGGCTTTTTGAGGTGCTGTCCTTACAGCAGAGATCAGATGAGTCCTTCAGGACTGTAGTGGACACTGAATACACTAGCCTAGCTATAGATTTCCCTATTCAATCAGCAGCAGCTACACTGTCCCTCCTCTCACTAACAATGCAGCTTTCGAATGAATCTAAAATGGATGCTGTCCAGGAGGTAGGAGGGTCTGGGAGGGAGGGTCTGCTGCTGATTGGCTGGAATGTGCCTGCTGACTGTGAGGTAAAGGGTCAAAGTATTACTCAATGATGACGAATAGGGGGCGGATCAAACATCGCATATGTTCGCCCGCCGCGGCGAACGCGAACATGCTATGTTCGCCGGGAACTATTCGCCGGCAAACTATTCGCGACATCACTATTCATAGGGCTCGATTTATCAAGCTGCGGTGGGCAGGGGCATACATGATGACCGCTGCTTGATAAATTGTGACTGCAGGTTCTCTTGTGAGAACCTGCAGTCGCAGAGAGGTGCAGGGCTTGATAAATCAAGCCCATAATGCTATTATAGCATAAGGACAGTTACCTATAAAATTATTTTCCTGGTTATTTGTGATCGGAATAAATTGCAAATTGCATTACATGCAGATGGAATTTTATCTGATCATTAAGAATCCATTAAACCAATTGAAGGAACAAAATTATAGGCAAAAAGATTAGAAGTTATATTACTATAAGAAGTCTGATGAATTAGGGCTTAGTATAGTCTAAAATACATTAATGCTCCTTTTTAAATCTTAATACAGTTATCAGTTGACAATGTAATTTCTGTTCCTGAATATTTTTTTTTAATGTCTAATTAGAATTTTGATTGATTGAGTTATTAAAAATTGCAATAAAAATAGTTTTATTTTATTACACTTTTTCTAAATTTGTGCTAGAATGAAAATAATTCACGTGTCAAAAGAATATTTTAATTTAAAGGGACAGTCTACACCAGAATTTTTATTGTTTAAAAAGATAGATAATCCCTTTATTACCCATTCCCTAGCTTTGCACAACCAACACAGTTATATAAATACACTTTTTTCCTCTGTGATTACCTTGTATCTAAGCTTCTGCAAACTGCCCCCTTATTTCAGTTCTTTTGACAGACATCCATTTTAGCCATTCAGAGCTGGCTCACCTGAACTCCATGTGCGTGACCACAGTGTTATCTATATGACACACATGAACTAACACCCTCTAGTGGTGAAAAACTGTCAAAATTCCCTGAGAGAAGAGGCAACCTTCAAGGGCTTAGAAATTAGCATATGAACCTCCTAGGTTTAGCATTCAACTAAGAATACCAAGAGAACAAAGCAAAATTGGTGATAAAAGTAAATTGGAAAATTGTTTAAAATTACATTCTCTATCTGAATCATGAAAGTTTATTTTGGACTAGACTGTCTCTTTAATTCTTATAAATGTAAAATGAAAAAAAGAAGGTCTGAATATCCCTAACTGGGTTGAATTGATAATCTTACTTAAAGGGACACTGTACCCAAATTTTTTCTTTTGTAATTCAGAAAGAGTATGCAATTTTAAGCAACTTTCTAATTTACTCCTATTATCAATTTTTCTTCATTCTCTTGCTATCATTATTTGAAAAAGAAGGCATCTAAGCTTTTTTTTGGTTTCAGTACTCTGGACAGCACTTTTTTATTGGTGGATGAATTTATCCACCAATCAGCAAGGACAACCCAGGTTGTTCACAAAAAATGGGCCGGCATCTAAACTTACATTCTTGCATTTCAAATAAATATACCAAGAGAATGAAGAAAATTTGATAATAGGAGTAAATTAGAAAGTTGCTTAAAATTTCATGCTCAATCTGAATCACGAAAGAAAAATTTTGGGTACAGTGTCCCTTTAAGTATACAGATCATAATTTCGATTATTTGTTCCTTCAAGGGTATGCAAAGTTATTATTACCTACAATTTAGTTACATGATTTATAGCATCACATGTTACCATCAATCTTAAAAGTAGAAATATCTCCTAAATCCCAATTTTTTTAATTTTTCTTTTTTTATATTTATGAATTGACAAAAATGTCAACAAAGTTATATCTGAGTTTGTCGGGTTTACAGCAGGTATTACAAGATGAATGTAAATGTGATCGCTTGAGCGCAATCGCGATTTATGCTAGAATGATTACCGCATGCTCAGAGCTCTTGTTAACTGTTACGCGAAACAAAAAAGTGTCACAAAACCTATCAAAAATACAATACAAAGTACACTTACACATAATAACACAATCTAATGAAAATTTTGTAAAATAATATTGCACACAAAAGTTATAAGGACTCAAAGATTTCAAGTCTCAGGTGTTAGAAAAAAGGCAGGCAAAGAGCTTTAACTTAGAGATACATACATATACATGTCTAGAGATGTATATGTATGTTTATTTATTTATATATATATATATATATAATGTATATGTATATATATGTGTGCACATATGTAATTATGTATTTATATGTGTATATATGTATTTACAGACATATATACACATATAAACACATAAATACATTTGTACACATATATAGACATATATAAATATATATATAGGCATCCAACAAAAAACAGCAATGAACCAGGATTTTCATCAAAGCATAAGGTCAATTTAAAAAAAAAATAAAAAAAAAATATATATATATATATATGTGTGTGTGTGTGTGCATTGGAGCGCCAGGACCGTCTCCTAAAGTTGATTCACCTGCGGGATCAGGGCACCACCAGTGCAGAGCTTGCTCAGGAATGGCAGCAGGCAGGTGTGAGTGCATATGCATGCACAGTGAGACGAAGACTTTTGGAGGATAGCCTGGTGTCAAGCAGCGCAGCAAAGAAGCCACTTCTCTGCAGGAAAAAAATCAGGGACAGACTGATATTCTGCAAAAGGTACAGGGATTGAACTGCTGAGGATTGGGGTAAAGTTATTTTCTCTGATGAATCCCCTTTCCGATTGTTTGGGGCATCCAGAAAAAACCTTGAAGCGGTGAGCGCTACCATCAGTCCTGTGTCATGCCAACAGTAAAGCATCCTGAAACCATGCATGTGTGGGGCTGCTTCTCAGCCAAGGGAGTGAGCTCACTCAAAATTTTGCCTAAGAACACAGTCATGAATAAAGATAAAGAATGGTACAAAAACATCCTCAAAAAGGAACTTCGCTCAACCATCCAAGACAGTTTGGTGATGAACAATATCTTTTCCAGCTCGATGGACCACCTTGCCATAAGGCAAAAGTGATAACTAAATGGTTTGGGGAACAACACATTGAAATTTTGGGTCCATGGCCAGGAAACTCCCCAGATCTTAATCCCTTTGAGAACTTGTGGTCAATCCTCAAGAGGTGGGTGAACAACCCCCCCCACCACTAATTCTGACAAACTCCAAGCATTGATTATGCAAGAATCTGCTACCATCAGTCAAGATGTGGCCCAGAAGTTGATTGATAGCATGCCAGGGCGAATTGCAGAGGTCTTGAAAAAGAAGGGTCAACACTGCACTAAGAAATAATTCTATAAATAAAGCCACAATTGTAGGGAGTCTCCCTAAATCCCGAATACAAGCATAGAACATAAAAAGAAATTTTGATGTGTGAAAACACACCAAAAAGGTTTCAAAACTGAGGCGCTAAATGAGCTTAATTTATGCAGTATTCGGCTGTAAAATAGTTAAAAATATTTATTTAATGATAAAAAGCATAAATAATAATAATTAATAATAATTGGATATTTGTATAGCGCACAACCTCAAACTTAATAGACTCGTGGCACTGATAACAGGTATTATTAAAAAAGGTTTAAAAACATTCACATATAGAAATGGGTAAATACAATAAATCAATGTATATACACACAGAAACCAGCATACATATGAGAGGCAATGATGAAATTACAACAAAGTCCAATGGACAAATCTCATATTATCCTTTATTGAAGGAGCAGCAATGCACTACTGGGAGCTAGTTGAACACGTCAGTAAGCCAATGACAAGAGGCGTATATGTGCAGCCACTTTTCAGCAGCTAGCTCCCTCTCCATGAGCCTACCTAGGTATGCTTTACAACAAAGGATATCAAGTGAACAAAGCAAATTAGATAATAGAATTAAATTGGAATGTTGTTTAAAATCTATTCGAATCATGAAGGAAAAGTACTTGGGTTTCATGTGCATTTTACTGTATTTAAATGCCAAATCTTTATTTTATAGAGCAAAATGAATAATCTAACCACTCCGCAGTTGTGTATGTGTTGCAATACAAAAATACATTTGCGCACGTGCACACACACACACACATATATATATATAGCTGCCAGGGTGCTAGTGGGTATTACATAATGGTAGCAAAAACTTGCACTCACTGGTCTTTCCAAATGCCAAACATTCACAATAAATATTTGGCATTTGGAAAGACCAGTGAGTGCAAGTTTTTGCTACCATTATATATATATATATATATATATATATATATATATATATATATATATATATATATATATATATATATATATACACACATATTAAGACATGTATGTATCTCTATGATAAAGCCCTTTGCATGCCTGAGACCTCATATGTTTAAGCCCTTACAACTTTTTTATGCAGTTTTTACTAGCTAGTGTTTTGTGCAACTTTTTAGTCACGTGTAACAGTTAACCAGAGCTCTTAAGTTGTGCTACCCCAATGCGCATTAAATTCAATTCAACTCAAGCAAACATGTTTATTTTCAACTTGTAAAATTGGAAAGTGTCTTTAAACTACATGCTCTATCTGAATCATAAAAGTGTATTTTAACTTGAGTGTCCCTTTAAATTTGTTGTTTACATTTTTAAAAAGAAGTGTAACATTTTAGTGTACATAAAGAAAAAGATGCCTCCATATTATAACCTAGTAGGGATGGGTGAAAGTACAATTTGTTTAGTCAATTTTTTTATACAAACAAATGTCGATAAGGACAAAAACCTCTTTAACATTTGTTTTCCAATGTTCACAATTTTGAATATCCACATTTGAAATTTTGAATGTAACATTAGATTTTACAAATACAATTCAGAAGTTCAATAGTTCATGTGGTAGGCACTTTAGTAAATTGATACATAATAGATACAAATATATTGTTTGTAAATAGTTCTCATAATTCAAATATTACATTTAAAGATAGCATTAGATATAATATAATGTTAAAGAATGTTAGAATGTTGTGAAAACATTCTAAATTCAAAAAGAATGAACAAACAAATGTGATAAAATTTGTTTCATTTTTTTGAATGTTGCGAAACATCACCCATTCCTACAACCTAGGTTTCCCTCTCAACTGAATCCAATTATGGACAATTATAAATGAGTCACTAGATTGCACAGCCAATGAGTGTGTGTAACATAGTAATGTTAAAGGAATAGTCTAGTCAAAATTAAACTTTCATGATTCAGATAGAGTAGGCAATTTTAAGCAACTTTCCAATTTACTCCTATAATCATCTTTTCTTCGTTATCTTGGTATCTTTATTTGAAAAAGCAGGAATGTAAGCATAGGAGCCGGCCCATTTTTGGTTCAGCATCTGGGTAGCGCTTTCTGATTGGTGTCTAAATGTAGCCACAAATCAGCAAGCGCTACCCAGGTGCCAGTGACGTGCGGTGAGGTCAGAGACTGGTGAGGCACTTGACACATTTTTTCCTTCATGATTCAGATAGAGTAGAAATTTTAAGCAATTTTCTAATTTACTCCTATTATCAATATTTCTTCATTCTCTTTGGATCTTTATTTGAAAAAGCAGGAATGTAAGATTATGAGCAGGCCCTGGGTAGTGTTTGCTAATTGGCAGCTACATTTAACCACCAATCAGCAAGAGCTACCTAGGTGCTGAACCAAATATGGGCTTACATTCCTGCTTTTCAAATAAAGATACCAAGAGAACAATGAAAATTTGATAATAGGGTTACATATCCCTTTAAGGGTCCTAAGAATGTGATCTAGACCATTTGAAAATGTGAATCTAGCAGAATAAGCTTTTTTTTTTAAAAAAAAAAAAAATTAAATGTGGGGCAACCATTTGCAAAATAAAAGATGATGAACATCGTTATCCTACTTTACTCCAAATGGACATTAGATTACCCAACACACAATGCGGCAGCTCAGCCTGCTTCCAAAAGGCTGAGCTGCAGAGACGGTTCATTCCTCAGCCGGTTCTCTGTAAACAGGCTATGAGGCTTCCAGCCAGGATTAGTGCCTTGCTTGAGTCAAACACTGACACTGACATATAACAGGTCACCCCAAACATGTATTACCGGTAGAGTCAGATTAGTGTTCGAACTTCTTGTCACAAGTGTCAGACTAAGAAGTGTTAGCCAGGCAGCAGAAGTCTTAGCCAGGCAGTGGCTGTCGGATGTACTCCGCTACAAAAAACAGGCTCTGACACAGTGCCACTCTCCTTCTTCCCTCTCAGGTGGGGTGGAGCACTGGCGTGAAGGGAACGTTGGATTGTGCATGCGCACTGCGCAGGGAGAGCTGCACATCTCCGGTCAAGTTCTGGTGCTGTCAATCACCAGGAGAACATATATGACTAGCGCTCATTGGCTCCCCTGCAAACTAAGAGGCCAAATTAGAGATGCCTCTTAAAGTCTCCTTTTTTTAGCCGTGCTGCAGCTACAAACCACCACCGGGTGACGCAACAGAGCGGCTAATGATAGAAGAGTATGCTACAAGATTGCGCAAAAGAGAGAAAGCTGACCCCTATGCTGCCTCTCTCTATTTTGCAATATAGAGGGGGGAAATGGGATTTTTTTTAAATAACATTTTATTTTTAATTTAAAAATGCCCCAAATGGCAGGTGCGGCAGTGCCTCACCTGCCTCCTATGACTGCACATCCCTGCCAGGTGCTGAACCAAAAATTGGTCGTCTCTTAAGCTTACATTCAAATAAAGATACCAAGAGAACAAAGAAAATTTGATAATAGGGGTAAATTGGAAAGTTGTTTAAAATTGAATGCTATATATTAATCATGATTTGCATGCATGCAATTTAAGCAACTTTCTAATTTACTCCTATTATCAATTTTTCTTTATGCTCTTGGTATCTTTATTTTAAAAATCTGGAATGTAAGCTTACAGTAAAAGAAAAAGTATTCCTGAACATTGGGACACAATGCCCTTTTCCAATATGGAGGACGGTACATCCGATTTCCGGTTTGGTAATATATTGCGGTATAAGAAGGGAACATGGACATGCACACATCATTCCTTGAAAAAGCTGATCCAGTGAAACGTACGTCGGAACTATTAACACTAATCTCTCCAGTGCGTCTCTACATTTGCCTGCACACCGGGGGGAGGAGCGACTCACACTGGTAACACTGGTAACAAGGGTGGACGGTTTTGCAGTTAAACTTCTGCTTTCCTATCCACTAACATCCAGTATCTGGGTCTGCTCTTCTGAGTAATAACGTATATATTGTTACTCATTTGTCCTATGTGAAGGGTGTTCTGTGTGCATTTGTGATGCTTGTTATGCTTTTAATAAATTCTATATATTTTATCATACTTGCGTGAGAGTAACTGTTTACCCACCAGTATAAAGTGGGTGTGCGCATTTCCCTGAGCTTGGTTAAAGATCCAACCAATGTGAGTAATCACTCGTGAACAAGTGTATCATATTTCCTGAAAGTTGTCACAGAATTACACTATGTTGTGTACTTTGTTTCTTTTTCTTTGAGAGCACGTAAAAGAACACAAAAGGCTGGAGACTCTAAAGAAGAGCGAACATATCCTTATATATGAACTTTTATTCATTTTTGTATGTTTGTGTTATCACATTTATTTCACATTTTTTTCTTTTTGTGATATTTTGGTATATTTATTTTATACTTTTGTTTGTTATTATACCTATGTTTTAAGTGCACTGTTATAAATCACTAAGGTTCACTTTGTACACACAAAGTTGATTAATTGAGAAATTGTTATAAGCACTATCGTTATACTATATCTACACTGTGTGTGGCTGATGAGCCTGAATTGAGAAAACACGTTGTTAAATTATCACTCTGAATTTTGACTCAGTAAGTATATTGACTGTATATTTTTGAATTCACGTTTGCCTAGAGGGTGCAGTATTAGATTTTGACAAATTGATTATATATAAGGGAGGTGAGAGTGCATAGTGAATAATATACTGTGTAGAGCAAGAGTTGAGGACTTTTCACTTTTGACGTATTTATTCACCTAGTATATTAATATGTCCCTATTCCACAATAGACGCACTACTGCATCTTGTGCTGATGATTTTTTTTATAATACTGAGCTCACTGTTGAAACTCTTGATAGCTTATTGAGAGAAGTGGAGAAATATATGATTAAAGAAACTAAATATCATTTGGAAATAGTGACACTGGAGAAATATTTGAAAGAACAGATCACCCCTAGGGGATTACGTATCTTTAAAAATCCAACATTTGGCCAAGATAATTTAATGTTCATGACTAAATGGAACCATATTCTAGAGGAGTGCACTAAGAAATTAATGTATCTCATCATAAGCGAAAGAAAAAAACTACTAGATGAAGTTAATGAGGAAATTAATATGCTACAACAAAAGATTATTCCTCATATGGGTAATAAAAGTTATGTGGATCTTTCACAGAAAATAGCAGATAATGTAAACCTATTAAAGAAAGAAATAAAGAACACTAAAAGAAACAAGTATTTTAGGGATTATGAGGATTATAAGGAGAGGAAAGAAAGAAATTACAAAGCTAAAAACAGAAGGGTGAACACTCATAATAACAACAACAATAAGAATAGGGATTACAGCTACCAGAAAGAGAATGGGTCCATGCACACTAACAGAAATATAAACAAAAGTAGCACAATGAACAGACATAATTACAACACATTGGCGCAAAAAGAAAGGTAGAACTATTATACACATAAAAATGAGGACAATCCCCGTCAAGGATACAGACCAAATGATAACCAGTATGGGATGGGAGGGAATCAATTCATGCACAATAGGGGTAACCATTATAGATCTGAACGACAGAGGAGAGAGGAAAATGGTTGGCAACAACCAAAGAATCCCTTAAAAAAATCAAAGAGTACATTATCAAAATGAAACCACCACCCATAACAGATTTGATGAATTAACAAGATTCAGCTCTGAGGATGAGGAGGTTTTTTTAGAGACCGGGAAAAGAAGGTATACCAGAATGGACTCAGACCTGTTCAACAAAAGAAGGAAAAATATGGACAGGGTAGAGCATTAAATGATAAACAAAATAAATTAAGATCCAATGAGAATAGCAAGACAAGTAAAGGCATTTTTAATCTATCCAATACTGTATCATCAGAGGCACAAGTATCTGTTTTAAACAAAGGATTGAATTTTGCCCCTAGTCATAGAATCAATAAATTTGATACTTTTATAGGAGTACAAAAATTCATACGTAATTTATGCATTAAGAAGTATTTTTCAAACAGTCCAATAATAAAAAACGTCTCTATGGAACCTATTAGGTATAGACATGTAGAAGTTTGTAATAAATCCTTCTTTAACCCTACACAATGCAAATCAGCACCTATGGAAACCTTCTTAGAACTGGTCCATAGGGATATTAAAAATCTGAAAATAAACTACAAATCTAATTTAACCAATGAGGAGCAAGTAGCATTGACAGAATTAAAAGATAATGACAAGATAGTGATCAAGCCTGTGGACAAGGGCGGAGGGACGGTGATAATGGACAAGACTAAGTATGATGGGGAATGTCATAGACAACTTAATGACATTAACATATACCATAAGTTAGATTCAAACCCAGTTCTTAAATATAAAAAAAGACTAGAAAAATACCTAAAAAAAGATCTGAACGAGAATATTCTAAATAAGAAAGAATACTCTTATATTAACAATCAATTCCCTAAGACTCCCACATTCTATGTATTTCCGAAGATTCACAAAGATCTATACAACCCCCCAGGTAGACCCATTGTATCGGGGGTTAATTCGTTGACTAGTAATCTTTCAGCATACATAGACCAATTCTTACAAACATATGTTAAAGGGACTAAGTCATTTCTGAAGGATACAATCAGTATCTTGAATCATCTATTTATTGTTGCTCATTTGTCCTCTGTGAAGGGTGTTCTGTGTGCATTTGTGACGCTTTTTATGCTTTTAATAAATTCTATATATTTTATCATACTTGCGTGAGAGTAACTGTTTACCCACCAGTATAAAGTGGGTGTGCGCATTTTTCTGAGCTTGGTTAAAGCTCCAACCAATGTGAGTAATCACTTGTGAACAAGTGTATCATATTTCCTGAAAATTGTCACAGAATTACACTATGTTTTGTACTTTGTTTCTTTTTCTTTGAGAGCACGTAAAAGAACACGAAAGGCTGGAGACTCTAAAGAAGAGCGAATAAATCCTTATATATGAACTTTTATTCATTTTTGTATGTTTGTGTTATCACATTTATTTCACATTTTTTTCTTTTTGTGATATTTTGGTATATTTATTTTATAGTTAAAGGGATTGTATAGTCAAAATTAAACTTTCATGGTTCAGATAGAGCATGCAATTTAAGCAATTTTCTAATTTACTTCTATTATAAATTTTTCTTTATTCTCTTGGTATCTTTATTTTAAAAATCTGGAATGGAAGCTTACAAGCCGGCCCATTAGCGATTGCTGATTGGTGTCTAAATGTAGCCATCCAATCAGCAAGCGCTACCCAGATGCTGAACCAAAATGAGGCCGGTTCGTAAGCTTACATTCCAGCTTTTTTAAATTAGAAAGTTGCTTAAAATTGCATGCTCTAGCTGAATTATGAAAGTTTATTTTTGACTAGACTATCCCTTTAAAGTGAAAGTCAATCCTAAACAATTTTTTAGCCGTGGGCTGCGGTAGCAGCTAAGAACGGCGATCGATTGAAACAAATAAAGGAGCTTTCTACATTTAGTATCTTATACTTCATGAATGAAAGTCCCCTTTATTTGTTTCAATAGTCAATCCTAGCGTTTGTAAAATGCTAAGATTGACTTTCACTTTAAACATTTTATAGTACAATCTCAATGTGTTTAAGGTTCCTTTAAGAGATAAATAACGGGCAAAGCAACAAATAACTTAGTACAAAGTATGCATTCTTTACTGTACATAATTATTTCATTAATACATTACCTGAAAGGGATGATTTAGTACTCACACATTACCTAGACAGTCTTAACCAAGCAGTGAACGTTTGAAAATCTAGTCCCACGGAATGTAATGAACTTTTTAATATACAGGCCCTGGACAAAATTAAACTATTTTTTGAAACTGTGAAAAGGAGGAATTTTATACATTTTAGGTTTCCTTTAATACTTCTAACAAATGTGAATTGGGTTAAATGCATTTATAATAACATATGACAGTACCTTGTATTCTCAAGTGAAAGGGAAATAAGTTTGCAGCTTGCTAAATATAGTCCTGCTAATGTCAACTGCACATAGTCTGTAAGTAAGTAAGCATATTTTTTGGAGAGAGGAAGCAGCTGGCTTGCAACAAGGAAAGTGTAGTGATTAAGCAGGTTCTGTATTCCCTTGCTAAACCTTAGCCCAGACTGATTAGCAGAGCCATATGGTCAGGTGTAAATAGCATTCTTGTTTAGAGGAAAGCTGAGCTCTGTCAAAAATAGACAGTGGTGTAGATAAACTAAGTACCCTCTACAGCCGTTATGTTATTCATAGACCCCATTCAAAAATGTGCACACCTCTCCATTCATTAGTGAAGGCGCTGCACAAAATAACATAGGGATTAGGGTCAAATTCTCTAAAGCTGTCTGGGCTTATGAGATCCTCTAAGAATTCTTGCCAGTGCCAGGAAGCCCATGCTGGAATTCTGTAAAGGCAGTTTTTTACATTGATAACAGTGTGTCATGCAAAGGGATGCTCCCTTCTTTTAAAGGGATATGAAACCTAAAAAATGTTTTTTTGTGATTCAGACAGAGCATATCATTTTATTTATTTTATGTTTTTATCAAATTTGCCTCTTTCCCATGATATTCTGTGTTGAAGAGATACCTAGGTAGGCATCTGAAGCAACATTTAGCCACCAATAAGCAAGCGTAACCCAGGTTCTGAACCAAGAATTGGTTGGCTCCTAAGCTTTACATTCCTGCTTTGTAAATAAAGATAGCAAGAGAACGAAGAAAATGTTATAATAGGAGTAAATTAGAAAGCTTAACATTGCATGCTCTATCTGAATCATGAAAATTGGTTTTAAAATCCCTTAAATAGAAAAACACTTGGATATGGAAATGAAGGCTTTTATAAGCTGAAAAAAGAGTGATCTGATTTGCATTGTCTGCTATATCGCAACTTGCAGGGACAGCCCCTTTATTTATAAAATTCCCTGTGGGCCGCCCCTGCGAGTGTTGTCATGGTTTTCCATGTTTTAATCTGGCAAACTTTTGATTACCGGGAGAACCCTTAAGGCCAGATGATCTAAGAGGTCTCGTTAGTACGACCAGGTCCCTCTAAGAATTTTAGAAACACAAACTTTACATTGAGAGATGTTTGTCTCCCTATGCAGGGTTCTGTATGTGAAGAAGAGACTTCTAATATTACTGTATAAGGTCTGAAAAAAAATCGCCAAAATGTTGTGCTTCGTCTCTTCATGGTGGCGATGTTTTGATCATTGGGCCCTAAGCGTCTGATGATCTAAGCCTCACAAGTTCAGTTGTGGTTTTTCAAGCTGATCTGGTGGAAATATCTTAAAAAAAGGGCAGTCTCTGCGAGTGGCAAGATGTCTCCTATTGAAAGTAATGGAGCTTGCTGGAAAGGGACACTTTGCTCAATAGATCTATCTAAATTTCCTTTAATTGTTTAAACTTTACATTTAAAGATACATATTTCAGAACCACTCCAATGCAAAATAGTTAATAGATACATGGGTAATAGGACTGAATTTATTTATTTTAAAAAAAATTAGAGAAACAATTTAAAGGGACAGGATTTCTGGGACAGGGAGGTAGGGGGGACTTGTGTACACCACTCTTCAGTGTTTGGTGAGTGGAGCTGTGGCAAGAGGGTGTGCCTTGGGCATGTTATGATGTACCATAGCATATATATAGGCAGACCAAAGCAGTCCGTGAATACCTGGAGGTTTGCCCTGAAGATGGAGGCTGCAGTAGACAGACCTCCCAACCTGTGAAAATCCAGTAAGATCTAGGACAAATCGAAAGTATTAACTATCACCTAGATTACAAGTTTTGCGCTATAGAGGGTAGTTAATGAACGCAACAAAAGTTGCGTTATTTCACCCTTCATATCGCTGCCTTTACAAGTTTTAGAAAAGCTGACATGTGCGTGCGATATGGTTGCGTTGAGCTCCATACCGCACAAAATCCAAGCGCTGCTTTGATGTGCGCGTGCACGCTTTCCTCATAGATATCAATGGGGAGAGCGTGTTAAAAAAAAAACACCTGTGATCGTTGAATGAAAAGCTCCGTAATGCAGCCCCATTGATGTCTATGGGGAAAAAAATGTAACGATTAAACCTAACACCCTAACATAAACCCCACGTCTTAACACCCCTAATCTGCCCCCCACCGACTTCACCGACACCTACATAATGTTATTAACCCCTAATCTGCCGCTCCCGAAATCGCTGCCACCAAAAGAAATCTATTAACCCCTAATCTGCTGCTCCCGATATCGCCGCCACTATACTAAAGTTATTAACCTTTATTCCCCCACACCCCAACATCGCCCACACTATAATAAAGATATTAACCTTTATTTTGCCACTCCCCGAAATCGCCGCCACTAAATAAAGTTATTAACCCCTAAACCTCTGGCCTCCCACATCACTACCACTAAATAAACCTATTAACCCCTAAACCATCAGCCCACCACATCGCAACAACCTAAATTAAACTATTAACCCCTAAACCTAACTGTAACCCTAACCTTAAACCTAACTCCCCCTAACTTTAACATAATTAAAATAGAGCTAAATTAAAGTTACAATTATTAACTAAATAATACCTATTTGAAACTAAAAACAAACTTACCTGTGAAATAAAACCTAAGCTAGCTACAATATAAATAATAGTTATATTGTAGCTAGCTTAGGTTTTATTTTTATTTCACAGGTAAGTTTATTATTATTAACTATTTACTAACTACCTTGTTAAAATAAATACAAAATACCTGTGAAATAAAACCTAAGCTGCCTCAAACTAAAACCTACCATTAAAAAAAATAAAAAACACTAAAATTACAAAAAATAAAAAAACCTACCATTTCAAAAAATAACAAATGAAATTATCCAAAATAATAGCAATTATTCCTGTTCTAATACCATGTTAAAAAGAAAAAATCACCCAAAAATAAAAAACCCAAATGTATAATAAACTACCAAGGGCCCTTAAAAGTGCCTTTTGTAGGCCCTTAAAAGGGCCTTTTGTAGGGCATTGCCCTAAAGAAATCAGCTCTTTTCCTACAAAAGAAAAACACACACCCCCTAACAGTATACAAACCCCCACCCCCCAAACCCACAAAATAAAAATAAAGTAAAACCTAATCTACCCATTGCCCTGAAAAGGGCATTTGTATGGGCATTGCCCTTAAAAGGTCATTCAGCTCTTTTGCTGCCCATTAAAAATAAAAAATGTCTATTCTAAAAAAAAAAAACACCCCAAAACGAAAAAAAAAAATTACACAAAAAAAAATAACAAACGAATTATCCAAAATAATAACAATTATTCCTATTCTAATAACCATTTTTAAAAAAAATACCCCAAAATAAAAGAAACCTAATCTATAATAAGGCCTTCCTTTTGTAGGACATTGCCCTAAAGAAATCAGCTCTTTTTCTAAAAAAAAATACAAAGACCCACTAACATTACAGACCCCCCCCAAACCCACAAAATAAAATAAAAAAAATCTATTGCCCTTAAAAGGACATTCAGCTCTTTTTCCTGCCCTTTAAAGGGCATTCAGCTCATTTAAGAAATGCCCAACCCCTAATCTAAAATAAAAACCCACCCAAAAAACTTAAAAAAACACTAACCCCTCTTTAGGTACTCACAGTTGCTGAAGTCCCGCTTGAACGATCTTCATCCCGGCGGCTCCATCTTCATCCAGGCGGCTCCATCTTCATCCATCGCAAAACCGGCATCTTCTTCATCCCTGCGGAGGCAGAGCGGCGATGCATGGAGGCAGAGGTCCAAGGCAGATTGGGTTTTTTAGGTAGTTTTTTTTTATTTTGTGGGTTGGGGGGGGGGGGGTTGGGTTTTGTATTTTGGATAATTACGTTTGTTATTTTTTTGTAATGGTAGTTTTTTTATTTTTTGTAATTTTAATGTTTTTAATTTTTTGTAATGGTAGGTTTTTTTTATTTTTGTAATGTTAGGTTTTAATGTAAGGCAGCTTAGGTTTTATTTCACAAGTAAGTTTGTATTTATTTTAACTAGGTAGTTAGTAAATAGTTAATAACTATTTACTAACTAGTCTACCTAGTTAAAAAAAAAAAAAAACTTATCTGTGAAATAAAAATAAAACCTAAGCTAGCTACAATATAACTATTAGTTATATTGTAGCTAGCTTAGGTTTAATTTCACAGGAAAGTATGTATTTAGTTTTAAATAGGTATTATTTAGTAAATAATTGTAACTTTAATTTAGCTCTATTAGGGGGTGCTAGG
Organism: Bombina bombina; assembly: GCF_027579735.1. Lineage (NCBI taxonomy): Eukaryota > Metazoa > Chordata > Amphibia > Anura > Bombinatoridae > Bombina > Bombina bombina. The sequence continues at coordinate 507,456,583 of NC_069503.1, read as the reverse complement.
GTTACGGTTAGGGTTAGGTTTAGGGTTAGGTTTAGGGGTCAATAGTTTAATTTAGGTTGTTGCTATATGGGGGGGCTGGCGTTTTAGGGGTTAATAGGTTTATTTAGTGGTAGTGATGTGGGAGGTCAGAGGTTTAGGGGTTAATAACTTTATTTAGTGGCAGCAATGTTGGGGAGCGGCAGAATAGGGGTTAATATATTTATTATAATGTGGGTGATGTTGGGGTGCGGGGGAATAGGGGTTAATAACTTTAGTATAGTGGCGATGATGTCGGGGAGCGACGGAATAGGGGTTAATAAATTTTATTAGTGGCGGCGATGTCGGGAGAAGCAGATTAGGGGTTAATAACTTTAAAATAGTGTTTGCGATGCGGGAGGGCTTCGTTTTAGGGGTTAATAGGTAGTTTATGGGTGTTTAGTGTACTTTGTAACAGTTTAGTTATGAGTTTTATGTAACAGTTTTGTTGCCTAGAACTCATAACTACTGCTCTCAGATGGCAGTACGAAACTTGTCGTTATAGGGTGTAACGCAAACTTTTTAGCCTCACCGCAAAACTTGTAATGGCAGCGCTATAGAAATCCCATGAAAAAATGCAATTTTTTTGAGTGCGGGACTGACGTTGCGTTACAGGCTAAAAGACTTGCGGCCATTTTTTTTAGAGTTAAAACACGAACGCACAACTTGTAATCTACCTATATATATTTAATCCCTTTGTGTGGATTAAACACATATTTGTTAAGTAATAAATTACTTAAACTCATTAGAGTATTTTAATATAGCACAAAGTATGTCTCTTTAAGACCTGACTGAAACATTAAGACAGTTAATATATCCCAATAAAATGAACAAAGCTTTTTCCTGTTTTCCAAGAAAATGTTAAAGTTCTTTTTATGTAAGTGCCCTGATCCGTGTTCCCCCATGTAACAGTTTTGTCTGAGAGGACAAGCAGATTGGCTTGTTTCTATTGGTCTCTAAGTAATTTAACTTCAGGGACTTGGGAAATAACTTATGACTTTGCAGTTGTATCTGTAGCAGCTGCAGAGAGGCTGGAAAAATAATTTCAGCCTTGTCATAGGCATTCTGCTAATGGGTAATTCTGTCTTTATTCCAGGAAGTATATGCAACATGAAGAAAAGTAGTGATTTATTTTTACTATTTAAAGGGATAGTCAACTTGAATTATTAAAATGATAGATAATCCCTTCTCCCAGTTTTTCATAACCAACACAGTTATATAAATATACTTTTTACCTCTGTGATTAACTTGTATCTAAGCTTCTGCATACTGCCCCCTTATTTCAGTTCTTTTTTTACAAACTTGCATTTCAGCCAATCAGTGATGACTCAAAAATAGCTCTACGGCAGCGAGCCCAATGTTATATATGGCCACATTAACTAGCACTGTCTATCTGTGAAAAGTTAATAAAATGTACTGAGATAAGTGACGACCTTCAAGGGCTTAGAAATTAGCATATGAGCCTTCCTAGGTTTATCTTTCAACAAAGAATACCAAGAGAACAAAGCAAATTTGATGATAAAAGTAAATTGGAAAGTTGTTTAAAATCGAATGACCTATCTAAATCGTAAAAATTTAATTTTTACCAGACTGTACCTTTCATTTCTTGCATATAACCCCTGTAAATGAATCAAAAGTATAGTGAAATCAGCTCCAGAGCAGCAATTCACTACTGGGAGCTAGCTGAATGCACCTAGTAAACCAATGACAAGAGGGATATGTTTGTAGCTATTAATCACCAGCTAGCTCCCAGTAGCGCATTACTGCTCCTGAGCTTACCTAGGTATGTTTTACAGCAAAAGATAACAAAGAAACTAAGTAAAGTCTCCTAAAATCATGTCCTCTGCACCATGAAAGTTTACTGACTTTCATGTCCCTTTAAATAAATATTCTGTTTTCTAGTTCCATCCAAGTGGATTTTAAGAAGACGTACATTTGTTTCTTTCCGAATAAAAATTTATAAAAAAACAACAACATACTTTTTCCTAAACGAATATCCAATAATTAATTTGTTTTCTTTAAATTACCATTAGGGGTTAAATACTTACCTCTAGCATGCTGGACAGCCGCTCTTATCCCGACCCTTATTTTTGGAGCCCTGGATCACGCAGCACTAATAGGAGGCAGATCTCAGGGCCTGCATTAAAGAAGAAGATCCTTTAGCGCAGGCCCTGGGATCCGCTGCGCAGCAAACAAGAATTCGAAATATAGTACAAGATGAACTGAATTTTCAAATGACTCTCTGTTTTTTTTTTTTGCATTTTCCATACTGTCCCAACTTTTTAGAAATTGAAAAGCATAATGTTGAGGTTATTCCCCACCTCCTTTTACTCATGGGCGCCACCATGTTGAAATCTATCTTTCACTACATTCCAGTGCTGACCTGTTTGCACCTGTGCAGCAATTCTCCTTAAGATACATGTAGTGTAACCTAGGTTCCAAAATGGCAGCACCTGTGATTAGAGGGAGGTGCATGAAATGTATTTAAAAAACATTAAAGGGATATAAGTCCCAATTTTTTCTTTCATAATTCAAAGTTGGCAGCGCTGTATCACTTTAAGGGATCAAAGCTACCCACGTCCTCTGTAGATGAAAATTCTTCGGCTCCTCTCACCTTCAAAACAAAAGCTCACAATAGTGCAGCACTTTGGCTATTTCAATAGCCTTTTTTCAAAAGCAAAAATAAGAGTAGTCTAAAAACTGCTTGTTTTTAGACTACTCTTATTTTTGCTCTTGAAAAAGGGTATTGAAATAGCCAAAACACGTTGAGCTTTGTTCTTAAATAAATTATTCTGAAGATGTACCTGATGACGTCCTGCTGATGATTTTAACCCCTTAACGACCAAGGACGTGCAGGGTACGTCCTAAAAAACCTAGTAGTTAATGATCAAGGATGTACCCTGCACATCCTCAGGGTTTTCAAGCGCTGGAAGCGGTCGTGATCGCTTCCAGCCGCTTTCAGGGCATTGCAGCGATGCCTTAATATTGAGGCATTGTGCAATACCCTTTTTAAGCACACCGATGCAGAGAAGGTCAATCTCTAGCCCTCTCTGCATCGGCCAGCGATGGTGCCGTACGTTGGTGGCGTGGGAGGGATATGAAGGAGGCGGGTGTGTGGCCCATCCCTGAATCACTTCCTCTGAGAGTGGATCCTGTTTCAGCAGTGTGGCAAGGGCGTTCGGAGCGTGCAAGGGGGCAGAAGCGCGCGTGCACACGCTACTTAGTACAATACACTGCATAAGGGAAGGAGGGAGAGAGGGGGATAAGTCTTGAAAAAAAGGATCTTGGAGGGGGGTTTGGTATTGAGGGGGGCAGCTACACTATGTAAAATATGGCATTATTTAAAAAAATTAAAACAGCACAATTTTAGTGCAAAGTGGGTACTGGCAGACAGCCACCAGTACCTAAGATGGCTGCAAATAGGAAGAGGGGGGAGGATAAGAGAGCTGTTTGGGGGATCTTGGAGGTTGGGGGGTTAGGGGGGATCCTACACTGCAGAAATTATATATATTTTCTAAGATAAAAAAATATTTTAGTACTGGCAGACTTTCTGCCAATACTTAAGATGGCGGTGACAATTGTGAGGTGGAGGAGGGAAGAGAGCAGTTGGATGTGTCAGGTGGGAGGTTGATCTCTACACTAAAGTTAAAATTAACCCTACAAGCTAACTAATTAACCCCTTCACTACTGGGCATAATACAAGTGTGGTGCGCAGCAGCATTTAGCGTCCTTCTAATTACCAAATAGCAACGCCAAAGCCATATATGTCTGCTATTTCTGAACAAAGGGGATCCCAGAGAAGTATTTACAACCATTTGTGCCATAATTGCACAATCTGTTTTTAAATAATTTCAGTGAGAAATTAGTAGTAGAAGTTAGTGAAAAAGTTAATGTTTTCTTTTATTTGATCGCATTTGGCGGTGAAATGGTGGCATGAAATATACCAAAATGGGTCTAGATCAATACTTTGGGTTGTCTACTAAAAAAAATATATATATATACATGCGAAGGGTTATTCAGGGATTCCTGACAGATATCAGTGTTCCAATATAACTATCGCTAATTTTGAAAGACAAAAAGTGGTTTGGAAATAGCAAAGTGCTATTTGTTCTTATTGCCCTATAACTTGCAAAAAAAGCAAAGCACATGTAAACATTGGGTATTTCTAAACTTAGGACAAAATTTAGAAACTGATTTGCATGGGTGTTTTTTGGTGGTTGTAGATGTGTAAGATTTTGGGGGTCAAAGTTAGAAAAAGTGTGTTTTTTTCAATTTTTTTATCATATTTTATAGATTTTTTTTATAGTAAATTATAAGATATGATGAAAATAATGGTATCTTTCGAAAGTCCATTTAATGGCAAGAAAAACGGTATATAATATGTGTGGGTACAGTAAATGAGTAAGAGGAAAATTACAGCTAAACACAAACACCGCAGAAATGTGAAAATAGCCCTGGTCCTTAACGGTAAGAATTTTGAAAAATGGTCCGGTCAAGAAGGGGTTAAATAAAGGCTTATTTTTAACCGATATCCTGTGAGTATGCTCTAACTTGCGCCACCAAAAGTTGGATGAAAGTTGCTGCACTATTGTGAGCTTTTGTTTTGGAGGTGAGAGGAGCTGAAGGATTTTCATCTACAGAGGACGTGGGTAGCTTCAATCCCTAAAGTGATACAGCGCCGACGACTTTGCTACATATCTGTTTGGGAGAACCGGGGCTGGCAGCGAACACTGACAGGGAAGTGTGCTAACATTGAGTTTAATGCTATGTTTGTTATATTATAAAATTCAGATAGAGAATGCGATTTTAAAAAACTTTTTTTACTTCTATAACCAATTTTGTTCTCTTGGTATCGTTGGTTGAAAAGCAGGGACGTATGATTAGGAGCCAGCCCATTTCTGAAGCACTATATGGCAGCATTTTTGCAAGAATGTTATACATTCGCAAGAACACTAGATGGCAGCACTATTTCCTGCCATGTAGTGCTTCAGAGGCCAACCTAAGTATCTCGTCAACACAGAACAAAGCAAATTTGATAATAGTGAGTCAATCTGAAACTTTCTTAAACTGTTTGCTCTGTTTGAATCACAAAAGAAAATTTTTACACTCCCTAGAGCGGAGGTTTCCAAACTTTTCACGTTGGTGACGCACTTTTTAGACCTACTTCATTTTGCGACACAGTAATTCAGGTTTACTAGCAAACAGGAGGTTAAACTAACTTGTTTAAAGAGATACGGACACACACATAAATTATATAATAATGAAATGTATGTATAAGTAACAGTATGTATGTTCAAGAATAAAAAAAAGTTTAATATCACCAATAGCTACTTACTATTTTAATGGGATGTATGAGGTTGATGGGATGAACACAGTTTCTGAATATTTGGTGGAATATTAGATAAAGATACTCGCATTTCATCGTCAAGCATTTTTAAGCTTCCACTTCCTATACATATATCAAGAGCAGGAGCAGCAATGCACTACTAGCTGCAAAAAAAACACTTTGACTTCTGACTTCAGCTCAGCGTTTAAGCTGCTGCCCCCAACATTTTGCGAGTCTGACTGACTACTGCCCGCGCTGCAAACACACTGCTGTCCCACTCACTGAATACACGTGCAGTCACAAGCCGATTGAGGAGACTATACGTGCAGTCAGAAGCCAATGTGACGCCAATGGGAATAGTTTCAGTTCCTGCTAAGCTGCGCCAATAGGGTAAGATGATCTGTGACCCACTAGGTATCAATCATGTGTCAACCACAGCAGGCAGGCGGAAATTTGGAAACCAAAAAAAAATTTAAAAAGAATTTTAAATTAAAAAAAAATTGTGCTGAAGCTGGGACACACCTACACACTTCCGCCGACACACTAATGTGTCACGACACACAGTTTGGAAAGCACTGCCCTAGAGAGACTAAAAACCAAAATCTGTAACCTAGATTTTCAAAATGATGCACATTTCCTATAACAACAATTTAATATGAAGAATTTGTAGATTACAAAATGTGCTTTTTGGCTTACCTTGTGAGCATGGGACATGCACAATTTGTATGATTAAATTTACCTGAGCTTGCAACGTTCTTCACAGTGTTCTTAGTGCACAAACTTATTTGCATCCCAAACTAGACATGGCAAAATAAATCAGGAACATACATTGACCAGGCTTTTTCAAGGGGTAATTATGCTAACAAAATGCCAGTGTCAAATGATTTTAAAACACAGTTTTTTGCAATGACCTGCTTAAAGTGAAGGTTAATTTAGATAATTTGTGTTGTGAAATAAAGTTATTTTTATTTTTACAAGACGTTGTTCCCACGAACTTGTTTTTAATCAGTTTTTATTATACTTGGAGGATTTTGCACACAGTGTGTTATCAACACCTGCATCACTGTGTAATTCAGCCTACTGGGTTAGGCTACCTCTAATACAGTTTAAAAGCCTGCTAGAGCCAAGACCACATTTACTATCTGTGATCCTGTTGGGAGAGCAACATATTCGGTCTCCTTCTTAAAAACCCAAAGAGCGGATCAACACCTGCGAGAGTGGGAGTCAGCTGGACGACTCTAAAGGTTCCAGAAGGCGATTGTGACACTTCTCAAGTGTCTGGGAGCTTGTAAGTACCAGCTATACTTGCGCATTTGGGGCTTGTTTAATCCACTGATCTTGCACTATGGTGGCGCCTTCTTTTTTATTTCAAATTTCTACGTTTTTTGCAATGACCTGCTTAAAGTGAAGGTCAATTTAGATAATTTGGTGCACGGTTATTAATAATCCTATTAAAAACAAGGGCACTTTCATTCATCAAAATTGACATTTCACTCGTTTTCTTCAAATACTTACCTTTTAATCCTGACAGCCGCTGCAGCGCTTCCTCTGCCCGTCGCAAGTCCTCTTCGCGGGTCCAAAATGATGGATGGAGGAAGCCGGATTCGTCATTTCTGACCTATGAAGAGGCTTCCGACGGCTGGGGGAATCGCTGTGGTCCTTTAAAGAAACCATATTTAAAAATCACTTATCTTTACTGATATTTTTAAAAGAACAAAAATGCTCCAGAATAATTCTGCTTTTTACAAAACAATATTATTTATTTATTAAAGGGACACTGAACCCAAATTTTTTCTTTTGTAATTCAGAAAGAGCATTCAATTTTAAACAACTTTCTAATTTACTCCTATTATCAAATTTTCTTCGTTCTCTTGCTATCATTATTTGAAAAAGAAGGCATCTGAGCTTTTTTTTGGTTTCAGTACTCTGGACAGCACTTTTTTATTGGTGGATGAATTTATCCACCAATCAGCAAGGACAACCCAGGTTGTTCACCAAAAATGGGCCGGCATCTAAACTTACATTCTTGCATTTCAAATAAAGATACCAAGAGAATGAAGAAAATTTGATAATAGGAGTAAATTAGAAAGTTGCTTAAAATTTCATGCTCAATCTGAATCACGAAAGAAATTTTTTGGGTACAGTGTCCCTTTAACATATTTCTGATGGTTTTTCTATTTATTTCTGAATGTTTGCTGTATTTTGCACAAAACCAGGATATTATTTTACTTGTATAATGGTCATTTCATCTGTTGAGTAATTCTCTATTTTCCTACGTCTAGACAGTGATTGCATTGGTTCTTATCTTCAGACATTAAGCAAATTAAAAGCAGGGCATGATTTTAGATATACAGAACATACGTAAATCTTCGTTAAATATTATCTTAATTCAGGTTGCTTTGAACATTTATAGCTTTTAATTTCCACACTGTTTCATCAAAGGAAGAGTAAAGTCAAAATTAAACTTTCTTAAAGGGACATTAAACTTGAGTACAGCTTCAGTAGCAGGGTTACTATTCACCATTCTATTGTTTGTTTTGAAAACAAATTGTGCCCCCTCTAAAAAATAAGTCATTTATCTATAGGAGAAAAATGTATTTGCAATAAGAGGTTTCCTTTAAGTGTGCATTTAGTACTCATATAATCTTTTTTAAAGGTTGTATGTCTCCTAAAAAATAAAATTAGTATAAATCACTGGTTTTCGAACTTGTGCTTAGGCCTCCCTAACAGGCCATATTTTCAGGATTACCTTGGGTTAGATAAAATAAATAACCATCGGCCAGATTACGAGTTTTGCGGTAAGAGGGGTGCGGTACTAACTGATTGGAACAGCCAATAGAATGCAAGCTGAATCCTTTTGGCTGATTGGATCAGCCAGTAGGATTGAAGTTCAATCCTATTGGCTGATTGCATCAGCCAATAGGATTTTTTCAACCTTATTTCCGATTGGCTGATAGAATTCTATCAGCCAATCGGCATCTAAGGGACGCTATCTTGGATGACGTCACTTAAAGGAACCTTCATTCGTGGGGTAGTCGTCGGAAGAAGAGGATGCTCCGCGACGGATGTCTTGAAGATGGACCTGCTCCGCTCCGGATGGATGAAGATAGAAAATGCCGTCTGGATGAAGACTTCTGCCCGTCTGGAGGACCACTTCTCCCGGCTTGGATGAAGACTTCTCCTGGCTTTGTTGAGGACTTCTTGCAGCTTCGATGAGGACTTCTGCCACTTTGTTGAGGATGGATGTCGGCTCTTCAAAACTGTAACTGGATCTTCAGGGGTTAGTGTTAGGTTTTTTTAAGGGTTTATTGGGTGGATTTTATTTTTAGGTTATGGCTTTTCAGCTGCAATAGAGCTAAATGCCCTTTTAAGGGCAATGCCCATACAAATGCCCTTTTCAGGGCAATGGGGAGCTTAGGTTTTTTTAGTTAGGGTTTTATTTGGGGGTTGGTTGTGTGGGTGGTGGGTTTTACTGTTGGGGGGTGTTTGTATTTTTTTTACAGGTAAAAGAGCAGATTTCTTTGGGGCAATGCCCCGCAAAAGGCCCTTTTAAGAGCTATTGGTAGTTTAGTTTAGGCTATGGGTTTTTTTTTATTTTGGGGGGGCTTTTTTATTTTCATAGGGCTATTAGATTAGGTGTAATTAGTTTAAATATCTTGTAATTTGTTTTTTATTTTGTGTTTTTTTTGTTGTAATTTAGGTAACTGTATTTAATTTAGTTAATTGTATTTAATTTAGGTAATTTATTTAATTGTAGTGTAAGGTTAGGTGTAAGTGTAAGACAGGTTAGGTTTTATTTTACAGGTAAATTTTGTATTTATTTTAGCTAGGTAGTTAGTAAATAGTTAATAACTATTTAGTAACTATTCTACCTAGTTAAAATAAATACAAACTTGCCTGTAAATTAAAAATAAACCCTAAGCTAGATACAATATAACTATTAGTTATATTGTAGCTAGCTTAGGGTTTATTTTATAGGTAAGTATTTAGTTTTAAATAGGAATTATTTAGTTATTAATAGTAGGTTATATTTAGATTTATTTTAATTATATTTAAGTTATTGGGTGTTAGGGTTAGACTTAGGTTTAGGGGTTAATAACTTTAGTATAGTGGCGGCGACGTTGAGGGCGGCAGATTAGGGGTTAATACATGTAGATATGTGGCGGCAATGTTAGGGGCGGCAGATTAGGGGTTAATAATATTTAACTAATGTTTGTGATGCAGGAGTGGGGCGGTTTAGGGGTTAATATGTTTATTATAGTGGCGGCAATGTCCGGACCGGCAGATTAGGGGTTAATAATTTTATTTTAGTGTTTGCGATGTGGGAGGGCCTCGGTTTAGGGGTTTATAGGTAGTTTATGGGTGTTAGTGTACTTTTTAGCACTTTAGTTATGAGTTTTATGCTACAGCTTTGTAGTGTAAAACTCATAACTACTGACTTTAGAATTCGTTACGAATCTTGCGGGATAGGCTGTACCGCCCTTTTTGGCCTAAAAAAAAAAGCTTGTAATACCGGCGCTATAGAAGTCCAATTGAAAAAAGACTTTACGAAAATTGCGGTACGGCCAAAAAAGTGTGCGGGACAGCTGTACCTACAACACTTGTAATAGCAGCGTTAGTAAAAAAGCAGTGTTATGAGCCTTAACGCTGCTTTTTTACTCATAATGCAAAACTCGTAATCTATGTTTACTAATCAGCTGATTATTCCACCTGTGTTCTAGTTTCAGAAAGCTTTAAAATCTGGCCTAGTTAGGGAATCCTGAGGAAAGGTTTGAAAACCAGTGGTATAAATGGTTGAAAAGTGTTTTCCAGTCCCCCAGGACCTTGCATTTCTATTAACCCCCAATCAGCCATGTAAATAATAAACCACCCAAAGCATTAACCCCTAACTGTTAGCTCCCAAACTGCATTTAACCCTAACCACTACTACACTCTTCTATTCACTTTTATGGGTTACAGTCCATTGAAACGTTATTAAAAAAAATCTAGGTTTTATTATCTTATATTAAAATTATTTTTTGTTTCAAAATCAATTTTTTTTCTATGAGTTACAAGCGACTGTCATGGGCTTTAACTTTGCCCTTAAATATGCTAATATTTGTATGAATTTGGAAGAACTTTTTATTTTTAATGAACAGTTTTTACAATATGGCACCACATGACATTGGAACACTGTATAATTGTGTGGCTTCTTTAATTGGTGCCACCAATCATATTACGCTCACTTCTTTTTAAAATAGCAAACAAAAACAGGGGCACCAAATAGCCAAGTACAGTTGTGTCAGAATTGTAGATGATAAAAAAACAGTGGATGAGCTCACGTGTAACATTGCACTGACTGAAGGTGCAAAAAAGGCAAGCGGGATTCTTACAGTCATCCAGCAGACTGATATCCTCAAGTCACCGATGTCAAGGTCAGCAATCCTCCGACCGTCATATAATATTGCTGCAGCACTCAAATGTGCTTGGTAGAGACGTGCTGGAGATTGCAGTGTACCAGCTCACTGATCCCAGGTCTCTCGAACTGCCAGTGGTCCGGTTCCGAATAGACCTAATTTCCAGGTCCTAGTGATCTCCTTAAAGTGATGATAACTTTCACCTTTTCAAAATGAGATCTGGAATGTTAGTGATATTTTAATTTGTCAGTTGTAATAAAGATGCGCTATAACTTATTTTTTACTATAGATATGAAATTCAAATATCCCTTGCTCCGCCGCCCACTTTAAAAGTACATTTTTCTGTGAGCAATAAGTTTGAATTGTTGTCCAATCAGCACCCTCCCTTTTGTGTGTCTTTTGATGTAGCTATAGAGCTGTTTCGACAACAATTCAAACCATAAGCTCACAGAAAAATTAACTTTTGAAGTGGGCTGCGGAGCGCAGGGAATTTGAATTTCATATATATATTTAAAAGTAAGTTACAGCTCATCTTTATTACAACTGATGAATTAAACTCTATCTAAGATATCACAAACATTCTGGATCTGATTTTAAAGGGGAGAGTTTATATTTAAGTATAAACTGCTGTGAAACAGTGTACACCACTAGGTGTCCCAAATTAGGGATAATAAAACATCTTCATTCGATAAAAACAAGTCAAATACAAATGTACACTGATAAAAGGATAAATATTTAGGTAAGACATGCAACAGGTTTCTGGGCCGTAGCCATTTCTGCAGGCACTGATCTATTTGGAACCGGATCACTGGCAGTTCGAGAGACCCAGCACATCTCTACCAAGCACATTTGAGTGCGACAGGAGTATCATATGAGCCAGTCTGAGGATTGCTGATATTGACGTTGGATATCAGTCTGCTGGATCACTGTGAGAATCCCGCTTGCCTTATTTGCACCTTCAATCAGTGCAATGTTACACGTGAGTGCAGCCACTGTTTTTTATCATCTACAATTCTGACACAACTGTACTTGGCACTGTGGCACCCCTGTTTTTCTGTGCTATCCACAGAGCGATGATCACTGGAGACGAACCATATCCCGCCATAGAGAGCTACTTGGGCCTAGATCTGTCTTATTTCCGATAAGACTTTTAAATTGTTTTTATATTTTATGAACTCTAATATTACACACTCATTTTGTGTGAATAATACTTTATTGACATTTATTTGTACACCAATTTTTTTAGTGTTACTTATTCCCATTTATATGGTGTTAAGTAAATTTTTGAGATACACATGGGCGCCCCCTATTTATTTCTGTTTTTTCTTTTTAAAATGCTTAAAGGGACAGTATACACCAATTTTTATATAACTGCATATAATAGACACTACTATAAAGAATAATATGCACAGATACTGATATAAAAATCCAGTATAAAACTTTTTAAAAACTTACTTAGAAGCTCTCAGTTTAGCTCTGTTTAAAAGGTTACTAGAACACCCACTGCAGGTGGGAAATATCAGTCACTCCCCCTTTCTTTGCATATAAAAAGACTCTTTACACAAACAGTAGCGAGCTGGAGTAGGTATACATTGGTATTCTCCTAAAACTTTGGGGCTTGGTTAGGAGTCTGAAAATCAGAGCATTGTTATTTAAACATAAGCAAAACTATCCATTTAAAATAAACCAACAACTTTATGGGCTATATAAATAGATCATCTACAAAACATTTATGCAAATGTAGCCCTTCCTGTTGAACATTTACACCTGTATACAGTCTGCAGGAGAAGTTGCCTAGGCAACTATTAGACTGGTTGGTCATGTGATCAAGTGAAACTGAAAGAAGAGTGTAAGACACAGGAGGAAGCAGACATGTCAGAGCAGTGAAGGTGTGTGTGTGAGGCCTGGCTGTGTGAGAGCTGCAGACTTCATCTTGTAAAGTAACAGCATCCCTCTGCTGATTTAGTGTATGCTGCCAGCTGCAGTCTGTCCCTGTTAGAGAGCTGTGGAGAAGAATGCAGACAAAGTAAATGACTGGCAGACCTTGGAGTTTTCTTTCAGCCTGTGCAGAATCCTGTCAGTGGTAAGAAGTATCCTCTCTCCTTGTCATACTGACAGGGCATTCTGTCCATCACATAAACTTATAAACAGCTCTTCCTGTGGATTGCAGTTTCCTATGAGCTGCAACTGTTTAAATGCATGTGGATTACCTTAAAGGGCCCCAACATTTATGTGCACCAACTGGTACCCATCAGCCATTAGGGTGAAGCCTGAGGGTGGGTTCGCAGGTGGTTTGGGAGGGTGCTGGGCCTGGTTAGAGAGAGTCGGTGTGTTAGTTAGCCACTGTATTTCTTGCCTTATTTTTATTTACCATAATCCTTTAATACATGTTCATACTGTTTTACTGTTATTACTGTGTGTGTTGTAGTTATTTATTATGTTCCTGTCTGGGAAACCCATTCTTGCCCTGGATGCCCAGTCAGGTGGAGGCACTGCCACAGTCATGTACCCCAACTCCCAGGTAGCGGAGACTCAGGATCAGCCTGCAGAGCACATGGAGGTAGCTGGGGTAAAGACCCACAGGGGTAATTGTGGGCCTAGGCCAAACCCCGTTACATTTGGTGGTACTGCTGAGATAAATTGGGGTACACCCAGTAAGGATCCGTTAATTCCCCGGCCCACACTCCCATTTGTAACAGATTGGGCCCAGCAACAGAAGGTACCATTGCATCATGCAGTGATGATATGCCAGGTACCTCCCTATAGTGAGATAAAACATGTCACCAAGTGCGTAGAGATTATACTGGGAATAGAGATGGCTACCATCAGAGACATCCTGCATGATTCATACGGTCAAACTTACATGTTAGTATATTCCCATGCAGATTTGAGAGGCCGTCATAGGCCTACATGTCTATACCTTCTTGAAACAGCTCCTGAAGGATGTCGCTTAGTGTACGCTCTCCCTGATAAGGAGGAAGGGGTTACACTGCAGCAACCCTCCACTATAGGCCAAAGAGACTTTAATGTATCAAGTTATTCCCAGATTCTGTCCCCTTTGTCAGAGAAACCCCCCAGGAGATTACCGGTTACCCCTGTAGAGACTGGGGCCATCCCCAAACGAAATGTCTACTTTTCCAGTGTGCAAGGGACAACTGCCCCTAAGACCCCAGATCTAGTGGTTCCCTCATCTCCAACATCCCCAAAACCAGGCGATTCCCTATTGAGAACCACAAGTTCAGGAGAGAGTAACATATCTGAAATACTGCAAAAACTCTCAGAAGCCATAGTAACAGCTACCCATACCCACAGTTACCGTAAGCTGAAAGTGTTTTCTGGGAATCAACCTGTTCCTGCCGGGGAGGAGCCCTTTAAGGCCTGGAAGGATAATGCTGTACAATTATTGGAAGAATGGTCTTGTACGGATAACATAAAAAAACAACGGATAATGGAGAGTCTTCGTTTCCCAGCTACAAATATGATAAGGCTGTTTAGGGGAGTGAATGAACAAGCTACCGCACAAGATTACCTGAAAGTTTTGCAGGATGCGTATGGAAAATCTGAGGACTCTGATGATCTATTAATCAAGTTCCTAGCCACTAAACAGAAGGAACATGAGAAAGCTTCAGACTATATCAATCGATTACAATTGTCACTGGGAAAACTGTTTCATAATGGAGCAGTCACTGCATCTGAGTTGGATGCTCGACTATCCAAACAAATTCAGAAGGGAGGCCTTAGCAATGATCCAGTCATGATCATGTTAAGAGTTAAGTTGGATGATCAAGTCTTGTCCTATTCCACACTGATCCGAAAAGCAAAAATACTGGAGAACCAAATGTCCCCATCTCCTCCACAAAAAGGAAATTCTTCTAAAGCTGCAGATAAAGAGGATATGGAACTGTTCGTCCTTAAAAAAAAGGTAGCTAAATTAGAATTATTGTCTAAGTCATCGCCAAGAAGAACAGATTATTCTCCTACCAGGAGGCAGCACCGCAGGGAGACCACAGGAAGGTTATTCCCAGAGGAACAGTCCCCCCGAGGGAACTGTTTTAAGTGTGGAAAATCAGGGCATTTCAAGCGGGAGTGTCCCACTAATTCATCAGATACAGAAGTGGATGTGCTAGCTATTGAGCTGGAGGAGGCTCAAGCTACCAGTCCTTTCAGGAAAAGAGGAAAAAGAACCACACCCATATTATCTGTGGGGGCCAAGATCGGGCCCAAATCTCTGATACAGTTACAAATAGAAGATATTCATGCCTCGGCCTTGTTAGATACTGGATCCCAGGTCACCATCATTAATAGAGACTTCTATGACCATCATCTAAAACATATTCCCCTGGAGCCAGCAGGAGAGTTGCAGTTGTGGGGAGTGGGATCTCAGGCCCAGCCTGTAGAGGGATGTATAAGAGTGACAATAACAATCCCACAGTTAAACACAGGAATGATCTGCCCTATGGAATTGGAAGCTCTTGTATGCTCCATGAAGAAAACAATGTGCGCCCCAATAATTTTGGGTACCAACGCAAGAATGGTGCAGGACATGTTCAGGGCCTACCTAACTGAAGTGGGAGATGTATCTCTAACCAGACTGATGGAAGTCAGCCCTGTTCTAGGGAAAGAATGCCATCGACTAGCCCTACAAGCTAGACCAGGATCATGCCACTACTCAGGGAAAGAACCTTTATTTGTAAGGCCTGGAGAGACTAAGACTCTACGAGCCATAGCATCTATGCACCATGAAATATCAGGAGGAACCAGGCAATACCTCATTGAGTCCTTGCCTGAGGAGGATGCAAAAAAAGGGTGGACTCTCATACCTGAGGTGAAAGACTGGCGGAATCACTGGTGTAAAGATTTTCCCATAATGATAAGAAACTTAACACCCACAGAGATCAGAATTGATCGTCACCAGAAGATTGGTGTGATTCACTTGTTGGACCAAGTCTCTTCAGTAATGTCTGTAAAGGCAGAACAGGGAGGTGATCATGAAGGACCTATAGTTTTTGAACTGGAAGATTCTCCTCTACCACCAAAGTGGAGAGATAGCCTCCGATCCAAATTAGCTACTCGAGAGAAAGTTTTCTCCAGGAAAGAAATGGATGTGGGATGTGCAAAGAGTGCCACACATGCTATCAGACTTTCTGACCCAGCTCCTTTCAGAGAAAGATCAAGGAGAATACCCCCTCGAGATGTGGAAGATGTCCGGGATATACTCAAACAGATGGAAGAATCTGGCATTATTAAAGAGTCCAGAAGTCCATATGCCTCACCCATAGTGGTAGTTAGGAAAAAGAATGGCACAGTCCGGCTTTGCATAGACTATCGGACTTTAAACAAAAGGACTGTGCCAGATCAATATACTCTGCCACGGATAGAAGATCTGCTAGATGCCCTTTCTGGAAGCCAGTGGTTCAGCGTCCTGGACTTGAGGTCTGGGTATTATCAGGTACCCATGAAGAAGGAGGATCAGGAAAAGACAGCTTTCATCTGTCCCTTGGGATTCTACGAGTTTACCAGGATGCCCCAAGGGGTCACTGGAGCTCCCGCCACCTTTCAAAGGCTGATGGAGAAGACTGTGGGGGATATGAATCCCAAAGAGTGCCTAGTCTATCTTGATGACCTCATAGTGTTTGGAAGGACACCAGAAGAGCACGAACAGCGATTGCTGAAGGTGTGGGATCGACTCCAAGCAGAGGGTCTGAAATTATCAATAGACAAATGTCGATTTGCCCAGAACTCTGTTACATATGTAGGTCACATTGTTTCCGCACAAGGTGTGACAACTGACCCGACCAAAATTGAAGCGGTGATGAACTGGCCCAGGCCAGATAACATCAGTGAGCTGCGCTCATTTCTTGGATTCTGCGGTTACTACCGGAGGTTTGTGAAAGACTATTCAAAGATTGCTCGAGAGCTACACAACCTGTTAAAGACTACCTCAGCTATAGAGGGTGTTAAGGCACCAAGTCCTAAAGACTCCTTCGGAAAGAAATGGACCTCAGGATGCGAAGAAGCCTTCTTAATCTTGAAGAAAAGACTCACAGAAGCTCCTGTATTGGCATATTCAGATCCCGAGAAACCATATGTGCTCCATGTTGATGCCAGTATGGAAGGCCTAGGGGCCGTATTGCATCAGAGCTACCCAGAAGGGTTAAGACCAGTGGCCTACATAAGTAGAAGTCTAACTGGTGCAGAGAAAAACTATCCGGTCCATAAGCTAGAATTCTTGGCGCTCAAGTGGGCAATTGTGGACAAGTTACATGACTATTTATATGGAGCAACATTCGAGGTAAGGACGGATAACAATCCGCTTACTTATATTCAAACAACAGCAAAGCTGGATGCCACAGGGCATAGGTGGCTGGCAGCATTGTCAAACTATAGTTTCAGCCTTAAATACAAGCCAGGCCCTAAGAATGTCAGTGCGGATGCTCTGTCCCGCAGACCTGGACTTCCTCCTCATGAAGAAAAGGAGGAATGGGAAGAAATCCCTGTGCCTGGGGTAGGAGCCCTGTGCCAAACATATGTAGTGGCTGAGAGGCAGGATGAGTTCTCTGAACTCAGAGGAATAGACTCCATATGTCACTCCCCAGAAGCCGTACCAGAGGTATTCTGTGCTCCAGCAATGCTCCAACAGTGGTCTCACATAACCAATGAAGACAAGAAGAAAGCCCAGTCACAGGACTGGTATATAGGTACAGTCCTCAAGGCAATGAGAGCCAAGAACCCTAAATTACTGAGCTCCCTTCCCATTGGACAAAGAGATTTGTACCGGAGAGAATGGAGTAAACTACATCTAGAAGATGGAATCCTTTATAGAGTTATAAAATACCATGACCACCCTGGTCGAAAGCAGCTAGTGTTACCTCATAGATATCGGGGAATGGTCCTGAGAGCTCTCCATGATCAACATGGGCATCTTGGGGTAGACAAGACCTATGGCCTGGTACAAGACCGGTTCTATTGGCCTCGCATGAGAGAACATGTTGAACATTATGTGAAGACCTGCAGAAGATGTATTCAGAGAAAGACTCTGCCTGTGAGAGCTGCCCCTATGGGCCACCTGAGAAGTACAGGACCCCTGGATCTTGTGTGCATGGACTATCTATGTATTGAGAATGATACTACCGGAATTGGGAATGTTCTGGTAGTAACAGACCATTTCACCAGATACGCTCAGGCTTTTCCCACTAAAGACCAGAAGGCTGTGACCGTAGCCAAGGTCCTCTGGCAGAAATATTTTATGCACTACGGTCTGCCCAATCGAATACATTCTGATCAAGGTAGAGACTTTGAGAGTAAGCTGATCAAAGAACTGCTGGATATGTTGCAGGTTCACAAGTCCAGAACAACACCCTACCACCCTGAGGGTGATGCCCAGCCTGAGCGTTTTAATAGGACACTCCTAGACATGCTCGGGACTCTGAAACAAGTAGAGAAGCGGTCCTGGAGTAAGCATGTAGAAGCCATGGTCCACGCATATAATTGCACAAGGCATGAGTCTACAGGATTCTCACCCTATTTCCTAATGTTTGGAAGGGAAGCCAGACTACCGATAGATGTCCGGTTGGGGGTGTCCCCAGATGGGACAAAGTCAGACTCTCACTTCCAGTATGTGAGGACCCTCAGACAAAACCTTCACAGTGCCTACGAGTTGGCCACTCAAGCTGCGGCAAAAATGGAGGAACGCAACAAAAGAAGATACGATACCAAAGTGAAGCATCAGGAAGTCCAAGCGGGAGATAAGGTTCTCCTCCGGAATCTAGGGGTACCTGGGAAACACAAATTAGCAGACAGATGGAAGGATACCCTATTTGAAGTTGTGTCTAAGCTAAAGGGGCTGCCAGTGTATAATATAAAAGGCCCAGAAGGCCGGATCAAAGCTTGGCATAGGAACCATCTACTACCAATAGCCTATATCGATGAAGAGGAAGGGAGTAGTAGTGAATGGGAGAAAAGCACAACGGAGAGTCCTGAAAATGAGGCAGTAGAGACCCCAGAAGCTCTTAGTGCTGATGATCAATGGTGGTCTCCTCCTGCTGAGGAAACACAGCACTTTCCTTCCTCTCCTCCCTTAGCCTCCTCTACATTGAATCCCAACAGCCCCAACTTTGTGCCTGGGACCCCAAAAGGAGACTCTTGTATCATGGGAAAGCCAGGGTCTCAAGCATCTGGTGACCTCCCCACCCAAGTGGCCAGAGCTGAAGATTCCCAGGAACATTCTGGACTTCCTCAGAGAGAACAGAGACTGGGTACTAGAATACGACAGCCTCCCAGGGTTCTTACTTACGATCAAGTCGGAGAACCCAGTTATGTACATATGCCCCAGGTACAATCTAAAATGGTTGATTTACTGTATGCGGTTGCGGACATTATGAATGTTGGAACCTCTCTGTACTAGAATAAACTGTAAGATAGTTAACATTTGTTTATAGGACTGTTAGTGCATTTATTATTATTTATATGTTTTGTTTTTTCAATTTACCTCTTGGTGGAACCTTGCCAGTGGAAGGCAAGGATTTTACAAGGGGGAGAATGTAGCCCTTCCTGTTGAACATTTACACCTGTATACAGTCTGCAGGAGAAGTTGCCTAGGCAACTATTAGACTGGTTGGTCATGTGATCAAGTGAAACTGAAAGAAGAGTGTAAGACACAGGAGGAAGCAGACATGTCAGAGCAGTGAAGGTGTGTGTGTGAGGCCTGGCTGTGTGAGAGCTGCAGACTTCATCTTGTAAAGTAACAGCATCCCTCTGCTGATTTAGTGTATGCTGCCAGCTGCAGTCTGTCCCTGTTAGAGAGCTGTGGAGAAGAATGCAGACAAAGTAAATGACTGGCAGACCTTGGAGTTTTCTTTCAGCCTGTGCAGAATCCTGTCAGTGGTAAGAAGTATCCTCTCTCCTTGTCATACTGACAGGGCATTCTGTCCATCACATAAACTTATAAACAGCTCTTCCTGTGGATTGCAGTTTCCTATGAGCTGCAACTGTTTAAATGCATGTGGATTACCTTAAAGGGCCCCAACATTTATGTGCACCAACTGGTACCCATCAGCCATTAGGGTGAAGCCTGAGGGTGGGTTCGCAGGTGGTTTGGGAGGGTGCTGGGCCTGGTTAGAGAGAGTCGGTGTGTTAGTTAGCCACTGTATTTCTTGCCTTAATTTTATTTACCATAATCCTTTAATACATGTTCATACTGTTTTACTGTTATTACTGTGTGTGTTGTAGTTATTTATTATGTTCCTGTCTGGGAAACCCATTCTTGCCCTGGATGCCCAGTCAGGTGGAGGCACTGCCACAGTCATGTACCCCAACTCCCAGGTAGCGGAGACTCAGGATCAGCCTGCAGAGCACATGGAGGTAGCTGGGGTAAAGACCCACAGGGGTAATTGTGGGCCTAGGCCAAACCCCGTTACACAAAGAAAAAAACAAGTGTATAATGTCCCTTTAAGCTGCTAATCATTTTACAAATGGGATTGTTTAGAAAAAGCACTTACCTAGCACTTATGGACTATGATTTGTGTTTGTTATGTGTCGCTAAAAAAAATAATTGACAACAATTCTAGTAATACACTCTAAAAATTGTTAGATTAACAAATGAACACGATTAGAGGAAACGGGGCATCTTTTTATTAAAAGGATATAAAACCCAAAAATGTTCTTTTGTGATTCAGACAGAGTATACAGTTTTAAAGCGTTTCCAATTTATTTCTATTTTCAGATTTGCTTCATTTTCATGTTATTCTTTGTTGAAGTGATACTTAGGTAGGTGTCTGGAGCACTACATGTAAGAAATAGTGCTGCCATCTAGTGCCATGGAAATGGATAACATTCTTGCAAAACTGCTACTGTATAGTGCTCCAGAAACATGCACTCTCCTGAGCTTACATCCCTACTTTTCAACAAAAGATACCAAGAGAACAAATAAAATATTAGAATAGAAGTAAATTAGAAAGTTGTTTAAAATTACATGCTCTATTTGACTCAAGAAAGAACAATTTAGAGTGGTTATCCATAATCATTAATTGAGAATGAGATGAAATATGGATCCCACATGTCCTGAGAATCTTTACTTAACTGTAAACAAGATTTTTAAAGTTAATTAAAATGCAACAGATATTTGTTGTTGTTGTAGTAACAAGATATGATCCTACAGTGCCTGAGTTTCAGAACTTGTCTATGTGTATAACCGTTCTAGTGATTTAAAAGATCATTGGGTTAGGGCAGACACAAGCCCAGTAAAAGATTCCGAAGGGTCTTTTTTACTCCCCAAAACTTCTACCTTCTGTATAGAGCTGCAGAATCTATTTATCTGTAGTACTTTTATTATTTATTTTGTCCCATTTTCTGTAATTTAACTCTGAAAATCCCTGTTAAAAGTGGACATGCTGATTCCAGACTTAAAGGGACATTAAACCCCCAAAAAATTATTTTATGATTCAGATAGAGAATACAATTTTTAAAAAGTTTCCAATTTACTTCTATTATCAAATGTATTTCATTCTTGTGTTATTCTTTGTTGAAGAGATACCTAGGTAGGTAGTGTGCACAAGCTTGGAGCCATACATGACAGGAAATAGTGCTGCCATCTAGTGCCCCTGCCAATGTATAACATTGTTGCAAAACTGCTGCCATATAGTGCTGCAGACATGTACACACTCTTGAGCTTACATTTCTGCTTTTCAAATAAGGATAACAAGAAAACAAAGAAAATGTGAAAATAAAAGTAAATTAGAAAGTTGTTTAAAATTTTGTTTTCTATCTAAATCATGAAAGAAAAAAATAGGGTTTTATGTCCCTTAAATACTGCTATATTCTAGACAGTCACTGACTGCACACTATAGTGACTCATTAATAATTTTCCCTAACTGGCTCCATCAGATAAGGAAACCAAGGTTACAACATGGTGACGCTCATTGCATTATGGTGACTAAAACTATTTATTTACGTTTTCAATATACAGGTATACCTCACTTTTCAGCGCTTCACTTTACAGCGCTTTGCTAATACAGCGCTTTGTGGAGCTGAAGTTGAACCTCCAAGGATTTTGAAACAGTGCTATAATCTTCGTGAGATTGCGAGAAAAGTGACTGGCACCATTGTGTTATGCACAGTTCACTCTGTTTACAGCATTACAGTGCAATCTGTGGGGCCGAAAAATGAAAGTGCGAGCGGACATGATACGATGTAGCGTATAATGTCCGCTGCACATCGATAAATGCCGACAGCATTTTGTGAACTGCTTGTGCAATGCCACCCCCTGCAGTTTTGCGGACAATCGGCAGGGGGTGTCAACCAGCCCGATCATATAGGTCTATAGTCTTTAGACCGCTGCTTCATAACGGCTGTTTCCGGGGAGCCTGAAGGCTTGCGCGGAAACAGGGGCATCAAGCTCCATTCAGAGCTTGATAATTCGGCCCCTGTGTCTCAATGTTATAGTCTGGCAAACTTTACTACAGTACTTGTCACTATTTTACAGGTACAGTATTTATTGAATACTGATTGAATACTGTGCTGTGCTACTGGTAAACTAAACGTAGCATTATTGCACCCCTAATATAGGTTAGTTTAAACATACTGGCAAGTGAAAAGAAAGCTAAAACCGCCTTGTTTCACTTTAAGCCGGTTTTCACTTTTACATTGGTGTATACCTGTATAAACAACTAATATAATCTTAGTTTTGCAAGGACGTTATTAGATGACAGCAGTTTTTGTTGCCATGTAGTGCTTTTTACCTAGGTGTCTCATCAACAAAGAATAGTAATACTATGAAAACAAAGCAAATTTGATAATAGAAATTGGAAACTTTTTAAGAATAATATGCTCTGTCTGAATCACAAAACAAAGATTTTGGGTGTCATGTCCCTTAAAGGGACATTCCGGTGAAAATTTAAATGTACATAGATAAATTACACATTTCAATAGAAACATATTTACAATATACATTTAATGGCAAAAATGCTTCTAGTAAAAGCTATCACTGTTTCAGTGATAACATTTTTCTCAGTGCATATTTAAATACACTTTTGAAACAGCTATAGCTTTTATTAGAAGCATTTTTGCTAATACATGTATATTACAAAAATGCTTCTGTTCAATACTGAAATGCATCCATGTGGATTCCAATTTAGGCTGGAATGTCCCTTTAAAGTGATAGTAAATCTTAGCATTTGTGAAACGCTAGAATTTACCAGTGGAACAAATAAAGGCAGCCCACGACAGAATGCTATTTTGCTCGGAGGTGATCTGAACCAGTAGCGTGCTAGCTAACCGACATAATGCCAACTGGCCCGCACAGCTATTGGCTAAGAGGTGGAAACGTCGCCTCACAGCAAAATAGCCTTCTGCTGTGGGCTGCCTGAGGAGCTCAGTGCGGCAAACGCTTCAGACAAATCAAGAAACTTTCAGCATGAAGTATTTTATACTTCATGACTGAAAGTCCCCTTTATTTGTTCCACTGGTAAATCCTAGCGATTTACTATCACTTTAAAAAAGAATAGATAACATGTAGCTTTGTCAGAAATGTTTTAATTTACAATAATGCAAAATAATAAAAAAAGCTAAATGTAAAACTTTGGCAAGAGAAAAAAAAAAAAGATATCAAAGTATCCTGAGTGTGGGAAGAAAAAAGGATGTCAGACGGGCAACCCCTCCAAAAAACGAGACTGTCTGAAATCATGCTTAAACCTTAAAGGCTTTTGGGAGGAAAGTTGGTTTATAACAAATAAAAAGAAGAGTCGGAAGTATATAGGAAAATTAGAAAATTGCTCAGGTCAATAAAAGGACACCGGTTAATAGTGATGTTGTTGATAGATTAAGACAACTTAGAACTTATTCTATACAACTTTAGCACCAAGTGGAAGATCTGAAATTATATATGAAACCACAGTCACAGGGACCATATATTACTACATGCTGCCATATTAAATGATGGAACATGGAATATTTCCATTGGGATTAATAGCAGCTTTGGAAGACTGGGATAATAGATACAGAATAGGGATGAAAATAATGCATTTTGTTATGAAAATGCAAACTGATCTTGATGAGTTATATTTGTATTGTTATTATTTTATTAAATTTTACAGTGGAATTCATACAAAGTGTTAACTTAACAATACAGTTTTCCAAGACGTTTGACAACACAAAGCAGGGGGAAATTACTAAGAGGTTTCGCTAGCTTTAACACATCTGATATTATACTGTAAAGCTGATTAACTAAAGTTCACTTATTCATTTTGTAGTGAATTGGCTACAATAAATAAGACAGAAATTAGTGAAGCTTAAGAGGGTGGTGAAACCAGTAAAGCTGGAGAAGCTGAAGAGACCTCTTATTGAATTCTGCCCTCTATCTAAATGTAATAATGATTTATATACACTCACCGGCCACTTTATTAGGTACACCTTGCTAATACTGGGTTGGACCCCCTTTTGCCTTTAGAACTGCCTTAATTCTTCATGGCATAGATTCAACAAGGTGTTGGAAACATTCCTCAGAGATTTTGGTCCATATTGACATGATAGCATCACGCAGTTGCTGCAGATTTGTTGGCTGCACATCCATGTTGTGAATTTCCCGTTCCACCACATCCCAAAGGTGCTCTATTGTATTGAGATCTGATGACTGTGGAGGCCATTGGAGTACAGTAAACTCATTGTCATGTTCAAGAAACCAGTCTGAGATGATTTGAGCTTTGTGACATGGTGCATTATCCTGCTGGAAGTAGCCATCAGAAGATGGGTACACTGTAGTCATAAAGGGATGGATATGGTCAGCAACAATACTCAGGTAGGCCGTGGCATTTAAATGATGCTCAATTGGTACTAAGGGGCCCAATGTGTGTAAAGAAAATATCTTCCACACCATTACACCACCACCACCAGACTGAAATGTTGATACAAGGCAGGATGGATCCATGCTTTCATGTTGTTCACGCCAAATTCTGATCCTACCATCTGAATGTCGCAGCTGAAATTGAGACTCCTCAGACCAGGCAATGTTTTTCCAATCTTCTATTGTCCAATTTTGATGAGCCTGTGCGAATTGTAGCCTCAGTTTCCTGTTCTTAGCTGACAGGAGTGGCACCCGGTATGGTCTTCTGCTGCTGTAGCACATCTGCTTCAAGGTTCGACATGTTGGGCATTCAAAGATGGTATTTTGCATACCTTGGTTGTAAAGGAGTGGTTATCCTCTGACCTCTCTGACATCAACAATGTATTGTTGTCCACACAATTGCCGCTCACTGGATATTTTCTCTTTTTCGGACCATTCTCTGTAAACCCTAGAGATGGTTGTGCATGAAAATCCCAGTAGATAAGATAAGCAGTTTTTTAAATACTCAGACCAGTCCGTCTGGCACCAACAACCATGCCACGTTAAAAGTCACTTAAATCCCCGTTCTAATGTCTAGATGGCTAAATGCATTAAGTTGCTGCCATGTGATTGGCTGATTAGCAATTTGTGTTACCAAGCAATTGAACAGGTGTACCTAATAAAGTGGCCGGTGAGTGTGTATATATATATATATATATATACACACACACACATACAATTTCATTACTAAAATATTAGCTATGCAAAGTTCAATCAAATCCAGCACCACAGGCAAATAGGTGTGCACGCCAACAGGTAACTGCAAACACCTTGAACAATAGATATAAACAAAATAATGGCAGCACCACCTTTAGTATGCAGAAATCTTCATTTATTATTCCATAAACAGGAGCAGGTATATATGACTACGTTTCGGGTCACATACCCTTAGTCATGTCAATTGAATGGTGCTGCCATTATTTTGTTTATATAAAATATTAGCTATAGAAGAGATATGTAAACAAGAGACATCAGCAGAAACTAACCCCTGCTGTGGGTGTAAGTGGGAGATAACAAAGCCCATTTGAAAATGTGTATCTACAGCATCTTTGAATACAATAAACTCTTATCAACTGCTTGCCTGAGTACATTGTCCCTTTAAATTTTACCACTAACCATGGTGTTTGTTTTAATCCCACAACAGTGAAAACTGCACAGAACTTTAAACAGTACTCTTTTTTTTTCTCCTTTTTTTCCCCTTTTCCTTCTCTTTTTCTTTTCTTTTTTCTTTTTTCTTTCCTTTATTCTTTTTTTTTCTTTTTTAAAAAAAAAAAAAAAAATTTAAACACTGTTACATCACTTAAAACAAACATATCATTGCATATGGATATGCAAACAAACATAGAATCACGGCCTCGTGTCTCATGCTTGTACATCGTTTTACGTTTCATTAAGATTACTGACTTGTTTCAACAATAGGGCGTAAAGGGAGCTTCTATCAGAATTAACAAAAGGCCTATTTAAATTTTTCCTTCTCTGCTTTAACTTTATTGATGAAGTGTTTTGCTTCTTCTATTTTATCGATAAAAATCGTCTCATCTTTATGTACAATTTTCAATTTGGCAGGGTATATCAAATTAGTCTTTATGCCTAATTCAATCAGCTGTGTGCAAAAAGGGGACATCTCCTTCCTTCTAGATGTTGTCTCAAAGGAGAAGTCCTGAAAAATTAAGATTCGTTTATTATTGAATTCAAAGGGATTTTTCGATATAGCATAAGTACTTTGGACTTATCTTGGAAATCCAAGAATTTAGCTATAATTGGTCTCTGTAGATTTGAAGTACCATCTTTTGACATAGCGGGACCCACTCTATGGACTCTCTCAATTTTAATAGGTAATTGTTCCATAGGGAACCCTAGTGCTTTGGGAAGCTGAAAGGCTATTCGATCCATTATGTCAGTAGATCCTGTTGGGTCATTAAATCCTATAAATCTAAGGTTATTTCTCCTGGATCTGTCTTCCAGGTCTTCAACCCGGAGTTGTAGTGTATGCATTAATTTAGTTTGAGCATTTAATGCAGACTGTTGGCTAAATTGGCGATCATCAATGTCAGATATTCTAGCTTCCATCTCAGTTAACCTATGTGAGACCTGTTTGATTTCATTAGACATTAGCATTAACTCTTTCTTTAAGCTATCAAACTGAGGTAAGAATATATCTGACATTTATCTCCCCCCTCCCTCTCTCTCTCCCTCCCTACAGAATTACATGATAGTTTATATGTCCTAATTTACTGAATCATTAATTCCTACTCATTAATTCTTTTAGACCTTACAGTCTCTAACACACCAATAAACCATTGGTTATGTACAGATTTTGTATATGCGAGCTAACACAATCAGAAAATCAAACAGTAAAGTAAAGCATTTAACACCGTGGACCTGTCTATAGTATTGTCCAGTAATGTCCAGTTATTTTTCCCTTCACAACATTAAGATTTTAAGCATCAATCAAGAAAAAATTCTTAGTCACTCTTATCACCGTAGCATCCTATAGTATTGCTTTGCTTATCTGTGTTTGTTTGACACAGCGATATAGTACACAGTTCTTTAATGATGCCTCAGTGTGTTATAACCAGCCTCTTTCAATGTTATCCAAGTCTAAGACATACACGCGTACTATATATTCCTTTCAGAACCTTGGAGTGTAAGCCTGATCCTTATAGCTATGTAGCCTGGGTTTGTAAGAATTAAAGCAAAATTGGGATCATGCTTTACCAGTTGTTAACTAACAGTATCTTGTAGCTGATTATAGTCCCAATTTCCTGATTCTTCTTGGCACACTTATATGCTTTACTATAGCTGGTATACTTCAGCTCCTTTGAATTACTGGCAACTTAGCTTAACTCAGTAATGTGCTGCCAGAGTCACGTACCCCTTTCTCTAGTCTTGTATTTAGTCCCAGCCAGTACTTTTCTTTTTGTACAACTGATTCAATAAGTTAGGTGCTGCTCTATAGCCAAGCAGAGACTAGAAGTAATTTGGGGGCTGGTGGTAACAATTATCCCAGACTTAATGACATCATATATATACTTAGAGATTTTAGAAAAATCAAGCTTTAAAAAATTGATCTAGTAACTGTTACTTATCTTGGCTCAATATGATTCTTCTACAGATGGATTTCAAAGATGCTTTCCGTTCCTCTGAACCAGGCAGAGGAGAGGTGTTTCTCTGTTATATCTGTTTAAATCCTTGGGCGCCACCCGAACTGCAGCTCTTCCAAATACTCCTTCAGCAGGGAAAAAACTGTTCAAAACAGCCTCCTATCTCTGAGAGTCTGATGAAAACCAGAGTGGTTCACTCCACTCTATGTCTCCATGTCTGCGTCTACTCTCAGAGGTCTTGGGAAACTTTCCCTGCAGCACACCAAACGTGCCCCTTTCTCCTTGGAAATTCCTCTGCGTTAAGCCCGTTAGACCCCAGGGACCATCCACCGTGCTCCAAATGCTCCACGGGCCGGTACTTAGCTGCACCTTATATATGCTGTATTAGGCTACAATGTGTGATTTTTTTAAAATTTTGGGATGGTGGTGTGCCACAGGATTTTTTAATGTAAAAAAGTGTGCCACGGCAAAAAAAAGGTTAAAAATCACTGCCTTAGCTGATGACTTTACAAGCCTAATGATGTCTGATGATGTGCAAATGGATTCTAAAGTAGTTTGATGGTCATCAAATTACTCCAGGAGGGTTTCTAAAGTAAAGCTTCTACAAAATTATGGGAGTTCATAAGCGGATATATCAGGCCGATGTGCCAAAATCCTATATGGTGTGTTTACATAGACAATGAAAGTAATAGTTTACAAAAAAAATATAGGTTTATTTGGTCTAAAAAATGTATAAAATCAATTCATATAAGATTAATAAAGTGCAATAATCTGTTTGATTCAGTATATGCTGATAAATATTACAGTAAATATATAGCTGATACAAAACACAGTAGATGTATAACACAGATGATATGGGAAGTGTCAGAGAGTATATATAGAAGTTCATCAAGGTTCACAAGCGTATGTCAAAGATGTTCCAATAAATTAAAGTGCAACAAAGTTCTTGGTGTATAGGAACAGGCACAGAGTTGTAAGCATATAGAAAATATTCTCCTCAAAGATGTAGGTAGCAAACAAGGCAGGCGTGCTATCTGTCTGCAAAGACCCTGTAGCCCTTGTGTGATGTGCCCTCTGACCTTAATTTATAGTGATGGATGTTATTGGAAGGAACATTTTTGACATACGCTTGTGAACCTTGATGAACTTCTATAAATACTCTATATACACTCTGTGACACATTCCATATCATCTGTGTTATACATCTACTGTGTTATTTAGCAGCTATATATTTACTGCAATATTTATCAGCATATACTGAATCAAACAGATTATTGTACTTTATTAATTGCAAGGAAATTGCATTTATATCTAAGTTGCAAATTTTTTATACTTTTATACTTTTTTTAGTTCAGGTTGGCCAACCATTGTTTTATGCCATTGTTTGCTAAAATAATCTCTTTATGTGGCTTATTTATGCTTATATGAAACTGCATTGAGCATCTTATATGAATTGATCTTATATAAATTGATTTTATACATTTTTAGACCAAATAATCTTATATTTTTTTCGTACACTATTACTTTCATTGTCTATGAAAACACACCATATAGGATTTTGGCACATCGGCCTGATATATCCGCTTATGCACTCCCCATAAGTTTGTAGTAGCTTTGCCTAGCGCTTCTTTTACCTATCCACTTTTTCTCGTTGCTCCCAAGTTCTAGAGGGGAACTTTCTGGTTTAGGAAGCATACAAACACTTATCGCAGGGAATATTAAACACTTGCTCCAAATCTGGTTTCTAAAGTAATAATTTTTGTCTTGGGTAGGGTGGCAACTATGATAAATCTTTTAAAATTACTTTATTTATTAATTAGAAGTAAACAAAGGTAAGCTTACTTATTTTGTAAATTTTAACATAAATAGACATGCCAAAGACAATGGGGCTGATTTACTATGCCCTGAATGGGGCCAACTTGCCCTGTTTCCGCGTGAGCCTTCAGGCTCGCCGAAAACAGGAGTTAAGAAGCAGCAGTCTTAAGACCGCTGCTCCTTATCTCATACGCCGCCTCTGAAGCGGCGTACAGCAATCCACGCGATTGTGTAAGATCGGACTGATTGATACTCCCTGCTAGTGGCCAAATCTGCAGGGGGCGGCATTGCGCAAGCAGTTCACTAGAACGTTGAAGCGTATCATGTCCGCCAGGCATTGTTAAATCGGCCCCTATATGTGTTATGTTTTTAATAAAATAAATAAAATTAAATAAAACCTTAATATCAATACTACCTTTTTATACAAAACAATAAATGCATTAAATAAAATGGCATAAATATAAGATTGACACATTTGTCCATCTATGCAATAACAAAGTAAAACAAAACAGAAAATCATAACATTACCAAACTCTTACTTCAGTAGTGACTCAATATCTCAGTAGAATTCTTTTTTCTAGGGATTACATGTGAAGAAATATATTAGTTAAATAGACAGTTTCATTGATAAACATTCATTTATTATAAATTAAGTAAATGTGACAATGTTTATCACCATTTACTCTGGGACTCCTGCTTTCTACAGGGCAGCTGTAAGCTCTGTTTGCTATCAATTATTGCAGTATTGAAACTAGCGATAATCCATGTAGATAATTTTTCTAAGCCCCATTAAATAAATAATTAAGAAATTAACAAAATTCTAGTCCAGGAATATGGAAAGGAGTGAGAAAAGAAGGGCTTCACCTTAAAGCATAACCATTTAAAGAAACATTCTTGAACATTAGGAATCTGTGATGGTGCAAACAAAACACAGAAGGGTGCCTCCTAGTGTAATATCATACAAGCAGTAAATATATATATACAATTGCAATAGACTGGTACTCACAAGTGTGGCAGCACTCACTCGTGCTTAGTGGCACCTACTGGGATCTCTCAGTGTCCCAGCTCACTGTTCTTGGGCTCTCAGACACCTCCGTCAGGGGCGTAGTCTCCAACAGCAAAAGAACAGGCTCTCAGTCAAGTGATAAGTATAAAATCACTTTTAATAAAATAGTATAAAAACACAGTGTACAGAAATTTCCCACTATGGGGGGTAGTTATCAACGTGTCTACTTTTCCTGCCTTCGCCGGTCCAATACGCCCGCCTAAGCTCGCCTCACATCGCCGCCGCGCACCTGCAAAAATTCGCCTAAGTTATCAAAAAAGCTGTCAAAAAGCCGTGCACCAAGTACGGGGCGATGAGCAGCGGACTGTGAGAGTTATCACTCATCCGATCTCGCTGCTCTTCGGCTTTTTTACAGCTTTCTTGCTAGCCTGTCACTAAGCACCCACACTAAACTACACTGCTCTACCCCCTATACCGGCCCCCCGGAGCCTCCCGCAACTAAATAAAGTTACTAACCCCTAAACCGCCGCTCCTAGACCCCGCTGCAACTCTTATAAATGTATTAACCCCTAAACCGCCGCTCCTAGACCCCGCTGCAACTTTTATAAATGTATTAACCCCTAAACCGCCGCTCCCGGACACCGCTGCCACCTACATTATACCTAGTAACCCCTATCCTGCCCCCCCTATACCGTCGCCCTCTATAATAAAGTTATTAACCCCTATCCTGCTGATCCCGCACCTCGCCGCAACTAAATAAATAGTTTAACCCCTAAACCGCCGCTCCCTGACCCCGCCGCAACCTATATTAAATTTATTAACCCCTAATCTGCCCCCCCTTCACCGTCGCCACCTATAATACATTTATTAACCCCTATCCTGCCCCCCACTACACCGCCGCCACTGTAATAAAATTATTAACCCCTAAACCTAAGTCTAACACTAACCCTAACACCCCCCTAACTTAAATATTAATTAAATAAATCTAAATAATATTTCTATTATGAACTAAATTAATCCTATTTAAAACTAAATACTTACCTTTAAAATAAACCCTAATATAGCTACAATATAAATAATAATTATATTGTAGCTATCTTAGGATTTATTTTTATTTTACAGGTAACTTTCAATTTATTTTAACTAGGTACAATAGCTATTAAATAGTTATTAACTATTTAATAGCTTACCTAGCTAAAATAAAGAGAAATTAACCTGTAAAATAAAAGCTAACCTAAGTTACAATTACACCTAACACTACACTATACTTAAATAAATTATTCCTATTTAAAACTAAATACTTACCTGTAAAATAAACCCTAAGATAGCTACAATATAAATAATAATTATATTGTAGCTATTTTAGGATTTATATTTATTTTACAGGTAACTTTGTATTTCTTTTAGCTGGTTAGAATAGTTATTAAATAGTTATTAACTATTTAATAACTACCTAGCTAAAAGAAATACAAAATTACCTGTAAAATAAATCCTAACCTAAGTTACAATTAAACCTAACACTACACTATCATTAAATTAATTAAATAAATTAACTACAAATAACTACAATTAAATACAATTACATAAACTAACTAAAGTACAAAAAATAAAAAAAGCTAAGTTACAAAAAATAAAAAAAATAAGTTACAAACATTTTAAAAATATTACAACAATTTTAAGCTACTTACACCTAATCTAAGCCCCCTAATAAAATAACAAACCCCCCCAAAATAAAAAAATGCCCTACCCTATACTAAATTAAAAAAGTTCAAAGCTCTTTTACCTTACCAGCCCTTAAAAGGGCCTTTTGTGGGGCATGCCCCAAAGAATTCAGCTCTTTTGCCTGTAAAAGAAAAATACAACCCCCCCAACAATAAAACCCACCACCCACATACCCCTAATCTAACCCAAACCCCCCTTAAAATAACCTAACACTAATCCCCTGAAGATCATCCTACCTTGAGTCGTCTTCACTCAGCCGAGCAGCGATGGAACCGAAGAGGAGACCCGGAGCGGCAGAAGTTATCCTCCAAGGGGCGCTGAAGAAGTCTTCCATCCGGGCGATGTCATCTTCCAAGAGGCGCTGAAGAAGTCTTCTATCCGGGCGATGTCATCTTCCAAGCGGGGTCTTCAATCTTCAATCTTCATCCCGCCGACGCGGAACATCCTTCTTTACCGACGGACTACCGACGAATGTTCCGATCAGCCAATAGAATGCAAGCTCAATCTGATTGGCTGATTGGATCAGCCAATCGGATTGAACTTGAATCTGATTGGCTGATTCAATCAGCCAATCAGATTTTTCCTACCTTAATTCTGATTGGCTGATAGAATCCTATCAGCCGATCGGAATTGAAGGGACGCCATCTTGGATGACGTCCCTTAAAGGAGCCTTCATTCGTCGGTAGTCCATCGGTAAAGAAGGATGTTCCGCGTCGGCGGGATGAAGATTGAAGACCCTGCTTGGAAGATGACATCACCCGGATAGAAGACTTCTTCAGCGCCTCTTGGAAGATGACATCGCCCGGATGGAAGACTTCTTCAGCGCCGACTGGAGGATTACTTCATCGGATGGAAGATTTCTTCAGCGCTCCTTTGGGGATAACTTCTGCTGCTCCGGGTCTCCTCTTCGGTTCCATCGCTGCTCGGCTGAGTGAAGACGACTCAAGGTAGGATGATCTTCAGGGGATTAGTGTTAGGTTATTTTAAGGGGGGTTTGGGTTAGATTAGGGGTATGTGGGTGGTGGGTTTTAATGTTGGGGGGGTTGTATTTTTCTTTTACAGGCAAAAGAGCTGAATTCTTTGGGGCATGCCCCACAAAAGGCCCTTTTAAGGGCTGGTAAGGTAAAAGAGCTTTGAACTTTTTTAATTTAGAATAGGGTAGGGCATTTTTTTATTTTGGGGGGGTTTGTTATTTTATTAGGGGGCTTAGATTAGGTGTAAGTAGCTTAAAATTGTTGTAATATTTTTTAAATGTTTGTAACCTATTTTTTTTATTTTTTGTAAATTAGCTTTTTTTTTTGTACTTTAGTTAGTTTATGTAATTGTATTTAATTGTAGTTATTTGTAGTTAATTTATTTAATTAATTTAATGATAGTGTAGTGTTAGGTTTAATTGTAACTTAGGTTAGGATTTATTTTACAGGTCATTTTGTATTTCTTTTAGCTAGGTAGTTATTAAATAGTTAATAACTATTTAATAACTATTCTAACTAGCTAAAATAAATACAAAGTTACCTGTAAAATAAATATAAATCCTAAGATAGCTACAATGTAATTATTAATTATATTGTAGCTATCTTAGGGTTTATTTCACAGGTAAGTATTTAGTTTTAAATAGGAATAATTTATTAAAGTATAGTGTAGTGTTTGGTGTAATTGTAACTTAGGTTAGTTTTTATTTTACAGGTTAATTATTTCTCTTTATTTTAGCTAGGTAGCTATTAAATAGTTAATAACTATTTAATAGCTATTGTACCTAGTTCAAATAAATTGAAATTTGCCTGTAAAATAAAAATAAATCCTAAGATAGCTACAATATAATTATTATTTATATTGTAGCTATATTAGGGTTTATTTTAAAGGTAAGTATTTAGTTTTAAATAGGATTAATTTAGTTCATAATAGAAATATTATTTAGATTTATTTAATTAATATTTAAGTTAGGGGGTGTTAGGGTTAGTGTTAGACTTAGGCTTAGGGGTTAATAATTTTATTACAGTGGCGGCGGTGTAGTGGGGGGCAGGATAGGGGTTAATAAATGTATTATAGGTGGCGACGGTGTAGGGGGGGGGGCAGATTAGGGGTTAATAAATTTAATATAGGTTGCGGCAGGGTCCGGGAGCAGCGGTTTAGGGGTTAAACTATTTATTTAGTTGCGGCAAGGTGCGGGATCGGCAGGATAGGGGTTAATAACTTTATTATAGAGGGCGGCGGTATAGGGGGGGCAGGATAGGGGTTACTAGGTATAATGTAGGTGGCGGTGGGCTCTGGGAGCTGCGGTTTAGGGGTTAATACATTTATTATAGTTGCGGCGGGGTCAGGGAACGGCGGTTAATATGTATAGAGTAGCTTGCGGTGGGCTCCGGGAGCGGCAGTTTAGGGGTTAATACATATATTATAGTTGCGGTGGGCTCCGGGAGCGGCAGTTTAGGGGTTAATATATATATAGAGTAGCTTGCGGTGGGCTCCGGGAGCGGAGATTTAGGGGGTAATAACTTTATTTAGTTGCGGCGGGGTCAGGGAGCGGCAGTTTAGGGGTTAATATGTATAGAGTAGCTTGCGGTGGGCTCCGGGAGCGGCGGTTTAGGGGTTAATCAATTTATTAGAGTGGCGGTGGGCTCCGGGAGCGGCGGTTAAGGGGGTGTTTAGACTCGGGGTACATGTTAGGGTGTTAGGTGCAGACATCTTCCATAGGAATCAATGGGATGTCTGGCAGCAGCAAACCTGAACTTTTGCTATGGTCAGACTCCCATTGATTCCTATGGGATCTGCCACCTCCAGGGTGGCGGTTTGAAAACCAGGTACGCTGGGCCGGAAAAGTGCCGAGCGTACCTGCTAGTTTTTTGATAACTAGCAAAAGTAGTCAGATTGTGCCGCACTTGTGTGCGGAACATCTGGAGTGACGTAAGAATCGATCTGTGTCGGACTGAGTCCGGCGGATCGAAGTTTACGTCACAAAATTCTACTTTTGCCGGTCTCTAGCCTTTGATAACTAAGGCGAATCAGCCTCGCCACAAATACGCTGTGGAATTCCAGCGTATTTGAGGTTGACGGCTTGATAACTAGGCCCCAATGTATTAAAATCATGCAACTAGTTTCTCAGCTGGCACGCTGTTTCCTCAGGCATCTAAAAACTGAATGAGAGCTCTAACCTATAAACTAAACATAACCAATGAAAACACCATTGTATTGTTACACCCCTACACGCAGCTGTTAGCCTGATTGATTTTCTACTTAACCCTTCATATCTCCCATACACAATTCTTTATAAAGGAAAACCATATCAAGTTCTTTGAAACACTCTATACAATAATCAGGTTCACCATTCTCCAATGTGTGTAGCAAATTAGCCAATAGTGTATAAACCTTATTTGGTTATTCATGTATAATAGTTATATTAGGGGAAGGGGCTATGAGAGGGTGCTACAGATGTATTAGGGGGAGGGAATATGTGAATATGCTGCAGACACATTAGGGGGGAGGGGATATGTGAGGATGCTACAGCTGTATTAGGGGGAGGGGATCTGTGAGGATGCTACAGATGCATTAGGGGGAGGGGATATGTGAGGATCCTGCAGACACATTATAGGGAGGGGATATGTGAGTATGCTACAGACGCATTAGGGGAGGGGATATGGGGATATGGGAGTATGCTAAAAGTGTATGGGAGATATGAAGGATTAAGTAGCGTATGCTGTCGGCATTTAGCAATGTCGGGCGGACATGATCCGCTACAGCGGATCATGTACGTCCGACATTTAATAAATCGTCTCCTCTGTCTGAATCATATTTGGGTTTCATGTCCCTTTAACTCAATTACTTTTCCAAATTATGTTGAATACATATTTTTCTTTTGCATTTGTATCACCTACTGTATGTAGTTTGGTCTCATGATCCTCCTGTCTTGCTCTCATCCTATGAAGATAATTTACATAGAGAATTGTTTGTTAACAAATTTCACCTGCATCTGTAATGGACCAAGAGTGTATTTTTGTATGTGATGTAATTAAAATGGAAAACTGCAAACATGATTACCAAGTGATATTGCAGGAGGTAGAGAACTTTGTTGAGATAATACATTTATATAGATTTTAGGCCCCTTAAGTTTAGAATTTTATTTATTTTTTATTTAAATATTTATGTATCAGAGAATAGATGGAAATGTCCTAAATTTTTTGTGCATGGTTTAAGGACAAATGTTCAGTGTAAAAAACTATTTGAACAGAGGGCCCCATGTATTCAATCCCAGACTGTTAAGGTTCTCAACTAGAGAATCATAAAACATCAAAATTAGGTGACTACTAATAAATTGCTAGCACTCAAATAAATACATATAATACAAAACAACAAAAGTGCAAATAAGCAGGGATATGCGAATGGAAAGTCCAAATAGGCAGAACATCTGCTTCATGTGCTTGATTGCAGAGGATCACAGGAAGATATGCAAGGAAGGAAAAGGACAAATATAGTGAAGTATGTATGGATCAACTAATCCGATCCCACAGGGAAAAATACTCACATTGGAGAGAGCTATAACTAAGCTCTTAGTGATGTTGCAGGTAGGTATAAAGCCCCACGGCTCACAAGGATACTCCCAGGATATAGTAGTTAAAATATTATATTAAAAGCAAGGACAGAAAAATGGACTGTATTTGTCAGATACTAAATGGGCATAAGACAAACAGCCAAACAGCTTTACAATTTGCAATCATCCGGAAGCCCTAAAGTTTTGACCGATAGGTAATACAAATGTTCGTATATGTCCATTTAAAATTGTAGTGTCTCCTGCTCACATTTAACATTACACAACTAATTGTGAAAGAGCAGAGCCTGTCAATCACCACGAACAAACGAGTACAGGGTGTTTTAATCCGTCACCTCTGAGGTTGGGTAACCACTTCTTATTAACTTGCAGTAAGTATATAAAAGTTATATATATATATATATATATATATATATATATATATATATATATATATATATATATATATATATATATATATATATATATATATATATATACATACACACACACAGAAACAAAAACAATATCACATATAATTTACAATTGTCAAAATAAAAAGTATGACCACAAGATGTTTTAACAAATTCCAGACTTCCAAAATGTGTTATCATAGCCATCTCAATAAAGATTACAATTTATGGGTCAGCTTAACACTTTTTTTATTCCATAATAAAAAATATATACTTATTTAACAACTTGTTTTAGGAAGGAATCGGTGAAACATACATTATATTTTTAGATTTTTGTTGCATTTTGTATAGACTATAAACATTAACTTCTCGGTGTGAAATTAAAATGACTTGATAAAGTTGAAAACTAAAATCCATATGGAATTAATTCAACAAAAGAACAGAAAGACTATTATTCCTTTACGGTGTTTAGAGCTACATCAGTGTTTCTTTGAAAAGTTATTTTTCTTCTTTTTCCCATCTGCATTTTAACATGAGGTTCCTACACGTCACATGAACTGTAACAGAGCTTTATACTATTCTCTTTGTCCTAAACTCATAAACATATATACTGACAAAACCCAGATGCCCTACTGCATTAGTACTAATATAACACTTGTCAAGAAATGCCAAGATTATATTTAATTTCAGCAAATTTAATTTATTCCAGTTTTGGAGTTAAATGTAAGTTAATTTTGGTCAACAGAAATATTGAGAATATAAATGTGTTGCAAAGCTTTTTTTGTAGGAAAGGACGTATATATTCTGACTTGTGGCATAAAACATTTTACAGAAAGATCCATGTTTATGTGAACTTTAATTAATGCATAATCCTAAACTCTGATCGAATCTGGAAAACAAATTTAATTTTTATCAGCTTTTTTTTTATTCATTCTTTACAACCCATTTAAAAACAAGATTAGGTTCTTCCTATTAAACAAATCTTCACAATTAAACAAACTATCGCCTAGATTACGAGTTTTGCGCTATAAAGGGAGCAAAACGAACGCAACAAAAGTTGCGTTATTTCACCCTCCATAACGCTGCCATTACAGGGTTCTGAAAAGCCTCCTTGTGCGTGGGATATGGTGGCGATAAACTCCATACTGCACAAAAACTAAGGGCTGCTTTGACGTGTTCGTGCACGCTTTCCCCATAGACATGGGGAAAGAGTGTTAGAAAAGAAACTAACACCTGAAGCGCGGAATGAAGAGCTCTGTAACGCAACCCCATTGATGTCTATGGGGAAAAAAATTACGTTTAAACCTAACACCCTAACATAAACCCCAAGTCTAAACACCCCTAATCTGCTGCCCCCGACATTGCCGCCACCTAAATAAAGTTATTAACCCCTAATCTGCCGCTCCCGACATTGCCAACACTAATAAATGTTATTAACCCCTATTCTGCCGCTCCCTGACTTCGCCGCCACTATAATAAAGTTATTAACCCCTATTCCCTGACATCCCGCCACTAATAAATGTTATTAACCCCTATTCTGCCGCTCCCCGACATTGCCTCCACTAGCAAAAGTTATTAACCCCTATTCCGCCACTTCCCGACATCACCGCCACTAATACAAGTTATTAAACCCTATTCCGCCGCTCCCCAACATTGCCGCCACTAATAAAAGTTATTAACACCTAATTTTGTTTGTTATTTTTCGTAATTTAGTGTTTGTTATTTATCGTAATTTAGTATTTTTAATTTTTTGTAGTTTTAGACTTAAATTTTGTTGTAGTGTTTTTTTTATGTGTAATTTAGTTTTTTTTACTGGTAGTTATTTTAATTTTAGTGTAATAGTTTAGTATAATAGTTATGTTAGGTTAATTGTTAGTTTAAACTTAGGTTTTTTTAAATTTCACAGGTAAGTTTTTATTTATTATAAGATAGGGATATTGTAATTTTAATTTAAAGTTAGGGGGTGATAGGTTTAGGGGTTAATAGTTTAATTTATTAGTGGCGTTGTGGGGGGCTGGCAGTTTATGGGTTAATAGGTTTAGTTAGTGGCGGCAGTGTCGAGGAGCGGCAGAATAGGGATTAATAACTTTATTATAGTGGCAGGGATGTGGACGGGTGGCAGATTAGGGGTTAATACGTTTCATATAGTGCTTGTGATGCGGGAGGGTGGTGGTTTAGGGGTTAATAGGTAGTTTGTAGGTGTTAGTGTACTTTGTAACAGTTTAGTTATGAGTTTTGTGAAACATTTTTGTTACACAAAATCCATAACTACTGCTTTCAGATGGCGGTATGGATTGTGTCGGTATAGGCTGTAACGCAAACATTTTAGCCTCACCGCACAACCTGTAATACCGGCGCTATGGAAATCCCACGCAAATTTTTTTTGAGTGCGGGATTGATGTTGCGTTACAGGCTAAAATGCTTGCGGTATAGCTATACTGACACGACTCGTAATGGCTGCTTTACTGTTTTATGCTGAAATGGCCATTTTGTCAGCGTTAAAACCGTAACGCAAAATTTATAATCTAGTATATTAATTATTTTAATAACAAGTTCTGATTATTTGCAAATAATGGACAGATCTGTTTTAGTTATTATTGGTAGACTTGTGCAGCAGTAAATAATTTGTTTTTGGACAAATCATTCGTAACAAATATTCTGATTTTTTTTTTGTCCAGAATATTAATTTGTACCACTATTCTGTATTTGTTTAGTTTACTGAATATTCAGTATCATTTACATTTGTTTTAGTTAAATTAATGTAAATGTTCCTTTGCTGCAGGTGAAAAAATGTCAGCTGTATTTTTATACTTACCTATAGCATGCTGGGAGAACCGCCCTATCCCCGACCCTTGTGCTAACTATAGGCCAGTCATTTTGATCTTAATTTCAGGGAAATTAATGGAATCTCTTCTAAAGGAAAGACTTATGCCTTACCTTTAGACAAAAAACTTAGAAGACAAAGGACAGCATGGTTTCACTGCTGGACGATCATGTCAGACTAATCTAAATGATTTATTTGATCATGTAACTAAATTAATAGACCAGAAGTAGTGTATCTAGACTTTAGCAAAGCATTTGACACTGTCCCACAAAACAAACTTATTCACAAAATCTATTGTCTTGGACTAGATGCTTACGGCTATATTACGAGTTGTGCGTTAGGGTAAAAAAGCAGCGTTAAGAGGTCCTAACGCTGCTTTTTTACGCCCACTGGTATTACGAGTCTTGCAAGTTTAGGGGCACCGCACACTTCTTTGGCCTTACCGCAAAACGACTTACGTAAACCCTTTTTTCTATGGGACTTCCATAGCGCTGGTATTACGAGTCTGTCCTGGGAGGCCAAAAAGTGAGCGGTACACCCTACCCTGTCAAGAGTCCTAACGCATTCTAAAGTCAGTAGTTATGAGTTTTATGGTACAACGCCGTAACATAAAACTCATAACTAAAGTGCTAACAAGTACACTAACACCCATAAACTACCTATTAACCCCTAAACCGAGGCCCTCCCGCATCGCAAACACTATAATAAAATTTTTAACCCCTAATCTGCCGCTCCGGACACCGCCGCCACCTACATTATATTTATGAACCCCTAATCTGCTGCCCCCAACATCGCCGACACCTACATACTATTTATTAACCCCTAATCTGCCGACCCCAATGTCACCACAACCTACCTACATTTATTAACCCCTAATCTGCCACCCCCAATGTCGCCGCCACTATATTAAAGTTATTAACCCCTAAACCTAAGTCTAACCCTAACCCTAACACCCCCTAACTTAAATATAATTAAAATAAATCTAAAGAAAATTACTATAATTAACTAAATTATTCCTATTTAAAACTAAATACTTACCTATAAAATAAACCCTAAGATAGCTACAATATAACTAATAGTTACATTGTAGCTAGCTTAGGGTTAATTTTTATTTTACAGGCAAGTTTGTATTTATTTTAACTAGGTACAATAGTTATTAAATAGTTATTAACTATTTAATAACTACCTAGCTAAAATAAATACAAAAGTACCTGTAAAATAAAACCTAACCTAAGTTACACTAACACCTAACACTACACTATAATTAAATAAATTAACTAAAATAAATACAATTACCTAAATTAAATTAAAATAGCTAAAGTACAAAAAACAAACACTAAATTACAGAAAATAAAAAACTAATTACAGATATTTAAACTAATTACACCTAATCTAATAGCCCTATTAAAATAAAAAAGCCCCCCAAAATAAAAAAAAAACCCTAGCCTAAACTAAACTACCAATAGCCCTTAAAAGGGCCTTTTGCGGGGCATTGCCCCAAAGTAATCAGCTCTTTTACCTGTAAATAAAAATTCAAACAACCCCCCAACAGTAAAACCCACCACCCACACAAACAACCCCCCAAATGAAATACTATCTAAAAAAAACTAAGCTCCCCATTGCCCTGAAAATGGCATTTGGATGGGCATTGCCCTTAAAAGGGCAGTTAGCTCTATTGCAGCCCAAAGTCCCTAACCTAAAAATAAAACCCACCCAATACACCCTTAAAAAAACCTAACACTAACCCCCTGAAGAACGACTTACCAGGAGAAGTCTTCATCCAAGCCGAAGTCCTCAATGAAGCTGGGAGAAGTCTTCATCCAAGCTGGGCGAAGTGGTCCTCCAGACAGGCAGAAGTCTTCATCCAGACGGCATCTTCTATCTTCATCCATCCGACGCGGAACGGGTCAATCTTCAAGACATCCGACGCGGAGCATCCTCTTCATCCGCCGACTAAAGCTGAATGAAGGTACCTTTAAGTGACGTCATCCAAGATGGCGTCCCTTAGATTCTGATTGGCTGATAGAATTCTATCAGCCAATCGGAATTAAGGTAGAAAAAATCCTATTGGCTGATGCAATCAGCCAATAGGATTGAGCTTGCATTCTATTGGCTGATT
Organism: Bombina bombina; assembly: GCF_027579735.1. Taxonomy (NCBI): domain Eukaryota; kingdom Metazoa; phylum Chordata; class Amphibia; order Anura; family Bombinatoridae; genus Bombina; species Bombina bombina. The sequence continues at coordinate 507,414,448 of NC_069503.1, read as the reverse complement.
GGAACAGATGAAGACTTCTCCCGGCTTCGTTGAGGACTTCAGTCCGGTTGGATGAAGACTTTTCCCGGTAAGGTGATCTTCAAGGGGTTAGTGTTAGGTTTTTTTAAGGGGGTATTGGGTGGGTTTTAGAGTAGGGTTGGTTGTGTGGGTGGTGGGTTTTAATGTTGGGGGGGATTTGTATTTTTTTTTTTTACAGGTAAAAGAGCTGATTACTTTGGGGCAATGCCCCGCAAAAGGGTAGTGCTTTTTTTATTTTGGGGGGGCTTTTTTATTTTGTTAGGGGGATTAGATTAGGTATAATTAGTTTAAAAATCTTGTAATTTGTTTATTATTTTCTGTAATTTAGTGGGGGTTTTTGTACTTTAGATAATTTTATTTAATTGTATTTAATTGTATTTAATTTAGGGAAATAATTTAATTATAGTGTAGTGTTAGGTGTAATTGTAACTTAGGTTAGGTTTTATTTTACACGTAACTTTGTATTTATTTTAGCTAGGTGGTTATTAAATAGTTAATACCTATTTAATAACTATTCTACCTAGTTAAAATAAATACAAACTTGCCTGTAAAATAAAAATAAATCCTAAGCTAGCTACAGTGTAACTATTAGTTATATTGTAGCTAGCTTAGGGTTTATTTTTGTCATGAACCAAGCCTCCAAACTAAAAAGAAAAAGAACAGGTCTGGGAGGCATTCTGCTAAGAAGGGCTGTGTGGGGATTTGAACCTGTCACAGCCAATTCTAGCAATAGTATGGATCTTAAAAGATCTGATAAATAACTATTTGCCTTGCTTGTTATTATACCTGTGCAACACACAGGTGTTCTCAATTCAGCAATTACCAGGAGAAAGACTTTACCTTTAAACCTGTTACCAGTTCACAAGTTTGTATCCTGCCTTGTGCATTTCCTGCACTCAGCTATAACCAGGAGAAAGACTTTACCTTTAAACCTGTTACCAGTTCACAAGTCTGTTTCCTGCCTTGTGCAATTCCTGCACTCAGCAATTACCAGGAGAAAGACTTTACCTTTAAACCTGTTACCAGTTCACAAGTTTGTTTCCTGCCTTGTGCAATTCCTGCACTCAGCTATAACCAGAAGAAAGACTTTACCTTTACACCTGTTACCAGTTCACAAGTTGTTTTCTGCCTTGTGCAAATCTTACATTTCAGTTATTACCAGGAGAAAGACTTTCCTTTTTGAATCTGCATCTCTGCTTACTAGTTTTGTTTATTTTCACTCCTGCTGTATGTGGTCTTAACATACCTGAGTAGCATATTTAAATATTCTGCAAGTATTTGCTTAAACAAAGTATTTTGTTGTTTAAATAAATTTGTTATCATTTTCAATCAGTATGGCTTCTACTAATCTTCCTTTAAAGCAACTGTTCCAGACAATGAGGCTCTCACATGATATCCTGAGACAGAACATGACAGAATGTGAAGACCCTAAAAGAGAGCCCTCTGGGATTATTGCTGTATTGGATTCAGTGTTAAAGTTTATTAAGGACATACTCATTAAGTTTATGGAGCTGGTGGAAATGTTATCTCTCCCTACCGAAACCTTGTCTAAAGTTACCTCCCAAACAAGGAAAGGTTTTAAAGAACCCTTAACAGAAGAGGAGAAAATTCGGCGAAGACAACTTAACCTCTGTTTCTATTGTGGGGGAACTGGTCACCACATCACAGGGTGTCCAGTAAGACCCCCTAGAGGATCAAGTCGAGATACAGCCAAGTTTAAAATGGACTCTGATGTTAAGGGAACAAATTATTCTTCCACTAGCAAACTTAAAGATACCCCTGGAGAGGATCCAGCTACAGAGAATACATCTATTCTACAAGCAACCATTTCTAACACACTTCAAGAAATGGTACCTGATTTGAAACAGATGGTTGTTGGCAGTACAACTTCAACTACATCCCCTACCCATGCCACTGCCTCTGTTTCTGCATCTACCACATTGGGGAACTCTGCAAAAATACCTCCTGGAAATCCTGCACATTACCTTGTTTCTGCCCTGGTTGGAGATCCATCTAACAAAAGTCACTCATCAGACCCAAAAGTGACAAATCTTCCAGCTGAATCAGACTCTGCCAATTCTAAAGATCCACACCTCCTTGCACCACCTTCACCCAGCTACTCATTGACTGAGAAAGAATTGGATGAGATGGTTGAATTGGATATAAATGACACAGAAAATGAATTCCTGGACTCTGAAGGAGAGGTCATACCTTACCCGGAGGTACTCTACCCATCAGGCAGATATGACCCAGATAACGAATTCCTTGACTCTGAAGGAGAGGTCTTTTCCTACCCGGAGGTACTCTGCCCATCAACCAGTCCATTGCAAGCTGCTGGGTATAATCAGGAACCTCTAAATAAAAACTGTCTTGGTTTTTCAGCTCTTGTTATGCCTACAGGGGTATCTTCTAAGGGTCCCCAATCTCAGGCAGCTGTTCCAAGCGAAGAATCAATTCCATCTGATTGTATTAGGGCTTCAAATGGAACACTTGTTCGTAAATCCCACCTTCAGATGTTTGAACAGGCTTTGAGCGCCCGGAGTACGCTCTTTGGAGGGGGCATCTGTCATGAACCAAGCCTCCAAACTAAAAAGAAAAAGAACAGGTCTGGGAGGCATTCTGCTAAGAAGGGCTGTGTGGGGATTTGAACCTGTGGCTCTGTGGTTGCTATTTCTGATTGCTTACATGTTGAGCCACAGACAGTTCTAGCAATAGTATGGATCTTAAAATATCTGATAAATAACTATTTGCCTTGCTTGTTATTATACCTGTGCAACACACAGGTGTTCTCAATTCTGGAATTAATCAGAACCAACCCTGTGCAAAACCTCCCTATTTAAGGGTGGCTTTTAGTCTGCATTAGTGTCTTCACATTGGATCTGTTTTGTCAAGTCAGAACCTGTTTCCTGTACTTCTTTGGAGAAAGATTTCACCTTTGCACCTGTTTACAAGGTATTACCAGGAGAAAGCCTTTACCTTTTAACCTGTTACAAGTTCACAAGTTTGTTTTCTGCCTTGTGCAAATCCTGCACTCAGCTATAACCAGGAGAAAGACTTTACCTTTACACCTGTTACCAGTTCACGTCTGTTTCCTGCCTTGTGCAATTCCTGCACTCAGCAATTACCAGGAGAAAGACTTTACCTTTAAACCTGTTACCAGTTCACAAGTTTGTATCCTGCCTTGTGCATTTCCTGCACTCAGCTATAACCAGGAGAAAGACTTTACCTTTAAACCTGTTACCAGTTCACAAGTCTGTTTCCTGCCTTGTGCAATTCCTGCACTCAGCAATTACCAGGAGAAAGACTTTACCTTTAAACCTGTTACCAGTTCACAAGTTTGTTTCCTGCCTTGTGCAATTCCTGCACTCAGCTATAACCAGAAGAAAGACTTTACCTTTACACCTGTTACCAGTTCACAAGTTGTTTTCTGCCTTGTGCAAATCTTACATTTCAGTTATTACCAGGAGAAAGACTTTCCTTTTTGAATCTGCATCTCTGCTTACTAGTTTTGTTTATTTTCACTCCTGCTGTATGTGGTCTTAACATACCTGAGTAGCATATTTAAATATTCTGCAAGTATTTGCTTAAACAAAGTATTTTGTTGTTTAAATAAATTTGTTATCATTTTCAATCAGTATGGCTTCTACTAATCTTCCTTTAAAGCAACTGTTCCAGACAATGAGGCTCTCACATGATATCCTGAGACAGAACATGACAATTTTATAGGTGAGTATTTAGTTTTAAATAGGAATTATTTAGCTAATGATAGGAATTTTTGTTTAGATTTCTTTTAATTATATTTAAGTTAGGGGGTGTTAGGGTTAGGCTTAGTTTTAGGGGTTAATACATTTAGTATAGTGGCGGCGACATTGGGGGTGGCAGATTAGGGGTTAATAAATGTAGGTAGGTGGCGGCGATGTTAGGGCCGGCAGATTAGGGGTTAATAATATTTAACTAATGTTTGCGAGGTGGCGGGGGTGTCCAGAGCGGCAGATTAGGGGTTAATAATTATAATGTAGGTGTCGGCGATGTCGGGGGTGGCAGATTAGGGGTTAATAAGTGTAAGATTTGGGGTGTTTAGACTCAGGGTTCATGTTAGGGTGTTAGGTGTAGACATAAAATGTATTTCCCAATAGGAATCAATGGGGCTGCGTTAAGGAGCTTTTTGCTGCTTTTTTGCAGGTGTTAGACTTTTTTTTCAGCCGGCTCTCCCCGTTGATTCCTATGGGGAAATCGTGCACGAGCACGTTACACCAGCTCACCGCTAACGTAAGCAGCGCTGGTATTGGAGTGTGGTAATGAGCAAAATTTTGCTCAACGCTCACTTCTTGTCTGGTTTGTAAAAACCCGTAAAACCAGCGCTGTCTGTAAGTGAGCAGTGAGCATAAACTGCTCGTTAGCACCGCATAGCCTCTAATGCAAAACTCGTAATCTAGCTGTTTATGTTTCTATGTTTCTTCTTCACAGAGCCCAGGGCTGGGCTAATAGGTGGCTTAGCGAGGTGGATACCAGAGCCTGTGCTAAAGTATCCGCCTCCTAATAACCCGGCCATGTACTCTGTGAAGAAGGGTCGGAATTAGCAGGGCTCCTGAGCGTGGTATAGGTATTTTTCCTTTTGAAGCTAATATAAAGGAAATTAATATATACTAATTAATTTTGTTAGTATATATTTGCTTTATTTAAATTAGTTTGTGCATTCGTTACTATATTCGTTTCATGAAAACGTAACAAAAAATGTATTTTCTTTACGAATATGCATTCATAACAAAACGAATGCACATGACTAATTATTAGCTTATTTGAAAATTATTATTTATAATGGCATGATGGCTTTAAATAACTTTATTGAATCAGGCAAAAAATATATTTAAAAACCTACAAAAATTGAATATTAAGGACATTCAATGTAAACACAAGTGATAAAATATAAATGTTAAAATATATTTGCACAGTAAAAGCTTAATTAAAAGATGTTTAAATTTAATGTGAAACTAACAGGAAGTTTGCCATTTTGTGAAACTGGGTCCAATAACTCTGATGCCCATTGGCTGACAGGGACAGCTCATGCAGAAAGTTGGGTGTATGCAGTCAGGAACATGTATGTTTCAAAAAATAAAGCACTATAATACATTCTGAAGCAGGTTATTGTATAGTACAAAGCACATTTTTTAGTATAATGTCAATTTATGTTTAGTATATTACATTACAAAATATTTTGCCGGGCTATAGGACAAAAAACCCCAACAAACGTATTATAACATATAATACAAAAAAACATCTTTCTTTTAAAATGTTAAAGTTAATTAGTAGTTACAAATAGCAATGGTTTGAGTAAAACAAAAATCATAGTTGTAGAATCAAGTTGGGTGCAAAGTCCAAACAGTCCTATGAAGGACTATGCATTAAAAAAAAGTTTAATAAATCATTACAAAAGTGACAATGATTCATGCAACTAAAACATGAAGCAGAAAAATGATGTGTGTATGCTTTTTTCACTTTAGGTATCTTAACAAACAAACACATTAAACTATCCTATCAGAATTCTTGTTTTAAGATGATCATATCAAAATATTGGTATTTTGTAATTGGCCTTTAGCAGTTTTAATTAATTATTATTATTATCGGTTATTTGTAGAGCGCCAACAGATTCCGCAGCGCTAAACAGATTCCGCAGCGCTAAATCATTTTCTATTTAAAATGTTAATTTTCTATTTAAAAAATTAATCTTGCATCTTTAAATTAGGGATACAATGTCTGATGACAAATATTCTCCTAAACAGTATATATACTGTGTGTGTGTGTGTATATATATATATATATATATATATATATATATATATATATATATATATATATATATATATATATATATATGATATAGATATCACATTTATTGTAGAGTCATTTCTCTTTTTACTTTGTTTGCAACACATTATTATTGAGTTTCACTTGCATTCACTTAAGATTGATTAATTTATAAAATTCCTTTATTAAAGGGCCATAATACCCACATGTTTAAACACTTGTAAGTGATGCAGCATAGCTGTAAAAAGCTGACTAGAAAATATCACCTGAACATCTCTATGTAAAAAAAAGAAAGATATTTTACCTCAAAAGTTTCTCAGTAGCCACATCCCATTGTAAAGGACTTCTAAGCAGCAAATCAGTATGTCTGTCCTGGGACAGCGGAAGGAGCGAGCATTCGTGCACTCTCATCTTATTTCCCTATTCAGTGTAAGGAAGTTTACAATGAAATCTCATGAGAGTTAAGTCAAATCTCATGAGATCACAGTAAAAGAGTTCATGACCTCAGCACTGCTGATGCTGATTGGCTGCTGTTCATTTCTTCATTTTTTTTTTTTTTTACCTGCTGCTGGGCTGCAGCTGAGTATAACTTTTTACACAGAACTTACTCTGCTGAGCTGAGGAAGTTGTGAGGTAAAATATCTTCCTTTTTATATAGAGATGCTCAGGTGATATTTTCCTGTCAGCTTTTTACAGTTATACTGCATCAGTTTCAAGTGATTTAGCATATGAGTATTATGTCCCTTTAACTAATTTACTCACATGTAATACAATCAAAGATTGATTTATTTATAATATATTGGTATTAACGTACGTATTCACTTTATATCTACAAATGATTTATTTTCAAACCAATGATTTTTTCATTTATCCACTTGTGACCTAAATAATACATTTTGTATTGGTTAATTTTGAGATGTTTGTTATCACTCATTAGTTTATTTTATCCAAACCAGCATTAGTATTTGCACCACCTTTATTCTTGTTGTTTGTACCTTTACTGCAAATTAAATTTGGGATAATTTGTGTTTTTAAGGTTGGCAGTGTTTGGATTTAAGTTTCCAGGAGGATACATTATTAGACTTTTTTTTTATTAAGTTATTTAATTTGTATCCCTATATCTACTAGTGCGCCAAAATTGAAGCAATAATATTGTCCCCTTGCTTTGTAATGAGAGACAAAGATGTAACATAATCCATAATCCATAAGTACTTTTATTATGTAATATGCTTCATTCTCTTATAGCATCGAACATAACATTTCTGTGTTTTCAGACTCCCATTGATTTCTATGGCATTCGAGGCCTCAAGGGTGGCGGTTTGAACGATAGGTACGCTGCGGCGGAATAGACACGAGCGTACCTGTTGAATGTTTAATAAATTGGAAGAGGGTCAAATAGAGTCGAATGTGAATTCGAAACATCTGGAATGACTCAAACATCGATCTGCGTCGGATTGATCTCGCGGGAGCGTATATTATGTTGAACATTGCAACATTTGACGATGTTGACACGCTTTGATAAATCGGCCCCATGGACTGCTTTGGGATTTCGGGATTTCGTATTTTACAAGTTAGGGATTTGATTTTTTCTGCATTTTATAATTCGGGATTATGTTGTGTTGGTATTTTTAAGTTTTGGTCTTTAGAACTTTGGGATTGCGGCATTCGGTCTTGTGTACTTCGGTCTTTTGATATAGACCCATATATATATATATTCCATCCCAAGCAAAAAGGCACTCACTGGACTTTTATGATAAAACATAGCATTTATTGCGTTAGTATAAAAAAGACAATGTTTTGGTGTGTTCCTCACACCTTTGTCAAATGTCATGGTTCGGTTCCACAATGTGAACCTAAAAACAATAAATCCCAAACACCTTTACCTGCCTTATATACCTTAAAATCTGGCATTGAATACTATGCAACATCCCACTCCAGTGACATCATCACGCACCGACTCTGTTGTGAGGCGTCACAACAAAGTGCCGTGGCTTACCCGATAGTATCACAACATTAGAAAGGCAAACAGTAAGGCAGAACTGCATGCTCCTCAGCAAATTAACTGACAACCAATGCAAAATGTGGACATAATTAGTATGACTAATACGTTTGACATACTTCCCAATATAAATAATGTTGGTGTTGTGGATGGTAATGCGCCACTATATGGGAACCATAGAACATGCCCATCAGTGGGACCAACTGTATAACATTCATTGACATTCTCCTACCACAATATCATCACTATTGAAGCCGCAAAGCTGCCGACCCATATCAAGAAATATATACACTAACTTTCACAAAATATATACATCAATCTAAATAAAATAATAAAGAAAAAAAATATATTAATTTTTTGTTGTATCACACAGAAATTATAATGGCTATCCAATATCCATGTTAATAGCCCCTCAACAATTCTCTTCATAGCCTCAAGGAGTATTGATAGAAACCTGTGGGTACCCACTAGAACGAACATTCATGTGCAACTTCATAGGTTTTTCCTTATCCCATGTTTTGGCCATACCAACTCAATGTTGTTATTTGACATAGAATGGCTTAAAGTCCAGAAAGGTATTGAGCCCCCTCGGTACCAATGTATCCAGCATATGTATCCACTTGGTCTCCAGGTGAAGGAGCTTTTTCGCTCTGTTACCCACTCTAGCCAGGGGGGGCACATGATAAATTACCATTGATCTTAGGCTGGAGACACTATGATTGCATCTGGCGAAATGACTCGCCACTGGTTGTTCGAAGTCACCTTTATCCAATGATTTACAGATGGCACAACAATGATTAGCCATCCTGTCCCTGAAGGACGTGACCGTCTTCCCAATGTAAACCAGAGAGCACGGACAAATGAGCATGTATACAACATGTGTGCTTGTACACGTCAGCCTGTGATTAATTATGTATCGCTTGTTGTTATGTGGGTGTTGGAATGATTGGCCTCTCAACATGCTGTTGCATGTTACGCAACTCCCGCACGTGATGATACCCTTCTTGGAAGACTTCAGCCAAGTGTTTTTTTTATAGTACTGGAGGGGGTCCATTTTCACCGAGATATCCCTCAAGTTGTCTGTTTTACGGTATACCCTTCTTGGTGGTCTCATCCATTGGAATGGTCGGGTTGGATCAGACTCCAATAAAGACCAGTGTTATCATACAGAATTTGTTACAACCCTATGCATGGGGGCATAGGTGGGGATGAAGTTCAACTTCCCACTTGTCATATTTTGCAGGATACCATAAATGTGTATATACGTAGACAAGATAGGAGCTATGAGCTCTAGAAAAAGCACCTTTATTTTATTAATATGACAATCTAATATAAATTATACGTTTACAAACCACATTTATTTTTTATAATAGAATCTCCCTCTTTCAAATTATTGTTTTTATGTTCTTGTTCTTTAGAAGCACACAAAATTGTAATTATGTTGTGAGGTGGAAAGGGAATGTATATACCGCTGAAGATGTCCGTTAAGCGTGAATGGAAAAAAGGTCTAAGCAGGCTTAATTAAAGCTTGGGACGGACCACACATCCATATACAAAAAAGAAGAAAAGCCGCTACCAAGCAACATGATGAAAAAATAAAAAGACACACATACCAAAACGAGGAGAGCTCTACTGTCTTACGCATTTCACGCCGCAAGGCGCTTACTCATAGACAAATAATGACATCAGTGATATGTATCACGTAACCATGGCTTTCAATTGTTGGTGTTACACCTACAAAATGCTGCAGTGTTTAAAAACATACATTAAGTACCTTGTGGATGGGAGCAAAATGGCACAACACATTAAGATGACTAAATTAATCCAACATTATACATTGGTAATGGGAAACAGTAAAAAATACATATATTTCTCTCTAAAAATCGTGAAACCAAACAAAAGTAAATACATTTAGATATCAAAATAGGCAATTATAATTTATACAGAAGCATTGTTGTTATGATTATAATGCATAGGTACCATAGATAGAATCATCTTTCGCTAAAACATGGGTTACCTATACAAAACGACCCATATCAGCATCGCAAAATATGTGAAACTATTTCACTGAATTGAAACAGAAACTGTATCTATGAAATATCACAAGATCCAGAAATATGCTACAATATAATGTATCAAAACTATAAAATAGTTAAAGGGACAGTACACTGTAAAATTGTTTTTCCATAAATGTATTTTAAATGACTTGTTATACCAACTGCAGAAAAATAAATATTTGAGAAATTGCATTTTCAGGTTTATTTGTGTATCTGAAGTAGCTGGTTTTGTGCTTTGAAACCACAGCCTATTACAATGGGTTGAGCTTCAGGTAATATCAGATCTCATTATGTTATCACTTTTATGTACGCAGACTTGCTTTCTTATCTTATATTTGTCTGGAACACCAAAGCTCAATACTTAGAGAGAACAATGGAAAATTATCATTTTATTACTTAACTATCCTGCACCCACTGGGAGTGTAATCTCTTCTGCTGGCTGTGTTTACTTAGGCTTGTCAATAGCGTATACTCCAGTATCAAAACTTTCAGTATAGGTTGGGAAACCACAAGCAAAATCAGCTATTTCAAATGCTGAAATATGAGTAAAGAAGCTACTTGCAATCAATTTAATACACTCTAGCAGGTAAAAAGGATCATTGGGAATAATTTAAAGGGGAGAAAGTTTTTGGGTGAACGGTCCCTTTAAATATGATGTAATCCATATAAAACTGATACAAAATTGCATTACTGGCTTTACACTTTACATATTATATGCGCCAAACAGTACACCAAAATAGAATTGTTGAATAAAACCACACAATTAATCTACAAAATATCTCATATCCCATTCTAGGTTCATACCATGGGGTAATTTTGTTTTCAGTTTGTAGATCTAAAATAATTATTTCTTGTCTAGAATTATGGCCATATTCCCTCCACTCTGTGGGATTCTAGCTATATCTATAACCTTGATTTTAAATTGTGGGACATTTGTAAAGTGTGCACCATTGAAGTGTCTAGCGACTGCAGAATCTTTATTGAAGTTTTTAACATCCCTCAGATGTTCCCTGGCATGTGATCTGAGGGCTCTGGTCAATTGGCCAATGTATTGCAGGTGGCATAAAAGGAAATCTGAAACGATTCTCCTGTGACCTTACTACTAAATGTATCCATTGTTCCACATGTTAAACAATTATTAAGGTGAGATCTGAAATTGCCCCTGCCTCGGAGCCAAGAATTCTGTTGGACCCGATTAGAGGTGACCAAACTAGGTGACAATTTGGTGGCCAAGGTTGGCGTTTTTTTGCCACAAATCTGCAATTTTTTATAAAGGGTTGTAAAATATCATCACCCTTAAGAACATTCAAGTGTTTTCTAATGATATCACACACATTGTCATAATTGAGTGAATACTCTGTTGAAGATATAATGCTGTTACCATCAAGGAAACCTTTTTCTGACTTTCTTTTTGACTCACTTCGATAGACTTTGTTGAGCCCATCATTAGACAAACTAATTGAACTTCCCTCACTACTGGTAGTTTTTCTTTTGATGTTATTTTTGGACTCCTTAATAGGGTCCCAAATTTTAATCTCTTCGAAAGTTTTGTGCAAGTTTTGTTCATTGTAACCCCTAACTCTCAGTCTGAATATGAGTTTAAGGCCCCCATCAATGTATTTTTGTAGAGTAAATAAATTGATAGGGGGCGCCCTTGTAGTGTGTGATACACCTTTAAGGTGCATCCCGCACTCAATAAGAACTTCCCTTTAAAAGGGGTTGGGTGCTGATCATCAGTGCCTGAAAATTTTGTTGCTAACTTGTGAAGCTCATTCTTAAGCTAAGTTTCGTGCTGTTATTTGAATTCAACTTATTCCTTGTTGTTAAACTTTAAACTACCTCCTTGGACTGCCACTTTGATCTAATTATTTCAACAGTGTTTAGGAGTCTCTGAACTTTACGTTTGTGAGTTTATCCGCATCTTACTATCCGGTATTGGACCGGCCGGATCTACTTCCCTTACCGCGACCGGAAGTCGCACTCGCACCGAAGCCTCTGCAAACTCCAGGTACGCCACATCGTAGCTCAGCTCCGCTACTTGTAATTCTTATCTTGCCTCTTTCGTGACCACTTGTGCTGCCTGACGCCATCCTGATTTATTACACCGTTCGTGTGTTTTCTGTCTGCAACATATGGATGAATGACTTGTATATATTTTAGAGCTGTTTGTTGTGTGAGTGCGTGAAGACTAAAGGGGACATCATCCTGAGATATTGCAACAAATGTTTAATGTGCTGCAACATTATACTACATAAAGTTTCTATATTATTCCTTTTGGCAACTCAGTGTAAACTCAGTCTGTTTACATTGATATATATTGAATTATATTCATCATAAATAAACTGACTCACTTCTGGAATTAATCAGGTTTTTACAAGAATTAAACTCCTGTTTGATTTTCTAAAGAGTTACAATTCCAATAATTAACACACTCCTATTTCAAACCATCACATAGTGTGAGACAATGATTGGTATATAGTATTAACAAATGAGGTGAGTTAGAAAACTGACAATAATATATCAATAGACACAGTAGTAGATAGGCACCAAAAATACAGTATAAGATCATAAGAGCTTAAAAGTCCTTAAGTGACTAGCTTTGATAAAATCTTGTAATGCTGATGGTGTCAATGAGAGTGGTTGGTGGGTACAATCAAAGCAGTTGTCTGTAGAGGATCAAGGACACGATCCAGGATCAATGATATCTGCATATTTTTGTAGAGTACTGGCATTACATCATATTTAACTATTTCATAGTTTTGATACATGATATTGTAGCATATTTTTGGATCTTGTGATATTTCATAGAGACAGTTTCTGTTTCAATTCAGTGAAATAGTTTCACATATTTTGCGATGCTAATATGGGTTGTTTTGTATAGGTAACCCATTTTTTAGCGAAAAATGATTCTCTTTATGGTACCTATTCATTATAATCATAACAACAATGCTTCTGTATAAATTATAATTGCCTATTTTGATATCTAAATTTATTTACTTTTGTTTGGTTTCACGATTTTAAGAGAGAAATATATGTATTTTTTACTGTTTCCTATTACCTATGTATAATGTTGGATTAATTTAGTCATCTTAATGTGTTGTGCCATTTTGCTCCCATCCACAAGGTACTTAATGTATGTTTTTAAACACTGCATCATTTTGTAAGTGTAACACCAACAATTGAAAGCCATGGTTACGTGATATGTATCACTGATGTCATTATTTGACTCTCTGACTGATTTGATACGCTTCCTTCAAATGCTACGGTCTTTTTACTTGTGCTTCAAGTCTATGAGTAAGCGCCTTGCGGCGTGAAATGCGTAAGACGGTGGAGATCTCCTTGTTTTGTATTGTGTGTCTTTTTATTTTTAGAATAAAGTTCTTTTTTCTTCATGTTGCTTGGTAGCGGCTTTTCTTCTTTTTTGTATATGTTGTGAGGTATCTGCCATGACAATAATCGGACTGTTGGATGGACATAGGACTACTCATTTAAAAGAGACTCCCCCTTAAGATATTTGTCTTATGTCATGCTGTGTATTATGAGAGCTTATATTGGGGATACCGCTTTCTCGTGATTATGTCCTATATACATATACAATGTCATGGTTTTTAAACTTAAAGTCACCATTTTATTACAATCACCCAATTACTACAGGAACCTCTTGTTTGAAAGAACAAAAACTACTCTTTCATATGAAGAGTGTTTTGTGTGTGCTGTGTATACTGTCTTTAGCGGATAGGGGCTTCTTTAGATCTTTACCACCATACATTGTGTACATTAGGAGGGTGATGGCCATTGTTTTGTATACAAATGAGAAGGGCACACGATCCATCATTGGAGAAAGGGGTCCTACACTACATGGCAAAAAGTATGAGGACACATGGCCATCACACCTATATCAGCTTGCTGGACATCCTATTCTAATTCATCCCAAAGGTGTGCAATGAGGTTGATGTCAGGGCTCTCCAAACTAAATTTGTCAAACCATGTCTTTATGGACCTTGCTTTGTTTACAGGGGCAGTGTCATTCTGCAACAGAAAGGGGCCTTCCCAAAACTGTTGCCACAATGTTGTAAGCACCCAATTGTCTAAAATATCTTTGTATCCTGTAGCCTAGTCCAAACCCTAAAAAACAGCCTCAGATCATTATCCCTTCTCCACCAAATTTTACAGTAGGTACTATGCATTCAGGTAGGTAGTGTTCTTCTGACATTTGCTAGACCCATATTCTTCCATTAGACTGCCAGGTAGTGAAGCATGATTCATCATTATAGTGGTAGCCTGTATTGGGCATGTTGATGTGAGGCCTCTGTACAGCTACTCAGCCATGGAAACCAATTTCATGAAGTTCTCAACACACAGTTCTTGTGCTGATGTTGCTTCCAGAGGCAGTTTGGAACTCTGTAGCAAGTGATGCAACAGATGGTATGCAATACATTTTTTCAAGCTTTAGCACTTTTCCTGGGTGCTTCCATTTAACAATAAAAGCACTTACAATTGACTGGGGCAGATCTAATAGGACAAAAACTTCACAAACTCAGGGCAAACAGACTTGTGGCAAAGCTGGCATTCTATGATAATGTCATGCTTTAGTATGACCCATTGTACTGCCAATGTTTGTTTGTGGAGATTTCATGGCTATGTGCTAGATATAATGCACCTTTTAGCGTTAGGTGTGGCTGAAAAAACAGATTACAAGTGAAGCGTTATTTAACGCCCCTGCTCAAGCATTTAAAAGGGACATTGTACACTGAATTTTTCTTTACATAAATGTTTTGTAGATGATCCATTTATATAGACGATCTGGGAGTATTTTTGTAACAATGTATAGATTTGTTTATTTTTTAATAACATTGTGCTAATTTTTAGACTCCTGACCAAGCTCCAAAGTTACAGATGTATACGCTCGTTTACAGACTCCTGCTGGTTCCTGTCTATGTTATCTGTCCTATCCTATTCAGGGAAGTGGGAAGGAGTGTCTGCTCTTCCCGTTTTCCCAGCCCCTTTCAGTGGGTGCCCCTGTCTAACTTCATTAACATTGCTAAACTGGGAGCTTCTAAGTAAGTTTTGAAAATGTTTTCTACTGGATTTTTAGATCAGTATCTGTGCATATTCTTCTTTATAGATGTGCCTATTACATGCAGTTATATGAAAATTGGTGTATACTGTCCCTTTAAGTGCGCTAGAAGTAAATTTATTGCACGCGTGTTGCGCTCATATTACAAGTTAAAAGTAAACTGTTTTAGCTTGCGCACTAACCTGATGCATGTAAAAAGCCGAATTTAGAATATCACGCTTATGATAACCTATTCCCCCATAGAAGTCAATGGAGAAAAAAAGTGGAGAAAAACCTAACACGCAAACACGATTACATATTCTCAAGTGCTCTAACCTGACATGAAAATATGAATTTTTCACATTCAAATGTTCTTCAAATAGCAGAATATGTTCTATTTATTCATAAATACACATTTCTATATATCTCATATGGTATTTTGGTACAATATATATCTATACAGATATATATAGGAATATCTATTTAGAAATATTTATAACATATTCTGCTATGTGCAGAGCATTGGAATGTAAAATATTTACAGTAAACACATAGTTAAGACTATTATTAAATATGGGTTTTCATCTACTTAAATGCAAAGTGCTCCAATGCATTTCTAAATATGTCTACATATGTGTTTATGTGATTATAAGCATATGTAAGTACATATATATACAAATATATACATAAATACAAATGTACACCCATATAAACTTTATATATATATATATATATATATATATATATATATATATATATATATATATATATATATATATATATATATATATATATATATATATATATATATAGTGTCCAGTCTACAGCCCAACCCTTCTGTTGTCAACTGCCTGGGTGCAAAAATGTAAATAAATATATCCAAAAAACGAATGCACTCTCAGGACTTGCACAAAAAACAATCAATTTTAATGGAACGTTTTTGGAGATATACTCATATATACTGTACATAGCCATCTTTAGAGATGTATATGTATGTATCTCTATGTTAAAGCCCTTCGCCTGCATTTTTTTTTTCTAACACCTGAGACCTCATATCTTATTTTTTCAGCAATATTTTTTTAAAATATTTTTTATTAGATAATGTTATTATAAGTGTAACTGTACTTTGTAATGTATTTTTGATGTGTTTAGTTACACTATTTTGTTTGACGAAACAGTTAACCAGAGCTCTCAACTTGTAATACGAGCGAAAACCCCGACGTGCGCAAACACCCGCAATAAACACCTTATCACTCATGCGTAACTGTTAGCAATCCACTTCTAATCTAGTCTATAGTGTGCACATCCCAAAATGGGGTCTCATGCCCCTGTGTGTGATTTGTGGGGGCCCTTTCCCCTTCAATAAACCTCCCTGGTGCATTGTACTTCAGGGGAGAGTGACATTGCACTGAAATGAGGGGGTTCCCCTGTTTCAGGTGAATGATTACATGCCCCCTAAACACCATTGAAGGAGAGAGAGGAGCTCTACATGAGCCACCTTCCTCTAAGAAAATTTCCCTGGTTTCTAGTGCTTCAGTTTATTAATATTCCATTGGTGATCACCTGTATCCTAGCAGTGTTTTTCCTCTTTCCAAATAAAGACGTCACATGTTTCTCTATGTTGTACAGCAGGAGAGATAAGGGTTCCATGGAGCATAGTGTTTCAGGTGATGACCTGTATTTTAGAAGGGAATGTAACACCTTATTTGAAAATTAGAAGTTTGCTTCAAGTGGCACATTAACAAAGATAGGAGTCCTTTCACCGGCTTTCAAAACAATGGGGACGTTTTTTTGACATTTTTCACTTCACCATTCCCTGTAACATTTTTAATCACTGGAGTATTGATACAATGTCAGTGATCAATCATAGACTTTGAAGAATGTAGATAGATTTTTGGTCCCTTGTAATTTTTTCACTTGAGAACACTTGAGAACAAGGACATACTCATCTTCAAAAAAGCTTATTAATTAAATAATAATAAATAATAAATAAAAACACTGCTCCCCACTCCACATATCTCTGACCTAATCTCCAGATACTCTAATGTCACCTCCTCTCTTGTTAACTCCCCACATTCCCATCTACAAGACATCTCCAGACTGACTGCCCTGTCTCTCTTCACATGACTCTCCCCTAGTTTTCAAACTTTCAAGTGCTCCTTAAAGGCTCAACTGATCAATGATGCAAATAATATACATTAACATTTTCTTATCTTAGTTCTTCTCCTCCTTTAGTTATCCCCTTGAACCCCCTTAGCATGTAAGCCTACGAGCCCAGTTGTTTTGTGGATCACCTTCATGAGAGCTGATTTACAACAGTGAAACTCTTGGCAGGGCTCGCTATCCCTTTGTTTCCCATAATTGTTACCTTGCACATTAGACCCATGTTTTTAGTCTTCCGGAATCTGTTGGTGCTCTACAAAAAACTGATAACCATCATGTAATGCCATTGAGGATTTTTTTGGTGACCACAAGTGGCCTATAAATAAGGATTATGGGTTTTCATCATAACATACATTTCAATTTGTTTCTGAGAAAACAATGTTCTGAATGCTCAAATCAAGACTGTAGACTGATATGGATAATGTTAGAACATGGGTCTTAGTATTATATGGTTGAGTGTGCATCACTAAGATGAGAGGGGGATGCTTTTTTTTTTTTTTTAAAAGAAGCTTTATTGAATGAACATTAATAATTATACAGCAAAAACAGTTTACAGAGATAGGGTTATATCAGTCGCATATGATCCAATCTGAACTGTTACATCAAAGCCTAAACATATCAAAACAATAAGACAAGGATGATTAGCTGAGCGCTACATATTTGTTGTTCATTGTTCTCAATCAGATTACTTGTTTTATACATTTTCTATGTGCATTAACATAAGATTATGACTTTTTTTTTTTTTTAAAATATTCTTTTTTATTGGGTGACAGTTCAACAACATTTACAGACTTTTGTCAGGTGGTTACAATAAACTTGATAAACATGGTATATTTCCAAAAGCAAACTTTGTATTAGACTTTTTCTTTTTTGCCGTCAAACTGTCCCCCCCTCTTTCCTTTTTCTCTCCCTCCCTCCCTTAATTTACATCTCATACATCTCACCTTGGTTGTTATCTTCACAGTTCTTATGTCTACGGCTTTTAACTGCTTTCAAGTTGTTAAGGATTTCTATCAATTATCCTTCTTATCCTGAAACTTCTCTGCATTTGAATACCTCCCCCTTTGATGCGCAGCGGTGGACTCTTCCATCCCCTGGGACTCTCATTCCTTGGGTTTGAGCTTTACAGTGTGTTCCATTCCCCTCTCAGTTGTGCTGTTAAAATGTATTCTGAATTACGGAACGGGTGTATTATCTGTTTTTGTATCTGGACTGGCTGTTGTAGGATTAACTTTTCCCATTTCCTCATAAAAGCTTTGACCCTTTCCTTTACATCTCCCATAGTATCAAACTGTTCTATTGTCATCTGTTGCAGTAGTAAACTTTTGAGCTGTCCTAGTGTTGGTGGGTTTTTTTCCCTCCACTCCCTGAGAATCAGTCTCCTCGCTGTGAGGATTATATTATATATAAGTCGTTTCTGTGTGCCTAGGTTACCTGGGATATCTAGAAGTATTATGGCCCTCCCATCCAATTTGATCTGGGTAGAGCATGTCTTGTTCATCCATCTTTCCGTCATAGCCCAAAATTTTGTCAATCTTGGGCATGTCACAAGTAAGTGTACATATTCAGGGTTGGGCTGCCTACACCTGACACAAACATTGTCTGCTTCCTTCACCCACTTGCTATATATCCTAGGAGTGATGTGTGCCCTATGAATCGTTTTCGTGTGCATTTCCCTTACGTCAGCTCCTATGGTGGCTTTCCTGACGTTCTCTACACTGTTTATGATTTGTTCTTCTGAAATCTGTGTCTGCAGTATGTCCGACCATTTATTGCTCAGGCTTGTCCTGTTTTTTTGGTTTGGTATGTCTATCAGCATTTTGTATATGGGGGAGACTGAGTGACCGCCTTGAGATGTCATGGAAACCAGTTTTGATATCGGGTCATTATGGTCTGTAAAGTTTATGTGTTTCTGCAATTGCGTTACGTAGTGTTTGATTTGCAAGTATGCAAAGTGGTGTTGTCTAGGTAGTGAAAAATATTTCTGTAAGTCTTGAAAAGTGTGGATTAGCCCAGTAGATTCTGACACCAACTGTCTAACTGAATGTAAGCCCTTATCTTTCCATTGTTGAAATGGTTTCGTAGTCAGTCCTGCTGGGAAGTCTGGGTTCCCTCCCATGGGTATGAATTTTGTGTATGTATGAGGCACCCCCATCCACCTACACAGTTTTGCCCAGGCCCTGATTGATTCCCCAAAGAGTGGAGAGTCCTTGGTCAGTTTGCGTATTTTGTGAAGCTCCATATGTGGTAACATTGCTAAAGCCCATGGGTGAACCATGCTGCTCTCTATGTCTTTATGTGTGAAGTGATTTGTGTTACTTAGCCAGTCCAGAACGTATTTGCTGGACGTGGCCCAGTTGTACAGTTCCAAGTTCGGCAGTCCCAAGCCCCCAGCATGGACCGAGCACATCAGCTTCTCTAAGCTAATCCTGTGTTTTTTCCCTGACCATATGAAGTTTGCAAATTGTGTGTTTAAATACCTCAGGTCTTTCTTGTACAACAACATGGGAATCATTTGGAATGTGTACATTAACCTTGGAAACAAGATCATTTTTATCAAGCAAATTCTGCCCGACACCGATACTGGTAATGCTTTCCAATTTCTGAGATCTTCTATGATTTTGCTAATAATCGGTTTGTGGTTAAGGGCGTACCATCTGGAGGGGTCTTTTGATAAGCTTATCCCCAAATATTTAATAGTATCCTCTAGTATTTTGAATTTGAATCCTAGGTCTTCTTTATGACCCATTGGGGATAGCCACAGGATTTCGCTCTTATCTTTATTAATTTGGTACCCCGAGATTTTGCTAAATTCCTCAATAATAGACATCAGTCGTGGTGTTTCTTTTTCTGGGTCTGATATGAATAACACCATATCGTCTGCGTATAAGGATAGGTGTAAAGTCGCCCGCCCCACTCTCAGTCCTTGTGTTTCAGTCCTGATTCTGTGTGCCATTGGTTCCATGGCCAGGTCAAAAAGGAGAGGGGACAGAGGGCAGCCCTGCCTCGTTCCCCTCCCCAGTTGGAATCTTGGAGAGAGTGTTCCATTGACAATCACCGCTGCCTGGGCTGACCTGTAGATGCTGGCGACCAACCCGAAGAAGGAGCCCCTAATTCCATATCTGGTCAGCGTGTGGAATAAATGCTCCCACAATACCTTGTCAAAAGCCTTCTCCGCATCGATCGCCAGCATGCACACTCTTTGTGTTGGAGTGCTTACCTTTCCCCCTTCCCTGTTGTTCCAGTAATGTTGTAGTACTAATTGCACTTTCCTGATATTGAGAACTGAGGATCTACCTTTGACGAACCCTGTTTGGTCACTGTGGATCAGGGATGGCATTATGGTCGCTAGTCTATTGGCCAGAATTTTGGTAAAGATTTTATAATCACTATTTAATAGTGATATGGGTCTATATGATTCTCTAGCTGTTGGGTCTCTTCCTGGTTTCGGAAGGATACAAATGTGTGCTTCCGTGAAACGTTCACTCAGTTCTTCCCCTCTTGGTATCTTATCAAATAATTTGGCCAGGGTGTTTGATACCTCTTCTCTCATCAGTTTGTAAAATTCATTGGGCAGGCCATCTGGCCCTGCCGTCTTATTTATGGGGAGGTGCCCTATTGTCTTATGTATTTCCTGTACTGAGATCGGTGCATTCAAGAGTTGGAGGTTCTCCTCCGTGATTTGGGGTAATTTAATTCCCTTCCAGAACTGTTCCCTGTGTCCTCTGTCAACTGGATGTGGTGTATATAATTCTGAGTAGTATTCGCAGAATGCTTGCTGTTTTTCAGCTTCTGTGGTTAAAGACCTGCCCTGAATTTTCAGTGTCTGGATTACATTGGGTTTTCTTACTAATCTAGTGATATTGGCTAGTGTGCTGCTTATCCTGTTGCCGTATCTGTAAAAACGTGCTCTGGCTCTGCTAATGGTTCCTTTAGCGTTTTGTAGTAAGAATGTGTCCCTCTGTAGTTTGACTCCGGTATACTTTTGTCTGTTCTCTGCGGTAGGGGCTCTAAGGTATTTATTATATGCGTTTGTGACTTGTCTTAGTAATATGTTTTCTCTTTGTTTGTATTTCTTGTTAACCCCTGATGCATATGTCATGATAACTCCTCTTAGAACCGCCTTTGCTGTGTCCCAAAATAAGGCCGGTGTTGACATGTGTGCTTTGTTGGCTTCTGCATAGTGTATCCATTCCCCCTTAAGGTGGTTTAGGAGATTAACATCCCTGTATAAGTAGTATGGGAATTTCCATCCTTCCCTTTTGGGGCGTCTGGGGCCTACCTTCATAATCAGTGAGATTGGTGCATGGTCTGATAGTGTGACCGTGTCAATTTTAGTGTCTAAAATCTGTGTGCTCAGGGTAGATGAAATAAGGAAGAAATCTATCCTTGATAATGTCTGTTTGGATGGGGATATGCATGTAAAGTCTCTACTGTCTGGATATCTCGCCCTCCAAATGTCTGTCAAAGTCAACGCCCTTTTAAATTTATTCAATATCCTGGTTTCTTTTTTGCAGTATGCGGCTGGGTGGTTTGTAATCCCTGGATTGTCTGGGTTGGGAAAGCGGTCCGCCGGTACCTGAGGTGCTATATTGAAGTCTCCCACTACCACTAGTTGTGTCCCTGTGTGCGGTAATAATTTCCCTTGTATTGCCTGCCAAAACTCAGCCTTCTTGTGTAAGGGGCCATATAGTCCACAGAGAGTGAATGCTGTTTGTTCCACTTCTATATTCAAAATGATGTATCTACCCTCTTTGTCTATCTCTCTGTGAGTTATTTTGTATGTTAACTGTTTCCTGAAGAGAATGGCTACCCCTCTTGCTCTTTTAGCTTCATATGGTGTGAAGTTGACTTCTCCTACCCAATCTTGTTGGAGTTTCCTGTGTTCCTCCTGTGATAGATGTGTCTCCTCCAGTACTGCAATGTCAGCTCTTTGTTTTTTAAGATATTTAAGAATTGCCTTTCTCTTTATAGGTGACGTGACCCCGCCCACATTCCATGCTACTATCTTAATCTGATCTAGTGACATTTTCCTGTGATTTTTGTGTGTCTGCTATACAGTGTTGTGTGGTGTGTGTTTTATTCGAGTATGCACTTACCCTTACTGAGTTCACGACTGGTGTTTAGATATGTCTATGGCCTACTTGTACACCTTTTCCTAGTGATGAAGCTGAGTCCCAGGGGAGGTCTTGAACTGAGTCCACCCTGCTTGTAGAGAACAAGAGAAAAACAGTTTAAGCAGCAAGTTAATTCAGACGCAGTGTTTTCCCACTTCGCAACTTTCTTAATCTTATTCAAGCAAAAAAGAAAACTCAAAAACATTAAACCAAACAGTGATAACTTGAACAAATCTCTCTTCCCTCTTTCTTCCTTTCTTTTTTTTTTTTTTTACTTTATTAGAGAGTATCCCACCCCCCCCCCAATAACTTGAACTGTAATACTTAGTTAGTACTGTCCATTTCAGTGCCTTTTTATAGTCCTTGTTATAGTCCTTGGATGAAGACCGTTCTTCTTTATTCCTGCTACCAGTCCAATGACAGGTTTTGCCCTGCTTGTGTGAAGTTCCTCCCCATGGGAGTTGTAGTTCTGATTTCACTGCTCTGCCATTGGATGTTGTTCCTCCTCTTCCTGCTGATTTTCTTCTCCTGCCACCTGTCTTAGATATTTCTGTATTTGACCCGTCGATTCAAAGAGTCTTGGGCCCTGAGGTGTTTGAACTCTTAGTTTTGCTGGGTAAAGTAGTGCCACTGGGATGCCTTTGTCGATCAACTGTCTGCAGTATGGAGAAAACTCTCTCCTTTTCCTGGTTACATCCGCCGAGTAGTCTTGAAAGATGTGCAGTTTTTTTCCCTCATACTGGATAGGTCCAGCTTGTCTGTATGCTCTCAGCAGTTGAACCTTGTCCTTAAAATTAAGATATTTTATCATAACTTGCCTGGGTGGTGTATCTCTATTGTCCATTTCTCTCGTCCTACCGACTCTATGAGCCCTTTCTGCTATACATGGAATGTCAGCTTCCGTGAGTTTTAATATTTGTGGTAAGGTAACTTCTGCGAAGCGTATCAATTCAGTGCCTGGGACTGATTCTGGCAACCCCACGACTCTCAGGTTGTTCCTCCGCGACCTGTTTTCCAGGTCATCCACTCTTGCAAGTAATAGGGAGTTTTGTCTCTGTAGTTGTGTGACGTTCGTGTTGGTATCACGTTGTCTAATCTCTGTATCTGAGATTCTTTGTTCGACTTGTGTCAGTCTTGTTGAGAAGTGTTTAAACTCAGATGAAAGAGAGTCCATCCCATTTTGGAGTTGTTCAATTTTTGGGAGGAACAGCGCTGACAGCTGAGAGACTATGGGGTGAGTGTCTTTTAACTGAGAGTCTTGTATTGTGTCCTCATTGTTGGGATCTGCATGTATCTCCGCCAGATGTCTTGTTCTGCGGTCTGCACTCTTGTTCTTAGAAGTCATCGTTTCTGTTTTCTTTTTGAAGCTGTGATAATATTTGTGCATACAGTTGATTGGGGTTAGGCTCTCTTTTATTTTTTCTAAGATATCTGATGTCAGGTTAGAGATGAGTCCCAGGGAAGTGTGTGTATCCCTTTGTTCAGCTGCACCTTTTATGTATTGGCTGGAGTTCAGGTCCTATGGGGTTATCTGAAGTCTTGTTAGACAGTGTTAGGCCTCCACCAGTTTTTTGGTCTTCACCCTGCTGGAGATGTCTCTTCTGTTAACTAGGCGTGGGTGTATTGGGTTATGGGGGGGAGAGCCAGATCATGGGGTATCACTCCTCATATTCCATCCTCACTGCTTAGAGTAAATTGATTTTCCCCCTTTGCAATACTGTTCTTGTTTGGTGGTTTATAGCTTTAAGTCCCAGTTTTCTGGTTATGTCTTTCTTTTCCCCTCCACGTGGTGATTATGTGAGGGTTTGCCCTCTAGGGTCTTCAATACCAATGTTTATAGGCCCTGTGATGACCCCTCCAACAAATGCCCCTTCCGATTTGTGTATTTATTGGTCTTTTGTTTGTAGCGTGCTCGTTTTGTGTCTGTTTGGTGTTTAATTGCAGCCGCTATGTATTGTCTCCCCTGCCACGTGGGTCTGTGTCTGTGAGAGGTATGATCTCGCTGTTACTCACTGTTACTTTGGGTGCTTGGCGATTCTTTCGTTAATTCCTGTATTCTTTTACTCCCCTACGGTTTTGCCGCTTCGATTCTCTGCTGCTACCTTGCACCTTACCGGTGAGATGCAATCTGCGCTTTCGCGCCACTCTGTGTACCGACTATCTGGGTGCCGGGCCGGTGGAATTCCCCCTCACGCTTCTTGGCCGACACTGACCTGTCCGATGTAAAAGGACTTTAGGGTCGTGTAAGGCATATGCATTTGAGCTTTTTGAGCAGTTTTTAATGATTTAAGCAAGATTATGACTTTTAATAGCATGGGAATCCAGTCATCCCCTGAATCACAGTAGAGTGAGTATGCATCTCTCTGTTCTTAATTAACCTGAACAGAGGGATACTTGAAGTTTAACTCAGGCTGTCCAAAAGAGAACAGAGGAGTAGGATAGGAAGAGGAGGAGAGGGATAGGGGTAAGGAGAGAAAAAAAAGGGGGGAAGGGTGAAGATATGAGCTGAAGTGAAGGTGTGTGAGATATAAATTATCTCAGAGGTAGAGAGGTCACCAGTCCAGTGAATGAGAGTCAGTCCTCAAAAGGTTTTGCCTTCCCACAGTAATGTCATGTATTCGTGAGTCACTAGTCTTCCCAGTTTAAGATAATGAAACCTTTCCAGAGAGAGCAGATCCCCGACCCCGGCCCTCCACTCCCCCAAGCTTGGCACTTGCAGTGATTTACAGTGTTTTGGAATGAGTCCCTTAGCACAATTCAGCATCAGGAGGAATAATTGTTGTTTTGCTTCCTCAGCTATTTTTGGTAATTTGTGGTATATTAGGTAGTTTGGGTTGGGAGGAAGAATGATATTCAAGAGTCTGCCACTCTCGTGGAACACACTCTCCCAGAAGGGTCGTATGCATGGGCAATGCCACCATATATGCAAAAGCGACCCCTCTTCACCACAGCCCCTCCAGCACTCCCCGCCAGTGTGTGGGTAAAAAAATTTCAGCCTCTGTGGGGTCAGATACCACCTGCTCAGAAATTTGTAGAGCATTTCTTGGAGTCTCACCAAGACCGAGGCTTTCTTTGCCTTGTCAAAGATTGTCAACCATGCCTTTGTGTTAATTTCGGTACCCAGCTCTCTATGCCAGGCATCCACATAGGAAGGCAGAGCAGTATCACTCTTCACCAGCAGTAATCTGTATAAGAGCGAAATTAAGTGATTTTGGATATTTGTGGTGGTGCAGAGCATTTCGAAAGGTGTTTTTTTGTCTGATCAGGGAGGCCCTGTCCTTATGTCTATTGAAATAGTGGTTAAGTTGCACTACCCGATACCAGGAAGAGAACATCACGTGGTCCCATTCAGCTAAGCCATCCTGAGCTTTAAGCTTACCTTGATGGATAGCATTCGATATAGCTACATCTGCTAGCGGATACATGACACCAGGATTGTGCCTTATGTTTGTTAACCCATTATCAGGGTTTTCGTGCACTGGAGTTACTGGCGAGTTAGTAGTTGATATGCGGCTTTCAACTCTGATTAATTTATCCCAGTTCTGGAACACATCGTCTATCAGGGGGTATTGTAAAATTTGACTGGGAGGATGTGTGGCCATCACCCATGCGAGAGAGCCTACATTGCCTCTCTGCAATATCTCGTTATCCAATCCTATCCAGCCTTTAATGGGAGAGCTATGGCACCACTCCACCAGGCGTTGGAGGCTTATTGCTTTGCGGTATTTATTCAATAGAGGGACTCCTGCACCTCCCCTGCTTCTGGGGAGATATAACTTTTTCCTATTGATTCTTGGTTTTAGGCCGTTCCAAATATATGATTCAATCACTGATTGGATCTGGTGAATTAGATGTGAGGCAGCTGAAAGAGGGATCGTATGCATGACGTACTGTGCAAAATATTCATCTTAACAACGTGCATACGACCCAACCAGGAGATGGTTTTATTTTTCCAATTAACCAGGTCTCTCAAAATTTCATCTCTTATGCATTTATAATTCACATCTACAATCTCCTTTACGGAAGAAGCTAAAGTGATTCCCAAGTACTTTAAATGGTTTGGAGCAATCTTGAGTGGACAGTGCAAACGTAAATTTTCAAGAGTGCTCTGGGATTCAGTGATATTTAAGATTTCAGATTTGGTTGGGTAAAGAAGAAAGTCTGAAACCTTCCCATAGGCCTTGAATTCTGTCAATGAAGCCTGGAGAGAGAGAGTAGTGTCGGTCAGGGTCAATAGGACATCGTCTGCATACATTGCCAACTTATGTTCCGTTCCACCCATCTTGATGCCCTTGACACTAGGATTAGCTCGGATCCTGCTTGCCAACACCTCTATAACGAGGGCGAAAAGCAAAGGTGAGAGGGGACACCCCTGCCTTGTGCCATTGGTAATTAGGAAGGGCGTAGAAAACATGCCATTGACACGCACCTTTGCGCTAGGAGTAGAGTATAGTGAGAATACCCTGTGAATAAAGTGAGGCCCAAATCCCAGTTTTAACAGAGTGTGACGCATGAACGTCCAGTTGACCTGGTCAAACGCCTTCTCTGCATCCATCGACACTAGTGCCAGCGGAGCGGAGTTAGCGCGAGCGTAAGAGATCAACTTAATGACTTTGAGGGTGTTATCTCATGCCTCTATAGCAGGGATGAATCCCACCTGATCTGTGGAAACTAATTGGGGCGAGAATGTATTGAGACGGTTAGCTATGGCCTTAGCCAGGATCTTTATATCGGAGTTAAGAAGGGAAATCGGTCTATAGCTGCTGGGTTGGTTTTCTGGTTTATCGGGTTTGGGGATTACTGAGATTAAGGCTTCTAGCATCGTACATGGTAAAGTCTGTGTCTCTGATAGCTGGTTGAATATGTGGAGTAATCGTGGTGCCAAGATGTCGGAAAAGACTTTGTAATATTGGGTTCCAAACCCATCAGGACCTGGGCTTTTACCCACAGGTTGATCTTTGATAGCAAACAGAATCTCTTCCATTATAAAGGGAGCCTCCAATTGGTCCACCTCAGTTTTAGACAACCTAGGCATGTGGACCTCTGACAGATAATCTATTATGTCCTGTTCAGATACTGAACTAGTTGAGCCTTCCCTTTGCTCTCCCTCAGTTGAGTGTATATTGTAGAGAGATTCATAGAATCGCCCAAAGGTATTTGCAATGGACTGTCCATCTCTGTGGGATTCCCCATTCTTATCTAGTATCTCATATACATATGTGTTTAGTCTTTTCCATGCCAAGGCCAGAGCCAGGAGTCTCTTGGCCTTGTTACTGTGATCAAAGAATTGCTGTCTGAGCATTAGTGCCTTTTTTGTTGTTCCTCTCGCAGGTGATGCAAGAGGACCATTCTGGCTGAAGCCAAGTTCTTTTGTAATATCTCATTAGCAGGTTGTTCTTTATGTGCTAGTTCTGCTTGATTGACTTGTGTTTGGAGGGTTTTGTACAGTTCTCTTTTAGTCCTGTTTGAAGCTGATCTATGTTGAATCAGTATTCCCCTGAGCACACATTTATGTGCTTCCCAGATAGTAGTGCTATTCAGAGTGTCCTCTGATTTCAAATAGAAATATTCCACGATATTATTGTACAGCTCTTGTTTCAGCGGTTGATTATCCAGTAAGGATTCGTCAAGTCTCCACACGTAGGGAGTAACTGGGATATTGGGCCATTCAATAATGCATTTCACAGGGGCATGGTCCGACCATGTGATTGAGTTGATACTACTACTAGTCGTAATGGAGAGCCCTGCCGAGTCCGTAAAGAGGTAGTCAATTCTTGTATACTTCCTATGTGGATGGGAATAGAAGGTATAATTTTTGGCTAACGGGTGAAGTGTGCATCAAATATCGTGGAGAACTAGGTCCTTAAAGGACTTAATGAGGTGTTTAACCACTTTGTGGGGAGTGCTGGAGAGACCATCCAAGGTGTCTAGACTAGGGTTAAGTGACACATTAAAATCCCCTCCCAAATAAAGAACTCCTTTTTGGATTTCCAGTAATTTGTGCGAGAGCTTTTTAAAGAACAAGTCCTGCGCACTACTCTGGAAGTAAAGGTTAGCCAGAGTCACGGGCCTGCCATAGAGTGTGCCAGTCAATATCATAAATCTGCCACTAGGGTCCTTAAAAGTCTGGTCCAACTGGAAAGGTATTGTGGAGCGGAATAATATGCTGACTCCGTTTCTCTTGGAGGGTCCTGATGCAAAATATGTCACTGGGTATTGACGATTAAACCATTTGGGTTCCTTTGATTTGGGAAAATGTGTCTCCTGGATAAAGACTTTGTCACCAGGGGGATGCTTTTTTTAAAAGAAAATTTGAAAAGAAGAAGTACAGCTTTTGTTACTGTGCTTTTACAGTGATGGGGAGGCTTTTTTATTAATAGACATGTGCATTCAGAGGTTTTGGATGCCTCCGAATGCGGAAGAAGGGGGCTACTCGCAGCATTTGGCTCTTTTCGGAGCCAGATTTATTCTTGTGGAAGTGCAACACACTAAGATCTGTACAAATCCAGATCTTAGTTTGTTGCACTTTGACAATTATAAATCCGGCTCTGAAAAGAGCCAAATGCAGCGAGTGACTGCCTTCTTCCGCATTCGGAGGCATCTAAAACCTCTAAATGCACATCTCTATTTATTAGCATCAGCACTGCAAAATCAAATAATTCAAATTATTTTAGCAATCATATTCTGAAAGCATTTCACAAATTTTAATTTATTATATTGGTTGTAGTAGAATGTTGAGTTGATCTCAACTGTGAATAGGCTGAAAGATTGAAATGTAGGTCATAGTAGCAAATCTATTATAATATTTTTAGACAATATTTGTGGTGGAAGGAGGGGTTTGTGAAACCAGAAAAATTGAAGATAAGTATATGTTATGTTTGGTGAGAATATGTTTTTCAATATTCATGTGTTTTCAAAAATTCTTCCAAGGCTTTATTATAACTTTTATCAATCATTCAACCCAGTACCTATACCACCAGGCGAGCATTCTCCTCCTATGCATTTTTTGAGCACCAGTCATGTCACTGTCGGCACCAAAGCTTGCACAAAAGAAGTATATGTGCATTGGGCATAGTGCCATATCAACAACAGGTGCCAATTCCTAAACAAAAAAGAAAAAAAAAACACACAAAACTTTTAAGCAAAAAGGCTTCTAATATTTTATTAAATTGATAGTTTTTTATTTTTTATGATTACATTTTTTTGATCTGAGAGTAAGTAAATGTTAGAAACTGTATCAATTCATTAAAAAAATAAACATCTATCACATCAAATATTGTATGGGAAATTATATTGTACTTGATTATAGAAAAGATAAACAGATTGCAAGATATTTTTGTCTTGGGTTCAAAATATGTGCGTGCTAAGGTATTTCATTATTGTATTTGGATATATTTGCATTTCTTTGTTAAAAAGATATCTGAACAAATGTCTATAATTGATGTAATAATAATTGGATAGGTAAAACAAAAATAAAAAAACAAATGACTTGGTTAAGTACCTCACAGAAAAAAAAATATTTTTAATTAATATTGTAACTAGCCTACTCTCATTTTAAATCTATATACTGGTTGTGACAATACATCTTTGAAAAGGATGTTGAGCTTCTAGTTTTACTATTTAGGTAGGCAAGGGACCTAAGTGGTTAGAGAGTTTGCATTCTGAAGCTACTTTAATAGATAATATAAGATGTCATGCTTGCTAAACTTGTCTCTTACTATAGCAAAATAAATCCCCATGTGTTTTACATTCTCACATTGATCATACTGTATGCCGAATTAATAATTAACAATAGTTTCTCTCTGTTATGATTTTAGGTTCTTCGACTACATTTTCCTGTATAAGGAGCAAGTGATGTTTCAGATTGAACAGGTTACAAAAATCTGTTCCAAGAAAACTTTGAACGAGTCATGGGATCCTTTTGATATACCGGACAACTCTACGTTTGAAGATCAGTACTATATTGGGGGACCTGGAGACCAAATCAGTGTCCAGGAATGGTCTGACAGAAAACCTGCCAGAAAATGTAAGACAATCACTACTATTATAGAAGCTACTATCTCCCAAATGTAAAATAATGTCACCTTGTATCATTGATAAGGCAATATGTCACAATAGGTTTTGGTTGGAATGCTGCCAGATTATGAGTGTTGAAGTGAAAGCAGCAACCCTTAAATGTTTGCACATAATGTCTATGCGTGGCAGCCTCTTGTTAATTGGAATGCTAGCCATGACCCTTATAATAGCCCTAATAACAATTATAACCATAACACCAAGCCCTAACATTACCCAACAGCTTTATGAATTGTGATGTAATCATTCCAATGTCTCACTTCAACTATGTATGTCTATAATCTAGTATTGGACTCATTGGTTGATGCAGTCAAGAGACAGGGAATGAGGGCAGGGATTATATAAGAAAGTGACCTAGATTCTATGTAACATGTTATATTAAGGAACATACTGGCAGATCTGTTACTATCAATAGTAGTGGGCCATAAAACCCCTGCAGCTCAGCAAATAAGTATCTCATGCACTGCAGCAACTCCAAGTAATAATGCCAGTTATTATATTCTATGGAAGACTCTAATAACAACACACTGTAACTGTCACTATTCAGAGCAACAGCTATTGAAATACCTTTACAGACTCATTTTTTACATTGACAAATAAAAGCAGTTGTACAAGCGCAGTAAGGTATCCTCCTCTCACTGTCCTTTGCCTCTTTCTGTATCTTCTCCAGCATTTTATATATTATATATAGTTGTTCCAGCTATGTTTTCCTATTGTCTGATTATTTCAAATCATCCAAATAGGATGGTCATTGACCCTATTGTATAATGTTGTTTTTTTCTTTTGTGAAAATAACTTTTTTAGTAATTTTCCCCCAGAATCTTAGGGGTTAGTTTAGCTGAGCGATCGTAGTTTAGGGTTGAGATAGTTGGGGTGGGGGGTCGACAGTGAGGGAGATGTTAGGGCATGGGTAAATTTAAGTAAAAGGTCTTAAATTAGAGGTCATTTAGGTGGAGGAAGGGGGATCAGTTGTTAAGGCTTTAATAGTGCAGAGGTTTATCAATGTGAGAGGGTCTGGCAGTTAGGGGGTTAATACCATTTACAAAATTATTTTGAGCCACAATGTTAACTGACTACTTGTAATTTAAGTGCCAAAATGGAAACATTAATCTAGGCTCATATGTTTAATGCTCAGGTATCTACTTATCAAAGCGTCAACTATGGTGCATTCGCGGGCGTCAATACGGTCGCCAAACTTCGCTACACATCGCGGCCGCGGATCTCAATACGCTCTCCATAATTATCAAAAAACCCGTCAAAAACATGCGCGTCAAGTACGGTGCGAAGAGGATCGGACTGGTGTTAACTAACAGTCATTGATGTCGCATCTATTCGGGCTTTTACCAACTTTATTTATATCATTTCAGTACAGTCCACGAACATAGCACATTTCTTGTCAGCACATTATTGTATATAGAAATTTCTAATTTTTTTTTGTTTAAATCGACTTTTAAAGATAGCAAGTAGCGACATATTCTTAGCAAAATGGAGAGGGAATTTGAGTTATTTTTAAAATTGTATATACATATTTTAGTATGTATATACACACACATATAAGTTGCAAATATAACGTAATCAGAGTATCATAAGTATTTATTTCAAATCTATCGCTATTTGAAAGGGATAGGAAATAAAATATTTAATTTACAATAGTGGGAGCTAGCTGCTAATTGAGCCTGTTATGTAGTTCTTTTGTTGTCTCTGTATATCTATTATTGTGACAAGTCAAGTGCAAAAATGTGTACAAAATATGTAATCCCTGATTTTTAAAGAGAGACAAAGTTGGAGCATAATCCATCCAAAGTACTTTTTTATCCCTATATCTAATAATGCATTAAATGTAGATCAATAATATATTTGCATTTTTTTTTTAAGGGTATACATATTTAATAATGTTTTACATTGAGTTTTATTAGGTGATATGCTTCACTATAGCAACATCGAACATAAGATTTCAGTTTTCCGATTCCCATTGACTACTATAGCATCCACGACCTCTAAGGCGGCGGATTGAAAACTAGATACGCAGCGTCGGATAAGACGCGAGCATAAGTGTTCATTTTTTTATAACTTTTGAAAAGCTTCAAATTGTGTTGAATACCACGGCGAATACACAGAATTACGCGAGAATTCCAAAGGTTTTCTATTTGCATCGATCTGGGTCAAATTGAGACCGTCGGATCGTATGTTTCGTCACAAATTTCTAATTCTTGCAATCTTAAGGCTTTGATAGCTACGGCGATTCAATCTTGCGACAAGTACGATGCGGAATTCGGGCGTATTTTCAGTTGACGCTTTGATAAGTAGATGCCTCAATGTCATATGATGCATCTATTTTATACATATATAACTTATCAGTTGTTTATGCTTAGTAAATTTTGTATGAACATTTGGGAATATATATAAGGTAAAAACAGGTGCATATCAAGTTTAATTTTTTTCAAGAAAACGTGAGCTTCCTTAGTTATCTGTTGTGATTTAGCTGTTGCCAAGGTCAACATAGCCTGTTCATTTACTTCCAAAATGTTATGTCCCAAGGGCATATCTAAACATTACAGAGGCTGCAGTGGAAAGATGTAAAATGCAAAGTAGACAGTATGGCTCCCAAGGGCAGACTTCAAGCATTACTGCACTACAAGTAGGACCGCGTGTTACTTAGAATAGCCAAAAGATGGGATTCCAATTCAACTTGTGCATCATTTCCTTTACCATAGGTTTTTCTTGACAGTGAGCCTGTTCCCTGTGGTCAGTGAGCAAGCAAAGAAAGTGAAAAACAGCTGTGAGATGTCTGATGTGTTGTCCAGTTAGTGTGGGAATGTAAAGCAAAGCTTGGGATTTTATCCAGTTAGATGGATCATAAAAAAAGAATAAATAGAATTGTATGCAGGCACCTGCTATGGCTCTTAACATGTGTATGCATTACACGTGATATCAATGGAAACACCTGTAAGAAAAGTATTTATATAATTATATATATATAAAATTATATATATGTTTTTTTTTTATAAAACTTGAAAACATGCTAATACACATCTTAGTTATAATATAGATAATGTTAAAATACAGTAATAATATAAAGACTTTAAAATAATGATCTAGAGTGCTAGTAAAATAGAGAAAATGTAAAGTGATACTTAGGAACATACAGCAGCTTCAGTAAAGGGCTAATGCTACACTAAGGAAAACAATACACTTTGAATTTTGTTTTTTAAGTATAAATTTCACAGCATTTTTTGCATCTGCAGTGTAGTTTTACTACAATTTCTACTTTGAGCATGAACCATGTCCCATCATCCCCGAGGGGACACTTTTGGAACTCATTGCTGCCTCCTGTGCTTACTGCTAGTATGAGATGGCTAAGATTATTGGCATTGCCATGGAAATCCCGGATGGCAGTGATGTCACCAC
Source organism: Bombina bombina (assembly GCF_027579735.1). Classification (NCBI taxonomy): domain Eukaryota; kingdom Metazoa; phylum Chordata; class Amphibia; order Anura; family Bombinatoridae; genus Bombina; species Bombina bombina. Next base: position 507,380,752 of record NC_069503.1, on the reverse strand, counting down.
ACACGGATGTGGTGACATCACAAAGCCCTGAATTTCTGGAAGTGTCAGGTTGCTTCACAGAGTTTAAAAGAGCTGTATGGAAAGATGTTAGTTTTCACACCCCTCGATCTCAACTCCCTTAAGTCCCTAGAAACCCCAAGACCCACCGTTTGAATGGTAATTGCACGCTCAGTCTTGGGGGTTAAAGTTTAAAATACACTTTACACTTATACATACTTATAGCAGGCCATCCAAAATTAAAAAAAAAAAAATGATTTTGATGGCATATAAGAACCATAGGCCCAACAAGTCTGCCCAAAATTTTCTAAAAGTGTAAACTTATTTAAGGCCAGATAACTAGTGGCACATTGAAAGTTCTGCACAAGCAATAAGGGGTTTATCATGGCTGTTTGCGTGTGTCAGGTTTTCCACTCATATTACAAGTTGAAAGTAAACACGATCCTTGAGCACATTTGAAGTTAACAAACATTGGGTTAGTGCGACCTCAGAGCTCTGGTTAACTGTTTCGCAAGGCAAAAAAGTTTCACAAAACACCTCAAAAATGCATTACAAAGCACAGTAACACTCATGATAACACCATCTAATAACAATTATTAAAAAAAAATTGCACAAAAAAGGGCTGAAAATATAAGGTCTCAGGTATTAGAAACAAAAAGCATGCAAAGGGCTTTAGCTGTGGTATTAGCTGTTCAAGCTGACAGCTGGGACCGCAACTTGAGGCAGAAAAGAGGACATAGGTACTTCGTCAACAGGGTATACTAGGCCAATGGAAATTGCCTATTTGGATGTATTACTTAAAGGTAATTTGGAGAAAGCTAAAATAGTAAATGAGCTATACAGGAAGGCACTACAGTCGAATACAATTTTACATGCGAAGAGTTTACATCTAAAATATACAGGCTTTGGGATCATAAAGGGTGAATATATGAGGCTCAAACGAAACTGTTCTGAAAATGAGATTTTTCTCCAGGAAAGTGTAAATCTCAGGGATAAATTTATCCAAAGAGGTTATAAACGTCAAACTATAGAAAATGCTTTTGTACAAGTAGAGAAACTCGACAGAAAGGATTTATTTTTAGACACACATAAAACGAGAAGAATACATGATAAACAAAAGCTTTCTTTCATTACTTCCTATAGTAATCAATATGAACAGATTAAAAAGATTGTCAAGAAACACTTACCAATCCTAAAGGGTGACAATGGCTTATATGATGTCATTAAAGATGGTTGTTGCTTTGTTCCCAAGAGAAACCGCACTTTGGGAAACTATCTTTCACCAAGTATGGTTAAGGAGAAAAGTACAGGTAAAACTAATTGGCTTACTTGCAAGGGCCATTTTAAACGTGGTAACTTTACATGCAAGGCATGTAGCCATGCATGGGTTACAAAGCATTTTCAATCATATGTAACTCAAAAAGTCTATGATGTCATAAACTTTACCAACTGTAGGACCAAATATGTGGTCTATTTGGCACAGTGTACTGAATGCAAAATGCAGTACGTAGGCATGACCACTAGGGAGGCAAGGGTGAGAATCAGGGAACATCTGAATTATATTTCTTCATTAGTTCCCTGTTCTGCCCTTGCAGAGCATTTTATAGAGAGACATAATGGAAATGTTGATACATTCACATGGTTAATCCTAGATAAAGTCAGAACTCCGGAAAGGGGTGGAAATTGTGACAGGCTTTTATCTAGAAGGGAAGCTTTCTGGATTTTTACAATGCATTCCAGATTGCCGTATGGATTCATTATAGAGGCTGATATTATCAATGTCTGGAAGTAATAAGTATAAATGGAAATAATTCTCCCATTTGTGGGATATTAAGGTGCTTACTATTTAGATCTTTATAAAACCTTTGACATTAGCTAAAAATAACACATATTGAAGCAAAAGTATATGGTGTGTATACGGTCACTTAATTAAAGCAATTACAGATTTTTTAATTAAATAAATAAAATAAGAATCTAGTATACAGATTGCTATTGCTAAATGTTAGACCTCTTTATTCACACATTACTATATAAAGATTAAATGTTGTATTACTTTATGTGTTTTTTTATTAACACCAAAGGGTTAATAATATTGTATGCACCTTTTTCGTTTTTGTCTTTCACAACACTCTAAGAGTTAAGTAGGAGGAGATTTATTTGTGATGTTTTAGGGAAATCCAATCAGTAGAAACAAGTACCTTTATAAGGTAATTAGTGTGAGACATATGTAGGTATCTGATGACGGCATAACGCAGAAATGCATCATACCATACTTTTTTGTGCTTGCAAGCCATTTTATGGTGTAAAATTGTTTTATCCATTTGCTAATAAATGTGTTTATATTCTATAATGCTTTCCTGTGCACCGCTATTGTCTTAGTTTTTTGCTATACTAGGCAAAGTACCCTGTGATGTAGTACCTACACCCTGGTGGCAAAAGGGGTTAATATACTTGAAAGTTTCTACCATATCACCTCTTTTCCTTATTTCCTCTAAGCTATAGATATTTAGGTCATTGAGCTTTTCCTGGTAAGCATTATTTTTTTTTGGACCATGTACCATTTTAGTAACAGATTCCAATATATTTATATCCTTCAGGAGCTATGGCATCCAAAACTGCACACAATAATCAAGATGTGGCATAAGAACCTTACTATTAAACAAGTACATTTGTTTTGTTACGAATGCAAATATCCAAAAAAATGCACCACAAGATTTAAAGAAATAAAGAAAAAATGTTGTCAGTATTAAATGTTTCCTTTAAATTGCCTTAGGGTTTAAAATACTTACCTCTAGCTCGCTGGAGAGCAGAGCTAATCCCAATACTTCTTCACAGAACCACCGGGCCACATTCATAGGAGGCTTAGCGCACGCTCTAAACTTCAGATTAGCATGACCTTGGACTCTGTGAAGATGGGTGTGAATTAGCCTTGCTACATAGCGCACTACACTTACCTATAGAATGCTGGAGGGTCACGCTAATCTCAACGCTTCTTCACAGAGCCTAGGGCTGTGCTAATAAGAGGTTTAGCAGGTGGTAATCAGTAAATGTAAAGAGAAAAATATTGGCACTGTGAGAAATAAACCAAGTTACATAAGGTAAAGCATAAAACAAATGCTTACCCAGTGCTACCCTCTATATTAAATACTGAATTAACAAAGAAAAAGGGCTTAAGCACTCAGCATCACTATAGTAAAGGTGCATATTAAAACTTATATTTTAATCAATATGTGTAAAATATGTATGTGCTAAAAAGGACAGTCCTACTACATCAAACATAAAACCTTAGTGAGCACTGCCTCCCTGTTTCCTGGCCGATATCAGCATATGTCAGCTTCAGGTAAAAGAATCAGAGACACACAATTAGCTATCGCAATAGACGCGTTTTGGACAGTAGATAGGTCCATTTTCTATATCAGATTAGACAAACCGAGTGTTTCCATACCTGGCTTTATATAGATATTCTACCTTTGAGAACCTCCAATCGCGGCTAAGTAGACACGTCCCCAGTTACGTCACAACATGTAATCGCCAATCGGAGTGATAGGGCAGCGGGAGAACAGATCATACTCATACTGGTTAATTAATGTGATTATTATGGAATATTTACAGTGTATATAAAAGAGTATTATTATTCAAATCATCCTATGTAATGTTATATCGTTCATTAAAGATTGCACTGGGCATCGTATCTAATATTGTTAAAGTTTGTTAATAAAGTGAATTTAAGCGAGTTATTAACTGCAAAATAATTGTATTTATATACTGTTATATCTCTTACCATTTATTTGTTTGCATCTTTTATTATTTCATAGAGAGTGATGTGTCTTAACACACCCTTTACCATGTCATCAGTATCTAGATATTTGCTGGCTCTTTCAGTTAAAGGGCCATTATACACTCATTTTTTCTTTGCATAAATGTTTTGTAGATGATCTATTTATAAAGCCCATAAACTTTTTTTTTTTTTTTAAATGTATAATTTTGCTTATTTTTGAAGAACGTTGCTCTGATTTTGAGACTCCTAACCAAGCCCCAAAGTTTTATTTGAATACCATAAGCTACCTTCTCCAGCTTGCTCCTGTTTGTGTAAAGGGTCTTTTCATATGCAAAAGAAGGGGGAGGGGGGGAGTGTCTTATTTACCACTTGCAGTGGGCTTTCCAACTGCCTTTTCAACAGAGCTAAACTGAAAGCTTCTAAGTAAGTTTTTAAACCATTTTATACTGGATTTTTATATCAGTATATGTGCATATTATTCTTTATAGTAGTGTCTATTACATGCAGTTATATGAAAATGAGTGTATACTGTCCCTTTATGGAGTTAATACCTGAAATTATTTTCCTACAAGGAGGACAATTAAGATTTTTGTGCACTTTTGGTAGTAAATAAAAGTTGCTACTTTTGAGGTTTTTACCTCCAAAAATTTAAATTCATTTGAATCTATTGTACCATCAGCTAGAGCTTTATTAACCAAATTATTATATTTTTCCTGGAAGCTCATCTGTCCAATTTGACATCTCTGTGAGAGCTCTCTCTGCTTTCTTGAGATTACCTCCTATCACAGCATTGGATAAATATAAGGAAAGTATCTCATTGCAGACTAGAGGTCACAGTATGAGGAGACGGAGAGATATGACCGGGGGGAATAAAGTGAGATTTGAATTTTAAAAATTTTATGCTATTCATGTTTTTTGGGTATATCCAATTGGACGTCTGATTCATTCAACAGTTCTATTAGATAATGTTGTGCCTGTTGATCAGCACTGTTTAAAGTCTCAGTATTAGGACTGTTAGAGAAGTATTTTTTTAACAATATTTTCCAAATGAAAAGATGGATATCCTTAAGCACTTCGAATTTGTCTATCTTATTGGAAAGGTTAATGATATTAAAGCCTGAATCTATTGTTTGCTCCTGTTCTGGGATTTGTGAGTTTTTCTTAATTGTCTTCTTGTGCGGGGTCTTTTTTCTCCCTCTTTCTACTCCTAAAGGGATAGAATTATTAACAAAGCGATGTTTAATTCGATTTCTAAGTATGGACTTAGGTCTAGTCTTATTTCAGAGACATCTGTATCTGATGTTTCTCCTTCCTTTTTTGACAGATCTAATTCTGCATTATCAATTTTGTTATGTGGCCTTATACTGTATATACCCTTTCATTGTTATAATCAGTCAGATCTCTGTCAAATTTTCTTTCTTTTTTCTCTAAAATTAACTTAGCAAATTTTTGTACTTCTCCTTGGTCTTGTTATAAAATTATTGAAAATCCTCTTCAAGTTCATTATTTTTTTTAAATCATCGCACATTTTTGTAAGATCTTTAGTTATATCATTTAATTTATCCATCTTGTGCTCTACTAAGTAGCCCATAAGGGCACTTTTCCATTTAATTTTAAATGCAGGCTTATAATCACTAAAAGAGGGGATCACATTCTTTTCTTGGTAATAGTTGTACATTCCTATATTCCATTGTCTTTTAATCTGTTTTTTTTTTACGGGTTTTTCCCCCCTGTAAAAAACAGACTAAAAGAAAATGGAATATAGGAATGTACAACTTTTACCAAGAAAATCATGTCTACTTAGCCACGATTGCCGGTTCTCAATGGTAGAATATTTATATAAAGTCAGCTATGGAAACACTCGGTTTGTCTAATCTGATATTGAAAAAGGACCTATTTACAGTCCGAAACGTGTCTATTAATAGCTTGTGTGTCTCTGCCTCTGTCACCTGAAGCCGGAGTATGCTGATATCGGCCATTAGGCAGTGCTCACTAAGGTTTTATGTTTGATGTAGTGGGCCTGTCCTTTTCAGGACATACATATTTAGCATGTGGTAAGCTTCCTATGAGCATGGCATACAGCCAAGCATTCATGGGAACCTCTACATGGACATCATAGTTATATAATAATACCCAAAGGCTTATTTGAGGGTAACCCAAGGACTGTCCAATATGGATGCAAGTTTTTTCACATAACTGTTAATTTCAATTAATAACGTGTGTAACAAGTTTATATACTGGTTGTGGTTTTATAATTAATTTTAATATAAACATTTTTGTATGTCATTCTTTGTTGCACTCATAAATGAACAATATGATGGCCGTATTTAATTTGTTTAAAAGTGTGATTTAAGTAATATTTTTAACTTAAAAAATTGTGTCTACTAACTGCACCAAAACATGAACATTACAAAAGAAACTAGCCAACACTTCAAAATTGTAAGAAAAAGAAAAGTCCAAAATTCAAAAAAATGCTGAAAAATTTATGATGGATTGGAATACTCTTGTCATATTGTTTCCATTCAAAGTATAGGAGGTACAGGTGGTATCACTGTGCCACGATGATTAATGGGTTATCGCTGTGTGTTTGAATAGTTTAGCATGGCTGCAAATTTGGAAACGCCACAAACAGCTGCACAATCACTTCACAAGGAATTTTAATTGATTGAAAAGAAGCCCATAGAGAACACAAACCTATATAGTAAATAGCCAATAATTGCAGATTTTAAAAATCTTCAGATGATACTTTAACTTGTTGCAGTCACTTTGTCTGTATCTTTATAATATTTATATTTACTGACATTTTGAAAACTCATAATGCAGACTTCAATCACACTTAAAATTCATAGATTCCACTTGACTAGTTTTGTGCTCAGCAACAGAAAAAGTATATAAAAACTATGGCCTAGTTTCAATAAATCCTGGTTCATTTTTGGTTCAGCACCCTGGATAGCGCTTGCCGATTGGTGGCTACATTTAGCCACCAATCAGCAAGTGGTACCCAGGTACTGAACCTAAAATGGGCCGGCTCATAAGCTTTTATTCCTGCTTTTTAAAAAAAGATACCAAGAAAATGAAGAAACATTGATAATAGCGCTGCGGAATCTGTTGGCACTCTACAAAGAACCGATAATAATAATAATAATAGCAGTAAATTACAAAGCTGCTAAAAAATGCATGCTCTATCCAATTCATGAAAGAAAACATTTGAGTTTAGTATCCCTTTAATGACAGGAATGTCCACTAATGAATCCAGCTGACATAGAGGAAGTGCAGAGGCATAACAATACATCACTGGTGCCAAAGGCAAAGGCTGTGACAGGGCCCCCATTTCAACAGTGCCCTTTCTAGCTGTTTGAAATTAGCAATAGCTGAATCAGCAGCCACATGGTAGCAAGGGGAGCTTTTTCTCTTATGAGTTGTCCTTACTACTTATTTAATCTGCACAAGAAGATATGCACTTGCACAGCCTTCCTATACAAATATGATGGCAGGTTTTCTGTAGAGTCACACTGTGATGGCCGTCATGGAAACCCTTCCTCTATATTTCTAAAGGTAAATCTATAAACTGAGAGCCAGGTTTGGCCGGGGTGGGGGGGGGCAGAGGGGGCAGGTATGACAAAGATATGGCCCAGGTCCTATCAGGCCTTCCTGTAGCAAAACCAGTACTGATTGCATGGTCATATGGGCCCCATAGAGGTATGGGCCAGGTTTTGATTGAGACTCTTGTAGTTACATCCCTAGTGAAGTGATGCTCAATACTTTTTGAACATTGGGGTCGATCCAATAAAAATCGTCGGCCGCAAAAGCTGGCGACGCCAATATTTGCGCGGGTTTGGTATCCTATATACGGAGTAACCTAGAAGTTATGCTCGTATATATTTCTGCCGTCGCCCGTAGTTTTTTGGGCCATAGGCAGGTATACCAAACCCGCGCAGTTTGGTATCCAATATACAGCGTAAGGACTTACGTGGCGAAAATTGAGAAATCTTACTCCATTTTCACCTCGCCACAAAAAGCAGCCGTAAGAAGCCTTACGCTGACTATTGGAGCCCCGTAACTCCCTAAACTGGCTGCTAAATAAACCTAACACCTAACGCATGCGCAATGTCTATCTCCCTGTCAACCGCGATCTGCTAAATAAAACCTAACACCTAACTCATGCGCAATGTCTATCTCCCTGTCAACCGCGATCCCCCGCCGCAATCCCTAATAAAGTATTTAACCCCTAAACCGCCACCATCTACATAAACTAACCCCCTACTGTGAGCCCCTAAAACCGCCACCATCTAACTGATCTATCCCCTAATGTGAACCCCTAAAACCGCCACCATCTAACTGATCTATCCCCTAATGTGAACCCCTAAAACCGCCACCATCTAACTGATCTATCCCCTAATGTGAACCCCTTACACCACCGCCATCTATATTAAAATTATTAACCCCTAATTTAATCTACCTACCCCGCCGCCAGCTATATTATCTATATTAACCCTAAGTATATTATAGTTAATATAGTTATTACATTATATATATTAACTATATTAACCCTAATTATATTAGGGTTAATATAGTTAATATAGTTACTATAGTATTTATATAAACTATATTAACTCTATCTAACCCTAACACCCCTAATTAAATTCTTATTAAATAAATCTAATTCATATTATAAACTAAAATATTCCTATTTAAATCTAAATACTTACCTATAAAATAAACTCTAAGATAGCTACAATGTAATTAATAATTACATTGTAGCTATGTTAGGGTTTATATTTATTTTACAGGTAAATTGTTAATTATTTTACCTAGGTATAATAGCTATTAAATAGTTATTAACTATTTAATAGCTACCTAGTTAAAATAATTACCCAATTACCTGTAAAATAAATCCTAACCTAAGTTACAAATACACCTACACTATCAATAAATTAAAGAAACTACAAATATCTATCTAAAAATACAATTAAATAAACTAAACTAAATTACAAAAACAAACAAACACTAAATTACAAAAAATAAAAAAAAAGCTAATTACACCTATTCTAAGCCCCCTAATAAAATAATAAAGCCCCCCAAAATAAATAATTCCCTACCCTATTCTAAATTAAAAAAAAGTTCAAAGCTCTTTTACCTTACCAGCCCTTAAAAGGGCCTTTTGTGGGGGCATGCCCCAAAGAAAACTGCTCTTTTGCCTGAAAAAAAAACACAATACCACCCCCCAACATTACAACCCACCACCCACATACCCCTAATCTAACCCAAACCCCCCTTAAATAAACCTAACACTACCCCCCTGAAGATCTCCCTACCTTATCTTCACCATGCCGGGCCGAACTCCTCATCCGATCCGGGCGATGTCTTCCAGCAAGCGGCAGTGAAGTCTTCTTCCATCCGGGCGATGTCTTCAAGCAAGCGGCAGAGAGTCTTCTTCCATCGGCGATGTCTTCAAGCAAATCGGCATCTTCAATCTTCTTCCTTCGCTCCTCCGCCGCGGAGCATCCATCCGGCACAACGACTTCCCGACGAATGAGGTTCCTTTAAATGATGTCATCCAAGATGGCGTCCGTCGAATTCCGATTGGCTGATAAGATTCTATCAGCCAATCGGAATTAAGCTAGAAAAATCTGATTGGCTGATTGAATCAGCCAATCAGATTCAAGTTCAATCCGATTGGTTGAACCAATCAGCAAATCAGATTTTTCTAGCTTAATTCCGATTGGCTGATAGAATCCTATCAGCCAATCGGAATTTGACGGACGCCATCTTGGATGACATCATTTAAAGGAACCTCATTCGTCGGGAAGTCGTTGTGCCGGATGGATGCTCCGCGGCGGAGGAGCGAAGATCGGAACAGCCAATAGAATGCAAGCTCAATCTGATTGACTGATCGAATCAGCCAATCGGATTGAACTTGATTCTGATTGGCTGATTCCATCAGCCAATCAGAATATTCCTACCTTAATTCCGATTGGCTGATAGAATCCTATCAGCCAATCGGAATTCGAGGGACGCCATCTTGGATGACGTCCCTTAAAGGAACCGTCATTCGGCTAGTAGGCGTCGGGAGAAGAGGATGTTCCGCGTCGGAGGTCTGCAAGATGGATCCGGAAGAAAGAAGATTGAAGATGCCGTTGATAGAAGACTTCATCCGGATCATGGACCTCTTCAGCTCCCGCTTGGATGAAGACTTCAGCCAGATCATGGACCTCTTCAGCCCCCCGCTTGGGCTTGGATTAGGACATCGGAGGAGCTCTTCAGGACGGATCGGTGAACCTGGTAGGGTGAAGACAAGGTAGGAAGATCTTCAGGGGCTTAGTGTTAGGTTTATTTAAGGGGGGTTTGGGTTAGATTAGGGGTATGTGGGTGGTGGGTTGTAATGTTGGGGGGGGGTATTGTATGTTTTTTTTTACAGGCAAAAGAGCTGAATTTCTTGGGGCATGCCCCGCAAAGGGCCCTGTTCAGGGCTGGTAAGGTAAAAGTGCTTTGAAATGTAGTAATTTAGAATAGGGTAGGGCCTTTTGTTATTTTGGGGGTCTTTGTTATTTTATTAGGGGGCTTAGAGTAGGTGTAATTAGTTTAAAATTGTTGTAATATTTTTCTTATGTTTGTAAATATTTTTTTATTTTTTGTAACTTAGTTCTTTTTTATTTTTTGTACTTTAGCTAGTTTATTTAATTGTATTTATTTGTAGGAATTGTATTTAATTAATTTATTGATAGTGTAGTGTTAGGTTAATTGTAGGTAATTGTAGGTAGTTTATTTAATTAATTTATTGATAGTGTAGTGTTGGGTTTAATTGTAACTTAGGTTAGGATTTATTTTACAGGTAAATTTGTAATTATTTTAACTATTTTAGCTATTAAATAGTTCTTAACTATTTAATAGCTATTGTACCTGGTTAAAATAAATACAAAGTTACCTGTAAAATAAATATAAATCCTAAAATAGCTATAATATAATTATAATTTATATTGTAGCTATATTAGGATTTATTTTACAGGTAAGTATTTATCTTTAAATAGGAATAATTTATTTAATAAGAGTTAATTAATTTCGTTAGATGTAAATTATATTTAACTTAGGGGGGGTGTTAGTGTTAGGGTTAGACTTAGCTTTAGGGGTTAATACATTTATTAGAATAGCGGTGAGCTCTGGTCGGCAGATTAGGGGTTAATAATTGAAGTTATGTGTCGGCGATGTTAGGGAGGGCAGATTAGGGGTTAATACTATTTATTATAGGGTTAGTGAGGCGGATTAGGGGTTAATAACTTTATTATAGTAGCGCTCAGGTCCGCTCGGTAGATTAGGGGTTAATAAGTGTAGTTAGGTGGAGGCGACGTTGTGGGCGGCAGATTAGGGGTTAATAAATATAATATAGGGGTCGGCGATGTTAGGGCAGCAGATTAGGGGTACATAGGGATAATGTAAGTAGCGGCGGTTTACGGAGCGGCAGATTAGGGGTTAATAATAATATGCAGGGGTCAGCGATAGCGGGGGCGGCAGATTAGGGGTTAATAAGTGTAAGGTTAGGGGTGTTTAGACTCGGGGTACATGTTAGAGTGTTAGGTGCAGACGTAGGAAGTGTTTCCCCATAGCAAACAATGGGGCTGCGTTAGGAGCTGAACGCGGCTTTTTTGCAGGTGTTAGGTTTTTTTTCAGCTCAAACAGCCCCATTGTTTCCTATGGGAGAATCGTGCACGAGCACGTTTTTGAGGCTGGCCGCTTGCGTAAGCAACTCTGGTATCGAGAGTTGAAGCTGCGTTAAAAATGCTCTACGCTCTTTTTTTGGAGCCTAACGCAGCCTTTATGTGGACTCTCAATACCAGAGTTATTTTTATGGTGCGGCCAGAAAAAAGCCGGCGTTAGTTTTTCGGGTCGTTACCGACAAAACTCCAAATCTAGCCGTTAGGGTTTATTTTATAGGTAAGTATTTATATTTAAATAGGAATATTTTAATTAATAATATTAATATTAGATTTATTTTAATAAGAGTTTAGTTAGGGATGTTAGAGTTAGATAGGGTTGTTATACTTAATATATATATATATATATATATATATATATATATATATATATATATATATATATATATATATATATAATAATGATATTAACTATATTAACCCTAATATAATTAGGGTTAATATAGTTAATATATATAATATAATAATTATATTAACTATATTAACCCTAATATAATTAGGGTTAATATAGTTAATATAGCTGGCGGTGGTGTAGGGGGATTAGATTAGGGGTTAATAATTTTAAAATAGATAGCGGCGGGGTAGGGGCTCACTTTAGGGGGTAGGTAAGGTAGATGGCGGCGGTGTTAGGGGCTCACTTTAGGGGGTTATAGATTTAATATAGCTGGCGGCGGTTTAGGGGTTAATAACTTTATTAGGTTGCGGCGGGGTTTGGGAGCGGCGGTTTAGGGGTTAATACATATTTTATTGTTAGGATAGTGAGGGGGGATAGCGGATAGAGGGTTAGACGTGTCGGGCTATGTTAGGGAGGCGTGTTAGACAGTGCGGGTGATTTAGACTTTAGTCAAGTTTTGTAGGCGCCGGCAGTTTCTAACGTGCCGTAAGTCACTGGCGACGCCAGAAATTTGTACTTGCGCAGATTTCTGGACATCGCTGGTTTATCCGACTTACGGCACGTTAGCATCTGACGGCGCAGTATATGGGATAGCTCGAGTTGCGAGCTGAAACTGCGGGCAACGTGGGTTCCCTCGCTTGCGCCGCAAACTACGCCGTTTATCGGATCACGCCCCTTATCTCACCTTTACAACAAAGCCCCTCATAGCTTCATGAGTCAACATGAATCTATCTCTTTGTGTTCACCATTTCCCTAACCTGTCACTACCAGGAATTTACATTATGTAAATATAGTGATAACATTGCTTTTATGCAAACTCACTTTTTTATTTCATGATTCAGTATGATTGAGCATGGGATTTTAAATAACTTTCGTCTAGATTATGAGTTTTGCGATATAAGTGAAAAAGCAGCGTTAAGGCTCTTTTTCACTACCGCTGGTATTACGAGTCTTGCAGGTTTAGGGGCACCGCACACTTTTTTGGCCGTAACGAAACGTAACTACCGCAGCTTTTAAAAAGTCCTTTTTCAATGGGACTTCCACAGCGCCGGTATTATGAGTCTGCCTGGGAGGCCAAAAAGTGAGCGGTACAGCCAATACCATCAAGATCCATACCGTAAACTGAAAGTAAGTAGTTATGAGTTTTACGCTATAAAGCCGTTTCATAAAACTCATAACTAAAGTGCTAAAAAGTACACTAACACCCATGAACTACCTATTAACCCCTAAACCGAGGCCCTCCCGCATCGCAAACACTAAAATAATATTATTAACCCCTAATCTGCCACCCCCGACCTCGCCGCCACCTACATTATACTTATTAACCCCTAATCTGCCGCCCCCAATGTCGCAGCCACCTACATTACAGTTATTAACCCCTAATCTGCTGCCCCCGACACTGCCGACACCTACATTACACATATTAACCCCTAATTTGCTGCCCCTAACATCTCCGCCACCTACCTACATTTATTAACCCCTAATCTTCTGTCCCCAACATCGCCACCACTATACTAAAGTTATTAACCCCTAACCCTAAGTCTAACCCTAACCCTAACATCCACTAACTTTATTGTAATTAAAATAAATCTAAATAAAACCTACTATTAATAACTAAATAATTCCTATTTGAAACTAAATACTTACCTGTAAAATAAACCCTAAGCTAGCTACAATATAACTAATAGTTATATTGTATCTAGCTTAGGTTTAATTTTTATTTCACAGGCAAGTTTGTATTTTTTTTAACTAGGTAGAATAGTTATTAAATAGTTATTAACTATTTACTAACTACCTAGCTAAAATAAATACAAATTTACCTGTAAAATAAAACCTAACCTAAGTTACACTAACACCTAACACTACACTACAATTAAATCAATTACATAAATTAAATACAATTAACTAAATTACAAAAACAAACAAACACTAAATTACACAAAATAAAAAAAGACTACTAATTACACCTAATCTAATAGCCCTATCAAAATAAAAAGCCCCCCCCAAATTAAAAAAATACAGTCTAAGCAAAACCCGTAATCTAGCCGTTTCTGATTTACTTCTATTATCAAATGTTCTTTCCTCTCTTGGTATATTTTGTTGAAAAGCAGGGACATAAACTCAGGAGCATGCACATGTCTGGAGCACAATATGGCAGCAGTTCTGTAAGAATTGTATTCATTTGCAAGAGCACTAGATGGCAGCACTATTTCGAGCCATGTAGTGCTCCAGGCACTCTAGGTATATCTGCAACAAAGAATACCATGAAAACAAAAAAGCTAATTTGTGAACAGTAATAAATTAGACTTTAAAAAAAATAAATAGTATACCCTGTCTAAAACACAAAAGAAAATGTTGGGGTTTTATATCCCTTTAATGGAAGCGATATGTTTATCATCTGACTCATCTTCCTCACTCTTTCTGTCATTCTGTCATGCCCTTGCCCCGTCAATCTGTCTTTTACTCTTCCAGTTACTCCCCTATTATGTCTCCCTTTTACTATCTCTGCCATTGCAACTGTCACTACCTCTTCTCATACCTTTGTATCTCTTGCTATTTGTCCTCCTTCCTCTCCCTCTTCTCACTGTCTGTCCCACCCACCAAATGTTTCCCTCTCTCACGTTTGCCCACAACCAAAAAGATTCCTCTGGAGAAGAGAACAGCAGATGCCCTGCTACCTAATCTAAGGATGGTCCCTCCCGTGCTACTGGGCATTTTTAGGGAATATATTATTATTTGTGTGTTTAAATAGCCATACATTTATATGCATCCCTGAAGGCTTCTAAGAGATTGATCTGCTTCCCGCATGTGTTAGGAAGTTTACCATCACTGATTTAAAACAAGCATTTTTTGCATTAGAATGTCCGTTTAAAGGAAAGTATCACATGTATTGGATTGCTTATTCTATGTTCTGTTAAATGTTACATTTCCCAAACATATGCTATGTATATCTCATTTATGAAGGGGATAGACTGGTTAAGTAGATCAAGGGTGACTATCCCACTTGTACTTCACCCCTGAGTCATCAAATAACAACATATGAGTAGAGAGTTGAAAGAGAATGCTGGTATCTGTTAGTGAATCTACAAACTGTGTATCATTACTAAAAAATAATTAGGATACTAGAAGTGATGGCACCAAACTGGAGATGTAGAAGCTGAATTCCATATGGACCTACTTAAGACATGATGCAAAACGTTCAGACATATAATGTCATTAAACTGTTGTGGTATTGGAAATAGAGAATGTACAATGTTATAAACTAATGCTGTGTCAACCTTATTACAGATGAGACATGGGTCGGCATCTATACAGATAAGGACTGTTATCCTGTGCAAGAAACCTACACCAAAAATGACAGCTTGACAACCTCCACCCGTTTCTTTGATCTACATCTCGGCATAACTGATCCATCTGTGTTTATCCCTCCTAGCACCTGCCAAGTTGCACAGCCTGTACTGATGAGGGACGACTGCTGAACCTATCAAAAATGGACAGGCAACATGATGAACCAATGTACCTTAAAAGCAGATCACTGTTTACTACTGTTTAGCATTTCTTAAGGTTCATGGAGATTAGCAATTACTTACTATACTTACCATAAAATGTTTAACGAATCAGCATTTGTTAAATTTTTTTAATTTTTTTTTAAATATGTGAACAAGTTAATTTGAAGCTAATGAAATATACTTATCACTGCTGAGCTTGGATCCTTATCTTCTTCTTCTTGAATACTTGATAGTGATAACAGATTTTATATATATATATATATATATATATATATATATATATATATATATATATATATATATATATATATATATATATATATATATATATCACAATAAATCACACTCTCTGGATTTAAGCACAGCAAACAGGTTTATTCTGTGATGTTTCGGGACGTTCGTACCTTCCGAAACGTCACAGAATAAGCCTGTTTACTGTGCTTAAATCCAGAGAGTGTGATTTATTGTGAAAAACTATATAATTGTTTCTGCACCATGGTACTTTGATATCAGCTACCAGAGTGCTAGGCAAGGGTAATTCATAGAAGTTCAAGCAGGCTGTCCGCACTCAGGCATATAATCAACGTTGGTCAGAAAGAGCAACTAATCTTACAAAGAAATTGCCGAGCCCTTTAGTGCTCAAGACATGGGCATGCTACTAAGCCAACCTAGGTATGCTCTAACACAAAGGATACCACAAGAATAAAATACATTTGATAAAAAAGTAAATGGAAAGTTTTTTCTTAATTGTTTGCCCTGTCTAGATCATGACATTTTAATTTTGACTTCTGTGTTCAGATAACTAGATTATTAACCCTTTGTGGTCCTTTGTCAGAATATATCCGACAAAGGGTTTTAACGCATGCGCTCAAATGTCGGATATATTCCGACTTTGCTGCTTTTGAATTTTACAGCTAAATAGTGACATCTAGCGGTGACTTGCTATTTAGCTGTGTAATTCAAAAAAATTGCTGCGAAAATAGAATAAGACCCACCGGTCGCACAAATAAAACATTTCAAAGGACCGATAAGGGTTAAACCAGCTCTATAAATATGATTGTCATCCCATTTAATATTCTTTTATTCCTTTGGCTAAATCTTACATGATTTCTGAACAGAACAGTAGGTCCCACCTCTAACTAATAAAATGTCTTTCTTACATTACTTTTTGGAAATGTTTGTATATTAAACAAAAGCACTGCTGAAAGTTTTACTGTGAAATATTATATATATTTGCACAATAGTAAGTAAATAATGCGTTGTGTATTTTACAATTAACTGTAATCATTGTTACTAATGCACAAGTGAAAATATACAAGTGTTCTATGTACTTTGGTATTAACCCTTTCTCATTAGGCATTTGTTCGACAGGTACAAAAATTTTAATTTAAAAACAAAAATTAATTATCAGAGCACCTGATGAATTCGGTTTGGTGGTAATATCTGAGAGATAGTCAAAATGATTGACAGATGTAAATCTGTGCTAAATAGTAAACACATATAGTTACCATTGTTTTTGGCTTATGCTAATCTAAAATTAAATAAAATTCCAATAAATTTTAATAGTTTGACCTATGAAGTAAAATGTACCCTGGGGTACCACTTGAAAAGTCAGTTGGCTTAAACCAAAAATTGGCCAAAAAATTATTTAATGATTTTGCTAGAACATACAATTTTAAACAAATTTTCAGTTTACTTCTATTATCAAATGTACTTCATTCTCTTGGTATTATTTATTGAAGGAGCAGCAATGCCCTACTGGTTTCAAATTAAACACATGGGTGAGCCAATGAGTCAATGACAATCAATATAAATATATGCAGCCACCAATCAGCAGCTAGAATCTAGGTTCTCTGCTGCTTCTGAGCTTACCTAGATAAACCTTTCAGCAAAGGATAACAAAAAAAGGAAGCAAATTAAATAATAGAAGTAAATTGGAAAGTTGTTTAAAATTGCATGCTCTTTCTGAATCATGAAGTAAAAAAAATTGGGTTTCATGTCCCTTTAATAACAGGTTTTGAAGATCACTAGTCTAATCGACCAACTTAGATGGTTTTGTTAGGTTTCAGCCACCATAAATCTTAATCTTACAAATGTATTATTGCTCAGATATCTTAATATTTGATTTACTTGAATACTAGTAGAGATCAACTAAATTCAATTAATTCTGTACATAGCAAGGAAGTTCTCACTTTAGTGAATATTGCGTAACGTACCGGTTGTGCATGACTTTTGAGGAAAATCTGATTTGTTATGTAAAACAAGAGCATGAGAATGTGTATGTTAGAAATGAACATATATGTCTTATTTACACATATTCATTGTAACAGTTTTAAGTATCAAATTGGAACATTATAAAGTTGATTATGTAATGTAGAACTATGGTTGCAATTAACATTAAAGGGATATGAAACCCAACAATTTTCTTTTGTGATTCATAAAGAGCATACAATTTTTTTTAAAAAAAAGTTTCCAGTTTACTCCTATTATACAATTGGCTTCTTTCCCATGATATTCTGTGTTGAACAGATACGTAGGTAGGTATCTGGTGCACTACATGACAGGAAATAGTGCTGCCTTCTAGTGCTCTTGAAATGGATAACTTTCTTGCAAAACAGATGCCAAATAGTGCTCCGGAAATGAACCAGCTCCAAAGCTTACGTCGCTGCTTTTCAATAAAAGATACCAAGAGAAAAAGTGATAATAGAAGTAAATTAGAAAGTTGTTTAAAATCACATGATCTATCTGAATCATGAACAAGTAAATTTGAGTTTCATGTCGCTTTAATACCAGTCAGATGTCATAATATCTTCGAATTGTAATAACAAAGCTTTGTGATATACCAATTTTGGGCCAGATGACGAGTGACGCTCTATCATTCATAGGGTTTTCGCGTCTGTTTGCACGTAAGTTGAATTGCGCACGTATTACAAGTTGAAAGTGGATGCAAATGTGTGAGCGCAATTGCAATTTATGCTAGAATGATTACCACGACCTCAGAGCTCTGGTTAACTGTTTCGCAAAACTAAAAATTGTCACAAAACACATCAAAAATACATTACACAATACAGTTACACTCATAATAACACCATCTTAAAACAATTAATATGCGTGCATATGTATTTATATTTGTATATACCAGTATGCATTTACAGACATATACAGTATACATATATAGACATATGCATTGGGGCTCTTTGCTTTGCAAGTACATTAAAACATGTAAAAGCATATTTATGCAATATTTATATTTAAATAAAGGTTTTAACTATGTATTTACTGTAAATGTCTCATTCCAATGTTCTGTACATAGCAAAATATGTTCTAAGTATATACAAATAGATATTCATATATATATATATATATATATATATATATATATATATATATATATATATATATATATATATATATATATATCTGTATATATATATATATATATATATATATATATATATTGTACTAAAATATTATCAGATATAGATAGAGATAGAGATGTAGAAATATGTATGTATGAATAAATAGAACAGATTTTGCTATATGAAGAACATTGGAATGTGAAATATTCATATTTTCATGTCAGGTTAGCGCACTGTGGAGGAATAGGTTATCACGCGACATTCTAAGTTGTACTTTTTGCGTGCAATGGGTTAGCGCGAGAGCAATAACTTTTTACTTTCAACTTGTAATACGACCCAACACGTGCAAAAAGTTTACTTCTAGCGCAATTAGCGCTCTAGCAAAAGCAGTAAATAGCACTCCACTCATGATCTAGCCCTGTTAAATCTTGACAGTTCAGAAAAGGTATGTATGTACCTCATGTTTCCTTGACTCAGACTTTTCCCAGATATATTTATATAGTTTTACTTTTTTTCCTGTTTTCAATTTAATGACAATGGTTATTTCAAAGTAGTAATATAACACAGTTTATTTTAATAAATAAAAAATGCATTTATTGTATTAATCTAATCTAAGAATGTGTAATTAATATATGCAACATGTTGCCATGCAGTGGAATTAATAAAAAGACAATCTAATTTTGATTCTATGCAATGTAACTATATTTAATAAATTGCTTAATACTGACATACACTTGATCTTTTTCTCTAAGTGTGCCATAGTTCTCCAGACCATCATTCTGAAACATGGAATCTTCAGATGAGAGTTACTAAACCTCAGTTAGAAAGACAAGGTGCTAATTTATTGATTGGATGACCCAAGCAATACATCTAAAGAACAATTAGTTATCATTTTCAATGAGATCTTGCTTGTTAAAGAACCTACCCTTTCCCCAGTTTTAACAAAATCATCAAACTGTGGCAAAATCATCCAAACTCCTCAGTCTATCCCATTTTTAAAAATTGGTATGATTAATTTAAAATACATGCAGTAGTGCTAAAAAAAGTCAAATAAGTGTTCACCTCTAGTAGCAAATCGACACATTAAATCCAATTTTGAACATTGCAATATAACTTGTTCTTACTTCAAATACTTTACAATTGGAACGATACATTTGGTGTGAAGCATCAAATTCTCAACCGCGACTCTGAAGTACCCCTAACAGGCCATGTTTTTATTATAGTTAAACTAGAGCACAGGTGAAATAATCAGCTGATGGGTGAGACAGGTTAGGTGCCATGGTTACTATTCATCTGGTTATTTCACCTGTCCTCTAGTTCAGCTATAATGAAAATCTGGCCTGTTGGGGGGTACTTGAGGGCCGCGGTTGAGAATCACTGTTGTATACCATAGAAAATACAAATCAACTAATTTTTTATCTTTCTCTCCAAATTTAAAAATGGCACTGATTGCTTGTTGAACACTTTAAATATAATACAAACTAAAAATTAAAGGTTTACTGATTAGCTTAGGTGGTAGCATGGTCATGGCCAATAAAAGTGAATGTTTGTAATATGTTTGGGTTCCACAAATACTAGGTGGGTAGGGTGTGATGGTACCTAGAAAATAGCACATAGTGACCAGAAAAACTGTCTAACTGCTGCTGTTCAGAGAGTTTCTAATTTAGGAAGGGGTCATAGCACTGTCCACAATGTTTGCGTATGTTTCCGTGAGTGCGTGTATATATATTATATGCAATATTATAATGCAAATGTCAGAAAGGAGCATTATTCATCAAGGTCTACAAACATTTTAAACAACACTTTGAAGAATGGGTTTATCTGTTCTTTCTTCTGCTATTATTTTTCTGATCATCTAGGCAAATAGTTTGCTTATTTTTTATCTTTCTTGCTTTACCCCATCAATTTAGTTAGTCCAATAAACTGTTGAAAAGTGTTACTCCAGCTAATGGCCTTTACAGTAGGAGAGACAGCATGTGCAAGCACACTGTCAAACACAGCCTAACCACAGGGATTAACTGGCTGCTCTGTAGTATCAAAATGGAACATTGCTGACAAAAAGAGATTAGGGTTCCATACATCCCTGAGATATCAAGGGGGCACATAAAGAGATTTGCAGAAGCAAAGCATCTAAACTAATGTATCATCATGAGGCCACAAAAATGTCATAAAGTGAGCTGTATGGACCATTAAAGGGAAATTAAACACTTTGAAATGGTAATATAAAATGATTAATCATATATATATATATATATATATATATATATATATATATATATATATATATAAACAACTCTACAATATACTTTCATTATTTATTGTGTCCCATTTTGTGTAATTTTATTTTGAAATTGTGAGTATTCCATTTCCTGTTAGAAAGGGAAGTGCAGAACACTATTATATTCCACACAACCACTGGCTGCAGTGACCTATTTATTACTGACCCTAATTGGTCACAGCAGAGTAGGTATCCTAACATACAACACGGCAGAACCCATTGCTTTATAGACATTAAAACATTAAACTTATTTTGTCACTATTTAAACAACTAAAGAATCTTGAAAAAAATAAAATGACATGTTATTCATAGACAAAAACTTTTTTTAATGCATTATTTTTCTAGTATTTATTTAGTGTTTGATGTCTCTTTCATTAGCTGAGGTATAATGTAGACATATTTCAGGCATACATAGGACTTTAGAGGAAAAGTATCTGTACTAAGATACCAAACACATTGCTGGCATAAAAGGAGTTTTTGGAACCATGCATCTGAGTTGAGGTATCATGTGGCTATATTTCTAGGTAAAAGGACAGAATGAACTATGTATCTGAACTAAGATATTACGTGGGCCCCTTGCTTTCACAAAGAGGGGTGTATAATCCATGCATCTGATCAAAGGTATCATGTGGGCACCCTGACAGCATTAAGGGGGTATCAGGGTCCATAGATCTGAGCTATTATGTGAGCCCATCTCTTTTATAAAACAAGATTTATAGTCCATGCATCTGAACTTTTAACGTACCTTTCTTCCCCACACCAGTTTATTGGAAATAGCTTTGTGGGGCTTAAACCTGGGTCTTTCAGTTGCTAGTGCTGAAGCTCTACAATTCAGTACTTTTGCTTTTAAGACTCTCTGGCTCCATCTGCCTGGCCTGTCAGCTGCAGTAAATCTGCAATCAACTCAGTCTTTAAATATCCAACACTTATTTGGATTAATTTCCTGGGTGTGCTGTTCCTGTGCTTACTGCTCAATTTTTGTTGTGACTATTGCCTGATTCCTGACTACTCTTCTGCCCGCTGATTTTGCTGCCAGATTGTGTAAAGACCTCTGCCTGTCCTTGACTATTCTCCTGGATCCTCATTTTGTGCCTCTCTGCCAAACTGTTGCTGACTCTGCTTGCCTGACCACGTCTTTGCCTTATCACTCAGCCTACGCTTCACTTTAGACTCTACCTTGCTGCAGGTACCTTACAGAACTGAGATATTATGTAGAAACATTTCTTTCATAGAGCAAGTTGCATGTGTATCTGAACTGTGTAACCAAGGGGACACATTGGACCAGATTATGAGTGGAGCACTAACAGTTACGCGCAAGCAATAAGGGGTATATCATGCGTCGGGTTTTCCGCTCGTATTACAAGTTGAATGTAAATGTGATCATTTTAGTGTAATCTCGATTTACACTAGAATAATAACCGCATCCTCAGAGCTCTGGTTAACTGTTTCATGAAAAAAAAAGTGTCACAGAAAACATCAAAATACAATAAAAAAAGTACAGTGGCACTCATAATAACACTGTCTAATAAAAATTATTTCAAAAATATTGCACAAAAGGTTATAAGATCTCAGGTGTTAGAAAAAATAGGGCAGGCAAAGGGCTTTAACAAAGACATACATACATTTTCATCTCTATAGACATATATGACTTTGTAAGTATGTGTGTATGTACATATGTATTTATGTATTTATATGTGTATATATGTATTTATACACATGAGTTTAATTAATTGGAAGCTTGCTAATAAGTCCAACTTTCATCAAATCATTTAATTCAAAATGCCAAAGATCACAGAATTTGACAAACATAAAATCATACTTCAAGACACTCTCAAAAGGTAAATCAGCAAACAAACTGGATACTTAAGATGTGGTATTCAAGCTATTTTTTATTTTTTTATTGAGGTTGAAATTGCAATAAAATATACAATTGATAAAACAAATGTCAAAAAAAAGAATATACAACAGAATGAGATAAAAAAAACGTACTAATCGCTTTGCCAAGATATATAAACATATCTGTTTCATCACAGTCATGTATAATATACTAGAGATAATATAAACCTCACATTTTCTATTTTTTTTTTCTTTGAGTTTAGGAGCAGTAAGACATAATAGAAGGCAAGTGAAATTGTTCCTGTTGCATAAAATATTAACAATAGAATTTAAACATGTAGTAATAATCCATGTAAACAAGATATAGAGGCCTATTTATCATATGTCTGTCGGACCTGAATCGACAGTGCGGATCAGGTCCGACAGACATCGCTGAATGCGGAGAGCAATACGCTCTCCGTATTCAGCATTGCACCAGCAGCTCACAAGAGCTGCTAGTGCAACGCCGCCCCCTGCAGACTCGCGGCCAATGGTCCGCCAGCAGGGGGGTGTCAATCAACCCGATCGTACTCGATGCGGTTGAATTCCGGTGATGTCTGTCCGCCCGCTCAGAGCAGACGGACAGGGTTATGGAGCAGCGGTCTTTAGATAACTGCTGTTTCTGGTGACTTGAATATCTTGTACCAGGTTGCCATTGTGAGAGTAGCATTATTGAAGAATATCTTCCTGAGTTTTTGGCTTCGTTTGGCATATAGAACAAGCTTTGAGTAGTGGGGTAGAAATCCCAGAAGTGAGACGATTAGAGGTATGCCTTTAGTCGGTTTAGGACAGAAAATCTCAGAATCATCAGAGTCCTTAGAAACAGATGTAAGCGGTACATTTATAACCAACTCCACAGGCGGGTCTGAGGACAGCTCCCGCCTCATCCCCTGAACAGACATTCTGGGTACTTGCAGCTCTATGTGTGTCTAAATGGCCTACTCTGGCGTAACATTGCGCTGGCATGGTTCTCACAAATTGCTCATTTCCAGGAATCTCTCCCCCATTGAGTTAGTTCCTGTTCGGCTCCCCTTGGAGAGCAAATAGCAATGAGTGTTCCATCCTGTCGCAGTACTCGTTAAAGATTTGGAGCAATTCTGTTTCCCAAACAGAAGTCATCTTTACATTCGCTCTGTAGAAGGGAAAAAATCGTGCCTCGCCTCCTTCCCCAATGCGTATCTCAAAAGTTGTTGCTGAAAAACACCGCTCTGCAGATAGACGAGGAAAATCCTTTAGTCGTTAGCTTGATAAGACTCAGGCTTTCACAATAGCACTAGGTGTTAGTATAAGTGGCAAAAGTGGGCTAAAAATTACAGATAGTACAAATGATTTAGCAGGAGCTACTATATTATGTGTCCGCTGTCAAGCCCGGCTGGCTCCGCCCCCCTGTTATAAAGAATTTTAAAGAATCAAAAGAGGTCAAGGATAAAAAAAGGCGAAGAATACTTTCAAAATCTGATGAAAAGTTTCTCAGAGTTTCTTTTTTGAGAGACCGTAAGAAGACCAGCAAGGACCTTGTTCAGCGTCTGGAAGCTTCATCAGGATGCAAAGGTGACCCTTCTACAGTCTGAAGAAGCTTAATCAGGAAAGGTCTTTGTGGAAGTGTAGCAGCCCTTATGCTAAAACTCACAAAGATTGGAATGAAGATCAGTGGAAAAGAGTATTATGGAGTGACAAATCCAAGTCCAATCGTCTACAATATGTGAGAAAAAGAGTTGGAGAGACATGGAAGAATGAGTGCTTGTGGCCTTCAGTGAATCATGGTGGAGGATCTGTCCTGGTTTTGTGCTGCATTTCTGACAGTGGTTTTGGTGATATTGTCCGGTTGATGGGATCCTGAATGCTGAAAAGTACAAGTTTTAATTCATAATGCCATTCCTTCTGGAAAGCTCCTGGGGCGAGATTACATATACGGCATATGTTTCAACACAACTGCTGAAACTCACGCTGACCAAAAGTTCACCTCGCACATCGGGTGAATCACATATATGTGCCGTCATATCATATACTGCCATAAATCAGATAATCTGGCGAGGTTCAAAAATGTTCGTAACTGCACATTTCTGGAGTCACCAGTGACTTACGGCGCCTAGGTAAAAAACTAAAAAAAGCTTAAAACGGACATAAAAATCGAACCCGCCTCCCAAAAACTAAACCTACACGGCAAAACACCTATATCCGCCATCCCCCCACATCACAACTACTAATAAAAGTGATTAACCCATAAACTGCCAGCCCCTAACATTGCATTCTACCTAATAAACCTAATAACCTCTAAACTGCCCTCCACCCACATTGCAATCTATACTATAATTGCGTTTGTAATGTCTGTCGCCGTCGGCAGTTGCGCACACATCCTCAATGGAATTTTGGCAGCGCGAGGACAAAAGAATTGAATTCCGAAAATGGCAGGGTACCCTGCCATTTTCGGGATGCAGTGAAGGCAAACAGAGCATTACAAAAGCAACAACTAATCGCCCATATTAAAGTATTAAAAAAAAATAATAACCGCCCGCATCAAGTATTAAAAAAAAACATCTAACCACCTGCATCAAGTGTTAAAAAAAACACACCGCCGCAACGAAATCTAACAAAAAAAAATCCTACACGAAGTATTAACTCCTAAACCGCAAAATCCCTACATCGCAATAAACCTATTTTCCCTATTAAGCCCTAAACCGCAAAACCCCTACATTGCAATAAACCTATTTACCCTATTAACCCCTAAATCGCAAAACCCCTACATCGCAATGAATCGAATTAACTTATTAACCCTTTAAATCGCCAAAACCCACAACGCAAATAACTAAATAACTAAGGCCTAGATTTAGAGTTCGGCGGTAGCCGTGAAAACCAGCGTTAGAGGCTCCTAACGCTGGTTTTGGCCGCCCGCTGGTATTTGGAGTCAGTGATTAAAGGGTCTAACGCTCACTTTTCAGCCGCGACTTTTCCATACCACAGATCCCCTTACGTCAATTGCGTATCCTATCTTTTCAATGGGATCTTTCTAACTCCGGTATTTAGAGTCATTTCTGAAGTGAGCGTTAGACATCTAACGACAAAACTCCAGCCGCCGGAAAATAGCAGGAGTTAAGAGCTTTCTGGGCTAACGCCGGTTTATAAAGCTCTTAACTACTGTGCTCTAAAGTACACTAACACCCATAAACTACCTATGTACCCCTAAACCGAGGTCCCCCCACATCGCCGCCACTCGATTAATTTTTTTTAACCCCTAATCTGCCGACCGCCACCTACGTTATACTTATGTACCCCTAATCTGCTGCCCCTAACCCCGCCGACCCCTGTATTACATTTATTAACCCCTAACCTGCCCCCCACAACGTCGCCGCCAGCTACTTACAATAATTAACCCCTAATCTTCCGACCGCAAAGCGCCGCCACCTACGTTATCCTTATGTACCCCTAATCTGCTGCCCCTAACACCGCCGACCTCTATATTATATTTATTAACCCCTAATCTGCCCCCCTCAACGTCGCCGACACCTGCCTACACTTATTAACCCCTAATCTGCCGAGCGGACCTGAGCGCTACTATAATAAAGTTATTAACCCCTAATCCGCCTCACTAACCCTATAATAAATAGTATTAACCCCTAATCTGCCCTCCCTAACATCGTCGACACCTAACTTCAAACATTAACCCCTAATCTGACGACCGGAGCTCACCGCTACTATAATAAATGGATTAACCCCTAAAGCTAAGTCTAACCCTAACTCTAACACCCCCCTAAGTTAAATATAATTTAAATCTAACGAAATAAATTAACTCTTATTAAATAAATTATTCCTATTTAAAGCTAAATACTTACCTGTAAAATACATCCTAATATAGCTACAATATAAATTATAATTATATTATAGCTATTTTAGGATTTATATTTATTTTACAGGCAACTTGGTAATTATTTTAACCAGGTACAATAGCTATTTAATAGTTACCTAGTTAAAATAATAACAAATTTACCTGTAAAATAAATCCTAACCTAAGATATAATTAAACCTAACACTACCCTATCAATAAATTAATTAAATAAACTACCTACAATTACCTACAATTAACCTAACACTACACTATCAATAAATTAATTAAACACAATTCCTACAAATAAATACAATTAAATAAACTAGCTAAAGTACAAAAAAAAAAAAAGAACTAAGTTACAAAAAATAAAAAAATATTTACAAACATAAGAAAAATATTACAACAATTTTAAACTAATTACACCTACTCTAAGCCCCCTAATAAAATAACAAAGACCCCCAAAATAAAAAATTCCCTACCCTATTCTAAATTAAAAAAGGTAAAAGCTCTTTTACCTTACCAGCCCTGAACAGGGCCCTTTGCGGGGCATGCCCCAAGAAAATCAGCTCTTTTGCCTGTAAAAAAAAACATACAATACCCCCCCCCAACATTACAACCCACCACCCACATACCCCTAATCTAACCCAAACCCCCCTTAAATAAACCTAACACTAAGCCCCTGAAGATCTTCCTACCTTGTCTTCACCATCCAGGTTCACCGATCCGTCCTGAAGAGCTCCTCCGATGTCCTGATCCAAGCCCAAGCGGGGGGCTGAAGAGGTCCATGATCCGGTCAAAGTCTTCATCCCAGCGGGGCAGAAGAGGATCTTCCATCCGATTGAAGTCTTCATCCAGGCGGCATCTTCTATGGTCTTCCATCCGGAGCGAAGCGGCAGGATCCTGAAGACCTCCAGCGCGGAACATCCATCCGGCCCGACGACTGAACGACGAATGACTGTTCCTTTAAGGGACGTCATCCAAGATGGCGTCCCTCGAATTCCGATTGGCTGATAGGATTCTATCAGCCAATCGGAATTAAGGTAGGAATTTTCTGATTGGCTGATGGAATCAGCCAATCAGAATCAAGTTCAATCCGATTGGCTGATCCAATCAGCCAATCAGATTGAGCTCGCATTCTATTGGCTGTTCCGATCAGCCAATAGAATGCAAGCTCAATCTGATAGGCTGATTGGATCAGCCAATCGGATTGAACTTGATTCTGATTGGCTGATTCCATCAGCCAATCAGAAAATTCCTACCTTAATTCCGATTGGCTGATAGAATCCTATCAGCCAATCGGAATTCGAGGGACGCCATCTTGGATGACGTCCCTTAAAAGAACAGTCATTCGTCGTTCAGTCGTCGGGCCGGATGGATGTTCCACGCTGGAGGTCTTCAGGATCCTGCCGCTTCGCTCCGGATAGAAGACCATAGAAGATGCCGCCTGGATGAAGACTTCAATCGGATGGAAGATCCTCTTCTGCCCCGCTTGGATGAAGACTTTGACCGGATCATGGACCTCTTCAGCCCCCCGCTTGGGCTTGGATCAGGACATCGGAGGAGCTCTTCAGGACGGATCGGTGAACCTGGATGGTGAAGACAAGGTAGCAAGATCTTCAGGGGCTTAGTGTTAGGTTTATTTAAGGGGGGTTTGGGTTAGATTAGGGGTATGTGGGTGGTGGGTTGTAATGTTGGGGGGGGGTATTGTATGTTTTTTTTTACAGGCAAAAGAGCTGAAATTCTTGGGGCATGCCCCGCAAAGGGCCCTGTTCAGGGCTGGTAAGGTAAAAGAGCTTTTACCTTTTTTAATTTAGAATAGGGTAGGGAATTTTTTATTTTGGGGGGCTTTGTTATTTTATTAGGGGGCTTAGAGTAGGTGTAATTAGTTTAAAATTGTTGTAATATTTTTCTTATGTTTGTAAATATTTTTTTATTTTTTGTAACTTAGTTCTTTTTTATTTTTTGTACTTTAGCTAGTTTATGTAATTGTAGTTATTTGTAGATATTGTATTTAATTAATTTATTGATAGTGTAGTGTTAGGTTAATTGTAGGTAATTGTAGGTAGTTTATTTAATTAATTTATTGATAGGGTAGTGTTAGGTTTAATTATATCTTAGGTTAGGATTTATTTTACAGGTAAATTTGTTATTATTTTAACTAGGTAACTATTAAATAGCTATTGTACCTGGTTAAAATAATTACCAAGTTGCCAGTAAAATAAATATAAATCCTAAAATAGCTATAATATAATTATAATTTATATTGTAGCTATATTAGGATGTATTTTACAGGTAAGTATTTAGCTTTAAATAGCAATAATTTATTTAATAAGAGTTAATTTATTTCGTTAGATTTAAATTATATGTAATTTAGGGGGGTGTTAGTGTTAGGGTTAGACTTAGCTTTAGGGGTTAATCCATTTATTATAGTAGCGGTGAGCTCCGGTCGTCAGATTAGGGGTTAATAATTGAAGTTAGGTGTCGGCGATGTTAGGGAGGGCAAATTAGGGGTTAATACTATTTATGATAGGGTTAGTGAGGCGGATTAGGGGTTAATAACTTTATTATAGTAGCGCTCAGGTCCGCTCGGCAGATTAGGGGTTGATTAGTGTAGGCAGGTGTCGGCGACGTTGTGGGGGGCAGATTAGGGGTTAATAAATATAATATAGGGGTCGGCGGTGTTAGGGGCAGCAGATTAGGGGTACATAGGGATAACGCAGGTTGCGGCGGTTTACGGAGCGGCAGATTAGGGGTTAAAAAAAATATGCAGGGGTCAGCGATAGCGGGAGCGGCAGATTAGGGGTTAATAAGTGTAAGGCTAGGGGTGTTTAGACTCGGGGTACATGTTAGGGTGTTAGGTGCAGACGTAGGAAGTGTTAGGAGCTGAACGCTGCTTTTTTGCAGGTGTTAGGTTTTTTTTCAGCTCAAACAGCCCCATTGTTTTCTATGGGGGAATCGTGCACGAGCACGTTTTTGAGGCTGGCCGCGTCCGTAAGCAACTCTGGTATCGAGAGTTGCATTTGCGGTAAAAATGCTCTACGCTCCTTTTTTGGAGCCTAACGCAGCATTTGTTTGAACTCTCGATACCAGAGTTAAATTTATGGTGCGGCCAGAAAAAAGCCCGCGGAGCGTTAACAGCCCTTCTACCGCCAAACTCTAAATCTAGGCCTAAGTACCCTAACCTAACACCCCCTAACCTAACAACCCCTAACCTAACACCCCATTAAATAAACCCAAATTACCTAAACTAATACATTCTAAAGTTACAAAAAATAAAAGAAACTAAGTTTACAAAAAATAA
Source organism: Bombina bombina (assembly GCF_027579735.1). Classification (NCBI taxonomy): domain Eukaryota; kingdom Metazoa; phylum Chordata; class Amphibia; order Anura; family Bombinatoridae; genus Bombina; species Bombina bombina. Next base: position 507,350,729 of record NC_069503.1, on the reverse strand, counting down.
AAAACCTAACATTACAGAAAATAAAAAAATCAAATTACCAAATTTAACAAAATTAAACCTAATTCCTATTAAATAAAAAAGTCCCCCCCAAAATAAAAACACCCCCTACTCTAAGAATAAACTACCAGTAGCCCTTAAAAGGGCTTTTTGCAGGGCATTGCTCCAAGATAAGCAGCTCTTTTACAAAAAATATACAAATTCCCACCTAACATTAAACCCCCCCCACCCCACAAAATAAAAGAACCTAACACTAAAAAACCTAAACTACCCATTGCCCTGAAAAGGGCATTTGTTTGGGCATTGCCCTTAAAAGGGCATTTAGCTCTTTTACTGCACATTCCTAATCTAAATAAAACAAACCCGCCCAAAAAAACATTAAAAAATCCTAAATCTAACCCCCAGGTTGGTACCCACGGTTCCTGAAGTCCGGCAGAGAAGGTTCTGTTCCAGGCGGTGAAGTCTTCTTCCAAGCGCAACCTCTTCTTCTTCCAGGAACATCCTGCGCGGAGCGAAGCTGAAGACTGAAGACCGCGGAGCTGAAGACCGGCGACCCTGGAACTGAAGACCGGCGACCGCGGAGCCATGGAGCGTGGAGGATCCTCTTCATACGATCTCTGCCATACACTGAATAGTGAATTAAAGGTATGCGATTAAAGGGATAGTCTACACCAGAATTGTTGTTGTTTAAAAAGATAGATAATCCCTTTATTTACCATTCCCCAGTTTTGCATTACCAACACAGTTATATAAATACACTTTGTATCTATGTGATTATCTTGTATCTAAGCCTCTACAAACTACCCCCTTATTTCACTTCTTTTGACAGACTTTCATTTTAGCCAATCAGTGCTGGCTCCTAGGTAACTCCACGTGCATGAGTATAGTGTTATCTATATGAGACACATGAACTAACACCCTCTAGTGGTGAAAAACTGTCAAAATGCATTCAGATAAGAGGAAGTCTTCAAGGTCTAAGAAATTAGCATATGAACCTCCTAGATTTAACTTTCATCTAAGAATACCAAGAGAACAAAGCAAAATTGTTGATAAAAATAAATTGTAAAGTTGTTTAAAATTAACTGCCCTATCTGAATCATGAAAGTTTATTTTGGACTAGACTGTCCCTTTAAAGATGGCGTCCCTTGAATTCCTATTGGCTGATTTGATTCTTCCAATTCAAATCAGCCAATAGGATGAAAGCTACTCAAATCCTATTGGCTGTTTAAATTAGCCAATAGGATGAGAGCAAGTGAAATTCTATTGGCTAATTTGAATAGCCAATAAAATTTCACTTGCTCTCATCCTATTGGCTAATTTTAACAGCCAATAGGATTTGAGTAGCTCTCATCCTATTGGATGATTTGGTATGGAAGAATCAAATCAGCCAATAGGAATTCAAGGGACACCATCTTTAATCGCGTACCGTGAATTGACTATTCAGTGTACGGCGGAGATCGTACCAAGAGGATCCTCCACGCTCCATGGCTCCGCGGTCGCCAGTCTGCAGTTCCAGGGTTGCCAGGCTTCAGCTCCGCTGTCATCAGTCTTCAGCACCACTCTGCACAGAATGTTCCTTGAAGAAGAAGAGGTTGCGTTTGGAAGAAGACTTCACCGCCTGGAACAGGACCTTCTCCGCCGGACTTCAGGAACCGTGAGTACCAACCTGGTGATTAGATTTAGTAATTTTTAAGTTTTTTTTTGGGGGGGGGGGGGTTGTTTTATTTAGATTAGGGATGGGCAGTAAAAGAGCTAAATGCCCTTTTAAGGGCAATGCCCAAACAAATGCCCTTTTCAGGGCAATGGAGGCAAAGGGTAGTTTAGGTTTTTTAGTGTTAGGTTCTTTTATTTTGGGGGGTGGGGGGTTTAATGTTAGGTGGGAATTTGTATATTTTGTGTAAAAGAGCTGATTATCTTGGGGCAATGCCCTGCAAAAAGCCCTTTTAAGGGCTACTGGTAGTTTATTCTTAGAGTAGGAGGTGTTTTTATTTTGGGGGGTCTTTTTTATTTTCATAGGGATTAGGTTTAATTTAGTTAAATTTGGTAATTTGATTTTTTTTATTTTCTGTAATGTTAGCTTTTTTTTTTTTTTGTAACTTTAGAATGTATTAGTTTAGGTTTATTTAATGGGGTGTTAGGTTAGGGGTTGTTAGGTTAGGGGGTGTTAGGTTAGTGTACTTTACTTAGTTATTTAAATAGTTATTTGCGTTGTGGGTTTTGGCGGTTTAAAGGGTTAATAAGTTAAATAGGTTTAAAAAGGGTAAAAATCTCTGCAGATGTAAAAGTTAAGGTCATAGACAGACAAGAACAAGGGGGCAATGGGTAGTTTAGGTTTTTTAGTGTTAGGTTCTTTTATTTTGGGGGGTTTAATGTTAGGTGGGAATTTGTATATTTTGTGTAAAAGAGCTGATTATCTTGGGGCAATGCCCTGCAAAAAGCCCTTTTAAGGGCTACTGATAGTTTATTCTTAGAGTAGGGGGTGTTTTTATTTTGGGGGGTCTTTTTTATTTTCATAGGGATTAGGTTTAATTTAGTTAAATTTGGTAATTTGATTTTTTTTATTTTCTGTAATGTTAGCTTTTTTTATTTTTTGTAACTTTAGAATGTATTAGTTTAGGTTTATTTAATGGGGTGTTAGGTTAGGCGTTGTTAGGTTAGGGGGTGTTAGGTTAGTGTACTTTACTTAGTTATTTAAATAGTTATTTGCGTTGTGGGTTTTGGCGGTTTAAAGGGTTAATAAGTTAAATAGGTTTAAAAAGGGTAAAAATCTCTGCAGATGTAAAAGTTAAGGTCATAGACAGACAAGAACAAGGGAAATTAATAACTGGAAGTGATGCCTGTTTTACAAAAAATGTTGTATATAAAGAAATATACTTAAAGTAGATATAATTTAAAGAGAAGAAATTTTGTATTTATTTAGGACAGTAGTTTGTCCAATTAGAGTGTGTCTATATCTGTAGTTTATTATAGAAAATATTTTTGATATATTTAAGACAGTAGCCCATTACAATTATAGTATTGCTATACCTGTAGCTTAAATTTTTATATAAAAGAAGAGTTACAAAATAGGTTGTTTCTACATCTGTAGTTTAAAAAATAATTAGACTGCCCTCTGGGCAGGCTTATCGACTAGTAAATAATAAAAGTATTAACAGCTAACCCGCCAACACCCCACAACACAATCTACCTATTAACACTATTAACCCCTAAACCGCCATCCCCACACATCGCAATCTACCTAATAAACAGGTAGATTACAAGTTTTGCGTCTTTTAATGCTGTAAAAATTGCAATTCCAGCGTAATGGCCAGTAATGCATATTACGAGTCATGTCGGTATTGCTATACTGCAAGCATTTTAGTCTGTAACGCAACGTCCATTCTGCACTAAAAAAAAAATTACGCTTTTGCGTGGGATTTTCATAGTGCCAGTATTACAGGTTGTGCGTTGAGGCTAAAATGCTTGCGTTACAGCCTATACCAACACAATCCATACCACCATCTGAGAGCAGTAGTTATGAGTTTTGCGCAACAAAAATGTTTCACAAAATTCATAACTAAACTAACACCCATAAACTACGCATTAACCCCTAAGCCGCCTACCGCATCGCAAACACTATTTAAAACTTTTTAACCCCTAATCTGCCGCCCATCCACATCGCGACTATTAAATAAACCTAATAACCCGCCGACACTATACTAAAGCTATTAACCCCTAATCCGCCGCTCCCCGACATCGCTGCCACTATAATAAAGTTATTAACCCCTAAACCTCCGGCCTCCCACATCGCCGCCACTAAATAAACCTATTAACCCCTAAACCTCCGGCCTCCCACATCGCCTCCACTAAATAAACCTATTAATCCCTAAACCTCTGGCCTCCCACATCGCCGCCACTAAATAAACCTATTAACGCCTAAACCGCTGCCCCTCTACATCACAAAACACTAAATTAAACTATTAACCCCTAAACCTAACACCCCCTAACTTTAAATTACAATATATCTATATTAAAATTACAAAAAAAATTACCTGTGAAATAAAAATAAACCTAACATTAAACTATAAATTAGCCTACCATTACTATTCTAATAAAATAAAAAAACTACCAATTAAAAAATCTAAATTACAAATTTAAAAAACCTAACACTACAAAAAAAATCTAAAATTACAAAAAATAATAAACACTAAATTATGAAAAATAAAAAACACTAAGTTTACAAAAAATAATAAACGAAATTATCAAAAATACAAACAATTACACCTAATCTAATAGCCCTATAAAAATAAAAAAAGCCCCCCCAAAATAAAAACACACCTAGCCTACAATAAACTACCAATAGCCATTAAAAGGGCCTTTTGTAGGGCATTGCTCTAAGTTAAACAGCTCTTTTACCTGTAAACAAAATACAAAGTCCCCCCAACAGTAAAACCCACCACCCAACTAACCCCCCAAATTAAAAAAACCTAACTCTAAAAAAAAACCTAAGCTACCCATTGCCCCTAAAGGGGCATTTGTATGGGCATTGCCCTTAAAATGGCATTTAGCTCTTTTTCATTGCCCTTAAAAGGGTGGAGTGCAAAACTGAAAAAACCTACGCTAATAACCCCTAAACTGCCCCTACCGCAAATTACCCCACTACACTATTAACCTCCTAACCTCCAAGTAGCCCACTGCAAAACACCCTGCTACACTATTAACCCCCTAATTACCAAGTAGCCCACCGCAAAGAATCCCACTACACTGTTAACTGCCTAACTGCCACACCCGCTAAGTTACACAAAAAATACCATTACAGTAAATACCAAAAAGAAAAACCTAAAAAAAGTTGTTGTTTTTTATTTTGGGGGGGGGGGGGTTATTCTGTTAGGGGTTAATTTGTATTTTTTAATATAAAAGAGCTGATTTCTTCAGGGCAATGCCCTACAAAAGGCACTTTTAAGGGTTATTGGTAGTTTAGTGTTAGATTAGGGGGTGTTTTTATTTTGGGGTGGTTTTTTTGTTTTTATAGGGGTATTAGATTAGGTTTAATTATTTTTATTTTGGATAATTTAGTTTATTTTTTTCTGTAATCTTAGATTGTTTTACTTTTTGTAATATTAGATTTTTTATTTTAATTTAATCTATTTTTTATGTAAAGATAGGATTTTTTCTTTTTGGTAATTTTTTATTAATTTTTAAAGGTAGTCTTTTTTATTTTATGTAATTGTAGTTAATTGGGGTTAATTTAGGGGGTGTTAGGTTAGGGGGCTTAGTCATTAGATTAATAATGTGTTGTGGGGGAAGGCAGTTTAGGAGTTAATAGGTTAATTAGGTAGATTGCGTTGTGGGGGTTTGGCGGATTAGGGTTTAATAGAGTTAATTGGTTGATTGGGTTGTGGGGGTTTGGCAGATTAGGGGTTAATAGTGTTAATAGGTAGATTGCATTGTGGGGGGTTGGCGGATTAGAGGTTAATCGTGTTATTAGGTAGATTGCGTTGTGGGGGTTGGCAGATTAGGGGTTAATAGTGTTAATAGGTAGATTGCTTTGTGGGGGGTTGGGGAATTAGGGGTTAATAGTGTAATTAGATACTTTGTGATGTGGGGTTGGCAGATTAGGGGTTAACGCATGCGTTTGTTGTTTGGTGTTACAGGGAGTTACGGTGCTCATATACTCAGCACAAGGCTTGCTGCGCCTGCCTATGTGTGGCGAGGTGAATATAGAGTAAAATTTCTCCATTTTGTCTGCGTAAGTCCTTGAGCTGAATATGTGATACTGACTTGCGATGCCAGTTCTATGTTAGTTTATGGGAGTAAAAACAGTGTGCGAAGGGATAATATATGTGTTGTAGGCGGCGCCGTATATGAGATAGCTACATTCAGTCTTAAATTAGCTGAAGCTGGTGCGGGCAATGCCGCATATGTAATCTCGCCCCTGATTGGGAATAGTTTTATTTTTCAGCATGATAATGATCCCAAGCACACTACGACCTCCACAGAGTCCAGGCCTGAATAATATAGATGCAGTATGGGGTCACCTGGACAGAGAAAGAAATAAAAAGCAACCTAAATCTAAAGAAGAACTCTGGGAAGTGCTGAAAGAAGCCTGGTAAAAATATACAAGATTATTTCAGAAAACTTTAGGACAGTCCCCTCAAAAGAGTTCAAAATGTGCTTAGTACTAACTTTTGCATGAAGAAGCTATTTTGTTCTGAAAATTGTGTTTTATTTTTATTTTGTGTACATATTTCATGTATTTTCTGTTTGTATCTTAATTAGGGGGATATTCTAGTCAAAATTTTACATTCATGATAGATAGATGTAATTTTAAGCAACTTTAAAATTTACTCCTATTATCAACATTTCTTTGTTCTCTTGTTATATTTATTTAAAAAAAAAAAGCAATAATGTAAGCTAAGGAGCTGGCCCATTTTTGGTTCAGCAGCTAAGCTAAGCTTACATTCCAACAGAACTAAGAAAATTTGATAATAGGAGTAAATTAGATGAATGTACAGTATGTACACATATACAGTATAAACATACATTTGCAGTTATATAGATGAAACATGAAAAAACATATTTATGCAATATTCATATTTAATAAAGTTTTAATACAGTATGTTCTATGTATTTGTAAATAGATATTCCTATCTATATCTGTATATATACAGTATATAGTAAATAAAAAATGTATGTAGATGATTAAATATGCTCAAAACACAGTAAAACATGACACTTAAGTATATCAGTGGCAAGCAAAAAATTGAGAAATACTGTTTGTCTGCAGTTTTAGAATGATAGTGGAAATTTTCACCAAATAGCTGCCTAGGATGTGTTGTGTTATCTCACATGAAGCCTGCCCTGATGGTGTAACATACATTGCCTCAACAACGGTTTGTTCTTAGATTATATATATATATATATATATATATATATATATATATATATATATATATATATATATATATATATATATATATATATATATATATATATATATATATATACACACAGTATATATACAGTCATCGACCACTTTATTAGGTATACCTGTTCAATTGCTTGGTAACACAAATTACTCAAACTCAATGGATTTAGGCATCTAGATGTGGTTAAGACGACTTGCTGAAGTTCAAACCGTGCATCAGAATGGGGCAGAAAAGGGATTTAAGTGACTTTGAGTGTGGCATGATTGTTGGTGCCTGATGGGCTGGTCTTAGTATATCAAAAACTGCTGATCTACTGTGATTTTCACGCACAACCATCTCTAGAGTTTACAGAGAATTGTCAGAAAAAAGAGAAAATATCTAGTGAGCGGCATTTGTGAGGACAACAATGCCTTGTTGATGTCAGAGGAGAATGGGCAGACTGGTTCAAGATGATAGAAAGGCAACAGTAACACAAATAACCACTCGTTACAACCAAGGTATGCAGAATATCATCTCTGAAAGCAGAACACATAGAACTTTGAAGCAAATGGGCTACAGCAGCAGAAGACCCCTCCGGGTGCCACTCCTGTCAGCTATGAACAGGAAACTGAGGCTACAATTCACACAGGTTCACCAAAATTGGACAATAGAAAATTGGAAAAACGTTGCCTGATCTGATGAGTCTCGATTTTAGCTGCAACATTCAGATGGTAGGGTCAGAATTTGGCATAAACGACATGAAAGAATGGATCCATCCTGCCTTGTATCAATGTTTTAGGCTGGTAGTGTAATTGTGTGGAGGATATTTTCTTGGCACACTTTGGGCCCCTTAGTACCAATTGAGCAATGTTTAAACACCATGGCCTACCTGAGTATTGTGGCTGACCATGTCCATCCCTTTATGACTACAGTGTACCAATCTTCTAATGGCTACTTCCTGAAGGATAATGCACCATGTCACAAAGCTCAAATCATCTCAAATTGGTTTCTTCAAAATGACAATAAGTTCACTGTACTCCAATAGTTTCCACAGTCCCCAGATCTCAATCCAATAGAGCACCTTTGGGATGTGGTGGAACGGGAGATTTGCATCATGAATGTGTAGCCGACAAATCTGCAGCAACTGCGTGATGCTATCATGTCAATATGGACCAAAATCTCTGAGGAATGTTTATTATTTATGAGTGTCTTATATTGAGATAAGAAATCTCCTGTTGGATTTCCCCATAACTTTTTATAACACTGCATGTACCCCAATTGCCTTAATGCCTCTTTTATGTACATATCTATGGCCATATCACAATGTTGCCACCCTTGTGTGATGGTTTTATCACTACATCTTGCCAATTCTGTATTTCCTTTAGGGCCTTTTTCTCTTCATCACTTAAGTTATGACAATCATTACTTTGGATTTTTAAAAGTTCTTGTATTACCACTCTTAGATATATCTCAATTTGTGGCTATTGTCGCCATTGTGGCATAAACTTCGATTTATTGTATAATTTTGTCAACCAGTCGTCACTTTTTGTGATGTCACCCTTACTCTCTTCTAAGATAGATACCAGGTCTAAAATTGCCTGATGATCTTTATCGGTATCATCATGTTTGCTAAACATCTTGTTAAGTGCAATTTTCCTAACAAATAAATGAAGATCTTTTACAGCTTCAAAGAAATCCATTTTGTTAGTAGGTGAAAATGAGAGGCCTCTACTAAGTACATTCCTGTGGTGCATCAGCAAAGATTTTTTTGAAAGATTTATAATTTGTAGATTGTCTCTCTTTACCATCTCGGTCATTTTGACCAGTCCTCCCTGTTTTTGTCATTGTGTTTGTACCCCCATCTGTTTCTGCTCCTTAAATTTCTGTCTGACCTTCCCTCCCCTTCTTTTTATCTTGTTTTTGTTTTTTTGGTCCCTTCATCCTCACCATCCTCTGCTGCAGATGATTCACATTCACATTCTTTGCTGGTATTAGAGGGTAAATAATTCCTTCTTCGTCTGGGATTTTTTTCATTCCAGGTAAAGATCCTGCCTTTCTCAAAATCTTTCATATCCCTATTTAGTTTATCACATTTTATCTTTATTATTTCATTCTCCTTACAATCTAACTCATCCCTTTGCTTTTTAGATGCTGTTTTAAAATTCTCCAAGGTTTCAAATTTGGTTAATTTGAGGCTCATTTCTGATATCTCTTTATTTAACTCTTCCACTATCTCATTTTCATAATCAGAAAAAATTGCCACTAGTACCTCAGAACAGGTTATTAGGGCTTGTTCCCACTGTTCTCTATAGCTCTCGATACGGAAACTTAAAGTGGGGAATAGTTGTACCCTTAGACCTCTTGGAATGATGTGTATAACTAAATATCTATCATAGGCACTCTTGTTCCACGTTGATCTTCTGTGTTTTATAACAACAAACAAGACAGATGCACCACATGGCCCAATATTGTTGGTTCCAAAGATATTTGAATATTGCTATATTGTTGCACTCACATGTGGTGAAGCACCTCAATTGGTGCAAATGACACAGACTGGGATCTATAACAGTCACCCAACAGACGACCTCCCGATTTGTAGCAGGGTCTGTGTGAGATAGAAAGTACAAAATAGCCTATATGGCCTAGTATTGTTTGACTAGAGTGGTGTCACAACAAATAGTTATATAAAAAAATAAACTCACATTTGGTGGAGCATCTCCAATGATGCTATAGGGACAGGCTGGGATCAATTCAGTCACCCAACAGACTTAATACCATGGCATACAGCATTCAATAGTACTCTTGATGGTCAAAGGTCAGTCATATCCTCAGATAATAACCAATTCAAAGGCAGCAAGTGTTTTTAGTATAAGTAAAATCACTTTAATAAAATATATAAAAGAATTGCGACGCGTTTCTCAGTCTCAGACTGTTTCCTCAGGCATAATGAAATGGTTTACAAACACTTGTTATATATACCTAACCAAACCAATTAACATAATTGATAACACTTGTTGTGAGAGTACTCTATGACATCATCAGCACCCTAGTTACTAATATATTATTTCAACAAATGTAAACACAATTATCAAACATTACACATCATAACTTTCAATATTTAGATAAAATAAAACCATGTACATGTAATTAGTTAATTGGTTTGGTTAGGTATATATAGCAAGTGTTTGTAAACCATTTCATTATGCCTGAGGAAACAGTCTGAGACTGAGAAACGCGTCGCAATTCTTTTATATATTTCATTAAAGTGATTTTACTTATACTAAAAACACTTGCTGCCTTTGAATTGGATATTATCTGAGGATATGACTGACCTTTGACCATCAAGAGGACTATTGAATGCTGTATGCCATGGTATTAAGTCTGTTGGGTGACTGAATTGATCTCACACAGACCCTGCTACAAATCGGGAGGTCGGTCTGCTGGGTGACTGTTATAGATCCCAGACTGTGTCATTTGCACCAATTGAGGTGCTTCACCACATGTGAGTGCAACTATATAGCAATATTCAAATATCTTTGGAACCAACAATATTGGGCCATGTGGCGCATCTGTCTTGTTTGTTGTTATAGATTGCTGTAATTGGATCCTGGCCTGGACCATCACAGATTGCTGCCTCTGTAAATCTACTATCAAGATCCACACAAAGGACATTATCTAATCATTTATATCATTGATATCCATATCTGTTGTCTAACTTCATATAGTTCCTGGATTAGTATAGTGCCTATTATATACCATTATTGGAATATATATTGTACTCACCTGCTATTATATATATTGTATAGTATTTAATCTATCTATTACACTCTTACACCTATAGGTGCACTATATGGTGAAATATCATCTATCTATATACATACTATATCATTATATGTAGTGATATATATGTCTATATAGAGAGTATATGTCTATATAGAGAGTAATTAAAAGCAATCAAATCTGCTCAAATCATAGAGTGTGCTCTCAAGGGCGCCCCCTACATATTTTTTGTATCTGAGTACTTACATACATTTTGTGTTTCTGTGTTTTATGATTAGTTCCCCTAGTCTTTTTAAGCCCAGTTCCCAATCATCAATATCCGTTGGGAGATTGCCCTCAATACCAATATTAGCAAAGGTTTTATTAATATTAGCTTGTCGGTTTTTCTCTCTACTGAGAAAATCTTCCATTAAATTGATGGATGCCATATTTACCCAAAGAAAAGACTGATTAATTGTTCTATCGTAACTTCAGATACTTTGTACCGGATTGTAACCACATAATTAGTTTTCTAGTAGATGCAGTAAGGTGCTCGTACTGCCCTTTGCTGGTATTATAATATGTTTGAGTAATTGTTGTTTCGTAACTGTGGTTACTTCGTATTGGATTGAAGCTTCATAGCTATTTTTCTAGTAGATGTAGCACGGATACCCAGCTTTGTTAAATAATTACACAGGGGTACTGCAAAAGCATAGAGCCTTTTTTGGCTTACTGTTAGACAGGGATCTTTTTATTCGCAGTACACTGTGCAATGGGGATAATCACCTAGATTGTGCTAATCTATGATACACAATAAAAGGTCCGGTCCATATATACTGTCTATGTAGGATTTATGTCAAATGGGGGACAGGCATGTGTATATGTGTTTTAGAATTTTAATAAGTCTCAATTTTTTTAGTAATAATAATAAAAAGTTAAATTTTAAATATGTCCCATAAGTATATAACAGGAAAATCTGTTCTACTTCAATTGGGAACTCATACAAACAGTCAGAGAAAAGCTGTTCTCAGTCCTTACATTATTTACAAGTTATCTTCTGACAGTCAGCTCAGGAAAATACCAAGCCAGGCCTAACAATTATATATAGGTAGTATTGAATGGCTAATTTTTGTATTGGAGTTTTGTAAATCTCAATAATATAATAGTAACTAATGTTTGCTTGTTGTGTGAACACTCACTGAATAAAGTAATTGTAATATGGTTGTTGGATAGATGTTATAAAAAGCTGGCGCTGGGCACATGGACACATAAGCAATAGGGATGGAGAAAAGTTTTACATTTTTAACCCATTAATTTGTTTTGAATTTCAAATGTTTGTACAACATTTTAACATTTGTTTAATGTAATAGTATTTCTAAAGCTTTCTTTAAATATAATATTTGATTGGAATTTTGTTTAATAATTTGATTCAAATTATGCAATATTCAAATTTGAAAAAATCGAATGAATATATTTGTAAAAGTATTTCTAATGCTCTTTAAATGTAATATTCAAGTTATGCAATATTCAAAATACAAACATTAGAATCGATATATTTGTATCTGTTATGTATCAATTTAATAAATTTACTACCATGAACTATTGAACTTCTAAATAGTATTAGTTAAATCGAATATTACATTTGAAATTTCGAATGTGGATATTTGATCTAATTATGAACATTCGAAAACGAAAGTCACATTCGAAAACCGGAAATAACATTTGATTACCTAATTTTAATGGATTTTCATTCTTATCCACATTCGATTGTCCAAATGAATGTCCACAGTACTACTCATTCTACCAAACGAATTACACTTTCAGCACAATCGCCTAATAAGCACTGATATTGCTTTGAGAACAATCCCAATTTCTTCTAAAAATGTATCTAAATGGTTTAATGTATGTCAGTTTATGTCAATGTATGTAATAGATACTGAGCACAATATATCAGACAATGAGTACAGCCAAAAAAGCACTGTGTTTATTTAAATATTTCACATATGCATATCAAGTGTATTTTGCTTAAGGTACACACAAGTTATGTAATAATTTTATTAAATCACTCAGAAAATTGTATTTTAAATACAAAATGTAATCTTCATAAATACATTTTCAGTTAATATTTTGGTTAATGTTGTTAATTTATTACTGATAAAAGCATGTATAGAAAACATTAGTGCTCTATCTAAAGGAACACATTTTATTTAAGAGCTTGTCTTATGCATATTTTAAAGTAAATGTCTGTGATTAAAGTGCCTGTAAAAAACTGCACATGGTATCATTCTGCGTAGAATGTTTTAGATATATTTGTACATTAGGTGCAACCATATGAAGGTAAATGCAAGGAATAGAGATTTAAAAATAAAACTAAAGTGCACCAAAGCCATGCAAATCAAAGATAAAACAATGTGATATTATAAGACTACAAGTAAGCATATAATCAAACATTGAACAAGCATACTAAGTAAGTATATTAGATTTCCTGTTTACCAGGATTACTAAAAGTTATGGTCTGTTAAGTTGCCATATTCGATTTAATCAAAATAAAGCGGAACTGTATTATCTTTGATTTATATATTTTTATTTACACTTCTTGATTTAGAAGTGGTATTTCAATGCAGTAAGTGGAAATATCCTAACATGATAAAAATGTTCTTTTGTGGTTGGTCCCGGAAATCCTACACATTTCAATTCCATGAGCAAGAACCACAGGTTTTATTTTTCAGTCTTGTGTTTCCAAGATCACACCCATGTTAAAAAAGACAAAAGGATGATTATTTGTACTGGGAAAGACTTAAATATGTGTGTATATGTACAGTATATACTATCAGTAACTCTCCAATTGTAATCTAGGCCAATGGCAGCAAGAAAAGAAAAGAAAGAAGGCACAGTAAGGATAACAATGAAAAAGATATGAAAATATGAAATTATAGGCAAAAATGATAGAAATAAGACATTTGTAATAGTGAAGACAGAAAAGAAACTGAAAAGACTAACAGAAAAATATTAAGGCCTAGATTTGGAGTTCGGCGGTAAAAGGGCTGCTAACGCTCCGCGGGCTTTTTTCTGGCCGCACCATAAATTTAACTCTGGTATCGAGAGTTTAATCAAATGCTGCGTTAGGCTCCAAAAAAGGAGCGTAGAGCATTTTTACCGCAAATGCAACTCTCGATACCAGAGTTGCTTACGGACGCGGCCGGCCTCAAAAACGTGCTCGTGCACGATTCCCCCATAGGAAACAATGGGGCTGTTTGAGCTGAAAAAAAACCTTACACCTGCAAAAAAAGCAGCGTTCAGCTCCTAACGCAGCCCCATTGTTTCCTATGGGGAAACACTTCCTACGTCTGCACCTAACACTCTAACATGTACCCCGAGTCTAAACACCCCTAACCTTACACTTATTAACCCCTAATCTGCCGCCCCCGCTATCGCTGACCCCTGCATATTATTATTAACCCCTAATCTGCCGCTCCGTACACCGCCGCAACCAACGTTATCCCTATGTACCCCTAATCTGCTGCCCCTAACACCGCAGACCCCTATATTATATTTATTAACCCCTAACCTGCCCCCCACAACGTCGCCGACACCTACCTACACTTATTAACCCCTAATCTGCCGAGCGGACCTGAGCGCTACTATAATAAAGTTATTAACCCCTAATCCGCCTCACTAACCCTATCATAAATAGTATTAACCCCTAATCTGCCCTCCCTAACATCGCCGACACCTAACTTCAATTATTAACCCCTAATCTGACGACCGGAGCTCACCGCTATTCTAATAAATGTATTAACCCCTAAAGCTAAGTCTAACCCTAACACTAACACCCCCCTAACTTAAATATAATTTACATCTTACGAAATAAATTAACTCTTATTAAATAAATTATTCCTATTTAAAGCTAAATACTTACCTGTAAAATAAACCCTAATATAGCTACAATATAAATTATAATTATATTATAGCTATTTTAGGATTAATATTTATTTTACAGGCAACTTTGTAATTATTTTAACCAGGTACAATAGCTATTAAATAGTTAAGAACTATTTAATAGTTACCTAGTTAAAATAATAACAAATTTACATGTAAAATAAATCCTAACCTAAGATATAATTAAACCTAACACTACCCTATCAATAAAATAATTAAATAAACTACCTACAATTACCTACAATTAACCTAACACTACACTATCAATAAATTAATTAAACACAATTGCTACAAATAAATACAATTAAATAAACTATCTAAAGTACAAAAAATAAAAAAGAACTAAGTTACAGAAAATAAAAAAATATTTACAAACATAAGAAAAATATTACAACAATTTTAAACTAATTACACCTACTCTAAGCCCCCTAATAAAATAACAAAGCCCCCCAAAATAAAAAATTCCCTACCCTATTCTAAATTAAAAAAGTTACAAGCTCTTTTACCTTACCAGCCCTGAACAGGGCCCTTTGCGGGGCATGCCCCAAGAAGTTCAGCTCTTTTGCCTGTAAAAAAAAACATACAATACCCCCCCCCCCAACATTACAACCCACCACCCACATACCCCTAATCTAACCCAAACCCCCCTTAAATAAACCTAACACTAAGCCCCTGAAGATCTTCCTACCTTGTCTTCACCATCCAGGTATCACCGATCCGTCCTGGCTCCAAGATCTTCATCCAACCCAAGGGGGGGTTGGCGATCCATAATCCGGTGCTGAAGAGGTCCAGAAGAGGCTCCAAAGTCTTCCTCCTATCCGGCAAGAAGAGGACATCCGGACCGGCAAACATCTTCTCCAAGCGGCATCTTCGATCTTCTTCCATCCGGTGCGGAGCGGGTCCATCTTGAAGCAGGCGACGCGGATCCATCCTCTTCTTCCGATGTCTCCCGACTAATGACGGTTCCTTTAAGGGACGTCATCCAAGATGGCGTCCCTCGAATTCCGATTGGCTGATAGGATTCTATCAGCCAATCGGAATTAAGGTAGGAATTTTCTGATTGGCTGATGGAATCAGCCAATCAGAATCAAGTTCAATCCGATTGGCTGATCCAATCAGCCAATCAGATTGAGCTCGCATTCTATTGGCTGTTCCGATCAGCCAATAGAATGCGAGCTCAATCTGATTGGCTGATTGGATCGGCCAATCGGATTGAACTAGATTCTGATTGGCTGATTCCATCAGCCAATCAGAAAATTCCTACCTTAATTCCGATTGGCTGATAGAATCCTATCAGCCAATCGGAATTCGAGGGACGCCATCTTGGATGACGTCCCTTAAAGGAACCGTCATTAGTCGGGAGACATCGGAAGAAGAGGATGGATCCGCGTCGCCTGCTTCAAGATGGACCCGCTCCGCACTGGATGGAAGAAGATCGAAGATGCCGCTTGGAGAAGATGTTTGCCGGTCCGGATGTCCTCTTCTTGCCGGATAGGAGGAAGACTTTGGAGCCTCTTCTGGACCTCTTCAGCACCGGATTATGGATCGCCAACCCCCCCTTGGGTTGGATGAAGATCTTGGAGCCAGGACGGATCGGTGATACCTGGATGGTGAAGACAAGGTAGGAAGATCTTCAGGGGCTTAGTGTTAGGTTTATTTAAGGGGGGTTTGGGTTAGATTAGGGGTATGTGGGTGGTGGGTTGTAATGTTGGGGGGGGGGTATTGTATGTTTTTTTTTACAGGCAAAAGAGCTGAACTTCTTGGGGCATGCCCCGCAAAGGGCCCTGTTCAGGGCTGGTAAGGTAAAAGAGCTTGTAACTTTTTTAATTTAGAATAGGGTAGGGAATTTTTTATTTTGGGGGGCTTTGTTATTTTATTAGGGGGCTTAGAGTAGGTGTAATTAGTTTAAAATTGTTGTAATATTTTTCTAATGTTTGTAAATATTTTTTTATTTTCTGTAACTTAGTTCTTTTTTATTTTTTGTACTTTAGATAGTTTATTTAATTGTATTTATTTGTAGCAATTGTGTTTAATTAATTTATTGATAGTGTAGTGTTAGGTTAATTGTAGGTAATTGTAGGTAGTTTATTTAATTATTTTATTGATAGGGTAGTGTTAGGTTTAATTATATCTTAGGTTAGGATTTATTTTACAGGTAAATTTGTAATTATTTTAACTAGGTAACTATTAAATAGTTCTTAACTATTTAATAGCTATTGTACCTGGTTAAAATAATTACAAAGTTGCCTGTAAAATAAATATTAATCCTAAAATAGCTATAATATAATTATAATTTATATTGTAGCTATATTAGGGTTTATTTTACAGGTAAGTATTTAGCTTTAAATAGGATTAATTTATTTAATAAGAGTTAATTTATTTCGTAAGATGTAAATTATATTTAAGTTAGGGGGGTGTTAGTGTTAGGGTTAGACTTAGCTTTAGGGGTTAATACATTTATTAGAATAGCGGTGAGCTCCGATCGGAAGATTAGGGGTTAATAATTGAAGGTAGGTGTCGGCGATGTTAGGGAGGGCAGATTAGGGGTTAATACTATTTATGATAGGGTTAGTGAGGCGGATTAGGGGCTAATAACTTTATTATAGTAGCGCTCAGGTCCGCTCGGCAGATTAGGAGTTAATAAGTGTAGGCAGGTGTCGGCGACGTTGAGGGGGGCAGATTAGGGGTTAATAAATATAATATAGGGGTCGGCGGTGTTAGGGGTAGCAGATTAGGGGTACATAGGGATAACGTAGGTGGCGGCGATTTGCGGTCGGAAGATTAGGGGTTAATTATTTTAAGTAGCTTGCGGCGACGTTGTGGGGGGCAAGTTAGGGGTTAAGAAATATAATATAGGGGTCGGCGGGGTTAGGGGCAGCAGATTAGGGGTACATAAGTATAACGTAGGTGGCGGTCGGCAGATTAGGGGTTAAAAATTTTAATCGAGTGGCGGCGATGTGGGGGGAGCTCGGTTTAGGGGTACATCAGTAGTTTATGGGTGTTAGTGTACTTTAGGGTACAGTAGTTAAGAGCTTTATGAACCGGCGTTAGCCAGAAAGCTCTTAACTCCTGCTATTTTCAGGCGGCTGGAATCTTGTCGTTAGAGCTCTAACGCTCACTTCAGAAACGACTCTAAATACCAGCGTTAGAAAGATCCCATTGAAAAGATAGGCTACGCAAATGGCGTAGGGGGATCTGCGGTATGGAAAAGTCGCGGCTGAAAAGTGAGCGTTAGACCCTTTAATCACTGACTCCAAATACCAGCGGGCGCCCAAAACCATCGTTAGGAGCCTCTAACGCTGGTTTTGACGGCTACCGCCGAACTCCAAATCTAGGCCTAAATGATTAAATACTGAATTCTTAACTCTAAGTAATAGAGAACAAGTAATGCGCGGCACACACAACAGCAATGTATGATGCATACGAGTACATATCTAACTTATGCTATGCCGTTATTGAAAAATACTATATATTGCATATAATTAGGATGTATCATGATTGCCACTAGGTGTGGGTTATATTTATTATGAAATGTGTTTAATTTATATAATGCCTCAACTTAATAAGTCTCAATTAGGAGACACAATTTTTGTATACTCAACGATGAATTTGATTGGATCATGCTGTATTTAAAATGGACTGTAACTACTGTGTCTGATATGCCTAATGAAATGGCCATTTGACAAGGGCCGAGAAACATGTTGCATTAAAAAGGGAGCATTGTGTATGCCCCTTAACACTCTATGGTTTGTTTTTTTTAAATTTGTTTTTATTAATAACACTTTTATGATAAGCAGTTTGGTAGAGTGTTTATATACAGCATGATGTGCTTTGTCTGGGAGTGGGTGAGCTGATATACCTCAATCTATCATCCGGCTTCCACAAGCACATAAGGGTGCTTCTGCTAAATGTGCGTACCCTTTCTATTGTTTTTACCAACACTTCTTGACGATACCGATTGCTACGCACATGAAGCACCCCTCCATTTGTTTGTTATCTTATTGGACTCTGAACTGGTCTGATTGGTCCTACTGTCCGCTTAAAGGGACACTGAACCCAATTTTTTTCTATTGTGATTCAGATAGAGCATGCAATTTTAAGCAACTTTCTAATTTACTCCTATTATCATATTTTCTTCATTCTCTTGGAATCTTTATTTGAAATGTAAGAATGTAAATTTAGATGCTGGCCCATTTTTGGTGAACTACCTGGGTTGTTCTTGCTTATTGGTGGATAAATTCACCCACCAATAAACAAGTACTGTCCAGGGTCCTCAACCAAAAAAATAGCTTAGATGCCTTCTTTTTTAAATAAAGATAGCAAGAGAATGAAAAAAAATGATAATAGGAGTACATTACAAAGTTGCTTAAAATTGCATGATCTATCTGAATTACAATTTTTTTTTTATGTGTTATGAAAGGTTATTATATTTCTTTGCTCCTTAAAAGCTGTCTAGAGCAATAAAGGTGAGATTAAACAAAATATTAGTATCTTGCCTTGTAATAAAATCTGTGTGTAGCCTGTGTAGAAAGTCTGCTTGTGGAAAAGCAAAAATAGTAACAGCAAAGTCGGATCAACTAAAATGCAACCTCTGTAACTTTTTAGCACTACACAAAAATAGTGGAGTACAATAAAAAATCTAATTGAAGGTATTGTATTGCTAATCTCATATTCAGTGGCCTAAAGAACTATTTCCTAGCCCAAAAGAAAGGATAAAGGGTACACTTAAGAATTGTCACATTACAAATTTTTTTTTAATTTTTTTTTTATTTTTAAAAAAAGAGTTTACAAACATAAAGTCAGTATACAGTATTCGTAAATGCACGCTTTGTCATAAAAATGTTATAATAGAATCAAAGCAGGAAAAGGAATGCATAAATGACATGCACTTATTGGGTTCAGAGTTCCATATTGGGTAGACCACTTTTGGATCTGTTAATGGTGTGTAATGAATATGGTATAGGGGTAGTTTAGTACATGTGTCCTTAAAGAACTAGTTTAAACTCAGCACTACCTTGGCGACCTTATGTATGAGAAAGGTTATTAAATAGGTAAGATATGATGACTAGAACTGAACTAGTCTATAAAGGGTTAACAAATATTTAATGTCCTGTTTGGCAATTCCTCTCATAATTGGGATGTCGGGATTTAAGCAATAGAAAAATGTGGTATAAAATTACATTGGTACAAGTTTAAGTATATTGTTTCATGAGTTAGCGGTCATACTTAATCAACTCTTATTATAGGTATAGTTTTAAAGGGTGAGTAAAAATTAATAAAGCCACTGAATTGAGACTGAATAAACATTTTGCAATATGCAATATTTTGCTATAAGTCTGTTAATTAATCTTTGTCTGCTATTTTGAGATGGTGTAAATTATATTATTTCCCTCACTGATGCTCTTACTTGCATTAGCAGCATGTTTGGTCTTCATCTGAGCATATAACATATATTATTGTCTTAACAAGACTTTGTCCCACCCGTAACCTAGGCCGCTGGTCAGGAGGGGGACTACCACAGTTTATTAGACAAACATGTAGTTGCCATAGTTCCATGGTATTAATAATCGCCATTTTATGTTTTTTAATAGGAAGGTTACTCCTTCGGGGCCCCCCACTAACCCCATAAGGACACTCAGAAACTGAAAAATCTTAGAAAGATGGCGGTTCATGTTACACAGATGTTATAGCTAATACCATGAAGAAGCTTGCAAAACCAATAATAAACAGGCAGAAAGACAAGTCCTGCCGTGTACAGATTTAAGTTGTATTAACGTGGTGATTCCTATCTCAATCTAGCAGATCTATCTATGCAACACATATTAGGATGGCATTTATATTGTGCGTCATTTAGCTGTAGCATTTTTTAAGGTTTTATCATGACGTAACTATGCCTAACATATTAGAAACACATTGCTATATAACAAACTAACATACAAACCGTGATACACCTCAAACACTAGGTGGTTAAACATATCAGTTCTGAGAGCATTAGTTAGGAACAGTAACTATATTAGTGTGCCATTGCGTTTTTATCTTCTAGGTTGTGGTTGCCAACAAAGTCTTTCTCCGATGGATGTGATACAGGCTATTTACGGAGTTTTGAAGTGTATGGGCCGTTGTGATCATCTGGATTAGGCCTTGTTACTATTCTGGTGATGTTATAGGTTGGATTGAATGTCATGCTTTGGTCCTTTTGGTGCCGGTATTTGGCTGACGTGTTTGTAGCGTTAGTGGCTGTGGTGTTCACCGCTGAGGTGCCCTTTGTGTGAGGATTTGATTTTCTTGACATGCCGATGTTGAATCGAACTTGTTGAAATCTCTCCAGGTCAGGATTCTAATTATTTGCTTTCATTGTTGTATAAGCGCCCCTGTATGTGTCTGTTGCTGGAATTTTACTTGGTGTAGGTCCTGCACCTTCATCAGTATATCAACCCATCAGGAATTCAAAAGGCGCCTTATCTAACAGTTGCTGCAATATTTTTTCAATATTTCCAAAGAATTGATTGAGGTGCTGCTGTAGATTTTGTTCCCATGCGTCGGCCATCTTGGCTATGTTACTCCGCTGTTAATATGTTCCCCTATTGCTTCTTATTTTGTGTTGAGGAATTGAATCTGGCCAGTAGAATGTTATTAAAAGTCAGAAAGGACAGTTAGATCGGGTCACATCAGTGTGCTGAGGGGGTAGCGCTGCATAGTCACGGCCGCTGCCATAGGCCTTTGTCGTCCGATCTAGGGCTCAAACTTCAATAATACAGTAAATATCAAGTTTGTATATATGCTACTAGACTTGGTGACCCAATAGTAAGTTGCTGGATCAATATTGCTGTTAAGTATCTCCAGTAATCGGCGGTTTATCCGGAGTTCAATCAGAGCTCTTAGAGAGTGCAACCATTTCAGATCACAGTTCAGACACGCCCCCCACATTACAAAGTTTTTAAGGAAAGAGCACCAAGTAGCAGCAGAAAGCATGTGACAATTAAATGTATGACAGCAAATGCAAGAATCAAGACAGGTAAAATGGGGGAGCTGGAATTCTTATCAGTAGAAGGGGAAGATTATTATTATTATTATCAGCATAGCTGAAACCTGGTAGGATTATTCACATAACTGGACAGTTAACTTAGAGGGTTATACTTTAATTAGGAGGGTAATACAATAGGAGGAGTAATTTGCATATATATAAAGAGAAAGAGAGAACACTTAAGCAGCTATGTTAAATAGTAAAAAAAAATAATTGTAATCCTAAAAACAGTAGTCTTTCACAATAAGCAATGAGATAATGGTTGACTTTTTTTTTTTAGATAGAGCAGTAATAGCCACACCAACAAATATACAACAAATGTACAAGAAAAACATATATTAGCACACTATTAAAAATAGAAGCTGACCCTCAGAAGTGTACATTGGGTACCACAGTCATAAACAGTCCTAAATGAGACTGCTGGCGTAGCACAAATCACCTGTCAGGAGCTTATACCCTGGAACATTGCTTTACAGTGCAATAGGGCTACATCAGCAAGACAAGAGAACCGCTTTAAATTACATCAGCAGAGAGACACACTAGCAAACAAGAAACTAAACAACAAATTATATTAAAATGAAAGACTAGCCGCCTCTCAAGGGCTGAATTACCCGGTCAGTCTGTCGCTTCCCAGAATCTTACTTCCTCAGCTGCTGCTGCTGTTTTGCTCTTTCCATCCACCAGTGCTTTCACTGTTGGCGCACACTTCCTGGTGAGGGTAGTGGAATTTGGCAGGCTGAGTTACTACTTTGATGCTCCGCCTTCGTAGTTTGTGTGCGGGCCTGCCACGCTCTACAGACCATACAAGTCCCTTGAAAACAATAGGCGATGTTTGCAGAGTTATGGCTTGTGTGCCAACAGACTGGCCTCTGAGTGCCGCTGTGGCATTCGTGCCATAGGTTTGCCATCGCGGGAGTAAAACATTATTTCTAGATATATGCTACAAGCTCCTGAACATTTGTGACATGGAAGAAACTCAACTGCTAATACAAATAGGAAAGGCTGTTAACAATACCAGTATTGTAATATAGGAGATTTTAACTACCCCAACATAATCTGGGCCAATGAAACTAGCAATACAGCTAATGGAGATACATTTTAAATACTTTCAAAGATAACAATGACACAATTAATATAGGAGTCAACTAGAAATATAGCTATATTATAGAACAATACAGAAATAATATCAAAAATAGAAGTCAAAGAACATTTGGGTAACAGTGATCATAACATGAACACATTTTAAATCACTTCCCATAAGCAGTGTTACAAGGGTTCAACCAAGACTTTTAATTTTAATAAGCAAAGTTCAGTGATTTAAGGAAATTGATAGCATATAAAATCAGCCAATAGGATTTCATTAGCTCTCATCCTATTGGCTGATTTGAAAATATCAGCCAATAGGAATGCAACGGTACCTCAATATAAAATGGGTACCTTGCATTCAAGCTTCAGTGTGCGGCAACGATCGTACGAAGAGGAACCTCCACACTGGATGGCTCAGCGGTCGCCGGTCCTGTTCCGCAGTCACCTCCGCTCCACGCCGCCTTCGCCCTGGATGAAGATAGAAGAGGTCCCCGCGCTGGATGAAGATGTCGCCGTCTGGAAGAAGACATTCAGCGCATGGGCGTCCGCAGAAATTTTTCCAGAGGGGGGTAAGAAAACCCCCAATAATTAAAAATATTAGTTGCAATGTGTGCAACAAGAGAAAGCTGCTTGTTGTACACATGAGAGACAAAAAACACATTGGCTCATTGGTGACTCGTGGGTGCATAGGCAGCATGTGGTATTAATGTTTTCATTTACTTATAAGATAGTGCTTGCTCTGGCAGGTGCCATCAAATATTGGCAATTTAGAAAGACGGAATTATCTCTATTGTAATTGGTGACTGATAGAGGAGTAACGTAAAATGGGTTGTGGGATCAGATAAGTACTTAGGGACTGCATTTTGGGCACTTAGCTCTAGGTTGGTCACTCCAGCCGAACACAGATCTTCATGATGCTGCAGATACACACATGAAACGACACACCCATACATACACACATGAAACAACACACACACCCCCCCCCTGCATAAACTCATGGAACAACACACACACACCCCTGCATAAACTCATGGAACAATACACACACCCCTGCATAAACTCATGGAACAACACACACACCCCTGCATACACACATGAAACAACACACACACACCCCTGCATTTACACATGAAACAACACACACACACACCTGCATAAACTCATGAAACAACACATGCACACCCCTGTATAAACTCATGGAACAACTCACACACACCTGCATACACATATGAAACAGCACATCCCACAAACACATTAAAAAACACACAAATCCCTGCATACACTCATGGAACAACACACACACCCGTGCATACACACATGAAACAACAGACACACACCCCTGCATAAACTCATGGAACAACACACACACACCCCTGCATAAACTCATGGAACAACACACACACCCCTGCATACACACATGAAACAACACACTCACACACACCCCTGCATACACACATGAAACAACACACACACACCCCTGCATAAACTCATGGAACACCACACACACACACCCCTGCATAAACTCATGGAACAACACACACACCTGCATGCACACATGAAACAGCACATCCCACAAACACATGAAACAACACACACACCCCTGCATATACACATTAAATAGCACACACACACTTCTGCATACACACATTAAATAACACACACACCTACATACACACATGAAACAGCACACCCCTTACACACATGAAACAACACACACACACAACTGCATACACACATAATAAAAACACACACACACATGAACCAGCACACCCTATACACACATGAAACAACAAACACACCCCTGCATACACACCTGAAACAACAAACACACCCCTGCATACACACCTGTAACAAAACGCTAAACATACCTATACACATGTCCATGCACATTATATATATATATACAGGGAGTGCAGAATTATTAGGCAAGTTGTATTTTTGAGGATTAATTTTATTATTGAACAACAACCATGTTCTCAATGAACCCAAAAAACTCATTAATATCAAAGCTGAATATTTTTTGGAAGTAGTTTTTAGTTTGTTTTTAGTTTTAGCTATTTTAGGGGGATATCTGTGTGTGCAGGTGACTATTACTGTGCATAATTATTAGGCAACTTAACAAAAAACAAATATATACCCATTTCAATTATTTATTTTTACCAGTGAAACCAATATAACATCTCAACATTCACAAATATACATTTCTGACATTCAAAAACAAAACAAAAACAAATCAGTGACCAATATAGCCACCTTTCTTTGCAAGGACACTCAAAAGCCTGCCATCCATGGATTCTGTCAGTGTTTTGATCTGTTCACCATCAACATTGCGTGCAGCAGCAACCACAGCCTCCCAGACACTGTTCAGAGAGGTGTACTGTTTTCCCTCCTTGTAAATCTCACATTTGATGATGGACCACAGGTTCTCAATGGGGTTCAGATCAGGTGAACAAGGAGGCCATGTCATTAGATTTTCTTCTTTTATACCCTTTCTTGCCAGCCACGCTGTGGAGTACTTGGACGCGTGTGATGGAGCATTGTCCTGCATGAAAATCATGTGTTTCTTGAAGGATGCAGACTTCTTCCTGTACCACTGCTTGAAGAAGGTGTCTTCCAGAAACTGGCAGTAGGACTGGGAGTTGAGCTTGACTCCATCCTCAACCCGAAAAGGACCCACAAGCTCATCTTTGATGATACCAGCCCAAACCAGTACTCCACCTCCACCTTGCTGGCGTCTGAGTCGGACTGGAGCTCTCTGCCCTTTACCAATCCAGCCACGGGCCCATCCATCTGGCCCATCAAGACTCACTCTCATTTCATCAGTCCATAAAACCTTAGAAAAATCAGTCTTGAGATATTTCTTGGCCCAGTCTTGACGTTTCAGCTTGTGTGTCTTGTTCAGTGGTGGTCATCTTTCAGCCTTTCTTACCTTGGCCATGTCTCTGAGTATTACACACCTTGTGCTTTTGGGCACTCCAGTGATGTTGCATAAACTGGCCAAATATGGCCAAACTGGTGGCAAGTGGCATCTTGGCAGCTGCACGCTTGACTTTTCTCAGTTAATGGGCAGTTATTTTGCGCCTTGGTTTTTCCACACGCTTCTTGCGACCCTGTTGACTATTTTGAATGAAACGCTTGATTGTTCGATGATCACGCTTCAGAAGCTTTGCAATTTTAAGAGTGCTGCATCCCTCTGCAAGATATCTCACTATTTTTGACTTTTCTGAGCCTGTCAAATCCTTCTTTTGACCGATTTTGCCAAAGGAAAGGAAGTTGCCTAATAATTATGCACACCTGATATAGGGTGTTGATGTCATTAGACCACACCCCTTCTCATTACAGAGATGCACATCACCTAATATGCTTAATTGGTAGTAGGCTTTTGAGCCTATACAGCTTGGAGTAAGACAACATGCATAAAGAGGATGATGTGGTCAAAATACTCATTTGCCTAATAATTCTGCACTCCCTGTATATATATATATATATATATATATATATATATATATATATATATATATATATATATATATATATATATATATATATATATATATATATATACATACACGCACACATGTGAACATATACACACATGCTCATAAACATATATTTATGCAAACACACAATAACACAAAGTACTAAGGAAAACATTCAC
The DNA here is from genome assembly GCF_027579735.1 of Bombina bombina. NCBI lineage: Eukaryota > Metazoa > Chordata > Amphibia > Anura > Bombinatoridae > Bombina > Bombina bombina. The sequence goes on along the minus strand of NC_069503.1, from coordinate 507,324,379 downwards.
TAATATGTATATTGCTTCATTTTATTTAATAAACATATTTGGGAAATATGCTTCATTTAGAGCCTGTGTTTGTATGTCTACATGATTCCTTACACATACCCAGTGTAAATGCTGAGCAGAATTTTAAAAAGATCAGCCAGTTTTGCATATATAGAAAGCACAGAACTACCATAACTTACCAACAGATGCCCAGCTACAAGTAATAGAGGAAGGGTTTCTGACACTACAGCATCTGCTTATCTTTTCTCACACAAGTCTCCAGATCTTCACCCACAGCAGTCAGGAATGTAACCTGAACTCAAAGCAGGGACCAAGCAAAACAAAAATCCTGTGTGCACACAAATTTAAACAGCCTAGAGATCCTAGTACAGCTATCTACCCCCCTGCCCTGTGTATTGTGCTACAATATTTCTGCTATTATTGTTGCTCCTCCTCCCAAAAAAAAAATGTTTACAGGCACTTTACCTGCTTTTAATCCTCTAATTAACAGCCCACACACCATCATTAGCTCTGTTATACTGCATGAGTGGTTGATGGACAGCGCGCAGGCAGTTCCTGGATAGCGCACAGGCAGCCAGGTTTCCTGATTCAGAAAACTATCTGTGCGGATTATATCAAGCTGTGAGCTGGCCCCAGATAGGGTGTGCACGGGCATAAGCAGGAGAGAGAACAGTGGTGGTTGCTTATGTTTGACTATAGTAAGGGGCAAAAGTCCAGGGGGGCATCTGCCCCCTCTTGCCCCTGCCTGCGGACGCCCATGCTTCAGCACCTGGAAGAAGACCTTCTCTGACGGACTTCAGGAACGGTGAGTACCTATTTGGGGGTTAGACTAGGTTTTATTTTTATTTTTTTGGCTGGGTTTTTTTTTAGATTAGGACTTTGTTATTTTAATGGGCTGCAAAAGAGTTTGATTGCCCTGTTAAAGGCAATACCCATACAAATGCCCCTTTAGGGGCAATGGGTAGCTTAGGATTTTTTTAGTGTTAGTTTTTTTATTATGGGGGGGTTGGGGGTTTACTTTTAGGGGTTCATTTGTATTTTTAGGTAAAAGAGCTGATCGCTTTATGGCAATGCGCTACAAAAGGCCATTTTAAGGGCTATTGGTAGTTTAGTTTTAGATTAGGGATGTTTTTATTTTAGGGGGGCTTTTATATTTTTATAGGGGTATTAGATTAGGTTTACATTTTTCTTATTTTTGATAATTTGGTTTATTTTTTCTGTAATTGTAGACTTTTTTTATTTTTTGTAATTTTAGTTTTAATTATTGTAATTTAATCTTAGGTTTTATTTTTAAATTAATGTTAGGATTTTTTATTTTAACTTTATGTAATGGGGCTAATTTAGGGGGTGTTAGGTTAGGGGGCTTATTGATTAGATTAGTTATTTGCGTTGTGGGGGATGGCGGTTTAGAGGTTAATAGTTTAAATAGGTAGATTGCGTTGTGGGGGCTGGCAGATTAGGAGTTAATAGTTTAAATATGTAGATTGCATTGTGGGGGATTGGCGGATTAGGGGTTAATCACTTAAATAGGTACTTTGCGATGTTGGTGTATGGCGGACTAGAGGTTAATAGTCAAATAGGTACTTTGCGATGTAGGTGAATGGCGGACTAGAGGTTAATACATTTTATTGTTAGTTGCGATGTGGGGTTTGGTGGTTTAGTGTTAATACATTTATTATAAGTTGCGATGTGTGGTGGGATGACGGATAGAGGGGTTTTGACGTGTCAGGTTTATTTTTAGGAGGCGGGTTAAATTTCAATGGGAAAAGTCTCAAAAGCACCTTTTTTCCTATTTTACACCTAGTTGAGCTGAGTGTAATTTTTGTTAATGTAGCGGCAGCCTCTGACAGTGTATTAACAGTTTGCACGGTCATTGGAAACCTGGTATTATTTAAAGATTAGCGGCTTCTGATACTTTCTTTGGGACACTAAAATGTTTTCGGCAGCCGGAGTCCGGTTGCCGAAATTGAGTTATATCGGGCCATTGGAAACAGTTGGTGAACGATATTGCTTTAGACATCATATTTAATGGTTTGCGAGCGCACGCAAACCTAATTAAGGCTCAATGGAAACGGACCCTAAGAATGGGTGTACAATGCACTAGAAGCTCTGTTTATTCCAAGGCAATTGTTTGTAACTAGAGTTCCAAATTTTAGGGTGGAGGAAAGGAGATTTTTTTACTGTTATATTAAATTGTGGAACTCATTGCCTAAAGATGTAGAGAATGCAAATACCTTGCATACATTTAAAAATGGCTTAGATACATTTCTGGATGGAAACAGAATTCAGGGATATGATTGCTTGAGTTAAATGGGTCACATTTTTAATAGAATTTAAAGTAATTTAAGCTCAATTGGAGCTTCTCTATTGTAAATCAAGTAGGATCTTTAAAGGTTTAATTCAATGGACTTCTGCCTTCTTTCCAACCTCTTCTACTATGTTATAAACAAAATAACATAAAAAATACAAAGAAAGTGAACCTAAGATTTCAAGATACAACTGCATACCATCTGCAAGAACTGTTCAAGTTTATTTGCTTGTTCATGTATGAGGTATAGGTCCTCATTTATCAGAGCCTGTATCCTTAGCTTCATAAATTATGCCCATAGTGTCACTGTATTAGTAATCTGGTCAGCAAAGATTTATTATGTCTTTTATTAGTTTTATGTGCCCCGAAATAATATATTACCAATGGTTTGAGTCTTTGTCAAGCTCTGGGTTAAAGTCAACAAAACTGCTTCTCTTTCATATGATAATAACAGAAAAAAAACATTAAAGGACCAGTAAATACAGCAGATTTGCATAATCAACAAATGCATGATCAAAAGATAATGCAATAGCACTTAGAGGCCGAATTATTAAGCAGTTAAGGTGCTTATTCCACGCGAGCCTTCAAGCTCGCCGGAATCAGAAGTTAAGAAGCAGCGGTCGTAAGCAATCATCCCGATCAGAAACGATCTAGATGATTGACACCCCCTGCTAGCGGTTGATTGGCCACGAATCTGCAGGGGGCGGCATTGCACAAGCATTTCACTAGAAATGCTTCTGCAATGTTAAATGCCGACAGCATATGCTGTCGGCATTTAGCGATGTTGGGCGGACATGATCTGCTACAGCGGATCATTTCCGCCCGCATCTTAATAAATCATCCCCTTAGTCTGAACTCCAAATGAGTAGTAGTTATGTCTATTTCTACTTCTCCTGTATCATGTGACAGCCATCTGCCAATCACAAATACATATACGTATATTCTGTGAATTCTTTCACCTGCTCTGTAGGAGTTGGTGACACAAAAATTATAAATAAAAAATTGCATGCTCTATCTGAATAATGAACGTTTAATTTTGACTTGAGTGTCCATTTTAAGCTTATTTGAAAGCTTCATGAGTGTGTAGAGTATGCTTTCAAAACTGCAAGAAAATATTCATGTGGAGATGGTAATCTACTACTACATAGCACAGCTCAACAATTCATTGAGTGGTCAGATTCTATACAGCAAAGCAGTGAGAGCACATTTTGATTTGATGTTAATGCAGAGAGCAGTATAGCATTTAATTGGCTGTTTCAGGAGGGGAAGGCCGAGAGCTACATTTATTTATTAAAATTCCCTTTCTCCTCCAATGACGGCTTTTATTCACCTGGATATGGCACTGTGCATAAAAAGAGACTGGCTTTTGATTCCAGCATAGCTGGCACTTTTTATATTTGTTGTGCAACAATAATGAGTAGGAATGCTTAACTAACCACCAAATTCTGCTTGAAATATGTGCAGCTTTCATAATCTTTTTTTAATTTTTTTTTATTTCTTTCCTTCTTTCTAAGGGGTTGATCCCAAATCCTTTAGAAAAATGTATCAAATGATTTATTTACAAAAATACCCATAGACTTTAAAGGGATACTAAACCCAAATTTTTTCTTTCATAATTCAGATAGAGCATGCAATTTTAAAGGGACAGTCTACACCAGAATTTGTATTGTTTTAAAAGATAGATAATCCCTTTATCACCCATTCCCCAGTTTTGCATAACCAACACAGTTATAATAATATACTTTTAACCTCTGTGATTATCTTGTATCTAAGCCTCTGCAAACTGCCCCTTTATTTCAGTTCTTTTGACAGACTTGCAGTTTAGCCAATCAGTGCCTGCTCCCAGATAACTTCACGTGCATGAGCACAGTGTTATCTATATGAAATACGTGAACTAACACCCTCTAGTGGTGAAAAACTGTTAAAATGCATTCTGAAAAGAGGTGGCCTTCAAGGTCTAAGAAATTAGCATATGAACCTCCTAGGTTAAGCTTTCAACTAAGAATACAAAGAGAACAAAGCAAAATTGGTGATAAAAGTAAATTGGAAAATTGTTTAAAATGACATGCCCTATCTGAATCATGAAAGTTTATTTTGGCCTAGACTCTCACTTTAAGCAACTTTCTAATTTACTCATATTATCAATTTTTCTTCATTCTCTTTCAATCTTTATTTAAAAAGCAGAAATGCAAAGCATAGGAGCCAGCCAATTTTAGGTTTAGCACCCTGGATAGCACTTGCTTATTGGTGGATACATTTAGCCACCAATAAGCAAGCATAACCCAGTTTCTGAACAAAAAATGGGCAGGCTCCTAAACTTTACATTCCTTCTTTTTAAATAAAGATAGCAAGAGAATGAAGAAAATTTGTTAATAGAAGTAAATTAGAAAGTTGATTAAAATTGCATGTTCTATCTGAACCATTAAAGAAAAAAATTGGGGTTAGTATCCCTTTAATGGTGATTTTCTATTGAAAATAATTTGAAAAGTTTTTTTAAAGGCCCCCTAAGTTGGCAACTACTTTATTGACACTGAGCATGGCTACACAACTATGCTAGACTTCACTAGTGAAATGTATGATGGACCCTTGAGCTAGAAATTACTTTTCTCAATAAGATAAAAATAAAATGTTGAGGAATCTTGCATAATTTTGGGGGGCTTTTTTGAGCATTATATTGCAGTATAGGTGTCCTTCACATCAAGAACTTTGCATAGCAAGATAAACAGCTCTCAAACTAAAATTGTAATTCTTTGAGAGGCCTGACAGTAGTGATAGACTTGGATAATCTGGCCAGAGCATATCATTTGGACCTAAAACTAAATATATATAAAAAGAGCAGGGAGTAGCTATGTGATTATTTTGAGTAACACACTCAAGGGTATATTCCAGTCTCTAGTTATTTTTGAAAAGCTTGATTTCTGAAAAATACCTGTTTGGATTTGTTAACTTGTCAGATATATGTTAATGATAAGTCTCAAACAGCTCTCTTTTTTTATTTGAATTTGTTAATTGCATGCATATTCATAAGAAATAGTTTGTTGCTGACCTACATAAAAGCAGAAAATAAGCAGTCAATGGAAAAAAGAACAGCCAGCTCAGAATTCCTGGAGCAAGGCTAGTGCAAGAGTTATGGAGCACCACTCTGTAATTGGGCAGGACCAGCACAGGAGTTACAAAGAAGGAAGCAGTGGCGAAACGCGCGTCAGGCTTTCGCACTGCCCCCTGTTAATTTAATTGTTGGTGCATATGCACATTATAATTCATACTCTGTAATTTTCTTAACTAAATAGTTGATGTAGCACAGGTTAACCCCCTTTTCTTTACGTTTACTCTAAATTGGCGTGGATGCTGTGAAAGCTAGTTAAAGTCTTTGTGGCGAATAGCCTTCTTCATATGCTACATTTATTTATTTGACTAAAGTTTGACTCCACTATTATTGTTGTGATTACTGTTACTCATTTACCAGGGGGCAGGCATGTATATGTGTATGTCTTTTAAAAGATTTTAATGTGTCTCAGTTTTTAATCACCTTTATTAAAAGTTATATTTTATTTTAGGTTTCCCCCCTTATCCCCCTCCCTTTATTTGTTTGCTAAATTTCTCTACTGTTGATACTACAAGTGTGCCACAATAGTACTTCTTTCTTCTCTTCTCATTAGTTTATTTGTGCTCCCTACCTGCACTGGCTAGATCTCTAGCTCCGTTGACTCTTTCCGGCTCCAGGACACATGCTGAGAGTGCTGAGAACACGTACTTCCAGTGTGCAGCACGATAGCAGGAAGTCACTACCAAGGCAATGGATCCAAGTTGCTGAATCGACACAAAAAATACAAAAGTAGCAACTCCGGAGCAGAAGGAAAATGATAGAATATCAAAACTTTATTCCATCAAGATTAAAAGATAGGCCCACAGATGGCCAGGCAGACATATGACAACCACAAGTGAGATGTCTGACACATTTCCCGCCCCCTTCTAACTACTGTACCCAAGCTCTGTAGAGGGCATCTTCCCAGCTTCTGTATCCTGCTCCTGTCTCTGCCTCAAGTGGGCACTCCATTCTCAAGCCTCATGTGGGCACTCCTGGATCGGCCTTAGAGTGGGCTCTCCTGCCTATGGCCCAAATGGGCACGGCAGTCTTCGACTCCCTAAAATGGACACTCCTGTTTCTGGTTCTAGAGAGGGGCACTTCTTCTAATTGCAGTTCTTGTATGGATGTTACTGCTGTCCAATCCTGCTTCCAGTATCCAAGTATCCAGTTCCTGTACAACAAAACATACCTTGTCTGCCTGTTCACTTAATCATGCCTTAAAGAGGTAGTTCCACTAAGAAGTCTATTCCTCTGGTCCCTTTTAGAGCACAAGATGGTCTTAAGTCTGACACCACCTCACATGACCTCAAAACCCCTGAATCTGTTCCCATGAGCATGACAATAACATCCTATTCATATAACCCACTCTAATAAAAGTGGTGTTGAAAGAAATACACAATGAAATAATTATTTTTACCAATAGAAATAATTAAATAATAACAGCATTTTATTCATAAGGTATAAGGACATTAGTTAACGTAAATATTATAAAATGAATATGTAATGATGCAATCTGAAGCAATTCAAGACATTGCAGAAATATTATAAACATTCCAAAAGGTAAGGAGAGATGAGGCAGCTCCAGTTTAGACAGGAATGGAAGTGATTAAATAAGTTATAATTAATTGAGTCTACAGTCAAAAAGGAACAATAAACCCCTCCCTAAACATATCTCCTTCCCCCAAAGGCCCAATCTCAGAGGGGGGGGGGGAAAGGAAGCATACTCCATTCAGAGTTTGTGAGGTTTCCCATTATAATAACAGTTTGCAATCCATTCTAATGATAACATATGGTCCACCAAACTAAGCCAGGTGGCATATAGAAACATACAATTTGATGGTAGATAAGAACCAAAAAGGCCCATCAAGTCTACCCATATTACATGTTACTTGTTTCTTAGGATAGCCTTTTACAGTCTTTGTGTTTACCACCTCAATTTGAAGTTTATTCCATGAATCCACCACCCTTTCTGTAAAAAAAATGCTACTTCCAGTAATGAGGTATGAAATGTTTATCCCAATTATTCATTAGTTTAGATAATGTCAGTCTTTATTTACAAGTTAAGTTAATGGGTCCATTAAAAAAAAAATGCTTTTGTGACCGATTTTAAAGGAAACCACAAGATCTATTCTATATACATTATTACCTTGTCCCAGTAAGTTTGAATAAGAGGGAATTATCCACCAAATATGCGATAGTGATTCCCTTTGCCCACAGTTCCTCCAGCATCTATCTGAAACCATAGTGTAGATTGTATGAAGGTTTTGAAGGGTAAGGTGCCAATACATCAGTAATGTTTTATTTATTTTAATAGTCAGTGTAGAAATAGATGCTATGGCACAGGTAGCAAAAATATTTCCTCATTCTTCCTGTGACGCATTTAAATTTTCTGCACCCATTTTCCAACATATGATGGAGTGGATTTGTTATTGTATAAAAAGTCTTGAATAAGTTTGTGCGTTATAGAGAGTATACCTTCCTGCATTGTGGAGCAGTGCCAACATTTTTCAAAAGGTGTTAATTGTCTGTTATGGTTCCATTTCTTAAGATAAAATATATAAAGTGTAGTACCTAGAAGTAAGTCTAACAATGTTAAAAGGGTCTGCCAATGGTAACTTTTGAGTTTGTATAATTTTTGATTGAAACCAAATGAAGCAAATAGTATATCAAGATAGTAGACAAGTTCCCTTCTACAGTAATGTATATATAGAATTTAGTAAATTGATACATACTTGATACAAATATATCTATTCAAATATTGCATTATTTGAATATTACATTTAAATAGAGCATTAGAAATACTATTACAAATATATTAATTCAAATGTTTCAATTTTGAATATTGCATAATTCAAATTGAATTATTAGAAGCATTTGAATTGAATATTACATTTAAAGAAAGCATATAAAATACCATTACATTAAACAAATGTTACAATTTTGAAAAAAAATTCCAAACAAATGAACAAATGTGTTAACATTTAGTTACATTTTTTGAATGTTGCAAAACATTAGTCCATTCCTAGTCTGTATACATTGTTACCAATGTGAATGTACCAGAGAACTCTGGGTAAATTTATAAAAATGAGATTTACAATATCTCACAGTTATTGCTTCCATAGTGAGTGTGACCAAATAATCCCTTTAAATGACTATTGCTTTTTCAGTGGATATTAAGCTTCACATCGCAGCAATTAAAATATCCTTTCGTGATTTAGACAGAGCATATCCTTTTGATTGAATTTGCTTCATTCTCATGGTATTCTTTGTTGAAGAGATACCTTGGTTGATAGCTTTGGCAAGAAAAATTGATGTTGGAAAAGTTTGTCTGGTTAGGGATGGGCTTTTACTCTGCAGAAATGGATGAGGGAGGGGTGAGGGGGACCCCAATGACAATCGGTTGGGGGGTAATGGAGGGATCGCTACACTACAGAATTTTTTTTATTTAAACAATAGATAAATAATAAAATATATTAAAAAAAAAAAAAAACTGGGTACTGGCAGACAGCTGCCAGTACCTAAGATAGTGGCATTTAGTGAGAGGGGAAAGGTTAGAGAGCTGTTTGGGGGGGAATCAGGCAGGTGGGTGAGTGACGAGGATTCCCTACACCACAGAAATTAATATTAATATATATATATATATATATATATATATATATATATATATATATATATATATTTAAAAAACAAAAACTATCCCTAAATTGCATACTGGCAGACGGTTTGCCAGTACCTAAGATGGTGTTGACAAGTGGGAGCTGAGGGAGGAAAGAGAGCTGTTTTGGGGGTGGGAGGTGTCAGATGGGAGGGTAATCTGTACACTACTGCTTAAATCAATCTTACAAGCAACCTGGTTAACCCCCTCAGCATCAGAAGTGTGGTGCACAGCTGCAAATAGGGCCTTCTGATCATCAAAAAACCATGACAAAGCCATGCATGTCTTTTTCTGCACAAAGGGGATCCCAGAGAAGCTTTTACAACTATTTGTGTTATGATTGCACAAGCGGTATGTAAATAATTTCAGTGAGAAACCCAAAGTTTGTGAAAAACTTAAGTTTTTTTTTAATATGATTGCATTTGGTGGCATGAAATATACCAAAATGGGCCTAGATCAATACCTTGACTTTGCTACTAAAACAAAAAATATAGGCCTAGATTTAGAGTTTGGCGTTAGCTGTGAAAACCAGCGTTAGAGGCTCCTAACGCTGGTTTTAGGCTACCGCCGGTATTTGGAGTCACTCAAAATAGGGTCTAACGCTCACTTTTCAGCCGCGACTTTTCCATACCGCAGATCCCCTTACGTCAATTGCGTATCCTATCTTTTCAATGGGATTTCTCTAACTCCGGTATTTAGAGTCGTTTCTGAAGTGAGCGTTAGACATCTAACGACAAAACTCCAGCCGCAGGAAAAAAATCAGTAGTTAAGAGCTTTCTGGGCTAACGCCGGTTTATAAAGCTCTTAACTACTGTGCTCTAAAGTACACTAACATCCATAAACTACCTATGTACCCCTAAACCGAGGTCCCCCCACATCGCCGACACTCGAAAAAAATTTTTTAACCCCTAATCTGCCAACCGCCACCTACGTTATCCTTATGTACCCCTAATCTGCTGCCCCTAACACCGCCGACCCCTGTATTATATTTATTAACCCCTAATCTGCCCCCCACAATGTCGCCTCCACCTGCCTACACTTATTAACCCCTAATCTGCCGACCGCAAAGCGCCGCCACCTACGTTATCCTTATGTACCCCTAATCTGCTGCCCCTAACACCGCCGACCCCTATATTATATTTATTAACCCCTAATCTGCCCCCCACAACGTCGCCTCCACCTGCCTACACTTATTAACCCCTAATCTGCCGACCGGACCTGAGCGCTACTATAATAAAGTTATTAACCCCTAATCCGCCTCACTAACCCTATCATAAATAGTATTAACCCCTAATCTGCCCTCCCTAACATCGCCGACACCTAACTTCAATTATTAACCCCTAATCTGCCGACCGAATCTCGCCGCTATTCTAATAAATGTATTAACCCCTAAAGCTAAGTCTAACCCTAACACTAACACCCCCCTAAATTAAATATAATTTAAATCTAATGAAATTAATTAACTCTTATTATATAAATTATTCCTATTTAAAGCTAAATACTTACCTGTAAAATAAATCCTAATATAGCTACAATATAAATTATAATTATATTAGAGCTATTTTAGGATTTATATTTATTTTACAGGTAACTTTGTATTTATTTTAACCAGGTACAATAGCTATTAAATAGTTAAGAACTATTTAATAGCTAAAATATTTAAAATAATTACAAATTTACCTGTAAAAGAAATCCTAACCTAAGTTACAAATAAACCTAACACTAGACTATCAATAAATTAATTAAATAAACTACCTACAATTACCTACAATTAACCTAACACTACACTATCAATAAATTAATTAAATACAATTGCTACAAATAAATACAATTAAATAAACTAGCTAAAGTACAAAAAATAAAAAAGAACTAAGTTACAAAAAATAAAAAAATATTTACAAACATAAGAAAAATATTACAACAATTTTAAACTAATTACACCTACTCTAAGCCCCCTAATAAAATAACAAAGCTCCCCAAAATAAAACAATGCCCTACCCTATTCTAAATTACTAAAGTTCAAAGCTCTTTTACCTTACCAGCCCTGAACAGGGCCCTTTGCGGGGCATGCCCCAAGAAATTCAGCTCTTTTGCCTGTAAAAAAAAACCATACAATACCCCCCCCAACATTACAACCCACCACCCACATACCCCTAATCTAACCCAAACCCCCCCTTAAATAAACCTAACACTAAGCCCCTGAAGATCATCCTACCTTGTCTTCACCATACCAGGTTCACCGATTGGTCCAGAAGAGCTCCTCCGATGTCCTGATCCAAGCCCAAGCGGGGGGCTGAAGAGGTCCATGATCCGGCTGAAGTCTTCATCCAAGCGGGCCAGAAGAGGTCTTCCATCCGATTGAAGTCTTCATCCAAGCGGCATCCATCCGGAGCGAAGTGGCAGCATCCTGAAGACCTCCACCGCGGAACATCCATCCTGGCCGACGACTGAACGACAAATGACGGTTCCTTTAAATGACGTCATCCAAGATGGCGTCCCTCGAATTCCGATTGGCTGATAGGATTCTATCAGCCAATCGGAATTAAGGTAGGAATATTCTGATTGGCTGATGGAATCAGCCAATCAGAATCAAGTTCAATCCGATTGGCTGATCCAATCAGCCAATCAGATTGAGCTTGCATTCTATTGGCTGATCGGAACAGCCAATAGAATGCGAGCTCAATCTGATTGGCTGATCGGATCAGCCAATCAGATTAAACTTGATTCTGATTGGCTGATTCCATCAGCCAATCAGAATATTCCTACCTTAATTCCGATTGGCTGATAGAATCCTATCAGCCAATCGGAATTCGAGGGACGCCATCTTGGATGACGTCATTTAAAGGAACCGTCATTCGTCGTTCAGTCGTCGGCCAGGATGGATGTTCCGCGGTGGAGGTCTTCAGGATGCTGCCACTTCACTCCGGATGGATGCCGCTTGGATGAAGACTTCAATCGGATGGAAGACCTCTTCTGGCCCGCTTGGATGAAGACTTCAGCCGGATCATGGACCTCTTCAGCCCCCCGCTTGGGCTTGGATCAGGACATCGGAGGAGCTCTTCTGGACCGATCGGTGAACCTGGTATGGTGAAGACAAGGTAGGATGATCTTCAGGGGCTTAGTGTTAGGTTTATTTAAGGGGGGTTTGGGTTAGATTAGGGGTATGTGGGTGGTGGGTTGTAATGTTGGGGGGGGGTATTGTATGTTTTTTTTTTTACAGGCAAAAGAGCTGAATTTCTTGGGGCACGTATTTAATTAATTTATTGATAGTGTAGTGTTAGGTTAATTGTAGGTAATTGTAGGTAGTTTATTTAATTAATTTATTGATAGTCTAGTGTTAGGTTTATTTGTAACTTAGGTTAGGATTTCTTTTACAGGTAAATTTGTAATTATTTTAACTATTTTAGCTATTAAATAGTTCTTAACTATTTAATAGCTATTGTACCTGGTTAAAATAAATACAAAGTTACCTGTAAAATAAATATAAATCCTAAAATAGCTCTAATATAATTATAATTTATATTGTAGCTATATTAGGATTTATTTTACAGGTAAGTATTTAGCTTTAAATAGGAATAATTTATATAATAAGAGTTAATTAATTTCATTAGATTTAAATTATATTTAACTTAGGGGGGTGTTAGTGTTAGGGTTAGACTTAGCTTTAGGGGTTAATACATTTGTTAGAATAGCGGCGAGATTCGGTCGGCAGATTAGGGGTTAATAATTGAAGTTAGGTGTCGGCGATGTTAGGGAGGGCAGATTAGGGGTTAATACTATTTATGATAGGGTTAGTGAGGCGGATTAGGGGTTAATAACTTTATTATAGTAGCGGTCCGGTCGGCAGATTAGGGGTTAATAAGTGTAGGCAGGTGGAGGCGACGTTGTGGGGGGCAGATTAGGGGTTAATAAATATAATATAGGGGTCGGCGGTGTTAGGGGCAGCAGATTAGGGGTACATAAGGATAACGTAGGTGGCGGCGCTTTGCGGTCGGCAGATTAGGGGTTAATAAGTGTAGGCAGGTGGAGGCGACGTTGTGGGGGGCAGATTAGGGGTTAATAAATATAATATAGGGGTCGGCGGTGTTAGGGGCAGCAGATTAGGGGTACATAGGGATAATGTAAGTAGCGGCGGTTTACGGAGCGGCAGATTAGGGGTTAATAATAATATGCAGGGGTCAGCGATAGCGGGGGCGGCATATTAGGGGTTAATAAGTGTAAGGTTAGGGGTGTTTAGACTCGGGGTACATGTTAGAGTGTTAAGTGCAGACGTAGGAAGGGTTACCGCATAGCAAACAATGGGGCTGCGTTAGGAGCTGAACGCGGCTTTTTTGCAGGTGTTTGGTTTTTTTTAAGCTCAAACAGCCCCATTGTTTCCTATGGGGGAATCGTGCACGAGCACGTTTTTGAGGCTGGCCGTGTCCGTAAGCAACTCTGGTATCGAGAGTTGAAGCTGCGTTAAAAATGCTCTACGCTCCTTTTTTGGAGCCTAACGCAGCCTTTATGTGGACTCTTGAAACCAGAGTTATTTTTATGGTGCGGCCAGAAAAAAGCCGGCGTTAGTTTTTCGGGTCGTTACCGACAAAACTCCAAATCTAGGCCATAGTTTTGCTAGGTAAATAAAAAAGAGAAGACTCTATTTCTGTTTTAAAGGAAATTCCGGTCAAAATTTAAATGCACTTAAATGAATTACATCTTTAAATAGAAACATATTTGCAATATACTTGTATTGCCAAAAATGCTCCTAGTAAAAATTATCACTGTTTTAGTATTAACATTTTTCTCAGCGCGTGCATGTGTGCATTGCTAGATATTTAAATACTGCAGCTGCTCATAGTACCAATGGTACTTGTATCATGTCAGATGGTACAAGCTTCTTAGGCTCTCTGTGCAAGTGCTGTGTTTAAAATGCTAGTGCACGTGCATACTTAAATACACTTAGAAACAGCTATAACTTTTATTAGAAGCATTTTTGTTAATACATGTATATTACAAAAATGCTTCTATTCAAAACTAAAATGCATCCATGTGGATTTGAATTTTGGCTAGAATGTCCCTTTAAATGGAGTGAAAGAAAAAAGGGTTAAAATTCTCTGATCTTTTGGGCATGTTTTTCACTGAATTTACTAGTCATAAGGAGATAAGACATTTCCACCTTCTCTGCACCCATTGGTTTTGGAAACACATGCAAAGTTGGCATCACATGATGATGCTACAGCAGTGATGCACAGGAAATTGATAAAAACTGGAGATGTATAGATAAATGTGTATTCCGTGTAAGTTTAAATGAGGGACATAAGTGAATTTATGCTGTGCATATTCTGCAACTAACAGAGTGGGCAAAAGTAACAGGTTTTATTTCAAAAGGGACATTAAACACCTCTTACTTTTGTGTAAAAATTGTACTTTGCAGCATGTTTTCTAGAGAGGCCAAAAAGCAAAATACACCACCTAGGTTTTTTAAACTGCTGAAAATTGTCTAAACAAGCTATTTGATTTGCAGTAGTTGCAAGTTATAGAATTAGCTACAAGCTCAAAAAACATAAAAAATTTTTTTTTATAAAATGCAGAAATAAAATAATACTAAACTATATTATTATTATTATTATTATTATTATTATTATTATTATTTTTGTTCTCTCGATATTTAGAATTCTCTATCTATCTATCTATCTATCTATCTATCTATCTATCTATCAATCTGAAACACTTATGTGGAAAGGTGATATGGACCACAGAAGGTGGATGTAAGGGTTTTACCTAGGAATCGGATTATAAAAAAACCAAAGGCCAGTGAGTTAAATTGTTCCTGTGTGTTAAGGGCTTAAGGGCTAGATTCTAAGTGGAGCGGTAACTAACACTTGTGCTAAAGTGATAATTGAACTAGCAGTAAACCCTTTGCATGAGTCGGGATGCACTAATATTACAAGTTCCAATTTAAACGTTTTTGCTCTAGCACTAACCTGACTTGCGAGAAAGGTTACCACTAGCGCAATAATAAAAAAAAGTAGAAAAAAAATTGACAACTTACTCACACTCTGACCCCAATCACTATAAGCCCCTACTGTAATAACCCCTAATCCACCACATTGCCCAAAGCAAACTTCCCAATACACTATTAACCCCTAAACAGCCATCCCACCACATCACAAAGTAACTAAACTATTAACCCCTAAACTGCCATCCCCCCACATTGCAAAGTAACAAAATAAACTATTAACCCCTAAACCACCATTACCCCCCCACACACATCGCAAAGTAACTAAATAAACTATAAACCCCCTAAATCGCTATCCCCCACATCGCAAAGTAACTAAATGCACTATTAATCCCTAAATCACCATCCTCCACATCGCAAATACTTAACTACACTATTAACCCCTAAACCTTCATACCCCCACATCGCAAAGTCATAAAATATCATCAAAACTTCCTAACCTAACATCCCCTAACTTAACCCAAAATATAATACCCCAAAATTACAAAATAAATCCTAAGTACCATAAAAAAAAATCAAAAACTTACCTGTAAAAATAAATAAAACCTAATCTTACCTTTAAAAAAACTAACATTACTAAAAAAAATTAAAAAAATAACATTACTAAAACAAACTCTAACATTACAAAAATAAAAAACCCTAAAATTACAGAAAATAAAAAAAGTAAATTACCCCCCCAAAAATAAAAGAATCCTATTCTAACCCTTAAAAACAACAACCCCCCCCCCCCCCCAAAAAAAAAACTATTCTAAAAATAAACTAATATCCTTTAAAAGAGCCTTTTGTAGGGCATTGCCCTAAAGCGATCAGCTCTTCAGTGAAAAACCCTACTAACCCCTCTAATGTTACAGCCCTCAACCCCACAAAATAAAAAAAACCCTAAATTACAAAGTGCCCTGAAAAGAGCATTTAGATGGGCATTGTCCTTAAAAGGGCATTCAACTTTTTTTTGCCAAAAAAATTAAACACCCCAATCTATAAAAAAAACACTCAAACCCCCCCAAAAAAACCACTAACCCCAAAGTTGGTACTCACCGATAATGACGACGGCGGTGTTCCTTCTTTATCAATCTTCACTCACAGCCAGGGAAGCGCTCAGACACAGCAGCGTGTCGAATCCAGTCACGTGACGCTCTTCACGTAGAATACACACCCACTTTCTTGCTTGACGTCCTGATGACGTATGTACAGTCACTCATCTGCTCCGGTGCAAAGGAAAAAGGAGCGCTCCATCCACGCCCACTGTAGTAACACTATAACAGCAAAAGTCCAGCGCACCCGGCAGCAATGAGACACAACAGTTGAATATGCCTTAATGTATACCTTTTATTTTAGTACATGTTGATCACAGGGCTAGACAAAGCCAAATATGCCGTGTGGCCAAATATTCCAACACGCTAAAAGAAAGGCAGCATATGACAGGCAGCAGTAAGGGAAAAGAAATAATGGTCAGACGCGTTTCCTTATGTTGTTACATAGCAATCCTCAGTGACCATGCCTATTACCCACAATTCTATGCCTTTTATACACACCTGTGGTGCAATCTTTAGCACTATGAAAAACCTAATTAGTGAATAGCCAATAGAAAAGGGGAAATAGAAATGTGGGAAAGGCAGATCACTGTGGTAACAATGCAACAAACAATTACAAGTGTGTTGTCCAAAATATCTAATAACTAAATAAATAAATATGCAACAAAACAGAGCACTATTTCTATCTACAAAATAAGTCTAATAAATATAAAAGTGTAATAACTGGTACAGGCGTATAAACCTCTAATTTTACAAAAAAATATATATTAAATAGAACAGTGCCCCATTAGTTTGTAAAGAAAAAAAAAAGAAAAAAAATAAATGTTAGAATGTGTAAATAAAAAAAGCAAAAAACTGAATTTAGTGAAAGAGGATATTATGAAGATATCAATCTTCATCTATCTTCATCCCGGTGGTCTATCTTCTAACTTCATCCCGGTGGTCTATCTTCTAACTTCATCCCGGTGGTCTATCTTCTAACTTCATCCCGGTGGTCTATCTTCTAACTTCATCCCGGTGGTCTATCTTCTAACTTCATCCCGGTGGTCTATCTTCTAACTTCATCCCGGTGGTGGCAGCATTGGTGATTACCAACTTTGGGGTGTGTTTTATAGATTAGGGTTTTTATTTTTTTAGTAATGTTAGTTTTTTTCTTAAGGTTGTATTTATTTTTACAGGTAAGTTTTTTATTTTTTTCAAGGTAGTTTTGTACTTTTTGGGTATTTTAATTTGGGTTGGTAGAGGGTGTTAGGATAGGGGGTTTAGATCATAGTTTATTACTTTGTGATGTGGGGGGCTGGCAGTTTAGGGGTTAATAGTGTATTTAGGTAGTTTGCAATGTGGGAGGATGGCAGTTTAGAGGTTAAAAGTTTATTTAGGTAGTTTGTGATGTGGGGAGTGGCGGTTTAGGGGTTAATAGTTAATAGACAAACTCTTTACGGGAACTTTAATTTTGCGTAAAAAGTTTGATCAGTAAATGCGCTTGCACGATCGCATTTACTTTCAACTTGTAATACAAGCGCCACTTAGCGCTTTATGCTCCCCATAAAAAATATGGGGAGCGTAAATTACAGCGAGTTTGTGCAAAGGAATTTGTGGTGAGTTTACGGTCCTAGCACTATCAATAGCGCTCCACTTGTAATCTAGCCCTAAGGGGGTTAAACTGTTGCTCTTTGTGTATGTCTGGCAATAAGGGCAATTAATTGATGCACTCTGCGAGACAAGTTAATGGAAGAAATCTAGTTAAACACACCAGATATTTGTGTGCCTAGGGCAGCATGAACCCTAAATAATACTACTGATCCTATCTTTATTGGTGCATATGAGTACATGCCCCACAATAACAAATTACTATCATGAACTTATGTCTTCTAAAACAACGAAACATAGCTTCAGCTTAGTCTGTTGTTTGGCATGGGCTTTTTTTTATCTATATTTATGTGGTTTCTGACCGCTTCTGGGAAATATGTTAAACATTAAAGAAAGGGAAATCTTGAACAGTTTACAGACCAACTGCAGTCTCTTTACCTTGGCTTAACCTCTATAAGTTTTCAATTATAATCAAAAAAGGGAAATAATGTGTGATGTGTGTAACCACATTTTCTTGGAATTCTAAAACAGCAGTAATCAGATAAACTAACATTAACCTCTGTGAGTGCCAAAAGGTAAAATCGACCACAGTAAAATGTTAACAAAACATAGAGTAATATCATAAATATTATGATTAAAGTGAATAGTATGATATCACTTTAAAGGGACATGATTCAGACAGAACATGCAATTTTCCAAATTAATTCTATGATCTATTTTGCTTTGTTCTCTTGGAATCCTTTGGGGAAAAGCTTACCTAGGTAGGCTCAGGAGCAGCAATATACTACTGGGAGCAAGCTGCTGATTGGTAGCTGCACATATATTCCTCTTGTCATTGGCTCACTGAATGTTTTCAGCTAGCTCCTAGTTGGAGAGTGCTGCTAGTGCTCACTCAACAAAGGACGCCATGAAAATTAGGCAAATAGAAGTAAAGTTAAAACTTGTCTAAAATAACACGCTTTATCTGAAAATACTTTCCATTGGCCTTTAAATAAGCGTCCTGTATCTGCTCTTATGAATAATTAATGGGAACATGAATTTGGAAGACATTTAATGCTTAGAGGCAGCAAGAGGGCTGGTGCTTTAGTCAGATGTTCAACAACAATGCTAAACACAAAAAGGATATACAGGTCCATTTTACAGATCCTTAAAGGGACATGAAACTCAAAGTTTTTCTTTCACGATTCAGACAGAGAATACAATTTTAAACAACTTTCCAATTTACAACTTTTATTTAATTTGCTTCCTTCCCTTGTTATCCTTTGCTGAAATGTTATCTAGGAAAGCTCAGTAGCATCAAAGAACCTACACCTAGATTACGAGTTTTGCGTTAGGAGGGGTGCGGTGCTAACAAGCAGTTTTCTCTCACAGCTCACTTAAAGACAGTGCTGGTATTACGGGTTTTTGCAAACCCGGCGTTAACCGCAAAAAAGTGAGCGATGAGCAAAATTTAGCTCCACATCTCACCTCAATACCAGCACTGCTTACGTTAACAGTGAGCAGGTAAAACGTGCTCGTGCACGATTTCCCCATAGGTATCAATGGGGGAGAGCCAGCTGAAAAAAAACACCTGCAAAAACACCTGCAAAAAAGCAGCGTAAAGCTCCTAACGCAGCCCCATTGATTCCTATGGGGAAATACTTTTTATGTCTTCACCTAACACCCTAACATGAACCCCGAGTCTAAACACCCCTAATCTTACACTTATTAACCCCTAATCTGCCGCCCCCGACATCGCCGACACCTACATTATATTTATTAACCCCTAATCTGCCGCTCCGGACACCGCCGCCACCTACATTATACTTATGAACCCCTAATCTGCTGCCCCCAACATCACCGAACCCTACAATAGGATTGAACTTGCATTCTATTGGCTGATTGCATCAGCCAATAGGATTTTTTCTACCTTAATTCCGATTGGCTGATAGAATTCTATCAGCCAATCGGAATTGAAGGGATGCCATCTTGGATGACGTCATTTAAAGGAACCTTCATTCAGTTGTCGGCCATCGTTTGAAAAGGATGCTCCGCGTCGGATGTCTTGAAGATGGACCTGCTCCGCGCCGGATGAATGAAGATAGAAGATGCTGTCTGGATGAAGACTTCTGCCCGTCTAGAGGACCTCTTCTGCCCGGCTTGGATGAAGTCTTCTGCCCATCTGGAGGACCACTTCTGCCCGGATGGGTGAAGACGTCTCACGGTAGGGTGATCTTCAAGGGGTAAGTGTTAGGTTTTTTTAAGGGGGGATTGGGTGGGTTTTAGAGTAGGGTTGGTTGTGTGGGTCGTGGGTTTTAATGTTGGGGGGGAATTGTATTTTTTTTTTACAGGTAAAAGAGCTGATTACTTTGGGGCAATGTCCCGCAAAAGGCCCTTTTAAGGGCTATTTGTAATTTAGTGTAGGGTAGGGCATTTTTTATTTTGGGGGGCTTTTTTATTTTTTTAGGGGGATTAAAGTAGGTATAATTAGTTTAAAAATCTTGTAATTATTTTATTATTTTCTGTAATTTAGTGGGTTTTTTTTTCGTACTTTAGATAATTGTTTTAAATTGTATTTAATAGTATTTAGTTTAGGTAAGTAATTTAATCATAGTGTAGTGTTAGGTGTAATTGTAACTTAGGTTAGGTTTTATTTTACAGGTAAATTTGTCTTTATTTTAACTAGGTAGTTATTAAATAGTGAATAACTATTTAATAACTATTCTACCTAGTTAAAATAAATACAATGTTGCCTGTAAAATAAAAATAAACCCTAAGATAGCTACAATGTAACTATTAGTTATATTGTGGCTAGCTTATGGTTTATTTTACTGGTAAGTATTTAGTTTTAAATAGGAATTATTTAGTGAATTGTAGTAATTTTATTTTGATTTATTATATTTCGATTCGATTTATTATATTTATTATTTATATTTAAGTTAGGGGGTGTTAGGGTTAGGGTTAGACTTAGGTTTAGGGGTTAATACATTTAATATAGTGGCGGCGACGTTGTGGACGGCAGATTAGGGGTTAATAATATTTAACTAGTGTTTGCAATGAGGGAGTGCAGCGGTTTAGAAATTAATATATTTATCATAGTGGCGGCGATGTCCGGTTCGGCAGATTAGGGGTTAAAAATTTTATTTTAGTGTTTGCGATGTGGGAGGGCCTCGGTTTTGGGGTTAATAGGTAGTTTATGGGTGTTAGTCTACTTTTTTGCACTTTAGTTTAGAGTTTTATGCTACGGCGTTGTAGTGTAAAACTCTTAACTACTGACTTTAAAATGCGGCACCAGGCTTGACAGGGGAGGCTGTACCGCTCACTTTTTGGCAGACTCGTAATACCGGCGCTATGCAAGTCCCATTTAAAATATAGGATACGCAATTGACGTAAGTGGATTTGTGTTTTTTCCGAGTCTGGCCAAAAAAGTGAGCACTGAGTCTGTCATTTCAAGACTCGTAATACCAGCGGGCATTAAAAAGCAGCGTTGGCACCGGCCACACTGCTTTTTAAGCCTAACGCACAACTCGTAATCTAGGCGCTAGTTTCTAGCTGCTGATTGGTTGCTGCATATTTATACAGATTGTCATTGGCTCACCCAAGTGTTCAGTTTGAAACCAGTAGTGCATTGGTGCTCCTTCAACAAATGATACCAAGAGAATGAAAGAAATTAGATAATAGAAGTAAATTAGAAAGTTATTTAAAATTGTATTCTCTATCTGAATCATGAAAGAACATTTTTGGGTTTCATATCCCTTTAACCTTTATTTTGTTGCAGTTCAATCCACTTGTAACACTGGATATTGTCTTTGACAAGTTACAACTAAAGTACTTCAGCAATACTATTGAAATTGAGGATCAGTGGACTTTTAGGTCAGTACTGCTGTTTATTTCTTATTGACCTTAAACTGCTTCTTAAGGCACTGGTTTTCAAACCTGTTCTCAGGCCTCCCTTAAAGGGCAGATTTTGAGGGTAGCTGAATTTAAGCAGAGGTGAAATATTCAGCTGATTAGTAAACATTGTTATTTTTGCCTGCTCTCACACTTTTTCAGGTAAATCCTGAAAATCTGGCCTGTTAGGGAGGCTTGAGAATAGGTTTGAAAACCAGGGCTTTAAAGGGACACTGAACCCATTTTTTTTTCTTTCGTGATTCAGATAGAGCATGCGATTTTAAGCAACTTTCTAATTTACTCCTATTATCAATTTCTATTTGTTCTCTTGCTATCTTTATTTGAAAAAGAAGGCATTTAAGCTAAGCTAAGGAGCCAGCCAATTTTTGGTTCAGACCCTGGACAGCACTTGTTTGTTGGTGGATGAATTGATCCACCAATCAGCAAGAACAACCCAGGATGTTCACCAAAAATGGGCCAGCATCTAAACTTACATTCTTGCTTTTCAAATAAAGATACCAAGAGAATGAAGAAAATTTGATAATAGGAGTAAATTAGAAAGTTGAATAAAATTTCATGCTCTATCTGAATCACGAAAGAAAAAAATGTGGGTTCAGTGTCCCTTTAAGGTGAACAGGACAAAGGTGATGACAAGAATACTAGTGCATTGCTGCTGCTGGGATATGTAAATATTCTTTTCAACAAAGGTACTCAAGGGAACAAAGTAAATTTGATAATAGAAGTAAATTTGAAAATGACATACGATTAGTATGGCTAAATTATACAACAAGTATTTTATGTGCTTGCTTTGGGGTGGATTGGAGTGGACAGAGATATGCAAACTATACATGGGCTTGGGTCTTGCAAAGTGTACCTAGACATTTTTTTCAAATACTGGCAACTATGATGAATGTAGGATTAGGGAAAGTAAAAGAGTGGATTTGGATTTTGGTAGGATTACAAGTAGACGGGGAGGGGCCTAATTTAACATGCGATTATAGTGAAAAAATGACAAGCCCTAATTCATTAGTGTATATAATTTTATCACTAGCAATGCTGGAAAGCTCAGAAAAGGGGTTTAACACATAGCTGACACTTCTGCCATTGCTTCAATCAGCAGCGCTAGTAGCACAAACCAACTGATCAACTAGCGCTGCTTATTGGAGTGTACTGCGGATCCTGAGTGGTAATTTAACTATGTGTTTAACCTAGGCTTGCCACTATGGCTATGTTTTCCTAGAAAGTTATGCATTACACTTGCTGCTGTATAATGGCTCTTTAATGAGCCTGTAAGCAGTGGCATGCAATTATAATCTAATGCTTAGGTACTATATACAGTGCTTGCATGTATCTAAAGCCTATATGCCCTAAACTACACCTTAAAATAAAACATTTGAAACGTGTGAAATGAATACCAAACCTGAATTTTATGTTTAGTGAGATTCTTTTTCTGTAAAATAATGAAGAGAATATAAAATGGGTTGGATGCAATGACTCACAAACCTTGTGATACTCAGTTAAAGGGACAGTCTACACAAGAATTTTTATCGTTTTCAAAGATAAATAATCCCTTTTTTATCCATTCCCTAAATTTGCATAACCAACAATATTAATACACTTTTTACCTCTTTGATTACCTTGTATCTAAGCCTTTGCAAACTGCCCCCCTTATTTCAGTTTGTTTTACAGACTTGCATTTTAGCCAATCAGTGCTGACTCCTAGGTAACTCCACGTGCATGAGCACAGTGTTATCTATATGAAACACATGAACTAACACCCTCTAGGGGTGAAAAACTGTCAAAATGCATTCATATAAGAGGCGGCCTTCAAGGTCTAAGAAATTAGCATATGAACCTCCTAGGTTTAGCTTTTAACTAAGAATAGCAAGAAAAAAAAGCTGAGACAGCCATATGTCTCAATTTGCATAAATTTCCATTCCCTCTTAAAACAACCAAGCCCACAAAATGGCAACGGCCTCCACAACCTCCTGAGTCCCTAATACGGAGCCATGAATGTTGGGAGGTATGTGGTAGGTAGGGTTCCAGAATACCCACCCCCCCCTCCCCACACAAAAGCTTTACCTTATCTCTTTATCCCACAATGCATATTTTTCACAACTGAGCAGTCTTTTTTTTCCCCTTGACTGCAAGTAATATACAAATAAATATTTTTACCTCTTCGACTGACAGTAACACACATAAACAGAGGTGATTTGACCACATTGACTGCCCCTCACTTCTTTCTGTGCCATATTTGTAATTAATTAAGGCAAATGAGGCTTTTTACATTTAGCTTACAATCATAGACTAGACATTTAAGGGTCCAGTATTTTGATGAAGATTTTACTGGACAGCCTGCTAAAATACTGGACTGTCCAGTTGAATACTGGACACCTGGCAACTCTACGACATTGACTATAATTTATTATTTATTCCACTCTTCACTTTTTCCATGAATAGTTTCCCTTATAAACCTGCAAATTTTGTTTCATTCTCTTTTCCACTATATGTTCAGCATCTTTTAGCAAAATAATATTGCCCTTAGGATTTGTGTGAAACTACTTTTTACTCTTACAGATGTGGCTAAAAGAGCAGATGGATCTTGCAGGAAATATGCCCTGATAATAAAAATAAGTAATCTATAAAACAAAAAATATATGTTCCTGAATATACCGTTTTTAGTGTCAATTTCTTATGTGTACAAGGCAGAATTAAAACGTTAAACTACAATTCTTTACATAGAAATAACAAACAAATATGTTTTTTGTTGTGCTAAGTTTTGATATTGACCACAAACCCTGTGAATAAATTGTTCCCTTGAGATGTTACCATTTTAAGAGAAGAAGGAAGTGTTGTATGTTGCAGGCAGTACAGAAGGCCAGTCAAGTAAAATATGAGACAAGTGATCTTTCCTATGAAAATATTTTTGTAAGATCCTTCCTGAAAATCTTTTTTTTTCCATAGCAGGTGGTAGACGTATGTCTGCATAAGGATTTCTCTATGCGTAGAGAGATGAAGCAATGTGTGAGAACATATAGAAAAACAATTAAAAGTCCAGATTGGAAAACAGAATAACTAATTACAATGGGAAAACATGGCTGGTAATGAACCTACAGGCACTCATTGTAATTTACATGCTGTCCTTACCTAATTATACTTGTTAAACTATTAATGTAGGTTACAAATTCTGCAGTGTAAGAGTGAATGAAATATTATTCAGACTGTAGGTAAAATTGCACCAAAATCTATCACCTGACACTATAGGAAAATTTCTGTGAATTAGTGTTTGAGGCAGATTTCACAGATGATCTCCCCATTCTTGATACATTTTTACAATGTGATTGATCAAGATAAAAAGATATAAAATACGGGGGGGGGGGCGGAGCCGGCCAGCGTGAGACATGGCCGCACTTTAGAGTGAGCTCCGAGTGCAAGTGCCCTAGATCACTTTTGCAGGGGCATTGAGGAGCCATCCGGCTATATAACAGCACACAACCAACTCCGGAACACATGGAGGGCTAAAAGAACGCAGGCTTTCTTGGAGCGGCCAGAGGTTTAACACAGCTCCACTTTGCGGCCTCAGTAACGGCCGCCATCTTGAGAGCCTGAAGCGAAAGTTTGCTACGCAAGACCTCCCCAAGGCTCGTCGGTCTATTTAACGGATGCCCTGAGAGGTTTAGGAGGTTACACTGGCTACCGGACTGACCACAGACAGGTACTTTTAAAGCGTGACCCACGCTATTTTCAGAGATTCCTGGCTTAATCGTTACCTTTCACAGCACATGGCCTAAGCACATTTTTCCTGGGATTCAAATTAAGCATAAATTAACGGCTATGGGAGCAGTGGGAACCATAACCACTGATCTCTAAGGCATGATTAGAAATAATATCTACATAGCCAAATTGCACCCTCTATAGCGTAAGGCAGATAGCTGAACACAGTGGCGGGCTATAAAAGAGACTATGCAGAAGTTTTCATAAGAACAAAGTCATTACTTTTCTTTTCTAAAAAAAAAAAAACAACGCCTTACTGCTATACCCTGCATGGATGTGCCTTCTCATACAAATAAATATGCAAAGATGTTTTGCTTGAAATTGCTGTGATATTGCCTGTTAATTGAATCACAGCTCACAGTTTGTGGGGGAGAAGCTTATAACTGCAGCATTTTTACTACTACACGCCTTGTTGGCTAGTCTCAGTACACAGTTTCAAGAGTAAAGGTGACAATACATAAAGAAAGACCAGAGGCAACCTATCGCATCAGTCAAAATGTCTCCCAAAAAGATAACAAAGCAAGGTAAAGATATCAAAAAACCTGTTGCCTCACGCAGTTCAGTAAGCTCCTTTTTTAGATCTACTGAATCATCCCAACCCACCCTATCTGACCCTACCACTCCGCGGAGGTCTGAGATGTCGCCCTCAGAAAGTGAAGACAGTGACATGGAGGAATCTGTGCATCTAACTAAGTCCTTTCTGGCCACCATACCATCTAAAAGTGATTTGGACAATATAGTGGTTAAAGTTCGAGATTGCATTAAAGAGGAGCTGGCTACCCTGAGAAAAGATATGACGGAGATTGGCAACAGGGTGGAGGTCCTGGAAGAGGATAATGAATTTAACCAGCAAGAAATCTCTAATCTGCAGACCACAGCTCAAATACATGATTCACTATTCACGCAACTGCAAGACAAGTTAGAGGACCTGGAGAACAGGGAACGTCGCCAGAACCTCCGAATTAGGGGAATCCCAGAAACAATATTGCCGAACACTATCCCTGAATTCCTCAAAGGTCTCTTTTCCTCTATTTTAGGCCCCTCTTCTACCGCAGATATCTCAATGGACAGGGCCCACAGGGCGCTCAGACCGAGACCTTCAGATCAAGCACCTCCAAGAGATGTCATACTTAAAATGACCCACTTCCAAACGAAAGAAGACATCTTGAAAGCTGCTAGACAACTTAAGGACATCAACTTCCAGAATTGCCACCTACAAATATTCACTGACCTAGCTCCCCGCACTTTGCAAAGGCGGAAAAAATATCATCATTTAACAACGGTGCTCAGGGAAAAGGGGATCCCATATCGATGGGGTTTCCCCTGTTCACTTAATATCTCTCACAAGGGTACTAAACATACCTGTAAGTCTCCGGATGATATACCGGATCTCTGTGCTGCCTTGGGGATAGTCCCCCCTCACCCAGTACCAGGGAAAGATGATGAAGAATGAACTATGCTGGCAAGATCTGAAAGGCCTCCCAAGGCCCAGTGGCAACAGCAAAGGCCTAAAAAGGCAAAGAAATCCCAAGGCATCCTGTCTGCGGACAGCCATGGCTGAATCATTGAAGGCTGAAATGGGTGAGATAATTCCATGTTTTGTTTACCTTATAAACTCTATTTAAACAATGTTTTTTTCTGCTGCTTTCTGAACTTTTCCAATGAAGAAACTGAACACCTTATTGCAATGACTTTGAAGCTGCTCAGGGTTGATAGTTTTAAACGCAGCAACGTTCCTGTTATTATACACCTGTTTAAATATAGGCTTTAATTAGGGGCAAGCTATTCTACCCCTACGAAGTGACAAATAATGTCAGGTTATTTGTTCAGGTTGAGTTTATTGTTATTGTTGTTTATGTTTATGTTTATGTTATTATTGTTATTTATGTCCAGATGCAATTCATCCGCTCTTAACAAATTTATGGTACAGGACTGCTGTATACTAGCTTGGAATAGGCTTTGCAGTGATGTGACGAGATTTGACAACCAGATAAACACTTACCTAAAAGAGAGGACATGACAAGCCCTAAACCAATTACCTTCATGACACAGAATGTAAAGGGTTTCAACATACCGCATAAAAGACGTATGGCATTTAGCGATATTAAACATAAGCAGGTTGAGATACTATTTTTGCAGGAGACGCATTATCTAGAGGGACAAGAGCCTAAGTTTTTCACATCCACCTACACCAGCCATTACCACACTAGTCATCCAACAAAGAAGATTTCTGGAGTTAGTATTCTACTCCATAGAACATTACAGTTTCACGTCCAACAAGTAGATAGAGACAGTGAGGGGAGGTATCTGGCACTTCTAGGTTAGCTACATGGGAAGCCAATTACATTAGTAAATATCTACGCCCCAAACAAGCACCAGGCGTCCTTCTTTCGCAAAATATCTAATAATATCATGGCTTTTTATAAAGGTGCTCTCATTATTGGGACTGACCTGAATACGCCCCTAGATCCGGGGTTGGAAACCTCTACCGCACATTCACAACTGTCAAAGAGGTCACTTAGGTCCATCAAGGGGGATTTGACGCTGTTAGGGATCCACGATGTCTGGCGTGTCCAACATCCACTTAGTAAAAATTTTACTTTCTACTCAGCGCCACAAAATACCCACTCTACTTTGTAGACCACGGCACTATCACTTCTATATTGTCTAGCGACATCACACCCACCAGTTGGTCTGATCACGCAGCCGTGATCTGCCAGATGCAATGGTCCGACATCCCTTTTAAGCCATTTCAATGGCGCTTTGATGATACAATACTTAAAGACGATTTACTAACACAACAGGTAGAAGACTCCATTATGGAATATTTTGAGCATAATAACACACCAGGCATAGACCCGGTCACCTTATGGGAGGCACATAAGTGTGTCATAAGGGGTGAGATGATAAAGCTTAGGTCACTACAAGGTAAGGCTCATAGGCAACAACATATGGACCTCACCGTTACATATCAGCAAATTGACAAATTATATAAATATAACCCACATGATGATTCAATAAGACTTCAACATTAGCAAGCAAGACATGAACTTACAAAATTTCTTGACCACGCGGCCCAGAAACAAGCGCTGAAATTACGACAGAAATTCTTTTTAGAGAGTAACAAGCCAGGTAGACTCCTGGCTAGAGCCCTTAAAATAAAGCAGTCGACACACTACATTTCCACGCTACAAGACCCCCCTAATAAACCCACGGTTGAAACTCAGAAAATGACAGAGATATTTAGGAAGTATTATATCGATCTATATAATCTGACACCACACAGAGACAAGATAACACACCAATTGCACTGTCAACTATATTTAGACACTATAACATTGCCCAAGATACCTAAAGAGGTGTTAGACTCCTTTGACTCAGCCATAACAGCGGAAGAGATAGGAAATGCCATACACTCATTGAAGCAAGGGAAAAGTCCTGGTCCGGATGGTCTCACCAGTGGTTACTATAAAAAATTTAAACACCTTCTCCTACCCCATTTGCTCTCAGTTTTTAATTGTATTGACGAGTCCCATGGTCTGCCTCCCTCTATGCTTGAAGCCATCATTACAGTCATACCGAAACCAGGCAAAGACCCAACGGTCCCATCAAATTATCGTCCAATTTCCCTTTTGAACGTGGATATAAAAATTTATGCAAAAATCCTGGCCACAAGAATTAATAAAATATTGCCCACGTTGATTCACCCGGACCAGGTGGGCTTTGTGCCACAGAGAGAGGCCAAAGACAACACAGTAAAAGTTCTTCATTTAATACAGTACGCAACCACACAGGACATACCCCTAGTACTACTATCGACAGACGCTGAAAAAGCTTTTGACAGGCTTGACTGGACCTTTCTTAAACTTACCCTACAGAAATTCGGCTTCCCTGACGGTTTTATACAGAAAATACTAACCCTCTATACCAAACCCACTGCTAAAATTAAGGTCAATGGTGTATTATCCAGCCCCTTCTGCATATTAAACGGCACTAGACAAGGATGCCCCTTATCGCCCCTGTTATTTGTACTCTCAATGGAAACACTCGCCGCTAAACTACGCGACAATCCGGCCATAACTGGACTTCTCATAAACAACACCCACCACAAATTAGCACTTTATGCAGACGACCTACTACTGACATTGACTCACACGACCACATCTCTCTCTGCGGCGCAGAGCGACCTAGAAGAATTTGGCTCATGCTCTAATTACTTAGTTAACAAAACTAAATCCGAATTGCTTCCCATCAATTTAAATGAGGCAGAGGTACATACACTCAGTGCACAGGTTCCATACTCAATAAAAAAATCCTCTCTAAAATATTTAGGCATTAACCTTACAAGCAGCGTGCAACAGCAGTATGAATTGAATTATGAGCCACTATTGACTACTATTACTAAGGACACATCATCATGGCTAAATAAAAATATTTCCTGGCTAGGCAGGATAGGGGTAGCTAAAATGACCATTCTCCCTAAGATCTTATATGTATTTCAAGCTCTCCCTATACCATTATCTGACACTTATCTCAGTAAATTACAATCAGTGATGAATGCGTACATCTGGAAGAAGAGACCTCCTAGAATAGCCAGATCCACCCTCTTCTTATCCAAAAAATATGGAGGTTTGGGAGTACCAGATCTAGATAGATATCGCACAGCAGTCTTCTTACGTAGAATAGTGGACTGGTGTACATGATAAAGAGATGATAAAGCTTAGGTCACTACAAGGTAAGGCTCATAGGCAACAACATATGGACCTCACTGTTACATATCAGCAAATTGACAAATTATATAAATATAACCCACATGATGATTCAATAAGACTTCAACATTAGCAAGCAAGACATGAACTTACAAAATTTCTTGACCACGCGGCCCAGAAACAAGCGCTGAAATTACGACAGAAATTCTTTTTAGAGAGTAACAAGCCAGGTAGACTCCTGGCTAGAGCCCTTAAAATAAAGCAGTCGACACACTACATTTCCACGCTACAAGACCCCCCTAATAAACCCACGGTTGAAACTCAGAAAATGACAGAGATATTTAGGAAGTATTATATCGATCTATATAATCTGACACCACACAGAGACAAGATAACACACCAATTGCACTGTCAACGATATTTAGACACTATAACATTGCCCAAGATACCTAAAGAGGTGTTAGACTCCTTTGACTCAGCCATAACAGCGGAAGAGATAGGAAATGCCATACACTCATTGAAGCAAGGGAAAAGTCCTGGTCCGGATGGTCTCACCAGTGGTTACTATAAAAAATTTAAACACCTTCTCCTACCCCATTTGCTCTCAGTTTTTAATTGTATTGACGAGTCCCATGGTCTGCCTCCCTCTATGCTTGAAGCCATCATTACAGTCATACCGAAACCAGGCAAAGACCCAACGGTCCCATCAAATTATCGTCCAATTTCCCTTTTGAACGTGGATATAAAAATTTATGCAAAAATCCTGGCCACAAGAATTAATAAAATATTGCCCACGTTGATTCACCCGGACCAGGTGGGCTTTGTGCCACAGAGAGAGGCCAAAGACAACACAGTAAAAGTTCTTCATTTAATACAGTAAGCAACCACACAGGACATACCCCTAGTACTACTATCGACAGACGCTGAAAAAGCTTTTGACAGGCTTGACTGGACCTTTCTTAAACTTACCCTACAGAAATTCGGCTTCCCTGACGGTTTTATACAGAAAATACTAACCCTCTATACCAAACCCACTGCTAAAATTAAGGTCAATGGTGTATTATCCAGCCCCTTCTGCATATTAAACGGCACTAGACAAGGATGCCCCTTATCGCCCCTGTTATTTGTACTCTCAATGGAAACACTCGCCGCTAAACTACGCGACAATCCGGCCATAACTGGACTTCTCATAAACAACACCCACCACAAATTAGCACTTTATGCAGACGACCTACTACTGACATTGACTCACACGACCACATCTCTCTCTGCGGCGCAGAGCGACCTAGAAGAATTTGGCTCATGCTCTAATTACTTAGTTAACAAAACTAAATCCGAATTGCTTCCCATCAATTTAAATGAGGCAGAGGTACATACACTCAGTGCACAGGTTCCATACTCAATAAAAAAATCCTCTCTAAAATATTTAGGCATTAACCTTACAAGCAGCGTGCAACAGCAGTATGAATTGAATTATGAGCCACTATTGACTACTATTACTAAGGACACATCATCATGGCTAAATAAAAATATTTCCTGGCTAGGCAGGATAGGGGTAGCTAAAATGACCATTCTCCCTAAGATCTTATATGTATTTCAAGCTCTCCCTATACCATTATCTGACACTTATCTCAGTAAATTACAATCAGTGATGAATGCGTACATCTGGAAGAAGAGACCTCCTAGAATAGCCAGATCCACCCTCTTCTTATCCAAAAAATATGGAGGTTTGGGAGTACCAGATCTAGATAGATATCGCACAGCAGTCTTCTTACATAGAATAGTGGACTGGTGTACACTCCCCTTGAACCACAACAAAACCTGGATGACATTGGAACACGATGTGACTAATATGACACAACTTGGAGTATATTGTTGGCAACCTAGAGGGAATCAGCCAGCAATAACAAGAACTTACCCTATAATCAAAGAGACGTTTAATGTGTGGTCCAGGGTTTTAACCAGGTATCCACATCTCTCAACAGTCCCCTCACCCTTGACAACAGCTTTAGCTAATCCTGACTTCATCAGTGGGATGTTGGTTACACCTAAAGTACAGTGCTGTCTGGACAGACTTCTCCCACTATACACAATACTTGACTCGGACAAGCTGATGCCTAAACAGCATCTATTAGAGTTGGGAATCACACAATTCACTGACTGGTTTGGATACTTGCAACTTAAACACTTTGTACATTCTCATAAGTTAAGACACCTAACCACTAGGGAACGCTCTCCATTAGAAAAACTGTGTACCCTTGATTCGCCCCCACCGCACACGGTCTCAGTCCTATACCAATTACTAATCACTCCCTCTGAATTTAAACAAACCTCGATAATACAATCCTGGCATAAAGAACTCCCTTACACACTTTCGGAAGATGAATGGTATGCTATATTTTTACAGACCAGTAAATCCGCACACTCGGCTGCATTACTAGAAACTAACTATAAATTTCTACTTCGTTGGTACCTCAGCCCCCATTGGTTAAAATATATTTTTCCGGAAGCATCAGATAGATGCTGGAGGAAATGCTCGGGAGAGGGCACCCCTTATCATATCTGGTGGGAGTGCCCTAATGTGCTGAAGTTTTGGACAGAGGTAAACCAGGAGATGAGCAAGATGTTGAACCAGGAGCTTCCTCTTGACCCTTTAATATACCTATTTCATGTCTTGCCTAAATTCCCATTTAAACAATACTCATCCCTCCTTCAGTTAGCTATCTGTAGCGCCAAACAAATAATCCCTAGATTATGGAAATCTGAAAACACACCCACATTACAGATGTGGAGATCACAAATGGAGATAAACTTGTCACTGGAGAGGTATTTTTATTATACTACAGGTAAATTGGACTTCTATGCTGAAATGATGTACTTTTGGGAGTCCTATCATTGCCCCAGACAGAGGTGAACCCCCTTAGATGTGCTCCCTAGGCTTATATAATTGAGGAGTTTAGCATGGAACTTGTCAGAGAGAGAATTAATGATCGCCATTAGTACAATGGTGAGAGGTGCCAGTCCTAGACTGTCGGGGGCACATATACACCGCTAATTCTATCCACCTTGACCTAAGACGGTGAGGATGACGAAATGAATAGAAGACGGTTACGCTGGAGTAGACTTTTATGCAGAGTATTAAGGAATAAGACCCTTTAGTTGTTTGAATGAGGTTTTTGACTTGGTTCACAGAACATTGCAGGCAATGTCCGTAGGAATTGTTCCATTATAATGTAGTTTTTATTTGTATGAGATCATTGCTGTTGGAAAGGGGACGTTATTGTTTGTGTCCCTTTACATGTAAATCTTGTACAATCGTCACAGAAGATACAGTATATTAGGCTATGAATGTAATAGTTTATTCACTGTGGAAGTCTTGTTATCACTGTACTGCAATTTTTTATTTTATTGTAATGTAAAATTTGACATAAATAAAAGATTAAACAAAAACAAAAAAAAGATATAAAATACATATTGAAAATGTGAACTCATAAATACCACTGTGGTGTATACAGTGTTTGCTTCTTTAATAATTCTGTAATCTTGGAGTGACATGTGGTAATAACTGTCAAGTTAAACATGGCAATGCAAGGCCTTAGCCTGAAATATAACTAAGGGATAAGGCCCTTAAGGAGTAAGCTGACTGAATTGGGAACCTTGTTGCAGGTTGGTGGGGGTTGCTACTCACCTGGTATAAATGTGGAGGTTTGTTAGGCCTCATCCTATTTTGCTCTACATCTTGAAGGCTATTCCCCTCCCACCATTTCTTGGTATTGGTTGGCAAGCAGCTTGAAATATTCATTTTGGATTTTATTTTTATGTAATGTCCCTTTAATGGTATCAAAGAAAATGATACAACTAATAATTTGTTTTAAATTGATTATTGCTGAAATCGCTCTTTTGACCTAGAATATGTAATGCT
Organism: Bombina bombina; assembly: GCF_027579735.1. Classification (NCBI taxonomy): domain Eukaryota; kingdom Metazoa; phylum Chordata; class Amphibia; order Anura; family Bombinatoridae; genus Bombina; species Bombina bombina. The sequence goes on along the minus strand of NC_069503.1, from coordinate 507,290,434 downwards.
CGTGGAATATTTCTCTATCAGACCAAACTTGGCCAGTAATCTTCTTATCCTGGCATCAAATGGAAGGATAGGAAATATCCCAGAACAGAGTGAGTTTATGAAATGAGGTAAGCAGTACTCACGGTAGACAAGGTAGCCCTTCATGGCAATAAGATAAAGGCATAGAATGGCCAAGACAGGCAGAGTCCAGCAACAGAAAGGCAATCCAGCAGAATAGCAGTTCAGGGGAAAACCAATAGTATGGTCAGGAACAGGCAGGTGTCAGCAACAAGGGAAAGCAGGCAGAGTGCTCAGACATTCAGAGTTCAGTAACGATATGGCAATCCAGCAGTACAAGGGTTAAGCAAGAAGAGTGGTCAGACAGGCAGGGTTCAGTAATGATATGGCAATCCAGCAGTACAAGGGTTAAGCAAGCAGAGTGGTCAGTCAGGCAGAGTTCAGTATAGATATGGCAATCCAGCAGTACAAGGGTTAAGCAGGCAAAATGGTCAGACAGGCAGAGTTCAGTAACGTTATGGCAATCCAGCAGTACAAGGGTTAAGCAAGCAGAGTGGTCAGACAGGCAGAGTTCAGTAACGATATGGCAATCCAGCAATAAGAAATACAGCACCCAGGAGCACACACAGTAACACCTATACTTGGGCACAGGTGAGAGCAACTGAGGTACTTACATCAGGATGGGAGTCGAGTGGTAATGACATCATCGCCGGTGCATGACATAGCTCCCACTCAAGGGTTCCCTCCAGGAACCAGAGTCGGTTTCAAAGGATGAGCAGCATGGAATCTGGAAACCAAAGATGGAGCATGCACATCACGGGCAGGAACCCAGAAACAATCTGCCACAAAATAACCCTTCCAATGCACAAGGTACTGCAGTTGCCTGCGCCTGTATCTGGAGTCCAGAATCTTAGCAAGCTCATACTCAGGGTTGCCATGAATCAAGAGCGGAGAAAGTCGGAACTGAGTATATCTGTTCTTGATGTAGGGCTTGAGTAGTGAGATGTGGAAGACTGGGTGTATGCGCAGGGTTCTGGGCAAGGCCACTCTGTAGGCAACTGGAGAAAGTATTTTAAGGACTTTGTAAGGGCTGATATACCTAGGCCCTAATTTATGACTTGGTTGACATAGATAAACATGTCGAGTAGGGACCCAAACACGTTCACCTACCGAAAAGGCACGAACAGTAGCTCGAGGATGATAAGCAAACCTCTTGTATCTGGAGATAGCTGAATGCAACTGAGCGTGAATACGTTGCCAATGAGTAGTGAGGTTAGTAAAGTGTCGATCTGCAGCAGGAACCCCTGTAGACTGAGTGGAAAGAGGAAAGACATGAGGTTGATAGCCTGCTGTGGCTTGAAATTGAGAACATCATAGAGAAAAGTGCCAATGAGCGTTCTTTGCCAACTCAGCTAGGGGCAGCAATCCAGACCAATTGGTATGAAGAGAATTAGCATAAGCTCTGAGATAGGCTTTGAGATCTTGATTCACTCTCTCTGTTAGCCCATTCGTTTGGGGATAGTAGCCAGAAGACTAGGAAACAGTGGTTCCTATCAATTTGCAAAAAGCTTTCCAAAAGGTAGAGATTAATTGAGGACTTCTGTCGGAAATAATATTCACGGGAATGCCATGAAGTCGTACCACATGTAACAGAAAAAGAGTAGATAATTCTTGGGCAGATGGTAGCTTGTTTAAGGGCATGAAATGAGCAAGTCTGGAAAATCAATCCACCACAACCCAGATAACCGTATGATGGTCAGAAGGAGGAAGATCTACAACAAAATCCTTGGTTATGTGTGTCCAAGGATGTTTGGGAATGGACATCGGTTGGAGTAAGCCATGAGGCAAGGATCGGGGGGGTCTTATTGGCAGCACAAGTCATGCAGGCCTTTACATAATCCTGAGAGTCAGACTTCATGGTAGGCCACCATACATGTTGGGAAAGAAGCTTAAAGGTTCTTGTCAAATCAAGATGTCCTGAAAGTCTACTGTCATGAGCCCAGGAAAACACAGGGGTGTGAAGGTTCAGAGGTACAAAGAAGATTTCAGGAGATGTGGGGGCTTCAGGAGGCTTTCTAGACTTGGCACGTTGCAGTCTTTGAAGTAGAGAGATGTTAAGTTGAGCAACTACAAAGGAGGGGGGTATGATGTGTTCAGTAGGAGCTTCAGAAGAGTCACTAGACTGAGGAAACTGACGGGAAAGGGTGTCAGCCTTATTATTCAAAGTTAAAATGGGAAAAGAACAAGGCCCACCTGGCCTGTCGAGGATTGAGATGATGAGCAGTCTCTAGGTATGTTAGATTCTTGTGGTCAGTGAGAATCTGAATGAGGTTGGCGGTACCCTATAGCCAATGACGCCATTCAGTCAAGGCCATCTTAATAGCTAAGAGTTCATGATTACCCACATCGTAATTCCTCTCTGCTGGAGTAAAGCTGGAGGATCCCTTTGGGTTAAGACTGCCCCGGCTCCTATCTCGGAGGTGTCAACCTCTAAAGTGAACTGCAGGTCAGGATCCGGATGGCGGAGCACAGGAGCAGAACAAAATACCTTTTTTAGATGAGAGAAGGCATCCACAGCAACAGTAGGCCAATTCTTGCAGTCTCTGTTTTGTTTGGTCAGCTCAGTGAGAGGAGCAACTATTTGGAAGAAGTTCTTTATAAACTTGCGGTAATAGTTGGAGAACCCCAGGAATCTCTGTAGTTCCTTTAATGAGGTGGGTTTAGGCCATTCCAGAATTGCGGTTAGCTTTGTAGGATCCATGGCAAAATCTTCCTTTGAGATGAAATAGCCAAGGAGCTGGATCTGGACTTGATCAAACTGACATTTCTCCAGTTTGGCTACAAGAGAATTGTTCCTGAGGCGAAGAAGTACCTGTTTTACATGCTTATGATGCTTCTCAAGGGTGGAGGAGAATATGAGGATAGATGATGACAGTTTGATTAAGTAGGTCATGGAAGACATTGTTGACAAATGCTTGGAAGACAGCAGGGGCATTACACAGCCCAAAAGGCATTACAAGGTATTCGTAATGCCCTGAACTTGTGTTAAAGGAAGTCTTCCATTCATGCCCTGGGAAGATATGAATGAGAGTGTACGCCCCACGTAGGTCCAACTTAGTGAAGTAATGAGCGTTATGGAACGCATCGTAAAGTTCAGTAATCAAAGTAATGGGATAGCGATTTTTGATAGTGATGTTGTTTAAGGCTCTGTAGTCGATACAGGGTCTGAGCCCACCATCCTTTTTACTAACAAAAAAGAAGTCAGACCCGGCAGGAGAAGAGGAAGGGCAAATAAAACCTTTAGCTAGGTTCTCTTGGATATATTCCTCCATGGCCTTGGTTTCAGCTTTGGAGAGTAGATAAGTCCTCCCTTTAGGAAGTGGGGCTCCTGCAAAGAGGTAAATTTTGCAGTCATAAGGACGGTGGGGTGGCAGCACATCAGCTGCTTTCTTTTCAAACACATCTGTAAAATCAGCATATACTGAGGGAAGGTTTGAAGGGGTCTGTAGGCTGGCAATGGGAATGTGGTGCAGTGGAGTAACCTTAGCCAGGCAAGAGTGGAAGCAGGATGTACCCCAGGAGGCCAACTGTCCCTCAGTCCAGTTGAACTGTCGATTGTGTATACGAAGCCAAGTGAGACCAAGGATAACAGGTTGTTCTGGAGAATGAATGACATTGCGAACTACAACTGTTGGGTATGAAGGACTCCCACAGTCAAGGTTAGGGGTGCTGATTCGAAATGGATTAAACCTGATCCAAGGGGAGTGCCATCCAAAAGTAATTATTTTTAGACATTGTTTTTTCTGCAGAAGAGGTAATCCTGCCAGACTCATAAAACGGTGATCAAGAAAATTTCCATCTGCCCCAGAATCAATAAAGGCTTGAGCGTGGACAGAATTCTGAAGAAAAGTAAGGGTAATAGGTACGCTTAGAGGTAACCCAGTTTTATTCTCTAAGCATTGCCTTTTCCCAGCAGAAAATCACAATCCTAAATTGGTGTGAATTTGAACCACAATAGAAACACAGTCTCAATCTCCTTCTCTGTCTTTCAGATTCTGTTGGCTTGAGGAAGGAGAGAACCATTGGTTCCTCTATAGAGGTAACTGGAGGTGCTGGTGGGGTACGGGATAGTCTAGAGACCAGACGAGTAGGAGGACGAGAGGGAGGGATTCTACGAATTCTGTCTCTCTCAGCTTGTCTCTCTTGAAAGCGAGAATCCAGACTGATAAAAAAGTGTTAGGAATTCATCTAGGGAAGAAGGAACATCACGATAAGTAAGCTTGTCCTAGATGCGCTCAAGCAAGCCTCTCCTAAAGGCTGCCTTAAGAGCACTGCCATCCCAAATGGTCTCAAGCGCCAAGGTGTGAAACTCAAAGGCGTATTGTGCCACAGTTCTATTGCTTTAGTGAAGTTCCAAGAGAGAGTAATCTGCTGCAGAAGCGCGGCCAGAGGTCCCAAACACAGAAGATAATGCAGAAATGAAGGCATCAGCATCATTCAGAAGTTGAGCGCACTGTTCCAATAGGGGAAAGACCCAGGCTAGGGCCTTGTCTTTCAATAAAGAAATGATAAAAGTGACCTTTGACTGATGAGACTGGAAGGTGTGAGAGTCAGTGCAAAAGTGCAGCCTGCACTGGTTGAGGAAACCCCTACAATCAGTAGTACCATCATACTTGTTAGGCAGGGGTATCCGGGTATACTTCCAGAAGCAGGGGAAGAAGTTGCAGCACTAGCAACTGGGACTAACTATGTAACAGCTGGAGAAGCGTTCTTCTCTGCAACCAGTGAGGAGAGCACAGTGGTTATAGCCTCTAGTTTAGAATCCACATTCTACAAGTGTATGGTAAAGAGTAACTGCTCTTGCTACCTCCTTTGTGTCCATGGCCTAAGTAAAATGTAATGCTCGTGGAATATTTCTCTATCAGACCAAACTTGGCCAGTAGTCTTCTTATCCCGGCGTCAAGTGGAAGGATAGGAAATATTCCAGAACAGAGTGAGTTTATGAAATGAGGTAAGCAGTAAGCAAATGAGTAAGAGTCCGGGAACAGAAAGGCAATACAGCAGAATAGCAGTTCAGGGGAAAACCAATAGAATGGTCAGGAACAGGCAGGTGTCAGCAACAAAGGAAAGCAGGCAGAGTGCTCAGACAGGCAGAGTTCAGTAACGATATGGCAATCCAGCAGTACAAGGGCTAAGCAAACAGAATGGTCAGACAGGCAGAGTTCAGTAATGCTATGGCAATCCAGCAGTTGAAGGGTTAAGCAAGCAGAGTGATCAGACAGGTGACAGACAGAGTTTAGTAACAATATGGCAATCCAGCAGTTCAAGGGTTAAGCAAGCAGAGTGGTCAAACAGAGAAATTTCAGTAACGATATGGCAATCCAGCAGTACAAGGGTTAAACAAGCAGAGTAGTCAGACAGGCAGAATTCAGTAACAATATGGCAATCCAGCAATAAGAAATACAGCACCCAGGAGCACACACAGTAACACCTATACTTGGGCAAAGGTGAGAGCAACTGAGGTACTTACATAGGTGAGGGTTCGCGCCACAGGAGAGGTCCGGCCCGGCATCAGGATGGGAGGCTAGCGGCGATGATGTCATTGCCGGTGCCTAAAGCTACCACTGCATCCATGGCAACGACCATGGCAACAGATCAGGGCGGCGGTTGGAACTCGAGGAGCAGCAGCGTGATAGAATAGCTGTTGTAATTGTTTTTGTTAATATAAAGGATAAAAATAATATTTAGGATTAAAGTTTATTCTGCAGTGACAAAGAAGAAATCATTATTTTAAAAAAACAGACAAAACAAAACCTAAAAGGACGTTATAATCAAAATTAAAATATACATCAAAGAATTGCAAATTTGATTATGATTATAGTATGCGGTTAATTTGTGTTAGTAAAAATGCTATAAGTAAGTTGTCACTGTTTCAGTTCTAGATTGTACTCGGCACTCAGTATCTGTCTGTATGATAATGACACAGTCCACACTTGCGTCATGTTCCCATCAGCTAGGGCTGCCAGTTGTCCATATTGGATGGGGGATCCAGCATGGGCAGTAAGCGAGTTAATCATTAGCCCTTCCCCAAAGCTGTTCCTTGGACCCCAACTTTCAAGCAATACTATTTTTAACAACTAAGGGGCCTGTTTCTGCGTGAGCCTTCAGGCTCGCTGGAAACAGCAGTTATGAAGCAGCGGTCTAAAGACTGCTGCTCCATAACTTGTCCGCCTGCTTTGAGGCTGCGGACATTAATCCACCCAATCCTATACGATCGGACTGATTGACATCCCCTGCTAGCGGCTGATTAGTCGCGAATCTGCAGGGGGCGGCATTGCACAAGCAGTTCACGAGAACTGCTTGTGCAATGATAAATGCTGACAGCGTTTGCGGTCGGCATTTATTAATGAGCGGCGGACATTAAACACTGCATTGTATCATGTCCGCTTGCACTTTCATAAATCGTCCCCTTAGAAGCTATTTTATCACCTTGGCTGCCAATGCTACATAAAGTAGTGATTGTATCCACATTTGGCTGACAGCAACACACACAAAGCAAGGCTATTCCTTCTTTGGCAAATGGTAACACACACATAGGAATGATTTGACCTCTGATTGACAGCCAGGAGCACACAAAGAGAAGTGTTTTTACACCCCACAGTTGCCAGTAAAAAACATAGGGTAGACATTTTTCCCTCTGGACTAGACTGTAACAAACTCAGGGCACCTAGACTGCAATACCCTTCTTGGCTGCCATTAATACATAGTAGAGCTTTTTTTAGTGTAACTTCTTTCTGGTATCCAATTTGTAATGGAAAGAGGAATATGAGTCTTTCATAATTTAGGGACCACTAAGAGGATATCAATACAGTTATACAGTTGTATCTAGTTTTGTATAGATTTTGTTTGATATGCTGTTGAAATACTGGACTGACCAGCTGAATTCTAGATACCTGGCTACCTTAAAGGGACATGAAACCCAAAAATGTTATTTTATGATTTAGGTAGAACATACATTTTAAACAACTTTCCAGTTTGCTTCTATTATTGAATTTGCTTTATTCTCTTGGTATCATTTGTTAAAGGAGCAGCAATGCACTACTGGTTTCTAACTGAACACATGGGTGAGCCAATGACAATTGGTATATATATGCAGCCACCAAAGCCTAGAACCTAGGTTCTATGCTGCTCTTGAGCTTAATCTAGATAAATATTTCAGCTAAGGATAACAAGAAAAGGAAGCAAATTAAATTATAGAAGTAAATTGGAAAGTTGTTTAAAATGGTATGCTTTCTCTAGATCATGAATGTACTGTCCCTTTAACACCTGCTCCCTAGGGCGTAAGCAGGCGCAAGCTGTCAATGAAAGTACATAAAGCATGCAGATGAGTGCTCCATATGTTATGTGCACAGTACAGGTTACTGTACTGAAACAGTGATAGCATTTGATTTGAAGGATTTTAGCTAACACATGAATAAATGCTTTTCATCAAAACTGAAACAGACTAATGTGCTTTTACAATTTTACTTCCTTTCCAGTCTTTAGGAAAATATATCTGAGGCAAAAAATTTGCAGTTAATTTTATATTAAGCTTTTTTTTTTTTTTTTAAGTTACAATTATAAAGTATATAAAATAGCTTAGCCATGATAATTCTATCTGGTTTAGAAAAAAATCTCAACATTATTTATATAACCAGGTTAGTGTGAGTCCATGGGATGAAGAGATGCTTTATATTTCACCACATAAGGAACAAGTTAAATGCCACATTTATTCATAAATATATGCTGACATCATGACCTAATGTCAGTATGGGTGTTTGGTATAACAAATCATATTGGCTGTATTTTATGAGCTGTTAGTCTGTTACTGGCTAGTTTGTAGACAGGAAATAAAATAGGGTTCATAAATTATGTTTTACAGGGGACATCAGTTCTAAATATACTGCAGATATGTTTCATTTTCAGTAGCCTTTACAAATCCAGGGCAATAGTATTTTCTTTTTGCAGCTGTGTTCATTAATGATTATTTAATTGTTTTCCCTTTTAGCATTTGTAACTGTCAGCTTGTAGCAAACCATGTATATTTGGAACTAATCTTATATTAAATAAGATGATATTTGCATTATTAGTAAAAGATTTTGGGCCATATTACAAGAGTAGCGCTAAGTATCGCTTTTGTACGCTCGCTAATGTGCGTTGATAATACAAGGTGACAACAATGCGAACGAGCTAGCGTTCGCATTGCTGGGAAACATTGCTCTTACAAGAGCACGCTCCAATGGGAGCCTCATTTTCATGCCTTGACACATGGCATGAGAACTAGAGCAGCGAAGGGGGTAACAGAGATGAGCAGCAGATTGTAAATATATATGCATACACAGGGCCGGACTGGGACCAAAAATGGGCTCGGGCATTTTAAGGCAAAGCAGCCCCCCACCCCCATTTTTTTTATTAAACGGCACACATAAACACATTGATATGCATGTGCACCTTACATACACAAACTCATATGCCGGCACACCACACATGCACACACTCATATGCATGCACATCATACATATACATATTCATATTCATGCACATACACGCACACCACACATACACAACACACACACTCATATGCACCCACACCTAGGGTTGCCACCTCAGCCATGTTTTCCTGGACACTGTGAGTCCCACCCTGATGATTGGCATATGCCACAGTTGTGATATTGTCTGTCTGAAAACAAATGAACGGTTCTCTCTTCAACAGAGGCCAAACCTGAAGAGCCCTGAAAATAGCACGGAGTTCTAAAATATTGATTGGTAACCCTCGCCTCTTGAGATTTCCAAACCCCTTGTGCTGTCAGAGATCCCCAGACAGCTCCCCAACCTGAAAGACTTGCATCTGTTGTGATCACAGTCCAGGTTGGGCGAACAAAAGAGGCCCCTTGAACTATATGATGGTGATCTAACCACCAAGTCAGAGAGAGTCGCACATTGGGATTTAAGGATATTAATTGTGATATCTTTGTATAATCCCTGCACCATTGATTCAACATACAAAGCTGGAGAGGTCTCATATGAAAACGAGCAAAGGGGATTGTGTCCGATGCTGCAGTCATGAGACCTAAAACTTCCATGCACATAGCTACTGAAGGGAATGATTGAGACTGAAGGTTTCGACAAGCTGAAACCAATTTTATTCATCTCTTGTCTGTTAGAGACAGAGTCATGGACACTGAATCTATCTGGAAACCTAAAAAGGTGACCCTTGTCTGAGGAATCAAGGAACTTTTTGGTAAATTGATCCTCCAACCATGTCTTTGAAGAAACAACACTAGTTGATTCATGTGAGGTCTTCAGAATGTAAAGACTGAGCTAGTACCAAGATATCGTCCAAATAAGGAAACACCGCAATACCCCGTTCTCTGATTACAGAGAGTAGGACATCGAGAACCTAGGCCAAATGGAAGAGCAACAAATTGGTAATGCTTGTCTAGACAAGAGAATCTCAGAAACTGATAGTGGTCTGGATCAATCGGAATATGAAGATATGCATCCTTTAAGTCTATTGTGGACATATAATGCCCTTTCTGAACAAAAGGCAGAATAGTCCTTATAGTCACCATTTTGAAAGTTGGCACTCTTACAAAACGATTCAAAATTTTCAGATTCAGAACTGGCCTGAATTAATTTTCTTTCTTTAGGACAATGAATAGATTTGAATAAAACCCCAGACCCTGTTCCTGAAACGGAACTGGTATTATTACCCCTGAAAGCTCCAGGTCTGAAACACACTTCAGAAAAGCCTGAGCCTTTACTGGATTTGCTGGGATGCATGAGAGAAAAAATATTCTCACAGGAGGTCTTACTCTGAATCCTATTCGGTACCCTTGAGAGACAATACCCTAAATCCATTGATTTTGGACAGAATTTGACCAAATGCTTTGGAAGAATCTTAATCTGCCCCCTACCAGCTGAGCTGGAATGAGGGCCGAACCTTCATGCAGACTTGGGGGCTGGATTTGGTTTCTTAAACGGCTTGGATTTACTCCAACTTGAAGAAGGTTTCCAATTATAACCAGATTCTTTGGGCGAAGGATTGGGTTTCTGTTCCTTATTTTATCAAAAGGAACGAAAACGGTTAGAAGCTTTAGATTTACCCTTAGGTCTTTTATCCTGAGGCAAAAAAACTCCCTTCCTCCCAGTGACAGTTGAAATAATCGAACCCAACTGAGAACCAAATAAATGATTACCTTGGAAAGAAAGAGATAGTAATCTAGACTTAGATACCATGTCAGCATTACAATATTTGAGCCACAAAGCTCTTCTAGCTAAAATAGCTAAACACATAGATTTAACAAATATTTTGATGATATCAAAATGGCATCACAGATAAAATGATTAGCATGTTGAAGCAAGTGAACAATGCTAGACAAATCAGGATCCATTTCCTGTTACACCAAACTTTCCAACCCAAAATTTGATGCAGCTGCAACATCAGCCATAGAAATGGCAGGCCTGAGAAGATAGCGAGAATATAAATAAACTTTCCTTAGATAAGATTCAAGTTTCCTTTCTAAAGGGTCCTTAAAGGAAGTACTATCTTCCATAGGAATAGCAGTACGTTTGGCAAGAGTAGAAATAGCCCCATCAACTTTGGGGATCTTTTCCCAAAACTCCAATCTAACTGCTGGCAAAGGATACCATTTTTTAAACCTTGAAGAAGGAATAAAAGAAGTACCACACCTATTCCATTCCTTAGAAATCATATCATAAATAGCATCAGGAACTGGAAAAACCTCTGGAGTAACCACAGGAGGTTTATAAACAGAATTTAAACGTTTATTAGTTTTAGTATCAAGAGGACTAGTTTCCTCAATATCCAACGTAATCAACACCTATTTTAACAAGGAATGAATATACTCCATTTTAAATAAATAAGTAGATTTGTTAGTGTCAATATCTGAGGAAGGATCTTCTGAATCAGATAGATCCTCATCAGAGGATGATAATTCAGTATGTTGTCGGTCATTTGAGTTGAAATCAACTTTATGAGAAGTTTTAAAAGACCTTTTAAGCTTATTAGAAGGCGGGATAGCAGACAAAGCCTTCTGAATCGCATCAGCAATAAAATCTTTTATATTCACAGGGATATCATGTACATTAGATGTTGAAGGAACAACAGGCATTGTACTATTACTGATGGATACATTCTCTGCATGTAAAAGCTTATCATGACAACTATTACATACCACAGCAGGAGATATAATCTCCACAAATTTACAACAGATACACTTAGCTTTGGTAGAACTGTTATCAGTCAGCAGGGTTCCAACAGTGGTTTCTGAGACAGGATCCGATTGTGACATCTTGCAAATGTAGGGGAAAAAAACAACATATAAAGCAAAATTATAAATTTCCTTATATGGCAGTTTCAGGAATGGGAAAAAAATACAAACAGCATAGCCCTCTGACATTTAAAAAGGCAAGAGGTATATAGGAATGGGGTTTTAAATAATGAAATGATTTGGTGCCAAGTTTGACACACAACGCAAAATGAAATTTTTTGTCGCTAACATCTGGAAATGACATACTCGTGTCATTGCAGACACAAACTTGTGCAAGGAAACTTGGCATCAACTAAGACGCCGAAAATGATGAATTTGCGTCACTGGACGAACCTTCGCGCCAAAAATATTCTCGCTCCAAAAATGACGCAATAAACATCAGCATTTTGCGACCTCGCAAGCCTAATTTTGCCCGTGAAAATGAAATGAAAAAGCAGTCAATTTGAAAAAAGACTATACCCCAGGTAAGTAAAATATTTTCCTAAATATGTTTTTTCCCAAATATGAAACTGATAGTCTGCAAAAGGAAATATACATAAACCTGAGTCATGGCAAATATAAGTGCAATACATATATTTAGAACTTTATATTAATACATAAAGTGCCAAACCATAGCTGAGAGTGTCTTAAGTAATGAAAACATACTTACCGAAAGACACCCATCCACATATAGCAGATAGCCAAACCAGTACTGAAACGGTTATCAGTAGAGGTAATGGAATGAGAGTATATTGTCGATCTGAAAAGGGAGGTAGGAGATGAATCTCTACGACCGATAAGAGAGAACCTATGAAAAAAGATTTCTCGTGAGGAAAACCATAGAATTCAATAGGTGATACTCTCTTCACATCCCTCTGACATTCACTGTACTCTGAGAGGAATCAGGCTTCAAAATGCTGAGAAGCGCATATCAACATAGAAAATCAAGCACAAACTTACTTCACCACCTCCATAGGAGTCAAACGGCTAGATTACGAGTTTTTGTTGGTAAGGCTTGCAGGGCTAACGAGCCTTTTTTCCCACCACTCCCTTAAGACAACGCTGGAATTACAGGTTTTTTTAAACCTGGCGTTTCCTATGGGGAAATACATTTTATGTCTGCACCTAACACCCTAACATGAACCCCGAGTCTAAACACCCCTAATCTTACACTTATTAACCCCTAATCTGCCCCCCCGACATCTCCGACAGCTGCATTATATTATTAACCCCTAATCTGCCGCTCCGGACACCGCCGCCACCTGCATTATACTTATTAACCCCTAATCTACTGCCCCCAACATCGCCGCCACCTACATTATAGTTATTAACCCCTAATCTGCCCCCCGTATGTCGCCGCAACTATACAAAATTTATTAACCCCTAATCTTCCGACCCCAACGTCGCCGCTACTATATTACATTTATTAACCCCTAAACCTAAGTCTAACCCTAAGTCTAACCTCCCCTAACTTAAATATAATTTAAATTAAACGAAATAAATTTAACATAATTAAATAAATAATCCTATTTTAAACTAAATACTTACCGATAAAATAAACCCTAAGCTAGCTACAATATAACTAATAGTTACATTGTAGCCATTTTAGGATTTATATTTATTTTAAAGGCAACTTTGTATTTATTTTAACTAGGTACAATAGTTATTAAATAGTTATTAACTATTTAATAACTACCTAGCTAAAATAAGTACAAAATTACCTGTAAAATAAATCCTAACCTAAGTTACAATTACACCTAACAATACACTATAATTAAATGAATTACCTAAACTACCTACAATTAATTACAATGAAATGAAATAAACTAAATTACTAAAAAAACAAACACTAAATTACAGAAGAAAAAAAAGAATTGCAAGAATTGTAAACTAATTACACCTAATCTAATCCCCCTATTAAAATAAAAAAGCCCCCCAAAATAATAAAATTCCCTACCCTATACTAAATTACAAATAGCCCTTAAAAGGGCCTTTTGCGGTGCATTGCCCCAAAGTAATCAGCTCCTTCACCTGTAAAAAAAATACAATACCCCCCCCCAACATTAAAACCCACCCACCACCCACGCACCCAACCCTACTCTAAAACCCACCCAATCCCCCCTTAAAAAAACCTAACACTACCCCCCTGAAGATCTCCCTACCTTGAGCCATCTTCACCCAGCCGGGCACAAGTGGACCTCCAGAGGGGCAGAAGTCTTCATCCGATCCGGGCAGAAGAGGTCCTCCAAGATGCAGAAGTCTTCATCCAAGCGGCATCTTCCATCTTCAATCCAGCCGACGCGGAGCCATCCTCTTCAAACGTCATCCTAACACTGAATGAAGGTTCCTTTAAATGACGTCATCCAAGATGGCATCCCTTGAATTCTGATTGGCTTATAGGATTCTATCAGCCAATCGGAATTAAGGTAGGAAAAATCCTATTGGCTGATCCAATTAGCCAACAGGATTGAGCTTGCATTCTATTGGCTGATTGAAACAGCCAATAGAATGCAAGCTCAATCCTATTGGCTGATCCAATCAGCCAATAGGATTGAACTTCAATCCTATTGGCTGATTGGATCAGCCAATAGGATTTTTCCTACCTTAATTCCGATTGGCTGATAGAATCCTATCAGCTAATCGGAATTCAAAGGATGCCATCTTGGATGACGTCTTTTAAAGAAACCTTCATTCAGTGTTAGGATGTCGTTTGAAGAGGAAGGCTCCGGGTCGGCTGGATTGAAGATGGACCCGCTCCACTCCGGATGGATGAAGATAGAAGATGCCACTTGGATGAAGACTTCTACCCCTCTGGAGGTCCACTTGTGCCCGGCTGGGTGAAGATGGCTCAAGGTAGGGAGATCTTCAGGGGGGGTAGTGTTAGGTTTTTTAAGGGGGGATTGGGTGAGTTTTAGAGTAGGGTTGGGTGTGTGGGTGGTGGGTTTTAATGTTGGGGGGTATTGTATTTTTTTTACAGGTGAAAGAGCTGATTACTTTGGGGCAATGCCCCGCAAAAGGCCCTTTTAAGGGCTATTTGTAATTTAGGATATGGTAGGGTATTTTATTAATTTGAGGGGCTTTTTTATTTTATTAGGGGGATTAAATTAGGTGTAATTAGTTTAAAATTCTTGTAATTCTTTTTTTTTCTGTAATTTAGTGGGGTTTTTTTTTTAGTAATTTAGTTTATTTAATTTAATTGTAATTAATTGTAGGTAGTTTAGGTTATTTTTTAATGATAGTGTAGTGTTAGGTGTAATTGTAACTTAGATTAGGATTTATTTTAAAGGTAATTTTGTACTTATTTTAGCTAGGTAGTTATTAAATAGTTAATAACTATTTAATAACTAGTGTACCTAGTTAAAATAAATACAAAAGTTGCCTGTAAAATAAATATAAATCCTAAACTAGCTACAATGTAACTATTAGTTATATTGTAGCTAGCTTAGGGTTTATATTATAGGTAAGTATTTAGTTTTAAATAGGATTAATTTATTTAATTATGCTAAATTTATTTTGTTTAATTTAAATTATAGTTAAGTTAGGGGGGGTTAGGGTTCGGGTTAGACTTAGGTTTAGGGGTTAATACCTTTAATATAGTAGCGGCAATGTTGGGGGTGGCAGATTAGGGGTTGAAAAATGTAAGTAGGTGTCGGCAATGTTAGGGACGGCGGAATAAGGGGTTAATAAAATTTAACTAGTGTTTGCGAGGCGGGAGTGCGGCAGTTTAGGGGTTAATATATTTATTAAAGTGGCGGCGATGTCCGATCGGCAGATTAGGGGTTAATATATTTATTAAAGTGTTTCCGATGTGGGGGAGGGCCTCGGTTTAGGGGTTAATAGGTAGTTTATGGGTGTTAGTGTACTTTGTAGCACTTTAGTTAAGAGTTTTATGTTCCGGCGTTAGCCCATAAAAATCTTAACTACTGACTTTTAAATGCGGTAGGAGTCTTGACAAGGAGAGGGTCTACCGCTCACTTCTTCCAAGACTCGTAATACCGGCGTTAGTAAAATACCATTAAAAAGATAGGATACACAATTGACATAAGGGGATTTGCAGTAGCCTCGAGTCGCGGAAGAAAAGTGAGCCGTACACCTGTACCTGTCAGACTCGTAGTACCAGCGGGCGTTAAAAAGCAGCGTTGGGACCTCTCAACGCTGCTTTTTAAGGCTAACGCCAAATTCGTAATCTAGGCGAAAGTTTGTAAAACTGAATTGTGGGTGTGAGGGGTGTATTTATAGGCATTTTGAGGTTTGGGAAACTTTGCCCCTCCTGGTAGGATTGTATATCACATACGTCACTAGCTCATGGACTCTTGCCAATTACATGAAAGAAAATAGGTTTATGTGTGTTAGTGTATCTCCATTAAAAAGCCTTTTTTTAAATTGTATTGCAAAAATATTTTATTTGCTCTAAAAAACTAAAAAAATTGCTTTTGCTGCCTTCTTATGTACAATTTGATTTTAAAGGGACAGTCAACACCAGAATTGTTGTTGTTTTAAAAGATAGATAATCCCTTTATTACCTATTCCCCAGTTATGTCATTTATAATTACCTGTTAATTTATGTTTAAGTTTACATATTGCATATTCTTTACTACAGAGTTAAAAGTTATATTGTACTTACCTTGTTACCTTAAGCTTTAATGTTTTACATCTAATATTTTTTTTTTAGTTGTCCTAAATAATAATTTTTAAAAAATCCTGTTTTTTCCCTTTTTTGGGGGTGGGGGGTGGGGGGCGCTTCAGATGTTTGTGCCTACAGGCACATGAGATGTAAATCCGGCCCTGCCTATGCTATGATCCCTTTCAAATATCGACTACAGACAGATGTCAGTAGCCAACAGTAGCACATTTTTTTTTTTTTAGAGAAAAAAATGTTTTTGGAAAAAAAAAATACTCTGACTCTGTGGTGCCCCCTGCTGCAATGCGCCAGCAAATCCGGTCCTGTCTCTCCAGGTTCCATTTTACAGAAAAATTAAATTACATAGGAAAAAACTATTTACTACACACAAATGAAATCATTATAAAACTGCACTACACATGCAAAAGCACTGTGAAATTTGTACTTATGAAATGAAAAACATATTTTTCTCCACTTCTGCTAGTGGGCTGAAAAGGGTGTTTTTGCATGTGCTAAACTGAAAGTTGTTTGGCATATTCTCTACGCCATGATTTAAATGAGAGATTAGCTTCCTCTTATATTCACACATTTAATTTGAAATTCACAGGAAACTGGTCAAATCAACAAATAGATTTCCTGGACCTCACATTATTTGTAGATAGCTCTAACACAATAGCTGTCACCAACTACAAGAAACCCACCGCTAAAAATGGATTTATAAATGCCAAAAGTGCACACAAAAGCAGTTGGATTAAAAATATCCGAAACTGTAAATATCTTAGGATGAGAAGAAACTGTACACACAGAGCAGATTTTACAAAAGAAGCTGATGCTCAAATTTATAGAGAAGGGTTATGATAAGAACCTCTTAAAGGGACAGTCTAGTCAAAATTAATTCAGATAGGACATGTAATTTTAATCAACTTTCCAATTTACTTTTATCATCAAATGTGCTTTTTTCTCTTGGTATTCTTAGTTTAAACTAAACATAGGTAGGCTCATATGCTAATTTCTAAGCCTTTGAGGGCTGCCTCTTATCACATGCTTTTTAAATTCCATTTCAACACAAAGAGACTGAAATTACACGTGGGCTATATAGATAACACTGTGTTCAGGCACAGAAAGTTATTTAAGATTTAGCCCAACACAATGCTAACTGCAAGACAATAGATAATAAATAGTCACAGTCTTGTGATCAGGGGGCTGGAAGAAGGTTCTTAGATACAAGGTAATCACAGAGGTAAAAAGTATATTTATATAACAGTGTTGGTTATGCAAAACTGGGGAATGGGTAATAAAGGGATTATCTATCTTTTAAAACAATAACAATTCTATGGTAGACTGTCCCTTTAATAGATGCCAGAAATAAAGCCCTAACACACAAAAGAGAAAACTTGATCAATCCCAACAAAGATAAGCCCCACAACTATTAGATCATCAAAAATATGACCAACCAGTGAGATTCATTACAACCTATAATATAGGAGCACCTCTTGTACAAAAGTGCCTCAAAAAAACATTGGTCAATCTTTAAATCAGATCCTTTTCTAGGCCCTGGCTTCGAAAAAGCTCCCACTATTACTTTTAAAAAAGGGAAAAGTTTGAAGAATATATTTGCGCCTAGTAAACTTAGACCTAAGCAATCTGAGAGTAAACCAATCAACTGGTTACTGAACAAGAAAGGCACTTTTAAGTCTAGGAAATCAAGATGCAATATGTGTAGGCACACTAAGTGCTCGCCTCAGTTCCACAACTGCGATAAACTTATGTTTTATACCTTCTAGAATGTGGGTGTGGCATACTTTATGTAGGACGCATCAAATGCCAAACAAGAATGAGGGTCAATGAACATCCCTATAGCATTAAAGAGAAACACATTAAACATAGTGTCCCTAAACATTTCTCTGAATGCCATAAGAGTGACCCTAGGTCCCTTAAAGTACAAGTGATCAATATGATACCTCCAGGTAGATACAATAGACTTCTTCAATTACGCAAGCAGGAAACTTTTTGGATTTATAAGTTGAATAACCTACACCCTCATTGTTTGTATCTAGACCTAGACATACAAGCACATATGTAGATATGAATTTTATGGCTGCCATAGGGTTAGATATTGGATATTTTCTTCTACCTTTATATTAGTTTTAATTAGGGTCTTAACCTGGCTAATCTCACTGATGTCCCTTATACATGTAACCTATATCGCTTGTCATATGTTTTGTCTAACAAGGAGATGGGTTTTTAAATTTAAAATGTATAATATACTAGGCGATAAGCCTGCCCAGAAGGCAGTCTATGTTTAAAAATTACAAACCCCCAAGCTAATTTTACTAAAAATTTAAAATTACAGAAAAAAATAAAAAAGCTATCCAAAATATAAAAAATTAAAACTAAACTAATAACCCTATAAAAATAAAAAATACCCCAAAATAAAAACAACCCCTAATCTTATACTAAACTACCAATAGCCCTTAAAATGTCCTATTGTTGTGCATTGCTCTAAGTTAAATAGCTCTTTTACTTAAAAAAATCTCCCACCCAACCAACCCCCCCAAAATAAAAAAACCTAGTACTAAAAAAACCTAAACTACCCAGGGCATTCAGCTCTTTTACAGCCCATTA
Organism: Bombina bombina; assembly: GCF_027579735.1. Classification (NCBI taxonomy): domain Eukaryota; kingdom Metazoa; phylum Chordata; class Amphibia; order Anura; family Bombinatoridae; genus Bombina; species Bombina bombina. Next base: position 507,271,879 of record NC_069503.1, on the reverse strand, counting down.
AATCCCTAATCTTAAAAAAAATGAATCCTTAAAATAAGCCCCAAATAGGCATTCACCATTCCCGAAGTCCGGCGGAGAAGGTCTTCTTATAGGCGGTTCCATCATCTTCTATCTTCACCCTGTGCGAAGGCAGAGCGGAGGTGCAGAGCGGTCTTCCCCGATGTGTGGATCCCGCGGATCCTCAGCATCGGTCTTCAGCGGCGACGATCCTCAGCAGTGTGGAGGCTCCTCTTCATCCGATCTCTGCGTACACTAAAAATTGAATGGAAGGTACCGCAATCAATTTGGGGTACCTTGCATTCCTATTGGATAAAATTTTAAAATTAGCCAATAGGATTAGAGCTACTGAAATCCTATTGGCTGTTCAAATCAGCCAATAAGATTTCAATAGTTCGCATCCTATTGGCTGATTTAAAAATTTCAGCCAATAGGAATACAAGGTACCCCAATAAATATGGGGTACCTTGCATTCAATCTTCAGTGTGCAACGGACTATCACAGGAAGAGGAACCTCCACACCGATGAGGACTGTCGCCGCTGAGAACCGTCACTGAGGACAGCCGATGAGGATCTGTGCATCAGGGAAGCCAGCTCCTCACCTCCGCTCCACGCTACCTTCGCTCCGGATGAAGATAGAAAATGATAGAGTCGGTGAAAGAAGAACTTCACTGCCGGACTTCAGAAACGGTGTGTACCTATTTGGAGCTTAGTTTTAGGATTTTTAATTTATTTTTAAGATTTGGGATTTAATGGGCTGTACAAGACCTGATTGCCCTTTTAAAGGCAGTGCCCATACAAATGCCCCTTAGGGGCCATGGGTAGTTTAGATCTTTTTAGTGTTAGTTTTTTTTTATTTTGGGAGGTTTAGAGTGTGGGGGGTTTTAACTGTTAGGGGGGACTTAGTATTTTTTTTTAAATGTAAAAGAGCTGTTTAACTTAGGGCAATGCCCTACAAAAAGCCCTTTTAAGGGCTTTTGGTAGTTTAGATTAGAGGGTGTTTTATTTTGGGGGCTTTTTTATTTTCATAGGGATTAGGTTTATTTTTTAATTTTATTTTATTTTTTTGTAATTTTAGATAAAACAAATTGTAATTTAATGTTAGGTTTTATTACATTAAGTGTAACTTAGTATTTGGGTTAATTTAGGAGGTGTTAGATTAGGGGGCTTAGTAATTAAATTAGTTATTTGCATTGTGGGGGGATGGCAGTTTAGGAGTTAATAGGTTAATTAGGCTTATTGCAATGTGGGGGTTTTGCGGTTTAGGGGTTAATAGGTTAATTAGCCTTATTGCGATGTGGAGGATTGTCGGCTTAGAGGTTAATAGGTTAATTAGGTTTATTGCGATGTGGGGGGTTGGTAGTTTAGGGGTTAATATTTTAATTATGTTATTTGCAGATTAGGGGTTAATTAATTTAGTAATTAAGTAGTTTGTGATGTGCGGTTTGGTTGTTTAGGTGTTTGTTAATACTTCTTGCGGGAGGTTATGTTTTTTGTGTTATTCTTCGTGCGGGCGGTTAGTTTTTTTTTTAATTTCTTGCGGGAAATTACATGTTTTTTCATTGTTACGTGTGTGCAGTTGCGTGTTTTTTTTTTTTTTTTTTAAGGCTTCATTTGCCTACGCTGCATCCAGGTGGATTCTTTCACCACCTTGCCATTTTCGGAATCCATCGGGATGCAGCTTTGATGTATGACCTGTACCCTGTGTTGGCGTGTATGCCTTTTATGTGCTATTCAATAAAGGAGCGTTTTTATGCTATCTGATGTTGGTTCGTTTATTTGGCACCTACCCAGACCCATCCATTTGAGTGCAAGGACTCTGGCTTCTTCTATCTCATCATTTTCAGAGGGAATTATGTGAAATTTCCCTGTATCGTCCGATTGCACCTGTTGAACCGGAACTTTCCATTCTCGCCATAGCTCCCGCTGGGAGTGCTGAAGAGGTAATACTGAGCGGTGCTGCAGAGACAGCAGTGTTGATAACGCGGCACATCGGGTGAGTGTATCCACACACTACACTGAAGCGTTTACCGAAGGAATGTGCAGCTTTGATGTATCCAGGTGGATTTTTTGGCTGCTCGCGCAACCAACATTCTTTTGGCTGCCCCACGCAGCCAACATTACTTTAAGGATACGTGCGCAACTGACGACACTGACGTACGCGTTACAAACACGATTATAGTATAGATGAATTATGCCTGTTTTTATATGAGATTTGGTTTTAAAATGATGTGCATCTAAATACATTTGTTAGGATAAGACAGCAATACCCAACTATATATGTAATTGTATACAGCTCCACTCAGTCTCACACCAAACCTTGGGTATTATGATATATTTAATACCCTAGTTATGCTCATAGAACTGAGGGAGACCACCAGGGGTCAAGTGTTGTATAAAACAGTATGATGGAGTAGGGAAAGGTAAATATCCAAATGCTGGTTTGTATACGTAATGTATCAGGTCACATTGATAGTTACAGGACAGGAAATAAAGACAGTTACTAACAGTGCACCCAAAATTAATTCACAAACTTCTCCACATTAATCTCAAGTCAGTTGTGCGACAGATAGGAATGGTAACACTTATAAAACATAGCACAGTGTATAAATATAGAGTAATGCAATCTAGCATGAAGCAGGCAGAAGTATGAGGTTTGAAGCCTAGGAGGTGCAGCAAACATGGAGCTATGATGCTGGGAGTAAAAGACAGACAAGCAGGCAAGCAGTTTAAGTAACAGTACTTACGTGAGCTTGGCACACGGTGAGAATATATGCACTATATGTAAGAATAAAATAACACAGTATCGTTCAGTTCATGTCCGTGCCGTTCACTAGCCTGCTGCCTTAAAATCCGTCGGGTGTCTGCAGTGACATCACACGCTCTGACGTGTAGGAAAGTACTAAGCCCGACTTGTAGAAGCTTAATCAGTGGTATCGATGAAGCTGAATTGAGTCAGGCAATCCAGAGCAACGTTAACTTGTGGAGCTGCAGTCAGGAGGAAACATAGAGCGAGTAGCCATTTAGCTACAGTAAAGGCTGTATTAACAATTGGCTAAGAGAGCACAGGTTGTACACTGCATATTATCTCAATGAATCAAATTACCTAGCAAAGGTAAAGAGGTTGATCAGGACTAAATAGGGAAGTAATGTCATGTGACAATAGAACTTAAAGGGGAAGTTGATATAATAAGTAATAGATCTTCAAACATGATCCTGACAACATTTCAGTCAATTTCTATCCTTGTATTTTATTTTGCAAGTATGTAATTATCATGTTTCTCATTTGTTGTTTTTAAAAATAGAACAAACAAGATGGGCACGGAGGGAAATGAATCCAAAAAGGGTTTATTTAAGGCATTCCCCAACACATGGGTAAAAACATAGGGGACAGACCAGTACAGACTTACGCGTTTCGGTAGTATAGCACCTTACTCATAGACAGATGTCTGTCTGTTTAGAGAGTCCAACCTTTATTCACATCACTGCAATCTCATAGATTTAAAGCTATATACACATATTCAACATAATAGAAAAACAAAAGAAAAAAGCAGGAAATGAAAATGAGAAAAACCCAACCAAACATAAAGACAAAAACAAAGATAAAGATAAAAATAAGCAGCTCACTATATATCATTTAAATCATGTTTCTCAACATATTATACAGGTATAATGAAAACCAACAGATCACAAGTTTGTGCACAAGACCCAGTTAAAGTGCATGTATATCTGTATGCATGTACACACAGGAAAATAGTCTTATATCTTTGACTGAGTCTCAAATACAAAGGAAAAGATCATGACATAGATCTTTAGATCCCTTAACAGTATCTGAAACCCTATATACATAACTGAATTTACCAAATATTTATAATATAATTTTCAATATTGAAGCCTTGGGGGACCCTAGTTTTCAGGATAAATATCCAAAATGCTTCTCTTTGCTATTAGAGAGAGCATATCCCCTCCTCTATACTGTACAGTTTTCTCAACTTTTTAATGATACACCATTTAAATTTTTGTGTTTGACCTTGGTGTTCATTTATAAAATGGGATGCTAAAGCTGAACAATGTGCTAAATTATCGATATCATTAAGATTTTCTCGTATTCGTTTCTTCAGATGAATTTCATTATTTATAAATCCTTTTATCATGTTCCAAATATACCTTTTTAGGTATATCTATGCAAGCAAATGTTTGTATCTATTGCTCAATGTCGTATATGTTTAACAAGATTTGTAGCTGATTACATGTAAAAATGTGTGAGTAGGGGAGCGGAGCCAACAGCCAAAGAAACAAGACGTGCACCTCTGGAGCTCTCTGTTTTACCCTATATATTCGACAAGGAAATATCTAATTTTGTGATAAGACTTATGGTACTTGGCTCTAGACTAAAGGACATCATATCTCAGACAACTTCTGCTACAGATATAGCTTCTGAAACCGTCAAACGGAGTAAACTGTTGTCTCTCCCTGGAGAGTAGATCATGGTCCTGCTCTCGTTAAAGCTAGCTTGCTCCAGCACAGGGCGAATCCTTAATTGATGTCCTAATTCATGGGCTATTCCTGAGACTTCTATATACTGACCCAATCTGCTGAGAGCGCAACTAGGGACCCAAAAGAGAGCTCACAACGCTTCATCTCTACGGCCTCCTGGGTTAGAACAGAGATAGCCATATTGCAGACTGAGCCCACAATACTATACTTAGGCTGAAATATGGAGGCAGACGATCTACTACTAAAGACGCTACTCGGTAGGATTGAACAGCAGATCTCTAACAATTTCCACGATCTCATGCATACTCTTGGGAACAGGAGACACCTGCGCACCCAAAATGGCGGACAACAGTGTTAGCTGGCTATCAAGTGCAGAGTCTCAACCCGCTGTAAACCACTACTACCCCTCGGCTGCTGTTCCGGAAGCCCAGCTTGGTGTTCGGGACACAGAGATGCCGAAACTGCAAAATCCCTCTCTTCTCGAGGATGGACCTGCCTCCTGCAGCTCTGATTTCCCTGCGCAGGATGTGAGACGCTGTGTGAAACTACTCCTAGGCAGTAATCAGGATGATGCGGCCGGCTTCTGGTCGGATTCCGATAGCAGCTCAAGTGTCAGGTACCACAATGTCCAAACTTGTCATACAAACAGACCTAAGGAAATAGACTATCCCAATCTAAGGAAGCAGTTGGGTCAGTCACCTCTAACCAACGTAGCTGCAAACAGTGCCCAATTTGTTATACCTGGCGCAAATTTTATAATATATTTTGTTACTAGTCTTCTTGATGCATTGTAATGTTTATATGCTTGGATTTTATGTTTGCTTGCACTCTGATCTCTCTATTGTACTATATAAACTAACGTTGCTTTGCCTGTATCTCCCTATTATCTGAATCGATGGAACTAGGGTTGTGGGTGTGTAATATGTACTGGGGCATTTGGGATCAGAATTTCAGTTGTTATATATGCATAAATATTAATCCAGCTCATTAGACATACACTAATATTTGGTTCCTATTTAGGATTCCCATTGCTCACAGTCTCTCTCCAACTCTACACCCCCCCTGTGTCCTATAGTATCCGTCTTCTCTATGTTTAGGTTTTTGAACAATCTTACCTGACAAAATATCTAGATTGTGGTTAAGCTCCTTGTTATTGTAAGCCCTATTAAATACTAGAGCAATGTGAGGGACAGATAAGCTAATCATCTATGTCTCAAACTACTTAAAATGTTTCTGTACCTAATATATTTTACCTGTTACGCCTACCTTTATTTACAGTCATGTATAGATCATGTTAGTTGAATGGTTTCTTAAAATTATTATTATCTCTCTTTTTTATATTCTACCCTGCTTAGACCCGTGTCATATACCACTGTCCCTAGGTATTTAGCCCCTTTGACTCAGGCCTCCTATATTGTTATGACTAGGCTCTACATTATTCTACTTAGATGTTTGGTCCCTGTGAAGCTCATACATAAGTTTATGCAGCTGTGAATGTGTTATAAATTACCTGCCCTTGATATCCTATGTGTCTTATGTCCATCTATCACATTACCTCTATTATAAGATATTGGTCCTGGATGTCATATTGCTCTCTATGAGCATTTAACCCTTATAATCTACGAATTACCTAACCTTCCCCCAATGTATTAGAAAGTAGGTAGAGTTAACTTGCATTCTATTCTTAACCTGAGTGTAGTAATTGTCTATGGGACTTTTTGGCAGGGCGTTGCAGTGTTACTCTTTTTTAGTGACAATCCTGTAATATTAGAAATCTGATCATTATATCTAAGAGTGACATTTCTCTTGCTTAGGGGTTCAAAGACTAAGCTAAGATATAGATATAGTTTGTTTTTTCATTAGCCCGCAAATATGTGTATATGTTTAGGTGCTAATGGGTACACTTAATGTATTTAATACTCTTTGCTCTTCTAACTGTTTATGGAATCATACTATGCTTATGCTTTATTATATTTATGTTCCTGGATACATTATAACCTTATTGTAGGGTTTTGTTTGTAACACTTATCCAATAATATTGTAATTGCACTTTTCTGTAAATGCTTTGGGGCATAAACTTGGTTGTATCTGTTTATGACTTCAATAAAAAAATATATTTAAAAAAAAAAAAAAAAAATGTGTGAGTAATACCACTTTAAGGACTGTATATATAAACCGCAGGTTAGGTGATCCAAAGCCACTTCCTTCTAAGTCTTGAGAAAGCCCGACCGTTGATCAGGAGAAACGCATTGAGGTCATGTGTCGTATGTTTAATGACCTGCGTGTATTGTATAGACTCTTGATACTCCGTAGGGGACTTCTATCTGGTCAAGCCTTTACATCAATTGGATACTTGATGACTGACTACCGCAAGACCATGATCTAAGGCACACTTTTATCGTATCTCTAGTAAGTTCACTCATATGTTTGGTGCACTTTTTATGTTAAATAAATTACCTTGAGTCGGAGCTGCGCTGTGTTGTTTTGCACAGATATTCTTCTCTATACCAGAACAGGAAATTCTGGGTTTAAACCAGCAGTGCTCAGAACTCTAAAGGACTTACACAAAAGCTTTGTGTTCTCATCAGGGTGACACCCCTTACATTTTTGTAAATATTTTATTATATCTTTTCATGTGACAACACTGAAGAAATTACACTTTGCTCCAATGTAAAGTAGTGAGTGTACAGCCTATATAACAGTGTAAATTTGCTGTCCCCTCAGAATAACAACTCACAGCCATTAATGTCTAAACCGTTGGCAACAAAAGTGAGTACACCCCTAAGTGGAAATGTCCAAATTGGGTCCAATTAGCCATTTTCCCTCCCCGTGTCATGTGACTTGTTAGTGTTGCAAGGTCTCAGGTGTGAATGGGGAGCAGGTGTGTTAAATTTAGTGTTATCGCTCTCACACTCTCTCATATTGGTCACTGGAAGTTCAACATGGCACCTCATGGCAAAGAACTCTCTGAGGATCTGAAAAAAAGAATTGTTTCTCTACATAAAGATGGCGTAGGCTATAAGAAGATTGCCAAGACCCTGAAACTGAGCTGCAGAAATGGTGGGCAAGACCATACAGCGGTTTCACAGGACAGGTTCCACTCAGAACAGTCCTTGCCATGGTTGAGTGCACGTGCTCAGTGTCATATCCAGAGGTTGTCTTTGAGAAATAGACATATGGGTGCTGCCAGCATTGCTGGAGAGGTTGAAGGGGTGGGGGGTCAGCCTGCCAGTGCTCAGACCATACGCCCCCCACTGCAGCAAATTGGTCTGCATGGCTGTCATCCCAGAAGAAAGCCTTTTCTAAAGATGATGCACAAGAAAGCCCACAAACAGTTTGCTGAAGACTAGCAGACTAAGGACATGGATTACTGGAACCCTGTCCTGTGGTCCGATGAGACCAAGATAAACTTATTTGGTTGAGGTGGTATCTAGCGTGTGTGGCGGCAACCAAGTGAGGAGTACAAAGACAAGTGTGTCTTGCCTACAGTCAAGCATGGTGGTGGGATTGTCATGGTCTAGGCCTGCATGAGTGCTGCCGGCACTGGGGGGGGGCTACAGTTCATTGAGGGAACCATGAATGATAACATGTACTGTGACATACTGAAGCAGAGCATGATCCCCTCCCTTCGGAGACTGGGCTGCAGGGCAGTATTCCAACATGATAATGACCCCAAACACACCTCCAAAACGACCACTGCCTTGCTAAAGAAGCTGAGGGTAAAGGTGAAGGACTAGCCAAGCATGTCTCCAGAACAAAACCCTATTGAGCATCTGTGGGGCATCCTCAAATGGAAGGTGGGGGAGCTCAAAGTCTCTAACATCCACCAGCTCTGTGATGTCATCATGGAGGAGTGGAAGAGGACTCCGGTGGCAACCTGTAAAGCTCTGGTGAACTCCATGACCAAGAGGGCTAAGGCAGTGCTGGAAAATAATGGTGGCAACACAAAATATTGACACTTTGGGCCCAATTTGGACATTTCCACTTAGGGGTGTACTCACTTTTGTTGCCAACGGTTTAGACATTAATGGCTGTGTGTTGAGTTACTTTGAGGGGGCAGCAAATTTACACTGTTATACAGGCTGTACACTCACTACTTTACATTGTAGAAAAGTGTCATTTCTTCAGTGTTGTCACATGAAAAGATATAATAAAATATTGACAAAAAATGTAACTGGTAACTGTATATGTATATACAAGTCCAGGAAATTGTGTTATATCACGGCTTCATGGGAATTTACCAATGCTGTATTTGTTTTATAACTTTGGTGCATTTCCACGTACCTAATCACATGAACACAGGTGTAAGAGTCACACTGTTTTAACACCAGCGCTGTTCAGTATTTGTTTTGTTATTCACTAGGAGGCACAAGGCAACAATGTAGTGTTGTAAATATGAAGAGTTAAAGGGACATAAATCTATTTTTCCCACATACATAGTTCTATCTAAATTAATGTGGGTGATTCTGGGTGCACTATTCATGAAGACTATATAAAGTCAGAGACTTTGGGCCCCATGTTCTAAAGGGCGAGAGGACAAGCTTCTTAACTTGTCCGCCGGCCTTCACTACATAGGGCAGCGGTTAAACAGGATCTACTGCCCGTATGTATCGTTACACACTCAAGTGAGTGTATAAAGCCCGCCCCTTCTCTCACACAACCAATCGCATGAGAGAAGGGACTGTCAATCACCGAGAGCTTGCTCACTCTCAGTGATTTCTCCTCAGAGGTGGCGTAGAGTGTAAGAAGCAGCGGTCTAATAACAGCTTCTTCTTACATTGCGGGAAGCAGGCTCACATATGCAAACCTGCCCTGCAAGGGCTCCGGAGCAGCTTATGCTTCTTAGTACATGGAGCCAGTGGCGGCTGGTGAATTTTGAAGATGGTGGGGCACTAGACCACACCCCTTGAAATGAGGCCCCACCCATTTAATGAGAAACTATGTATATTTGATACACACTTCACACACTTACACAGACAAACTGCATACATACTGAACACACTACATACATATACACATTACACAAGCATACATACATACATACACAGTACACACACAGACTACATACTTTCTTGTAATGCATTTCCCATTAAATATAATATAAAAGCTTTGACGTGACATTATATTAAACAATATAATTGTCAGTCTCAATGCAAATGATTAAATATTAGCTTTGGGGGAAACATGTTTTAGTACGTTAATAATGTGATAAACTTCTAAAAATGTTCTTGCAGGCAGTATGGTGTTAGCCATATAGGAATTGTAGTTAAAGGGACAGTCTACACTAAAATTGTTATTGTTTAAAAATATAGATAATCCCTTTACTACCCATTCCCTAGCTTTGCACAACCAACATTGTTATATTAATATACTTTTATATATGTGATTAGGGAGCTGTCAGATGATGCACACATACCTGGTAATCACAGAGGTAAAAAGTGTATTAATATAACTGTCTGGTTGTGCAAGACTGGGGGATGGGTAATAAATTGATTATCTTTATAAACAATAAAAATGATATTGTAGACTGTCCCTTTAAATCTAGGATAGGTATAACAAAGATCTGCTATTCATATGTACATGAGAGGTATAACAGTATTAATAAAGTTTCTGAATTATAATGGGAGTAATCTGATGTTTTTATTACCCCAAGCAACCATCCCAGCTCACCTTAAAGGGACATGAAACCCAAAATGTTTCTTTCATGATTTAGATAGAGAATACAATTTTAAACAACTTTCTAATTTACTTCTATTATCTAATTTGTTTCATTCTCTTGGTATCATTTGTTGAAGGAGCAGCAATGCACTAATGGTTTCTAACTGAACACATGGGTGAGCCAATGACAATCGATATATATAAATATATGCAGCCACCAATCAGCAGCTGGAACCTAGGTTCTCTGCTGCTCCTGAACTTGCCTAGATAAACCTTTCAGCAAAGGATAACAAGAGAAGGAATCAAATTAGATAATAGAACTAAATTGGAAAGTTGTTTAAAATTGTATTCTCTATCTGAATCATGAAAGAGAAGCAGGGTGAAAATGCCAAGCTGAAGGAAACATAGCTTATTAAAACCATTAGAAAACAGGCAGATATATGCATAGAAAATGGAGGTTGTGAAAGGAGAAATATTTATCTTACATTTTAAGATGACATCATATATATATTTTTAATAACACAAAATAAGTACAATGCAGAATTTCAATATGCAAAATTAAAGAGCTTTATTACTAGCAGAGTAACTGTTATAGAACTGTTCAGAGCACTGGTGCTTTTTGTTAGTTGGTTTTACAGTGGGAGAACCGTGCAGTAAATCTAGGGGAAGCAGAATGCTGTTTATACACTGAAGCTTCAAGTCACTCTGGGGGAGGGAGATTAGCTTTTAAAAATATGTTAGTGATTTACATTTTACAGCTCACACACAGGGTCAGGGATTTCTCACTCACTTGTCTTTGCAGCCAGCTAGCCCCTTTGTATCACTGTAGTCTTACATAACCATTAAACAGATCTGACCCCCTCACCTAACCCCCGCACATGGCTTGTGTAGTAAAAAGGAACAGTGGAGTCACAAGGCTGTAAAACTGTCAATCAAAAGCCTCCTGGATCCTCCGGTGCAGCCATTATCTTTTTTTTACTCTACCTCAGCCAGCCTCCCTCACAGCGTGCTGCCTGTGTTTGTGACACTGCCTGCTAGTATGACAACAGAGCAGTGTCATAGTGCAAACAGTGTGCAGATAACGTTCCTCCCAGTCCCTTTTACCACTAACACAGCCACAAAACCAGACCCAGCTGGCCTGGTGCACCCAACCAGGGAAAATATTTACTCCATAGCAGTTCCTCCAGCTCCTGCAGGAGCCATATCATAGGCAGAGTTCTAGCTCCTCCAGACTAAGGAAGTAGCCCGGCTTTGGGCTGTGCAGTATAGACATAGATCAAAGCGAGTGTGACATAAAAGTTTTAAAATCAAAGAAGTTAGAACACACCTGTGCAAAGCAGTTACCTGTCCTGCCTACCTTACTCCTGCTTTAAAACACTACCTAGTTAGTACTCTCTCCTCTAGACCATGCACCAGGCACCATCATAAAAATGAAATAAGTTCTTTCTTGAACAAACTGCATAAAATTATTTCTGCAGGCAGCGTGAGCGTGCACACAATTCATGGCTTGCATAGAATAAAAGTAGCTGGACCCAGCACCTTATCTCCATTGAGGTACCGTACCTTAGTAATCCAGTTGGGTCACAGAAGGATGGTGTATCTGCTGCTATTGTTAGGGCTGCAGGATTTGCCTGTCCTTTGTCTGCTGCTTCGTAACCAGTCCCCACCAACACATGGCACGTGTCCCCATGCTGGCTGAACAGCAATTGTCATTCCTCATTTCCTCCTCACTGCACACTGTGCGCACTCACCTCAAAGAGAGTGGGTGGAGGCGGAGCTGGACTCTGGAGCTGGCTGATCATCACATGACTTCAGTGATGACGTATCCAGTCCAGCTTAACACCACCTCACTGGCTCACTCGCACAGGCTGAACTGTGCAATTAAGCCAGTATAGGGATGGGGTGGAGGGTGGGAGTGGCGTCTTAGCGTCTGCATGAAAAGATACAGGCAGCTAATGAGACAGGCATGTAGGCTCTACCGCACATGCGGTTAAATAAAGAATAAACAGTGGAATTGTGGAAACATAAAAAAATATATAATTTAACAACAAAAAACAGTTTTGCTTTAACTTTTTTGGGGGTATAAATTAAATATAATTTTTCCAATAGGGGGGCTATTGGAAAAATTATATTTTCTACAGAATTTTTTTCTTCTTCTCTTCTTCTAACTGGGGGTTCACGTGCGGGTGTGAACAAATGGAGGATCCTCCAATGCATGGAGCCCTTTATTTTTTGCTAAGTTGGACCTTTACATATTCTACAAACTTGTCTGTAATTGTTTAGTGCATAGATCTAGACTTGTATGTTAATAGGGCTGAACTCTATTCTTATTTTTTTATTCTAATGTTTTATGTTAGTTAATATAATTTAATGTATAACTCTGTGTATACATGTTTACAATTTTGGATTGGTTGCGAGGTCTCTGTTATGATTTCTAATAAAAGTTTGCTCCTAGTAAGGCTGACATTCTCCTCCTCCAGTGTACTGTGGTAATATTATTTATTTATCTTAGTGCACATTCAATCTTAGCATCCTCTGATGTTAAACAATGGCCAAATGGTATTCTGTTTTTGAGGACATAGATTCTTAACTAAGAAGGTATTTCTAAAGGAGATAATTTTTGTAAGATTTGACTGTTTGTAGTTTTAACTGGATACATCCAACTTGCTTAATATCAATTTATGTAAGTGTTGTATTTCAGACTGCCCCACGTATTTTGTGACATATATCATTACTGTGTATTTTTAATATCAATGTTTTAAGTTGCTTAATCTTAAAGGACTACTAAATACAGTAGAACTGCATAATTAACAAGTACATAATAAAAAGACAATGCAATAACACTTAATCTGGCAAATTATTTTCCCCCCATTTGCCAGCCCCCTGTACCATGTGACAGACATCAGCCAATCACAGAGTAGTATATATATATATATATATATATATATATATATATATATATATATATATATATATATATATATATATATATATATATAAAACCTGTGAGCTTGTGCACATGCTAGGAGCTGGAACCTCAAAAAGTGTGCATATTAAAATATTGTGAAAAGTTTAATTTTGACTTGAGTGTCCCTTTAACACAATCTTCTATGAATGCTCAAACATCATAGTTTTTTTGTCTTACACTTCAACTGTCTACAAAACAAGAGATACATTTATGTTAGTGCCTCAATGAAAAACTTTATATGATTTCTAGTTTTACTATAATTAATCCTAACGTTCCCTTTATGTTCATAGTTCAATTTTTTATTTATTTAGCACTTTTATGCTGGCATTTTTCTATTATAGGGTCAAGTTATTTAGTATCATAAGGTAATGATGTACCTAGTTTGTTATTATGCCATATACCATCAATAGTGTCCTCTTAATATTCTGCCCTCTACAAGTTAGCTTCATTTTTTATAAGAGTTTAGGCATCAATGAGTTAAAATTGAGGTGTTTATCTTTCAACATCATTTAAACATATTTTAAAAAAGGGGGGCGGAGTTAAAAAGCCGAAGCGGCAGGACGCATATCTTTAGAGCTCCTGATCTTCAACTTACTAAAACAATGTTTTTGCTGGGAAAAAAATGTTTTGGGGCTATTTTGGGCAATGTTTAGTCAAGAGGGCCAATTTATCAAGGGCAGACTGGCCCCTGATGCCCCTGTCTTAAGACTGCTGCTCCTTAACTGGTCAGCTGCCTCTGAGGCTTCGGACATCAATCTGCCTGATCCTATACGATCGGGTTTATTGACACCAGCCGATTGGCTGTGAATCTGCAGGCGGCGGCATTGCACATGCAGTTCCTAACAAACCTCCCTCCCCCAGGTTCTCCGGGGAAATAAGCAGCTAACCCGTACTGCTTATAATAAAGATCACAGACACATAGTATATAAGAAGATACACTTTTACTCAGTATGAAGACATATTTTGCCTGCACACTCTGCAACTTAATTGATACACTTGATAACCAGCACTACGCTCTTATTCAAGAAATAAGGTCTGCTTTCAGTCCAGTCCAGAGCAGGTTGGATGAAAATGTGAAAGAAATTGATGGCAGTTTATTTACCCCTGGTACTCTAAATCACAACATTTTCGTGAGCATATTTGTAAAGGTTTTTGGCAAGATATGGCAGTGTCATCTATGGGAGGCTCTCAATACTGGTTTGACCTCTTCTATATAACTGGAAACATATCCCATTCAATGCTTCTGCTTGTATCCGGGGACTTTAACTTAGATGCAATACATACTGACTGGACAGAGAAGCCTGATTTGCTTGAAGGACATTCTGCTAGATTATGAGTTTTGCGTTATGAGTGAAAAAGCCTCATAACGCTGCTCTTTCACTACCGCTGCTATTAGGAGTCTTGTAGGTACAGCTGTACCGCACACTTTTTTTTGGCCGTCACGCAACTACCGCACTTTTTAAAAAGTCCTTTTTCAATGGGACTTCCATAGCGCTGGTATTACGAGTGTGCCTATCCGGCCAAAAAGTGAGAGGTACAGCCTATAACTACAAGATCCGTACCGTAAACTGAAAGTCAGTAGTTATGGGTTTTACGTTACAGAGCTGTAGCATAAAACTGATAGCTAAAGTGTTACAAAGTACAGTAACACCCATAAACTACCTATTAACCCCTAAAACGAGGCCCTCCCCGCATCACAAACACTAAAATAAAATGATTAACCCCTAATCTGCCGCTCCGGACATTGCCGCCACTATAATAAACATATTAACCCCTAAACGGCCGCACTCCCGCATTGCAAACACTAGTTAAATATTATTAACCCCTAATCTGCTGTCCCTAACATCGCCACAACCTACATTACTGTTATTAACCCCTAATCTGCTGCCCCCAAAATCGCTGCAACCTAACTACACTTATTAACCCCTAATCTGCTGCCCCCAATGTTACCGCCACTATACTAAAGTTATTAACCCCTAAACCTCTGGCCTCCCATATCACTAACACTAGGGGAAAGAACACTTGGGGAAAGAAAATTTATGTTTACACCAAACACCCTAACATAAATCCAGAGTCTAAACACCCCAATCTGCCGCCCCCAACATCGCTGCAGCCACTATACTAAAGTTATTAACCCCTAAACCTCTGGCCTCCCACATCACTAACACTATACAAATATATTAACCACTAAACCTAACCCTAAGTCTAACCCTAACACCCCTAACTTTAATATAACTAAAATAAATCTAAATACAAATTACTATCATTACCTAAAAAAATCCTATTTAAAACTAAATACTTACCTGTAAAATAAACCCTAAGCTAGCCACAATATAACTAATAGTTACATTGTAGCTATCTTAGGTTTTATTTTTATTTCACAGCTAAGTTTGTATTTATTTTAACTAGGTAGACTAGTTAGTAAAAAGTTATTAACTATTTACTAACTACCTAGTTAAAATAAATACAAATTTACCTGTAAAATAAAACCTAACCTGAATTATTAACACCTAACATTACACTAGGTTTTGTGGGTGGTGGGTTTTACTGTTGGGGGGTTGTTTTTATTTTTTTTTACAGGTAAAATAGCTGATTTCTTTGAGGCAATGCACCGCAAAAGGCCCTTTTAAGGGCAGTTTAGTGTAGGCTAGGTTTTTTTTATTTTGGGGGGCTTTTTTATTTTGATAGGGCTATTAGATTAGATGTAGTTAGTTTAAATATTTGATAATTTCTTTTTTATTTTGTGTAATTTAGTGTTTATTTTTTTGTAATTTAGTTAATTGTATTTAATTAATGTAATTTATTTAATGTTAGTGTAATGTTAGGTGTTAGTGTAACTCAGGTTAGGTTTTATTTTACAGGAAAATTTGTATTTATTTTAACTATGTAGTTAGTAAATAGTTAATAACTATTTACTAACTAGTCTACCTAGTTAAAATAAATATAAACTTAGCTGTGAAATAAAAATAAAACCTAAGATAGCTACAATGTAACTATTAGTTATATTGCAGCTAGCTTAGGGTTTATTTTACAGGTAAATATTTAGTTTTAAATATGAATTATTTAGGTAATAATAGTAATTTGTATTTAGATTTATTTTAATCATATTAAAGTTAGGGGTGTTATGGTTAGGGTTAGACTTAGGGTTAGGGTTAGGTTTAGGAGTTAATATATTTATTTAGTATTAGTGATGTGGGAGGCCAGAGGTTTAGGGGTTAATAACTTTAGTAAAATGGCTGCGGTGACATTGGGGGCTGCAGATTAGGGGTAATTAAGTGTAATGTAGGGGCGGCGATGTCGGGGGCATCAGGTTGGGGGTGTTTAGACTCTGGATTTATGTTAGGGTGTCAGGTTTAAACATAAATTTTCTTTCCCCATAGGAATCAATGGGGCTGCGTTACGGAGCTTTATGCTCCTTTATTGCAGGTGTTAGGCTTTTATTTATCCGGCTCTCCCTATTGATGTCTATGGGGAAATCGTGCACGTAAAACCAGCTCAAAGCAGTGCTGGTATTTGTGTGTGGTATGGAGCTCAACACTGCCATATTGCCCACTAACACAGGTTTTTTGCAAACCTGTAATAGCAGCGCTATTAAAGGTGAGCGGTGGAAATAACTTGCAAGTTATTACCGAGCCGCTCATAACGCAAAACTCGTAATGTGGCCGATTGTTTTTTATAAGGACACACAACAACTTATTAAGTTGTTCTGTGTAAGAGCAGGCATTGGATAACTAATTATTATTGACCCAGACACAGGAGGGTAGAGTTAGCATATATTGGTTTTAGACACTAATGCTGTTCTGTTTACACATGAGTGAGAGCTTCCTTGCCTTTACTTACTATTTTTCATTACTATTCTAAGGTTTATTGGTTTCAGGGTTAAGCTTTTTTTTTAATCATCCCTGTTTGTCTCTTTGCTGCAGTCATTTTATACTCTTATTTACTCAATAACATATACTTTTCAATTGTGACATGATTTGGATTATGTATGTAGTATCTGGACAAACCTTCTTAATGTCCCTTTCTACAAGAGGTTTCTATAAGGCCATGCAAGGCACACTCCTAGTACATTTGAGACCTTTATAGGGCTCATTTCCATTGAGCCGTAATTAGGTTTGCGTGCCCTTTGCAAACCGTTAAATACGCTGTTGGATGCAATATCGTTCACCAACTGCTTCCAAAGGCCCATTATAACTCAATTTCAGCAACTGGTCTCCGGCTAACGGCCCATTATAACTCAATTTCAGCAACTCGTCTCCAGCTAACGGCCCATTATAACTCAATTTCAGCAACTGGTCTCCGGCTGCCGAAAACATTATTGTGTACCATACAAAGTATCAGAAGCTACTAATCTTTAAATAATACCCAGTTTCCAATGCCCGTGCAAACCGTTAATACACTGTCGGAGGCTGCCGATACAGTAGCAAAAATTACACTCAGCTCAACTAGGTGTAAAACAGGAAAAAGGTGCTATTTGAGACCTTTTTCCCATTGAAATCTAACCCGACACTTCAAAACCCCTCTATCCACCATATCCCCCACATCGCAATTTATAATAAATCTATTAACCCCTAATACGCCATGCCTCCATATCGCAAAGTATCTATTTAAACTATTAACCCCTAATCCGCCAACCCCAATGTCGCAAAGTATCTATTTTATTATTAACCCCTAATCCGCCATGCCCCACAACGCAATATAGCTATTTAAATTATTAACCCCTAATCCGCCATGAACCCACAACAGAATCTAGCTATTTAAACTATTAACTCCTAACTGCCATGCCCCCACAACACCCCCTAAATTAATCTCATTACATAAATTAAAATACTCCTAATTTACAATTAAAATAATAAATCTTAAATTACAATTCAGTTATTTTTACTTTTAGTAATTGTAGTGTTTATTTTTTTTGTAATGTTAGGTTTTAGTGTAAGGCAGTTTAGGTTTAATTTCACAGGTAAGTTTGTATTTATTTTAACTAGGTAGTTATTAAATAGTTAATAACTATTTACTAACTGGTCTACCTAGTTAAAATAAATACAAGCTTACCTGTGAAATAAAAATAAAACCTAAGCTAGCTACAATATAACTATTAGTTATATTGTAGTTAGCTTATGTATTATTTTACAGGTAAGTTTGTATTTATTTTAAAATAGTTATTATTTAGGTAATAATTGTAACTTTAGTTTAGCTGTATTTTAATTCTGTTAAAGTTAGGGGGGTTATGGTTAGGTTTAGGGGTAGGGTTAGGGTTAGGGGTTAATATAGTTTAATTTAGCTTGTTGCAATGTGGGGGGCTGGTGGTTTAGGGGTTAATAGGTTTAATTAGTTAATAATTGTAAATTTAATTTAGCTATATTTTTATTATGTTAAAGTTAGTGGGTGTTAGGGTTACGTTAGGGTAAGGGTTAGGTTTAGGGGTTAATGGATTTATTTAGTGGTAGTGATGTGGCCAGAGGTTTAGGGGTTAATAACTTTAGTATAGTGGCGGCGACATCGGGAATGGCAGATTAGGGGTTAACAACATTATTTAGGTGGCAGCAATGTTGGGGGCGGCAGATTAGGGGTTAATAACTATAGGCAGGCATCAGTGATGTTGGGGGCAGCAGATTAGGGATGTTTAGACGTGGGGTTCATGTTAGGGTGTTAGGTTTAAACTTAACTTTTTATTTCCCCATAGACATCAATGGGGCTGCGTTACGGAGCTTTCCTTTCCGCGATCGCAGGTGTTAGACTTTTTTTTTGCCGGCTCTCCCCATTGATTTCTATGGGCAAATCGTGCACGAGCACGTCAAAGCAGCGCTTGTATTTGGCTGCGGTAAGGAGCTCAACGCAACCATATCGCCGCGCAAGCCTGCTTTTTTAAAACCTGTAATACCAACGTTAAAGGGAGGTGAAATAACGCCGCTTTTGTGGCGGTCGTTAAAATCCCTACAGCGCTCAAAATTCGTAATCTAACTCATAGTTAATTAAGGAACTGTTTAAATGTGTTCCTGGGTGATTTTATTAGTAAATATTCCCAGTGTTTAACTAACAAAATTAAAATAATTATGCCATTTTGTTTGTTGAAGTGGTCACTCTAAGGAAATACAATTGCACCACACTATTTTATTGCTTGTAAGAGAAGAGATGGCAGCCAGACAATATGTTACTAAACATATTTTATTTCAACTAAAAAAGACGATTTGGAATTTCACATCTGGATCCTATGGCTGCCAACATGATTAGGAAAGTGGTTGCAGTAATTCTGTCTCTTGAGGTTTAACTGAGGAAGAGGTGGAAAGTCCAATATAATAGTCTATACCACAACCATTAGGATAAAGCCAAGGCTATTACTGTTGTCACATACATACAAGCCGTGTTCACTGATATAATGGAATGTCTAAAAATAGTTCTAAACGGCTCTAAAATCAATTAATTTGCTTGTCTTTGTTTGATTTTATGGGGATATTTATCAAAGCGTCAACTGAAAATATGCTTGAATCCCGCATCGATGTTCATCGATGTTCTGAAATCACATTCATATTTTACCCATTTCCCAATTTATCAAACATTTAACAGGTACGCTTGCATCTATTCTGACGCAGCTTACCTAGTTTTCAAACCGCCACCCTTGAGGCCGCGGATGCCATATAAATTAATGGGTATCTGAAAACACAGAAAGCTTATGTTAAATGCTGCAAGAGAATGAAGCATATTACATAAAAAAGTAAATTAGAAACTATTAAAATTATATACTCTTTCTAAATCAAACAATATAAATGAAAAATATATTGTCATGAGATGCAGGACATATGCAGGACACAGCGATGATGGTACAACTCTATTTTATTACAGAGCATAGAAACATACATCTAGTCAGGTTGATTTCACTAACTAACTGCGACACAGACAACCGGACCTAAGCCCCACCCACAAACAGTGACATCACATCCTGCTCTCATCACATCTTCCCCTTTTCAAAGGGCGAAGCATATACTTGAATATAACAAATTACTTGGCATACAGAGTATACAACAACATTTTTGAACAGTATATAACAAATAGGTTACGGGAAAAAAAGAACAACATAAATTACATCCTGACTTGAACATCGGGGTAGACTACCCTTGTCCACAGTGATCATGGGATTATTCTGCCCATACTTCCGGTCACTGTTCTAGCTAAAGTTAGTCCCGATATCGGGCCGGAAATTTCAGCACCCTTCTGCTTGATGTAACTTTGCATGAACTATCCTCTGATACAGAAGAAGGTGAATAAGAGTCCGCTGGAGGCAAAGACATATCCCCACTGTGATCTTGCTGAGGGGAAGGCACCCCTTTTAGAACAGGGGATCCCACCGGCAATGGTACTGAGGCATCCAGTTCCAAACTCTCAGGTACAGGCTGAAGATGTTTTCGGTTACGGCGTGTAACCGTCCCTCCATCAGTAAGGACTACATAAGACCTTGGTTCTGGAGAGCGTCCAATTACCGTAGCAGGCGTCTTCCATTTCTTCTCATCATCCAGTTTAATTCTGACACTTTGCCCCGTATTTAGTTCCTGTAAGGGCCTGACAGAATGTCTCCTGTCGTAGAAGAAACGATAGCCCTTTTTGGCCTCTTCATCCCTCCTAAGGACTTCGTCCCGAGGAATAGAGCCAGTCGGCTTGAAGACACCCACTGAGGGTAAGGTGGTGACAATCTGGCGTCCTAGCATCAGCTGTGCCGGGCTAAACCCAGTGGCTTGGATGGGCGTCGCCCTATAGGACAAGAGGGCTAGGTACGGCT
The DNA here is from genome assembly GCF_027579735.1 of Bombina bombina. Classification (NCBI taxonomy): domain Eukaryota; kingdom Metazoa; phylum Chordata; class Amphibia; order Anura; family Bombinatoridae; genus Bombina; species Bombina bombina. The sequence continues at coordinate 507,250,988 of NC_069503.1, read as the reverse complement.
CAGATTGCTTTAAAATTAACTTTGCTGTTTGAACTGCCCTTTCAGTCATTCCATTGCCCTGCGGGTAATGTGGACTTGACGTGGAATGTACAAAGTTATATTTCCTGCTGAAAGCACTGAACTCTATAGAAGTGAACTGAATGCCATTATCACTCACCAGCTCCATTGGAATGCCCCACCGGGCGAACAAGCTCTTCAAACGAATGATAACGGCTTGACTTCAATCAAAGGAGCAATTTCCAAATACCTGGAATAGTAGTCGATCACAAATCAGCAGCTATTTTCTGCTATGGCCCTGCAGGCAGTGGAGTAGAAATCAAGGGCTCCCTTCTCTGAGTAGGCCGGCTTCCCGGCAAAAGTCACATTTAGACACGTGATTTGCAATGTCGGAGCTGATCCCAGGCCACCACACAGCTGTAGCTGCCATTTCTCTGCACTTCGTAATACCTAAGTGGCCATCGTGAATCCTGTTTAACATATCCTTCCTCATGCTGACAGGAATAACGATGCAGTCTTGGAACAGCACCAACCCCTCCAGCTCCGTGAGCTGCGACCTCTCTGACTGGTAAGAACTTAAAGACAACCAGGCTGCCCGGCTCTCAGGCCATCCATCTTTTATGTACTTTATAACCGCTTGCAGATCTGTGTCCAAATTTGTCTCTTTCTATATTTCTTCCAGTTTCCTTGAAGAAATGGACTTTGAGGCCAGAACCGAATCAACATACACTTTCACGTCCGATTCGGTTGAAGACTCTTCAGCAGCAGCCAGCGGGAGCCTTGATAGAGTATCTGCCACAACCAGTTGCTTCTCCGGCACATGCACTGCCTGAACATTGAACCTGAGTAGTCTCATTAAAAGTCTCTGGCATCTTAAGGGTGTTTTGTCAATATCATAGGAGTTGATTAGAGGGGCGAGTGGTTTATGATCAGTCTCTAGACTAAATTTCTCCAAACCTACAAGGTAACGCTGAAAGCGCTCAAAGGCCCAAACCGCAGCCAGGCACTCTTTCTCAATTTGAGCGTATTTTGACTCAGCAGCCGTCAGTGTGCGGGAACAGTAGGCAATGTAGTTTATTTTCATTTAACTGCAGGAGAGCAGCCCCCAAACCATAACTGCTTGCATCAGCACTAACCACAGTCTTTTTGGAAGGGTCGTAGAACCCCAGCACTGGGGCAGACCCCAGGAGGGACTTGGTCTGCATAAAGGATTTTTCTTGTGAAGGTCCCCAGACCCAGGCAACGTCTTTCTTTAGCAACTCTGTGATAGGGTGTAGAACTGTGGATAAATCTGGAAGAAACTTGCCCACATAATTTACAAGGCCCAATATTTGTCTTCACTCATGTACATCAGAAGGACTTTTCATCTGTTCAATAGCACACATTTTCTCGGGATCTGGTTTGATGCCATCCCCATTGATAATATGCCCAAAGTAACATAATTCAGTTTTCCTAAAATGGCATTTTTCTTTATTTAACTTCAGCCCAGACTCTTTGATAGAATGCAGCACACAACTTAAACGCTGATCATGCTCCTCCACTGTAGACCCATACACTAGAATGCCGTGCCCACATGGTCACTTAGGAGAGAACTCATTTCCCTTTTAAAGATTTCAGGAGCAGAGGATATCCCAAAGGGGAGTCTGCAGAAGCAAAACCGACCTACCGGTGTAATAAAGGTAGTCAGTTTGCGGCACTTTGGATCTAGGGGGATCTGCCAAAAGCCGCTAGAAGCGTCAAATGTAGAAAAGAACTTCGCCCCAGCCAACTTTGGAGCTATATCTTCTAATGTCGGCAGCACAAATCTCTCTCTCTTCACTGTCTCATTCAACCTTTTCAGATCCACACAGATGAGCACCTTTCCGTTTTTCTTTGCAACAGGAACAATGGGGGCACACCAATCAGTTGCTTCAACAACCTCTTCAATAACATCCATAGACTTCATGCGCATACACTCCTTCTCCACTTGAGGCATGAGCGGGAACGGAATTCTACGGGGAGTAGAAATACTTTATGGGACTGCGTCACTTTTAAGTGCTATACGGACTGTCTTGCAATTCAGTAGGCCCAATTCGCCAAACATATCTTCAGAGATCTCATTCACTCTGGCCACTAGGCCCAAGTCACAGGCTGCTTTTCTACTCAATAAATTGCTAACACACTGACCTCGAATCACATGCACCCACATAGTGAATTTCCTTTGCTTGTACTCACAGCTGGCAAGAAATTTCCCCGCACAATCAATGCGGCCACCAGGACTATGGACATTTGTAGTAACCTTCACCAGCTGGGGCTGTCGAGGCAGTTTCATAAATGCAGCAAGAGACATTACAGTGATATCTGCTCCTGTGTCAATCTTAAAATCAACTTTGGCTCCCATTACAGTAAAGGTAACCTTCCAATCTTCTTTTGAGCTTGGCCGTTCCACAACAGACCCCACAAAAGACACTTCCTGACCCTCTTGGTCACAATCCACCTGCATCTCCTTAATGTATTCAGTTTTACACACCACTTCAAAATGGCCCATTCTGTTACATTTTCTGCATCTTTTATCTCTGGCCGTGCATATAGCACTCTGATCATGGGCACGGTTGCACCGTGTGCAACGGGCATGCTGCACCCATCCACTTCTAGGTCTATCCGTTATTTTCGATCTACCGCTCACACTGTGCCTTTCACTAGCAGTTTTCCTGAACTGTTGCACTTCATCCACAATACTCTCAGACCTCAGATCAGCACTTTGCTTTTTCACCAGTTCACTCTGGCGGGCCATCCTAATATCCCCATCTAATGTTAAATCAGGCTATAACTGCAGCTTCAGTGAGACTTCAGCATCTGCAATTCCAATAACTATCCTGTCTCTGATTTGCTCTTCTTTAGCAACACCAAACTCACAGAATTCAGCTAGTTCATACAGGCTGCGCACAAATGACTCCACAGATTCTCCCACACGCTGAATACGTTTGTGAAAACAAGCTCTCTCATGAATCACATTTCTTTTGGGCACAAAGTGGGCACTGAGTTTATCCATAACTATATCAAAGTTAAATTATTTCCCTTCTTGGAAAGTAAAAGCATTGAACACTGGCTCCACATCCTTCCCAATAGAGTATAAAAGAGAATTAACTTGTACTTCACCACTCTCCTTGTTCAGTTTGGAAGCAATCCTGAAGCACTGAAACCGCTGACGCCATGTGGGCCAAGCTGCAGGCTGAGAGAAGTCAAAAGGCTCAGGTGGGGTAAACTTTGACATCGTCATCGATCAGGAACAGAAGCGCAGGCAAGAACTTCTGACACCATGTCATGAGATGCAGGGCATAGCGATGATGGTACAACTCTATTTTATTACAGATCATAGAAACATACATCTAGTCAGGTTGATTTCACTAACTAACTGCGACACAGACAACCGGACCTAAGCCCCGCCCACAAACAGTGACATTACATCCTGCTCTCATCACATATATTATTACTTATTCATTGTTACATCTTTGTCTCTCATTACAAAGCAAGGGGACAATATTATTGCTCCATATTTGGTGCACTAGTAGATATAGAGATAAAAATATAAAAAATATTTTACTCAAGCATTGACATTGCTTTATGTGTATATATATATATATATATATATATATGTACGTACATATATATATATATATATATATATATATATATATATATATATATATATATATATATATTATATATACATACATATTTACAAAAGTATGTATGTACAATATTAAAAATAATTTGAATAATTTACTCTCCACTTTGCACCAAATATGTCGCAACTTGGTTGTTCAGAAGTTTCCTTATTGCTTCATATTTGATACAATACTCAAACTCATAAAGAAGCCACAAAGTAGTAGAGTTTTCCACAACTTTTTGGTAAATGGATGATCACATGATTATTGACATCAGACAATCAGATTGAAATATACATTTTATACTATCACTAACTAATCAAATCACTCATCAGAACATGTAAGTGCCGTTTGTTACATTTAGTATTATACTAAGTATGTATATGTGAAATTAGTATTAAAGATAAAAATTGATGCTGACATTAGGACACACAGTGTAATATTTTAGACAATGATTTTAAAATTTGAATTGATGTTAGATTCAATATAATCTTAAGATGATAGCTCAAAGAGATAGCCCACCTAACATTAAAGGGACATGAAACCCATTTGTTTTTTATTCATGATATAGAAAGAGCATGCAATTTTAAACAACTTTCTAATTTACTCCTATTATCTAATTTGTATTATTCTCTTGATATTGTTTGCTGAAAAGCATATCTAGATAGGCTCAGTAGCTGCTGATTGGTTGCTGCACTTAGAAGCCTCAAGTGATTGGCTCACCCATGTGCATTGCTTTTTCTTCAACTAAGGATATCTAAAAAAAATAAGCAAAATAAATAATAGAAGTAAATTGGATTGTTGTTTAAATTTGTATTCTCTTTCTGAATCAAGAAAGAAAAATGTTGGGTTTAGTGTCCCTTTAAACTGTAATGATTCAGATATAGCAGAAATTAAAATCACCTCTTTACTGTCATACTATTTTCAGTGTACTTTTTTCTTCTCTTGACATTCTTTTTCAGTAAGAAATGTCATTTTATATGCCAGCCCATTTTATAACACCTATGTAGGGGTAGTTTTTAAAACTAAATTGCAATCAGGAGGGGTTACACAGGTACAGAGAAAAAACTGACCCAGCTCTTAAAATATCTATTGATTGCAAATAAATACATATGATACCCTGATTACATGTTTTATTCGCAATTATTCCTCCTCAGAATAATAATAAATTTACACTACATACTAATAGTGGTATAAATAAACAGAGATGTGAAAGACAACATTGTTTAGAACAAAAAAAAGGAATTTAGGGACATGTAAATATGTTTGCAAAATATTTCTGACATAACACACACACACACACACATATGTATATATATATATATATATATATATATATATATATATATATATATATATATATATGTGTGTGTGTGTGTGTGTGTGTAGAGAAAGGTGCACTCTCACGAACAGGTATCCCAATGCCAGGGTGCTGAATGCTCGTTAAAATATAGAGGATAGAAGACAGCACTCACTGGTCTTGAAAATAGCAACAACTGCTTTTATTAAGTACTTTATTAAGTACTCTCTCTCTATATCTATATCTATATCGCAGAGATGTGCACTCTCACTTCCAAGTCGTCTGCCAGGGTGCTAGTGGCTATAATGAAAAAACTTGCATATACATATATACAGGTATTTGCAAAGATATATGTACAAATTCTAGCAATATGAGATAATGAGATAAAAGCATATCATGACTTCTAGAAATACAAATAAACATTAATTTATGTGAAAGTATCATATAACAAATAAATATAAAAATAATTTTATATGAGATATTGTTTGTTGAGGTTTCAATCTAGCTATTTCTTGGACATTAACAGATGAAAAATAAAAGATTAGCTTTAGAGAAATGTGCTTGTTCATGGACTGAAATGGTATAAATAAAGTGGGAAAAACTCGAATAACCGCAACATCGATGACTGTTAGTTAACAACAGTCCGATGCTCATCGAGCCGTACTTGCAGTGCATGTTTTTGATGTTTTTTTAAAATAAATAAGGGCATCGTATGTGGATCCGCGGCAGCGATGTCTTGCGATGTCTGGCGAGCGTATTGACGCCCGCGAATGCACCAAGATCAGACATTCAACAGGGAGGTCCCTCTTTATGCGGTCTCCAGCCGCACACTGAATAGTGAATGCAAGGTATCACTTTTATATCGGGGTACCCTTGCATTCCTATTGACTGATTTAAAGCTTCAAATTCAAATCAGCCAATAGGATGAAAAGATGAAGAGGACCTCCCTGTTAAAAGTCTGAAGAGGACCACTGACATCGCCACCAACCTCTTCACCAGCACCGGGATGAAGATAGAAGATGGACCACGGCTGGGATGAAGATGGAAAAAGATGGAACCACGATGGATGAAGATGGAGTGCCGCCGGCATGAAGATGGAGCACCGCCCATCATCATCGGTAAGTACCAACCTTGAGGTTAGAATTAATTTTTTGGGGTGTTTTTTTTTTCGATTAGGGTTTTTTATTTTTTTATTTATAGAGACTAAAACATACTAACAACATAAAAGATGCATTTAGATGGGTTAGCAGTGGTACGGATGGAAACGGATTATAATAAATAACCATGAAAGCCGAGACTAAGCAATCTTCTTCAAAAACACAATTTTAATAAAGCCACTATTGTTAGTGACAATCACGGCAGTGCGAGTGAGATTTACTATTAAATATTAAAAATTAAATATTAAATCACACCATTTGTAGATGTTGGTATCATGAAGTGAGTTTTTCTGCAGATCTCCTTAGCTGTACATGATATCTAGAAATCACAACATCTAAATATGTATATGTCCCTATACATATGTAAATGTGTACCCTGTTAAGGGTATACAGCTTCTCCAATAGGGATAAATGGAACTTTAATAAATCGATACCTTGTATGTTAACAAACTGCTAGAATGTCTCCAGTGGCAATTTCAGAGTGTTAACATATGTTCAAGTAAATAGAGTCTTTTGAAATAAAAGGGAAATCTTCTAACAGATGTCGGAAAAGCCCTTCCAATTACTTTTTTTTAAGTGCCTAGAGGTGCCGAATTCAATAAGTCAAAAATGGTCTTGGAGACGTTGAAAAGTGAGCCAAAAATGACTTATTGTAATCACCAAGCCCTTTTCTGCTCCATAAGGAAAATAGAGCATTTTGGGGTTTTTGAGGATCAGAAAACTTGTTTGGAAGTGCAAGAATTAGCCAAAAATGCTCTATTTTGAATGCACCAAATAAAAAAGTAGCCATTTTTAACCCGAAAAATAGCCACTCCTGATAGATTGTGATAGAGGCCTAAAATTGTCAAAGAAAAAAAAAAAAGATATATGTTACCTGAAACTGAGAATTATTAGTCTATTAAACTCATGAAAAATTGCTTCTATGAGGGATCTTGGATAGGGTTACCACCTCGGCCATGTTTTCCTGGACACTTATGAGTTCCATATTTTAAAGGTCATTAAACACCTGTACTTTTTAAAACCAAAATTGTGCATGTCTCATACTCCTTAGGAGACCAAAAAGCAAATTATATACTCTGGAAATAGTGTTGCCTAGTGTCTCGTATTGACCAGACAGTCCATTTTTTCAGCTGGCAGTCCATTAAAGTTTGTAGTTAAAAAAAACGTACAGTTAAATGTCTTTTTTTTAATTAGTGCACAGTTGCTTTAGTTCCCTGCAATTCTGCCTATATGATTTATTCCACATTTTGTTCAGGGAGAATGCATGGGATTATAATAGGGAACTGCTGAGTAACTCACTTTCAGAGACATAAACCTCCCTTTTCCTCTTTCTGACCATCATCTCTTCACTTGCAATATTACATCACTCTTCCTACTTCTACCCCTCACATCAAACTCCACAGAAGCATTAAGTCACTAGATCAACAACAGCTCTCTAGTTCTCTCAAACATCTCCTCTATTCCATCTCCTCCTTTTCCTGCCCTGACCTTTCTATCTGCTACTACAATTCCACCCTTACATTGGTCCTTGATAATTTGGCCCCTCCTACCATAGCTCAGAAGTCACAAAATCATCCTCAGCCCTGGCATACTCCTCTGACACGCTACCTACAAAGATGTTCCTGTACTGCTGAGCAACACTTCTTGAACTCCTACTAGCCCTTAACCTTTCTTAGAAAGATTACTTCTCTACTTTTATCTCTACTCTTTCTTCAAACCCAAAACGTCTGTTCTTCACTTTCAATACTCTTCTCCACCCACCCCCACCTCCTAATATTACTTCTCTCTCAGCTCAAGATTTTGCCAGCCACTTCAATAACAAAATTAGAAATAAAATCATGTCTCAATATACTACCTGTTACTGAGGAAGAAGTTTCTGCCCTTATATTGTCCACTCACCTCACTACCTGCCCCCTCGATCCCATCTCCTCACAGCTACTCTCCTTCCTCTCTTCTACCCTTACCCCTATACACATTTCCAACCTCTCCCTCAGCACCAGTATTTTCCCCTCATCTCTAAAACATACACTGGTCACACCTATCCTCAAAAAAACCTTCTCTCGATCCAACCTCCCCATCCAACTACAGTCCTATTTCCTACTCTCCCTTGCCTCAAAGCTTCTGGAAAAGCTAGCATATGCATGTCTATCCCATTCCCATACATTAAACTACCTCCTTGACACACTGCAATCTGGATTTCTCCCCCATCACTCCACAGAGACAGCAATCGTTAAGGTTACCAATGACCTACTTACAGCTAAATCGAAAGGCCACTTCTCTCTGCTAATACTCCTTGATCTGTCTACAGCTTTTGATACTAGAGACCACCCTATTTTACTCCAAATCCCCCACTCCTTCGGCATTCGCAACACAGCCTTCATAGTTCTCTTCCTAACTGTCCAACTGTACATTTAGTGTTGCCTTCTCTGGTGCATCCTCTTCCTGTTTACCACTTTATGTTGGGGTACCGCAGGACTCTGACCTTGGTCTGCTTCTCTTCTCAATATACGTCATCAATAAATTCCCATGGGTTTTAATATCATTTGTACGCTGATAACACCCAAATCTACCACTTTGCACAAGACCTAGCTCCTTCCTTGCTAACGTGTGTCACTAACTGTCTTTCTCATATTTCATCCTGGATGTCCTTTTATTGTCTTAAGCTAAATCTCTCCAAACTGAGCTCCTTATTTTCCCCCCTTCTTCCAAAATCTCCACCCCCCATTTTTCTATAACTGTTGATAACTCCACCATTACCCCTACCCCAAATTCATGTCTCTTCCGGAATTAAAATTTCTCTAAAATTTGATATTTCCTTACACAAGACACAACTAAGATTTTAATCCACTCTCTCATCCTTTCCCACCTTGACTACTGCAACTTCATCCTCTCTGGTCTCCCTAGCTGCCATCTAGCTCCATAATGAATGCCTCTGCTAGGCTCATCTTCCTTACACTTCGATCTTCATCTGCTGCACCTCTCTGCCAATGCCTTCACTGGCTTCCTCTTGCTTCCAGAATTAGACACAATTCTGATGCTGACATACAAGGCCCTCAACTGCACTGCCCCTCCCCACCTATATCCCAGACCATCTCTCCAGATACTCTCCCACTCGTCCACTTTCCTCTGCTTATGATCTCCACATTTCTTGTTACCTTCTCACATTCCCGTCTACAGGACTTCTCTAGACTGGCCCCTATTTCCTTGCTCCACAAGACTCTCCCCTAATTCTAAAAGTTTCAAGCGCTCCCTAAAGACTCTACAGTTCAGGGATGCATGCAACCTAGTCCAGCTGTTTGTAGATTACCTTCATAAGAACTGTCAACAACAGTCCAACTCTCGGCAGGGCCCTCTACCAACTTGATGCCTATAAATGTTACCTTGCATACCATGCCTATGTTTATAGCGCTGCGGAATCTGTTGGCGCTCCACAAATAACTGATAATAATAATAATAGGTCTCTGATCGTGCTGCAGAGGAGAGCATCTTCTAAAGCTGGAGAGAAAGAGAGTCAATTCATTAAAAGAAAGAGAAGGAAGCCATCAGCGTGGAATGTCTGCTCTTTTTTTTAAGCATCTTTGCTTCCTACCTCTGACATATGAGCTGCAACAGACCTACACTTTCCCTCCCTGCTTATACTATATGTAAGAGCCAGGCTGTGAACCTTACTACAGTTTGTGAATGCATTATCATTACTTTAGTCTCGTAAATCAAAGTATTCAACCCCTTGCTTGCCATAGAGGGCTGTCATGGCTTATGTAGTAGTAGATGTGCAGCCCTCTCAGGCAATCAAGTGCTTTAACAGTTTGATTTATAAATTTACTTATAATAATAATATAATCATTTTATTTTTTTAGTTCTATGCAAACACCTTTAATTATTTTTAGGTCTTTATCTTTAATTATTTCAACACAGCAATAAAATCTTAAATATAGAGAAGAAGTTAACGAGGTCACGATGTCCAATGTCCTGAAGTTAGCACACATTCGGCTAGATTACAAGTTTTGCGGTAAGAGCTGCTCGGTACTAACTTGCACGTTATTTTCAATGCTCACTTACCTACAGCGCTGGTATTACAGGTTTACAAAAACCCGGCGTTAGCAGGCAAGAAGTGAGCATAGAGCAAAATTGAGCTCCATACCGCACTCCAATACCAGCGCTGCTGAAAGCTGCGGTAAGCTGGTTTTACGTGCTTGTGCAAGATTTCCCCATAGACATCAATGGGGAGAGGCGGCTGAAAAAAAAGCCTAACACCTGCAATAAAGAAGCGTAAAGCTCCGTAATGCAGCCCAATTGATTCCTATGAGGAAAGAAAATGTATGTTTACACCTAACACCCTAACATAAACCCTGAGTCTAAACACCCCTAATCTGCTGCCCCCGACATCGCCGACACCTACATTATACTTATTAACCCCTAATATGCCGCCCCGACACCGCCAACTACTACATTAGACTTATTAACCCCTAATCTGCCGCCCCCGACATCGCCGACACCTACATTATACTTATTAACCCCTAATCTGCTGCCCCCAACATCGCTGACACCTACATAATGTTATTAACCCCTAATCTCCCACCCCCAAAGTTGCCGCAACCAACCTACACTTATTAACCCCTAATCTGCTGCGCCCAACGTCGCTGTCACTATACTAAATTTATTATCCCCTAAACCTAACCCTAAGTCTAATCCTAACACCCACTAACTTTAATGTAATTAAAATAAATCTAAATAAAACCTACTATTAATAACTAAATAATTCCTTTTTAAAACTAAATACTTACCTGTAAAATAAACCCTAAGATAGCTACAATATAACTAATGGTTACATTGTATCTAGCTTAGGTTTTATTTTAATTTTTTTAAAATAATTTTTTATTGACGTTGTGAGAGTGATAAACAAAAGAAAAATAGCATACATAATTCGTCCAAAGACAGACATAACATCCAAGCTAGGTACATATTACAATAGCATAACATGTTCTATTAGAGTGTGAGAGAAGGCGTGGACGAACTAAAATTGAACTTAATTTTTATAATATGATATATAACGTATGTTCCCCATAAAGACAGAAGAAAACTGCTGTATTATCTAAGCTAATGATATTAAAATGAGGGGATATGGCTTATGTTTCGGTTGCTCCTGGACCATAGTATGTGGGGGGGGGAGTTCAGCGGTCGAGAGCCGCTCATATTAAAGAAGGGGAAGGGGAGAGGGGCGGAGCCTATTAAGGTGTGCCAGTAAAAGAATAAGGAGAGCCATATGGGAACATATGGTATGGGAGGCATGGGTGAATAAAAGACAACAGGATAAATACATCTACAGTAAGTTATAATGTAAGATGAGTAGATGCTAGCCATCTCACACAATGACTCTCCCGGTATGATTTACCCATAGTTTAATAGTCAGAGCTAGAGGTCATCATCAATATAATTAATTCAGAAAAAGGTGTCACTATATATATTTTGGCCATTCATGGAGCTGGATAGTAAGACTTGCTAGCAATATGGGTAGCCCATAATCTGGGTGATATAGAAAAAAAGTAATATATATAGTGCAACATATTATAGGAGCTAACTTCACAACATTTAACATACAATTGTAATTGTGAGGTGAGAACTTAATTTCAGTACGTGTAAAAACCTGAACATATGTTAACAATTGTGCTAACTGAAATTAAAGATGTGATCCAAATTGTAATGATAACTATGAAGGGACTCAAATGTCCACCACTACCTTTGAGGTAGACAAATATCATGTAATCTGCATTAATACCAGATGAAACGCGTATGCAATGATGCAATAGTAGTATAGTAGAGGATAGAAGAACTCTGTTCAGACGTATGCTAATACAGGCTGCAGTAAAGTGAGTCAAAATTGCCTAAGTGAGGCTCAAGAGTTATACTATGTCCATGTTACAGGTTATTTAGTGAAGCTATAGGCATAGTGCATTGCAAAAATAGTCACCTAGTTGATATACAGTATAACCAAATGTAGCTTATATATAGATATGAGTAAACAAATGACCACTGTGTACTCATGTGATACCCAAAGATATGTCGGTTTATAAGGGGTGATTGTATTCATTGTAACATTTTACTCTGCAAGATTTTTAACCATATTACTGTTTAAAACTGAGAAGTAAATTTCTATTAATAATACCCCATTTGTTCACTTATTTCTTTTTTCACTTTTCACTGTATGCAACTGTGTAAGGAACGGACACAATTTGTATTTTCACATATATAATTTTTATTATTTTATGATTTTTAATTCACTGCACAATCTAAGGTATGAATAAATTTTGATTCAATATTAACCATTTAAACTTCCACAAACTTTTGGGAGATAAATACACGACCCTTAAGAAGGGTTTATTTGCTAAAGGATTCATAATACTATCTAAACACATTGATATTTACACTAGCAATTGTAAAACTAAATAATAAGTTAGCATGCAAACACCTGAAATTTCCTTCACATTTTACAAATACACTCACTAAGAGTTAATATAAAAATTATCACAACAATTAACAGAAGAGATTTTGTCACCATAGACCAAATAATTAATATCATTATAGATATCACAGAGACACAGAGGTACAAATAAAAACGTCCAGACTCATAGCTGTTAAAGTGCTCCCCACCCCCACCTGATACTATCACACATAAATCCGATATTGGGAGGATATCGGAATTGGGGTAGCATTGTGAGCCAAGTAGGTCTGCAATAGTACACCCATACACACTTTTTAGGATATTCTGTTTTTTCTCCCGTTTGGTGTGCACTATAGTCAGATATGGACATATTTGAGTTAAGAGAAAATTTATTATCTGAAATTTCAAATATACAGTGGGGCAAAAAAGTATTTAGTCAGCCACCAATTGTGCAAGTTCTCCCACTAAAGAAGATGAGAGAATCCTGTAATTTTCATCATAGGTATACCTCAACTATGAGAGACAAAATGTGGAAACAAATCCAGACAATCACATTATCTGATTTGGAATGAATTTATTTGCATATTATGGTGGAAAATAAGTATTTGGTCACCTACAAACAAGCAAGATTTCTGGCTCTCACAGACCTGTATCTTCTTCTTTAAGAGGCTCCTCTGTCCTCCACTCATTACCTGTATTAATGGCACCTGCTTGAACTTGTTATCAGTATAAAAGACACCTGTCCACAACCTCAAAGAGTCACACTCCAAACTCCACTATGGTGAAGACCAAAGAGCTGTCGAAGGACACCAGAAACAAAATTTTAGACCTGCACCAGGCTGGGAAGACTGAATCTGCAATAGGCAAGCAGCTTGGTGTGAAGAAATCAACTGTGGGAGCAATAATTAGAAAATGGAAGACATACAAGACCACTGATAATCTCCCTCAATCTGGGGCTCCACGCAAAATCTCACCCCGTGGGTCCGTGTTGCCCAGCGACAGCCCCAAAACATCACTGCTCTAGAGGAGATCTGCATGCAGGAATGGGCCAACATACCAGCAACAGTGTGTGACAACCTTGTTAAGACTTACAGAAAACGTCTGACCTCTGTCATTGCCAACAAAGGATATATAATAAAGTATTGAGATGAACTTTTGATATTGACCAAATACTTATTTTCCACCATAATTTGCAAATAAATTCTTTACAAATCAGACAATGTGATTGTCTGGATTTGTTTCCACATTTTGTCTCTCATAGTTGAGGTATACCTATGATGAAAATTACAGGATTCTCTCATCTTCTTTAGTGGGAGAACTTGCACAATTGGTGGCTGACTAAATACTTTTTTGCCCCACTGTAACTATGAACAGTAAATCAGAAATGACATAATGAATTAGAAAACATTATGATAAGAGAAATTAAACAAAAAGTAGAAATAACATTTATGGAAAATATACAAAATCTAACATGGTCCGAAGAGGACTTAGACTAAAGAAAAATTGCACATTTAACTTAGAAGAAGACCATGAAAATGAATGGTGCAACATTCTTGAAAAGGCATCATTAGACTTAATGCAAGTGATTATAAAAGCCTGTACTAGAACATTAGAGAATCTTTCCATAAAAATTATCCAGTTTAAAGACATACTCAAAACTCATTATGAAGATCCTAAATTTAAAGATAGACAACAAACAATGATAAAAAACATTATAGAATTAAGTTCTAGTATCAACCAGAGCAAAAAGAAAAAATTAGAGAGAGACTAGTCTGATTATAATAGAAATAAAAATATTAAACAAATTAATGAACACCAGAATGAGACTCGAGATATTATTGAAGAGGAAGACACTGATTTAGAAAATGAGGAAGGAGATATGGAAACAGGGAATACACATAAAAATAAAAATAATGAATTATTTAAGAAAACAAATAAAAGAAATACACATGTATTTGATTCAGATTGGAAAAATAAAAAGAGATACAATGACTCAAATATGGAACAATACAATAATGAGAGTAGAAATAGAAATTCTAATGATGATAATAGGTACAATGGAAACTATAGTAATGAAGATAATAGACATCAGTACAATACTTGGTCATATAGAGATAAACACAATATATGGCCTAAAAAAGAAGATCATGAATACTATAATAGGGACTATATCCAGGAAAGAAGGAACAGGGTACACTACGATCATACTCCAAATTGGAATAATAGAAATCAAAGAGATAGATATAATTATAGAGGAAACAGAGATAATTATGCAGCAAATTGGAGAAATAGAGATCAATATAAAGAGGATTGGAACAAAGGACAACAATGGGGGAGACAAATGTACAACACAACTAATCAATACCATAAAGGAGACAATCAAAGATATCAGAACTATGAGGAATACAAACCCAATTACAACAGACAGTATAGAGGAAATAGAGATATCGATAACTCAAATTGGAATACCAAACTAAGTAATAGATATGATACATTAAGAAATGAAAATACAAACGAAACAAATCATTTTTTAGAGATGAGTCAGGAACACCCAACCACATCCAAACAATTACAACAAGAAAACCAAGAGAGATTAAAAAATCAAAAGAAAAGAAGACTAGAGGCAGTAGAGGAAGAGGGGGAAAAACCACCATTGAATCACAAAAGACCCAGATAATCAATAAAGACACTGCCAAAAACAACCAAGGCATATTTAATCTAAGTGATATACCATTAAACAGAGAACAAGAGGATATTTTAGCAAAAGGATTATCCTTTGCTCCAACCATGAGATCGAATAAATTCAATACTCTGATCCATGCTAACCAATTCATAAGTAAATTTACCTTAAAGAGACACTTTTTAAAAAATCCACAAGAGAGACAAACACAAATAGAGACAGGTGAATATGTCCACACGACACTTAAACCAAAATCACAATACTATCCAACGCAAGACAAAGGCAAACATATTGAAATATTAAAAAAACTGATAAAAAAAGATATACAGAAATGTGAAATTAACAAAAGAAAATTACCATATTTAACTAAAAAAGAAAGATCCACATTAAAAGAACTTAAAAATGATCCAAGAATAACGATTAAACAGGCGGACAAAGGGGGAGGAGTAGTTGTATTAAATACTAAAGATTATATAATGGAAGTAAACAGAATATTAGGACATACAGATACATACAAAAAAATATTATTTAATCCAATACAGAAACAAATTAAAGAATTTGGAAAAATCATAGACAAAGCTAAAACAGAAGGGATTATAAATAATCAAGAATATCAGTTCATAAACATCACATATCCAAAAAAACTCCAGTATTTTACTACCTCCCAAAGATTCACAAAACATTAGAAAATCCACCAGGACGCCCGATAATTTCTGGAATCGATTCCCTGACCTCAAATATTTCACAATATGTGGATACATTTTTACAAGAATACGTACAAACTCTACCGTCATGCCTCAAAGATACAACAGATTTCCTTAATACAATAACAAATATAGTATGGCAAAATTAATACACACTAGTCACCTGTGCTGTAAATTCATTATATACAAACATAAGACATGAATTAGGAATTGGAGCATCAGAATACTATTTAAATTCGGATTATGAAATGAAAACATCCCAAACCAAATTTATCATAGAATGTATAAAATTTATTCTGAACAATAATTATTTCAATTTCAATCAAACATTCTACCTACAACAAAAAGGCACAGCAATGGGCACGAGGTTTGCACCCAGTTACGCAAACTTATTCATTGGGAGGTTCGAACAAGAACATATTCTACACTCCCCATGGGGTGCAAACCTCGTGCTCTACAGAAGATTCATAGATGACATCTTCTTGATATGGAAGGGAGATCAAGAACTTTTAGACCTATTTCTTGAAGACTTGAATTGTAATAATTGGGATATCAACTTTACACATGAATACAGTAAGGATAGTATACATTCCTTAGATGTTAAAATAAACATCATCAACAATAAAATTATTACCCAAACATACTTTAAACCAACCGACACAAACAATTATGTACATCCAGATAGTTGTCACTTAGAACAATGGATCAATAACATACCTAAAGATCAATTCTATAGAATTAGAAAAAATTGTTCAGAAGACGAAACATTTCAAAAACAAGCAAATGAATTAGAAAATAAATTTCAAGAAAAAGGATATAAGGGTATGCTAATAAAAGAAGCAAGAACACAAGCGAGTAAAAAAGAGAGGAAAGAATTATAAAAGTACAAAGGAAAAAAGGATGAAAGAATAGACCTACAAAATCAAGTGCCATTCATAACAGAATATAATGAAGATCATAAAATTATAAAAAAGATCCTTAATAAACATTGGCACATAATTAGAAAAGATCCACTTCTAACTGACATAATAGATGAACATCCAACTGTATTATTCAGGAAAACAACCAACC
Source organism: Bombina bombina (assembly GCF_027579735.1). Taxonomy (NCBI): domain Eukaryota; kingdom Metazoa; phylum Chordata; class Amphibia; order Anura; family Bombinatoridae; genus Bombina; species Bombina bombina. The sequence goes on along the minus strand of NC_069503.1, from coordinate 507,233,993 downwards.
TGAAAAGTATATTAGCACCAAGTCAATTCAATAAAAACACAAAATCAAGAGAACAAGATCTATTAGGAAATAAACTACAAGTTTTTTTTCCCATGTAACAGCTGTAAAGCCTGTAAGTATGGGAAAAAAGATAAAGAAGTTAGATCTTCAAATAACAATTACAAACATCACATAAGAGAAACTATCAGATGCTCAGACACAAACATAATTTATCTGATACAATGCCAATGCAAATTGCAATATTTGGGTCAAACCAGCCGTCCTCTACACATGACAGAATAAGAGAAAACCTCTCAAACATAAAACGTGTCAACTGTAAGCATTTACTTTCAAAACATTTTACAGAGGTACACCACAAAAAAACAACAGGATTCATATACTGGGGTATAAAAAAAGTAATAAATAACAGAGGAGGTAATATAGAAAAAATGCTGCTACTTAAAGAAGCAGAGCTAATTTTTAAATTCAATAGTCTGACCGCCTAATGGTCTCAATGCAAAATTGGACCTAAATCCATTTATTTAGTAGAGATAATCTACCCAACCATTAATGTTGATCATACCCTATATAACATACAAAGAATACTTAGATATCATCCATAAAATTAGAGGGATGATATATAGAAACAGAACATATTAGTATATAGAACCAGTATCTACTAATGGCCAATCAATAGATCTAATCTACGTAATATATACACTTTTATAATAGAACCAACATATATATATATATATACTCCATTTTCCCTAATATAAAATGGCTCAGAAATATAGCACTGTAGCTAAACATGACCCTATATAATCACTCTCTATGACCTAGAATTTATAAGAATCAAACATGTAAGTCTTATATCTCTAATACATATAGGTTGAGAATTGCAATTTTTAGTTACACATGACCCCAACTAATCTACATTTATGGCAATATCACACTTATCTAATGAAACCATAAGTCATTTTCAGCAAACGATTATAGAATTAAATTTTATATACAGGGAGTGCAGAATTATTAGGCAAGTTGTATTTTTGAGGATTAATTTTATTATTGAACAACAACCATGTTCTCAATGAACCCAAAAAACTAATTAATATCAAAGCTGAATAGTTTTGGAAGTAGTTTTTAGTTTGTTTTTAGTTATAGCTATTTTAGGGGGATATCTGTGTGTGCAGGTGACTATTACTGTGCATAATTATTAGGCAACTTAACAAAAAACAAATATATACCCATTTCAATTATTTATTTTTACCAGTGAAACCAATATAACATCTCAACATTCACAAATATACATTTCAGACATTCAGAAACAAAACAAAAACAAATCAGTGACCAATATAGCCACCTTTCTTTGCAAGGACACTCAAAAGCCTGCCATCAATGGATTCTGTCAGTGTTTTGATCTGTTCACCATCAACATTGCGTGCAGCAGCAACCACAGCCTCCCAGACACTGTTCAGAGAGGTGTACTGTTTTCCCTCCTTGTAAATCTCACATTTGATGATGGACCACAGGTTCTCAATGGGGTTCAGATCAGGTGAACAAGGAGGCCATGTCATTAGATTTTCTTCTTTTATACCCTTTCTTGCCAGCCACGCTGTGGAGTACTTGGACGCGTGTGATGGAGCATTGTCCTGCATGAAAATCATGTTTTTCTTGAAGGATGCAGACTTCTTCCTGTACCACTGCTTGAAGAAGGTGTCTTCCAGAAACTGGCAGTAGGACTGGGAGTTGAGCTTGACTCCATCCTCAACCTGAAAAGGCCCCACAAGCTCATCTTTGATGATACCAGCCCAAACCAGTACTCCACCTCCACCTTGCTGGCGTCTGAGTCAGACTGGAGCTTTCTGCCCTTTACCAATCCAGCCACGGGCCCATCCATCTGGCCCATCAAGACTCACTCTCATTTCATCAGTCCATAAAACCTTAGAAAAATCAGTCTTGAGATATTTCTTGGCCCAGTCTTGACGTTTCAGCTTGTGTGTCTTGTTCAGTGGTGGTCGTCTTTCAGCCTTTCTTACCTTGGCCATGTCTCTGAGTATTGCACACCTTGTGCTTTTGGGCACTCCAGTGATGTTGCAGCTCTGAAATATGGCCAAACTGGTGGCAAGTGGCATCTTGGCAGCTGCACGCTTGACTTTTCTCAGTTCATGGGCAGTTATTTTGCGCCTTGGTTTTTCCACACGCTTCTTGCGACCCTGTTGACTATTTTGAATGAAACGCTTTATTGTTCAATGATCACGCTTCAGAAGCTTTGCAATTTTAAGAGTGCTGCATCCCTCTGCAAGATATCTCACTATTTTTACTTTTCTGAGCCTGTCAAGTCCTTCTTTTGACCCATTTTGCCAAAGGAAAGGAAGTTGCCTAATAATTATGCACACCTGATATAGGGTGTTGATGTCATTAGACCACACCCCTTCTCATTACAGAGATGCACATCACCTAATATGCTTAATTGGTAGTAGGCTTTCGAGCCTATACAGCTTGGAGTAAGACAACATGCATAAAGAGGATGATGTGGTCAAAATACTCATTTGCCTAATAATTCTGCACTCCCTGTATATATATCTATATATATATATATATATATATATATATATATATATATATATATATATATATATATATATATATATATATATACATTATATAAGTATGGCATATTAACTGTTAGTTTACAATCGCTCAGAGAATTTTGGCAATCTTAGGATAATTGTTTAGAATAATACTATATGATAATTATAGGCTTCTAGGAATAACATTTTAGGAGAAGTGAGAATCAAATGTGAATATATACAGAATTTATGTTACACATTTTTAATAAGGTTGAACATCTTTAATTCGTTTTCCTCTTAATTCAAGCTAAAAATAAGCACATATGTCTAATAATCCTTCTGCAAGAATGCGGCATCTGAACAAAAATAAAAGAAGAAAATAAGAGGAGTTTTTTCATTTCACCGGAACTATAAAAGAGCCACAGAGATATACACACATTAGAAGTCTTGATAAAGGCGCAGTGAAGCGCTGAAACGCGTAGACAGAGACAAGTGTGGATATACAGGCTCCAGGAGACAGCTCATTCAAAGACGATCACTCCCCCTACGATCCGGTTACCCGATAGGCTCTCCCACGTCACGTGAGCGGACAGTGCATGCTATTGGGTAGGAAGCAGTTGCCAGGTAAATTCCGACTCGAAACAAGTTCAACTTATCTCTTAGACAAGATAAAAGAGACAACGGGCACACTTCCCAAGACCCATAGACACCAAGGAAAGGAGGTAAGAGCTATCTGAGGTCCGGTTAGGGGGAGCACCACATATTGTTCATATAAATAAAAGATACAAACTTCGGACAAACGGATATAAATTTTTCTTTTTTAATCTGGGACAATACTAATTCCCTTTTTAATCTGGGACATTGAACCTGGAGATTAAGTTGTGGCCACAACTTTTCAATAAACGGATCAGTTGGCTAGGCAATACACTAACAATTAGCCAAACAGAAAACAGCAAACTCCGCAATCCATCACATATGTGCTAAGCAATCGTGCTTAGAGAAAGAAATTGTGCTTTAGGAAAAGGACATTTTAATCATTTGTGATTTTAACTAAGTATTTTACCTTTAAAGTTTTATAAAGCTATTGATGATCATCTATAACGTATACACAAGATAGATTGCTACTATTCAACTTTGCAACAATTGTATTAATTGCAACATTTTACTCTGCAAGATTTTTAACCATATTACTGTTTAAAACTGAGAAGTAAATTTCTATTAATAATACCCCATTTGTTCACTTATTTATTTTTTCACTTTTCACTGTGTGCAACTGTGTAAGGAACGGACACAATTTGTATTTTCACATATATAATTTTTATTATTTTATGATTTTTAATTCACTGCGCAATCTAAGGTATGAATAAATTTTGATTCAGTATTAACCATTTAAACTTCCACAAACTTTTGGGAGATAAATACACGACCCTTAAGAAGGGTTTATTTGCTAAAGGATTCATAATACTATCTAAACACAGTGATATTTACACTAGCAATTGTAAAGCTAAATAATAAGTTAGCACACAAACATCTGAAATTTCCTTCACATTTACAAATACACTCACTAAGAGTTAATATAAAAATTATCACAACAGTTAACAGAAGAAATTTTGTCACCATAGACCAAATAAATAATATTATTATAGATATCACAGAGACACAGAGGTACAAATAAAAATGTCCAGACTCATAGCTGTTAAAGCGCTCCCCACCCCAACCTGATACTATGCGTCACTATTCCAGCCCCCGGTCTCACCACGGTCGGCCACCTCGTGACAAGATCCAGGGCACTCTTTGAGACATCCGAGACAACAAGAAGGTGATCATCTTCTGTTCCTCAGCTGTGCCCTCATTAGCAGCTAGTGTAGGGTGGTTCACCAATTGGGAACCTTCATGGCTATTTGTAGCAGGTACTCCACTTCGTAAGAGGGACATGAGACGGGAAAGGTTGCTGAAGCGGTGATCCATGGAAGCCTCAAATGTTGCAAGTGCTGCTTTAATTTGTGCCTCCATTTTGCACCAGTGCGGGGTGTCCTCACTTTCTTTACTCGTGGAACAGGAGTGTCTGAATGCCAGCTTACCAGACAATTGCTTACGTGCTGCAGAAAAATCCGGTGTCTACTTCTTATTTAGTGCGCCAGGAGGAAAGATTGCGGTTTTTTTTTTTGGGTCAATTACACTATCAAGGCGTATGATAGGGAGCTCTCCTATAACAGCAGTATGCTTCAGACCCTATATTTGTGGGTCACCAATGATTAGAGAGTCCAGTTCTGTCTAACGAGTCCCAGCCGGGGCTATGAATCACCAGATAGGTTACTAGAAAAGTGTAGATCGGTGGTAATGGCTCCGTGATAATCCAAGATGGTTATAAATTTCACCCAGCTGTACAGAAATACTGTAGTGAGGTATAACACTTAGATCAGCCTTAAGATTTAGATTGAGAGAAGGTAATATTTTGGATTTTATTGCTATATACTGAAGAGCTCCTCATCCATGCGACCACTCGCTCTCATGGCTAGCTCCGCCCCCCAGCTTAGGTTTTATTTTTATTTCACAGGCAAGTTTGTATTTATTTTAACTAGGTAGAATAGTTACTAAATAGTTATTAACTATTTACTAACTACCTAGCTAAAATAAATACAAATTTACCTGTAAAATAAAACCTAACCTGTCTTACACTAACACCTAACACTACAATTAAATAAATTACATAAATTACATAAATTAAATACAATTAACTAAATTACAAAAACAAACAAACACTAAATTACACAAAATAAAAAAGAAATTATCGAATATTTAAGCTAATTACACCTAATCTAATAGCCCTATCAAAATAAAAAAGGCCCCCCAAAATAAAAAAAACCCTAGCCTAAACTAAACTACCAATAGCCCTTAAAAGAGCCTTTTGCGGTGCATAGCCCCAAAGAAATGATTAGAACAGCCAATAGAATGTGAGCTCAATCCTATTGGCTGATTGGATAAGCCAATAGGATTGAAGCTCAATCCTATTGACTGATTGCGTCAGCCAATAGGATTTTTTCACTTTTAATTCCGATTGGCTGATAGAATTCTATTAGACAATTGGAATTCAAGGGACGCCATCTTGGATGACGTCATTTAAAGGAGAATTCATTGTTCAAGAAGACGTCGATTGAAGAGGATGTTCCGCGTCGGATGTCTTGAAGATGGAGCCACTCCGCGCCGGATGGATGAAGATAGAAGATGCTGTCTGGATTAAGACTTCTGCCCAGTTGGATGAAGACTTCTGCCCGGTTGGATGAAGACTTCTGTCGCTTCGTTGAGGACTTCTGCCGGCTTCATTGAGGATGGATGTCGGGTCTTCAAAAACTGTAAGTGGATCTTCAGGGGTTAGTGTTAGGCTTTTTTAAGGGTTTATTGGGTGGGTTTTATTTCTAGATTAGGGTTTGGGCGGAAAAAGAGCTAAATGCCCTTTTAAGGGCAATGCCCATCCAAATGCCTTTTTCAGGGCAATGGGGAGCTTAGTTTTTTTTAGTTAGGATTTATTTGGGAGGTTGGTTGTGTGGGTGGTGGGTTTTACTGTTTGGGGGTTGTTTGTCTTTCTTTTTACAGAAAAAAGAGCTGATTTCTTTGGGGCAATGCCCCGCAATAGGCCCTTTTAAGGGCTATTTGTAGTTTAGTTTAGGCTATTTTTTTTTTGGGGGGGGGGGGGGTCCGCCAGACTTTCATAACTAGAGGCCTTAGGGTGTACCGCTCACTTTTTAGCCTCCCAGGCAGACTCGTAATACTATTGAAGTCTCATTGAAAAAGGACTTTTTGAAAGCTGCGGTAGATACGTTGCGTTACGGCCAAATAAGTGTGCGGTGCCCCTAAACCTGCAAGACTCGTAATACCAACGGTAGAGAAAAAGAGCCTTAACGCTGCTTTTTCACTCATACCGCAAAACTCGTAATCTAGCCGATTGGGTTTTGCTTGCGCAAACAATCTACTTTCAACTTGTAATACATGCACTATCTAGCTTTAATTAGTTAAACACTGCAATAAAATCTTAAATGGCCCAATCAGCTTTAAAAGGGTTTATATTTTAAGTTACTCTATTTTTTAGGGGGTTTACAGTAAAATGTTTATGTTTATCTTATTAGCCTAGTGACATTTTGTCCAATTCAATGGAAAAAATAAGTTTTCCATATGTGCATGTTTGTGTATATATATTGTTTTTAATAACTATAAATATAAATTAACCCACCATGTATACATATATATATATATATATATATATATATATATATATATATATATATATATATATATATATATATATATATATATATATATATTTGCTGTAGTGTAGGGATTACTCCCCACTTCTCTGATCCCTCTCAAACAGCTGTCTTCCCTCCCCCTTCCACTGGTCAAAACTATTAGAGTAGAGCACTTTTTAATTTGAATTTTTTTTTGTAGTGTAAATTTCCCTTTTCATCCTCCCCACATCCCCCTCCAAGTGATGAACCATTTTTTTTGTTGTGCAAAGAACTGTCATCCCCTCTCTCCAAGTGATCACTGTAGTGTAAACACACTGTATTCTATTTCCCATAGTGTAGGGACCCACCTTCCCCTCCCCCCACCCACAATGGCCACACACCTGTCTCCGTCTTCCCCTCCCAAGTGCCATGGCACTGCCTGTATTGGATCTGCCATCATACGGTCCCGAAGAATGATCAGTGGTGTCCATATATTGCATTGAGTTGATGATATCAGTAATTATCACAAAGAAAGTGCTAAAAGGAAGTCACTTTTAGGGCAAGATTACAAGTCATGCAGTAAATCAGTTGCGAAAACACTGCGCCCGTTATGACTTTTTCACATTTGGGGTTGCGCAGCTATTACCAGTTGAGAAATAACTTATTTTGCCCGCATTAAGCCACATAATGCAAACAGCCAAATCGTGTGTAAGTTCACGTATTCCCCATAGAAGTCAATAGAGAAGACAAATGGGAAAAAAACACACAAAAACACTAATATGTTGCACAAAGCCCTTGATGTATTCTCCTTGAAAAGTGAACGTGAAAATGTGATTATTACATATTGCGAAAATGTTTTCGGAACGGAATATGTTCTATTTATTTAGAAATAAATATTTCTCTATATATGTGATGATTTTTGGACATATATATATATATATATATATAAAACATGGAAGGGAACTGCATACCAAAACCGGATCAGGTACACATCCTGTGTCAGGCAGTGGAAAGGACTTTGACGTGGTGCCTGAGCTTTCCCATTTGGCCAGATGCGGTAACTAACCTTTACAGTTGTGATTTTATCTTAGCTGTGAGCTAGCTGGTGAGTGCTGGGTGTTTCTATGTGTTGTATTACTTTTTGTTTGTAATCCCCCCTTGTTTCTTGCACCCATTCCGGACTGGGGTTAACTGCCTGTGGCTCTGGTGACATCACAGCTTTTTTGGAGTGCTATTTAGCACCCAGGGCTGGATGTTGCTGAGTCACAGGATGTGTACCTGATCCGGTCTTGGAGTGCAGTTCCCTTCCATGTTTTGTATTTTCTCTGGGTGATTACATCCACCTGTGCACCCCTTCTTTGTTCTCAGTCTGTTTGGCTTTGTGAGGTCGCATGATGGTATGACTGTGTTAGGGACTCAGGCAGTGGAAAGGACCTTGATGTGGTGCCTGAGCTTTCCCATTTGGCCAGATGCGGTAACCAACCTTTCCAGTTGTGATTTTATCTTAGCTGTGAGCTAGCTGGTGACTGCTGGGTGTTTCTATGTGTTGTATTACTTTTTGTTTGTAATCCCCCTTGTTTCTTGCACCCATTCCGGACTGGGGTTAACTGCCTGTGGCTCTGGTGACATCACAGCTTTTTTGGAGTGCTATTTAGCACCCAGGGCTGGATGTTGCTGAGTCACAGGATGTGTACCTGATCCGGTCTTGGAGTGCAGTTCCCTTCCATGTTTTGTATTTTCTCTGGAGGATTAAATCCACCTGTGCACCCCTTCTTTGTTCTCAGTCTGTTTGGCTTTGTGAGCTCGCATGATGGTATGGCTGTGTTAGGGACTCAGGCAGTGGAAAGAACCTTGACGTGGTGTCTGAGCTTTCCCATTTGGCCAGATGCGGTAACTAACCTTTCCAGTTGTGATTTTATCTTAGCTGTGAGCTAGCTGGTGAGTGCTGGGTGTTTCTATGTGTTGTATTACTTTTTGTTTGTAATCCCCCTTGTTTCTTGCACCCATTCCGGACTGGGGTTAACTGCCTGTGGCTCTGGTGACATCACAGCTTTTTTGGAGTGTTATTTAGCACCCAGGGCTGGATGTTGCTGAGTCACAGGATGTGTACCTGATCCGGTCTTGGAGTGCAGTTCCCTTCCATGTTTTGTATTTTCTCTGGGTGATTACATCCACCTGTGCACCCCTTCTTTGTTCTCAGTCTGTTTGGCTTTGTGAGCTCGCATGATGGTATGGCTGTGTTAGGGACTCAGGCAGTGGAAAGGACCTTGACGTGGTGCCTGAGCTTTCCCATTTGGCCAGATGCAGTAACTAACCTTTCCCGTTGTGATTTTATCTTAGCTGTGAGCTAGCTGGTGAGTGCTGGGTGCTTCTATGTGTTGTATTACTTTTTGTTTGTAATCCCCCTTGTTTCTTGCACCCATTCCGGACTGGGGTTAACTGCCTGTGGCTCTGGTGACATCACAACTTTTTTGGAGTGCTATTTAGCACCTAGGGCTGGATGTTGCTGAGTCACAGGATGTGTAACTGATCCGGTCTTGGAGTGCAGTTCCCTTCCATGTTTTGTATTTTTTCTGGGTGATTACATCCACCTGTGCACCCCTTCTTTGTTCTCAGTCTGTTTGGCTTTGTGAGCTCGCATGATGGTATGGCTGTGTTAGGGACTCAGGCAGTGGAAAGGACCTTGACGTGGTGCCTGAGCTTTCCCATTTGGCCAGATGTGGTAACTAACCTTTCCAGTTGTGATTTTATCTTAGCTGTGAGCTAGCTGGTAAGTGCTGGGTGTTTCTATGTGTTTTATATATATATATATATATATATATATAGCTAGAGATGAATATATATATATATATATATGTCTAGGTATCTCGAGATCTATAGGAGGATATCTCTTTAAAAATCCCTCTGAGATATTGTTTAATGTGCATAAGATTGTAATGTAAAATCTTTTCATTATCTCCATAGTTAAACATATGTCTATACATATAAGTCCATGTTTCACTATATATGAGAATGTACAGTATCTCACAAAAGTGAGTACACCCCTCACATTTTTGTAATTATTTTATTATATCTTTTTATGTGACAAGACTGAAGAAATTACACTTTGCTACAATGTAAAGTAGTGAGTGTATAACAGTGTACGTTTGCCATTAATGTCTAAACCGTTGGCAACAAAAGTGAGTACACCCCTAAGTGGAAATGTCCAAATTGGGCCCAAAGTGTCAATATTTTGTGTGGCCACCATTATTTTCCAGCACTGCCTTAACTCTCTTGGGCATGGAGTTCACCAGAGCTTTACAGGTTGCCACTGGAGTTCTCTTCCACTCCTCAATGATGACATCACTAAGCTGGTGGATGTTAGAGACCTTGCGCTCCCCCATCTTTCATTTGAGGATGCCCCACAGATGCTCAATAGGGTTTAGGTTTGGAGACATGCTTGGCCAGTCCATAACCTTTACCCTCAGCTTCTTTAGCAAGGCAGTGGTCGTCTTGGAGGTGTGTTTGGGGTCGTTATCATATTGGAATACTGCCCTGCAGCCCAGTCTCCGAAGGGAAGGGATCATGCTCTGCTTCAGTATGTCACAGTACATGTTGGCATTCATGGTTCCCTCAATGAACTGTAGCTCCCCAGTGCTGGCAGGACTCATGCAGACTCAGACTATGATACTCCCACCACCATGCTTGATTGTAGGCAAGACACACTTGTCTTTGTACTCCTCATCTGATTGCCGCCACACACGCTTTACACCATCTGAACCAAATAAGTTTATCTTGGTCTCATTGGATCACAGGACATGATTCCAGTAATCCATGCCCTTAGTCTGCTTGTCTTCAGCAAACTGTTTGTGGGCTTTCTTGTACATCATCTTTAGAAGAGTCTTCCTTCTGGGACGACAGTTATGTAGACCAATTTGATGCAGTGTGCGGCGTATGATCTGAGCACTGACAGGCGTATGATCTGAGCACTGACCCCCCACCCCTTCAAACTCTGCAGCAATGGTAGCAGCACTCATACTTGTATTTCCCAAAGACAACCTCTGGATATGATGCTGAGCACGTGCACTCATCTCCTTTGGTCGACCATGGCGAGGCCTGTTCTGAGTGGAACCTGTCCTGTGAAGCCGCTGTATGGTCTTGCCCACCGTTTCTGCAACTCAGTTTCAGGGTCTTGGCAATCTTCTTATAGCCTAGGCCATTTTTATGTAGAGCAACAATTCTTTTTTCAGATTCTCAGAGAGTTATTTACCATGAGGTGCCATGTTGAACTTCCAGTGACCAGTATGAGAGAGTTTGTGAGAGCGATAACACCAAATGTAACACACCTGCTCCCCAGTCACCCCTGAGACCTTGTAACACTAACGAGTCACATGACACCGGGGAGGTAAAATGGCTAATTGGGCCCAATTTGGACATTTCCACTTAGGGGTGTACTCATTTGTAGCCAACGGTTTAGATATTAATGGCTGTGTGTTGAGCTATTTTGAGGGGACAGCAAATTTACACTGTTATACAGGCTGTACACTCACTACTTTACATTGTAGCAAAGTGTCATTTCTTTAGTGTTGTCACATGAAAAGATATAATAAAATATTTACAAAAATGTGAGGAGTGTACTCACTTTTGTGAGATACTGTATGTCAAAGTAAAATCCCTGTGTTTGCTTCTTTTTTTTTTGAGACCTCCGATCTTTAGCCCTTATGACTTTTGGGTGCAATAATTTTTTTAAATATTTTTTATTAGACTGTAATGTATTTCGGAAGTGTTTCGTGAAACTTTTATGTTGCGCAAAACTGTTAAATACAGCTTTTCATGAGTGGAAAGGATTGTTGCGTAAAAGGCGAATGTGCATACAATCTTGGTTTTTCAAGACTTGTAATAGCTGCACTATGGAAATTGATAGCAAAAAGATCATATTGTGTGTGGAAAAGTCATAACGCATGATTTGTAATATTGCCCATAGAATGCAAGGGAGTGCCACTGGCTTGGATTCATAAATTCTTGTTTTGTCTGAGAGCTAGCACTTACTTTATATATTGTAATAAAAGGGCTGATCTTTGTTTAATAGTAATAGGGCCTCTTTGAAAGGCAGCTTCTTGAAAAGTTAAACATAAAATGGATGCATGTAGTACAGTTATAAGCTTGACGTACACTATAGCTGTGGTGCAGTGCAGTCATACGCAAAGTAATCTAGACTGGTCATTGTTAAACCCTAATTTTCAGGTGCTAGTAAGTGTGGATATGGTGATCAAATTACTTAAATTGCAATTCAGTGGGCAGCCTCAGTGACTAATCATTTCTAAAATTTGAGCAAAATTGATTTCATTTGATGAAACAATGAGAACCTGTTGTTGAGATATAAAAGTAGAAGGCTTCCTTAGTTCATACATGGTTACCAGAAATATATGGACAAGCTCAGTAGTGTTTTCCCATAGCTTCTCTCAACCAAGATGGCCAATACTGGTGGCTAACATATGGTGTATTCCTGTCTCAATGTTTATTCAATAGATGTTACTGCGTAAAATTGTTTAGTTCAACATGTATCATAATAAGCTACATACTGGCTTCTACAATAGATAATAGAATGTACAAATTCTGCTTTAATCATTTATTTTATAATAATAATAATAATATTACTATTATAGACTAGCCTTTAACTGTGTGTGTTAATATTTAGTGTACCATTCAGACAGCTCATTCCTATATGCATCTATCTTTAATTGTAATGCCCCTTTATCCGTATTCTCTTATTACTGCAACTTTTTAATAGATAGATTATAGATTCTTTCTGATATCAAATACAGGATGATATAATCTCAAGTTTCATCTAATAGATGGTGCTGTGTAAAATAGTTTGATAAAATATTAATTGCAATAAACTACATATAAGTTTCTCCAATATATCTCTTTGTAGAACTGCTTAAGGGGTCATCAATCCTCAAAGTTTCCTTTCATGATTCAGATAGAGCATATAAATGTACTCCGCTTTCCAATTTAATTTTATTATTATATTTCTTAATTATCTTGCTATCCTTTGTTAAAGGAACATAAATTTTCTGCTAGGAGCTAGCTGAACACATTGGGTGAGCCAGTGACAAGAAGCATATCTGTGCTGCCGCCAATCACCAGCCAGCACATAATTGAACAGTTGTCTAAAATTGCATGAAAGTTTCATGAAATCATGGAAGTTTAATTTTGTCTTTCAAGTCGCTTTAAATGTATTATTTATGAATTAATCTGCCATATTTATTATGGGCATGTAAATCAATTATTACTTAGTGCAGCATTTAGATACTTTGGGGGCAATATAACAGTGTCTGGCGGACATGATACGCTGTCGGCATTTAGCAGTGATTGCACAAGCAGTTCTGGTGAACTGCTTGTTCAATGCCGCCCCCTGCAGATTGGCCGCTAGCCGGGGGTGTGGTGTCAATCTACCCGATCGCATGCGATCGGGTGGATTGATGTCCGCAGGCTCAGAGGAGGCGTATGAGTTAAGGAGCAGTGTTTCCGGCTAGCCTGAAGGCTCGATTGGAAACAGATGCATTGGGGCAGATTGACTGTTTAATAAATTGGCCCCTTTGTGCCTCTACATGTTTAAAGGTTCATGATTCAGATAGAGCATACATCTTTTAACAAATTTCCAATTTACTTCTACTGTCATATTTGCTTTATTCTCTTAGTATCCTTTCTGGAAGGAGGAGGAATGCACTATTGAATCAGCTGTTTTCGGGTGGTGACATCACATGCCGACCGGGAAGATTGATTGAGTGTAGCCCTGAGGAGTCTGATTACTACACGTAGACTCTGTATAAAGATACCTTTATGAGCATTAATTCTTTGAACCTGTGTGAATACCTGAAATCTGTACAAATAAATTGGTGTGAAAACGATACTATACTATTTGGGGCTTTCTTTATTCCCACAGCAATTGCGCTTTTCAGTGTTGGAGAATCGGATGTGTGCTGAAGCTGTAAGACAAACAGCTTGTTTTTGGGAGGAACTGCAGTTTAGGAGTAAACGATAAGCTGATAAGTATACAATAAGAAGATTGTTTGTTGGTTGTTGGTACAACACCTTATCACTGGACATAATAACTTTCATATTTGGTGACTATATTCCAGGCTTGTCTTCCACTATAAGATAATATTTAAATAGACTGCAATAGTTTTACTGATCGATAATTGCGCTAACATTTTTTTTATCTTGGTGCTTATATCATAAATATAGAACTTTAGTTTTCAAGCTATGGGCTAGATTATGAGTGGTGTGCTAATTTTGCATTTGCGCAGTAACTTCGTAAGACGAAGCATTTTTGCGCACAAGTTGAATTGCGCCCAAGCAAAAAACCCAACTAGTGCAAAGAGCAGAGCTTTGAATATCATAAATGCGTTCTTCACCCAAAAGGTTCCGTGAGTGCATTTCATTTGGAGGTATATATATATATATATATATATATATATATATATATATATATTTATATCATTAAAAATACTAAGAACATATTCCCCTATGTGAAGAACATTGGGATGTGAAATGTTAACAGTAATTATATAGTAAAAATTATATAGTACGTACTGTATATAGTTAAAAACATTATTAAATATTAATATTGAATAGAAATGCTTTTTCATCTTTTCAGGTATTTGACTACAAAGGGCTCCAATGCACATATATATATAAATGAACAATATGAACAAAACAGTATGTTTTAATTATCAATTAAATAGAGAAAATACAATTGACTAGTACAGGTTTTGGGAAGGTTACTGTTTCTTTAGATCTCTGGCAGTCATTATTTTTTTTTTTTTTATAAATTTTTATTGAGTGATAAATAGATACAACATCGATAGCGTTACATCAGTCTATTGATTACTTTACATAACAGGTATGGTCCTGGTATACAATCCAGGAAGAAAAAATAATAAAAGAGAAAATAAAGGGAAACAGGGTACCCAAATAAGAGGAAAGAAAAAAAAACATAAGGCAAAACTTGTGCACTCATAAGCATTTTCCTAAACATTAAGTTCACAGTGTCATTCCTCAAGCCATAATATCAAATCACTTAAAACAGTTATATATGTCATTTTACTACGTCATATAACATTTCCTTCCTGGGTGAGAATCAAACTATACTACGAAGGCATGGCTATGATCGGGGTGAAGGTAATACTACGGGGTATGTAGTGACCTGTACTCTTCCCACAAAAAGGAAATGGACAAATAATCATCTAACCTTTTAGATATCACAAAATGGTACTTTTCTAGTAATATAGTGGTGGATACTAAGGATCTCCATTTCTCCACTGTGGGGGGGTCTGTTTGTTTCCAGTGTTGTGGGATCAATCTTTTGGCACTATTGATCAATATATATAGTAGTTGGAGTCTGAGTTTGCATCTAACTTTTGGGAATTTATTAAATAGTATTGTCACCGGGTCTAAAGGTAGTATAATGCCAAGAATCTTTTTGATTTCTTCTATGATTGCTACCCAAAAAGAGTGTATCCTGGGACACAGCCACCATATGTGCGCAAAAGTGCCCGGTTGCTCACATTGCCTCCAGCAGATTGGTAAAGTGCCCTTAAATATTGTAGCTAGCCTAGAGGGTGTAAGGTACCATCGACATTGGAGCTTAACATTCATTTCACGTATTGATACTGAGGAGGTGTATCTGTTCATGTTTTGAAATATCTGAAGCCATTCCTCCTGTGATAAGTGGATCTGCAGGTCCTCCTCCCACCTAGCTGTATACGAGGGGAGTGTTCTAGAGTGGTGTGTCAATAGTAATTTGTATGTTAGAGATAATAAGCCTTTTTTAGGAAATTCCATATAACACATATTTTCGAAAGCAGTAAGGGGCCTTAAGATGTTTTCTTTCTCTTTGTGGCTAGTGATAAAATGGGTGAGTTGATTATAGCTAAACCATTGTCCAAACACTCCATCCTGATATTCTTGAAGGTCTGATCTAGGTTTCACTGTCTTATTGTGTAACACATGATAACACAGTGTGGATTTGCATAATGTTGTGACTACCGTTGGGGGGCTGGGGACTCGAAGAGGTAGGCTTGGGTTGTGCAGTAAGGGGGTGAGTGGCGATGTAGGGGAGGATATAAGTGATATTTTTGTAAAATGTTTGTCCCACAGTTTATATGTCTCTAGTGTTAACTTGGAAGTGTCTTGGGCAAGTCGTCTATTCTGAGGGGTGATCCAGCAATAGCTTCCCAGCTGTGTTGCTCCTGCTAGAGCGTGTTCTAAGGACACCCATTCTTTACTTTGTAAATTTTTGCTCCAGTCGGCTATTCGGGTAAGAAACACCGCCCATCTATAAAATTGCAGGCAGGGTACCCCCAACCCACCGTTTTCTTTTGAACGATACATCGTAGTTTTAGCTATCCTCTGTCGCTTGTTGTTCCAGATAAACGAGTTAAGGATCTTTTGTAGTGTGTTTATTTGCGAATCTGGAATGTGTATAGGGAGTGCTTGGAAAATGTAGAGTATTTTTGGTAGTATCGACATTTTGACTGCATGTATCCTTCCTATCCAAGAGAGGGTTTTATTTTGCCAGGAGTTCAGCTCTTGCTGTATACTTTTGATAAGGGGCTGATAATTAAGTGAGGCCAAGAGGTGTGGTTTGCTAGTTAGATTAATCCCTAAATATTTAGTAGAAATTTTTTGGTATTTAAATTTATGGGTTAGTACTATGGTGTGAATATCATCCTGGGAGAGGCCAATACTTAGGAATTCTGATTTGCTGACATTTACTTTGAAATTTGAATATGATCCATAGTGAGTGAGTTCTTCCATTACAGCTTGTATAGAGCTGCATGGTGATGACAGTGTGAGGAACACATCGTCAGCATAAAGTGTGACTTTGTATTCCTGTGAACCTATGCATATACCTTTAATATTTGTGTTTTGTCTAATTCTAATAGCCAAAATCTCCATAGCCAGTACAAATAGCAGTGGCGAAAGTGGGCACCCCTGTCTTGTACCGTTACTTATCGGGAATGAAGAGGAGAGAGCGTTATTTAGTACTACTTTGGCGCTAGGGCGACTATAAAGAGCAAATATCTTAGTAATGTATGCATCTGGGAACCCAAATTTGTCTAATGTTAGCCTGAGGAAAGCCCAATGTAGCCTGTCGAAGGCTTTTTCTGCATCCATAGATGCAAATATAGAAGGTAGATGGTGTGTGGATGCATGTTCTATCAGGGTGATTATTTTAGTAGTGTTATCTCGGGCCTCTCGGCCCGGGGTAAACCCAGCCTGGTTGATACCTATCAATGACGGAAGGACTTTATTCAAACGGTGAGCTAAGATTTTGGCGTAAATTTTTGCGTCTACATTCAGTAGTGATATAGGTCTAAAGTGAGGTGGGCAATCAGGGGATTTTCCCGGTTTAGGAAGAACTGTTATGTGGGCTTCCAACATAGATTTAGGGAAGGATCCAGTGTGTTCTGCATGATTGAAGGTATTTAATAAATGGGGGAGTAGAATTGATTGAAAAGTTTGATAATATCTGGTCGTCAACCCATCGGGACCGGGGCATTTGCCTGCATTCAAATTTTTAATAGCTGAAGCTATTTCCGAGGGCTTTATTTGTGACTTCAAGGTCTCGATTTGGTCGTCAGTAAGCTGTGGGAGGTTACAGGAATCTAAGTATTTTCGTATGTCGCTTTCCTCTCTATCTGCCTCAATATTTCTATTGATATTATATAAAGTATAGTAATAATTGTGGAATTGTTGCAAAATCTTAGGGGTTGTCTGAACCTTAGTATTGTCTGATAACTTAAGGTGATGAATATATGCTTTTAGTTTTTTCCGTTTGAGTGTTCTAGCTAAGAATTTGCCTGCCCTGTTTCCTTCATAGAAAAATAGTTGCTTAATTCGCAGATGGGTTTTTTGTTGTTCAATGGACAAAAAGTCATTGAGTTGATCACGGATGTTTTTTATGTCTGTTAAAATATGGTTATTGGTGGGGTCTAGTTTATGGGCATATTCAGCTTGAGTCAATTTAGAGGTAAGTGAGTTGTATAGTTGTGTGGCTATTTTTCTAATACGGGACTTTAGTTCCATGAATTCTCCCCGGATCGTACATTTATGAGCTTCCCACAGGGTGAAAGGACTGTCTACGGAATGCATGTTTTTCTCAAAGTACTCAGTCAGGGATTTAGTTATCTTTTCTAGATTTAGGGGGTTATTAAGGAGGGAATCATCTAATCTCCAAATATAAGGGGTTTGTCGGGTATCAGGCCATTTAATTTTCACTTCCACTGTAGAGTGGTCTGACCAAGAGCATGGCGTTATTTTAGATGTGTGAACTAGTGAGAGACCTACCTGGTTGGTCATAATATAGTCTATTCTGCTATAGGAAAGGTTTGGAGGGGAAAAAAAGGTATAGTCTTTTTTGTCAGGGTACACAAATCTCCACACATCGTACAGGTTATTGTCTTTAAGGGCCTTCCAAAGAAAGTTGGCAGTTTTTTTAGAGGATAGCGATTTTGTGTTAGAAGTGTCTAGGTGTGGTTCCATCGGAAAGTTAAAGTCACCTCCCAAGAAAACCAACCCCTGTGCTAAGTCCAGATATTTACGGAAGAGTGATTTAAAGAAAGGGATATGTTTGGAGTTAGGAGCGTATATATTTAAGAAAGTTACTTGTGTACCATACAATAGTCCCGATATCCCTACATATCTGCCGTCCATGTCTCTGTCAAGTTTTTGAAGTGTAAATGGTATATTTTTGTGTAGGAGAATACTAACTCCTCTTTTTTTAACGTCAGCTGAGCTGTGATAGTGTTGAGTAAACTGTGACCCAAGATACCCTGGCTCCTTGTGTTTTTTAAAATGGGTTTCCTGTAAAAAAAGGATGTCTGCCCCCTTCTTGGCCATATCTGACAGTGCTTTATGACGTTTATTGGGAGAGTTGAACCCCTTAACATTTTGCGTGATCAATGTTAATCTACGGGCCTTCGAATTCATAATAGACGTGTAAATAGCATAGTAGATGTAGGATTTGTTTATGAGGAGTGAATATATAGTCATGAGTGCAGCATAACATAACAATAAACAATAGAACAAGAAAAACAGTTAAACACCTCAGGACCAGACCGACTGGGTCTGTAGCGGGCCCGAGCGCAGGCACAGCCCTAAAGGCTGCCCCTGCCCACACTTCCACTATCCTGAAAAAAGAAATTGGAGGGTATATGACGACAGCACATTTATACACATTTAAATGCAATTAGTAATAGTGATAATGGTGATGATGATGATAATAATGATGATGGGGGTCTATGCATAAATTTTACTTAAACTAATAACAATGCAACATGGTGGAACCAAATATCTCAAACATCAAAGTGCAGAAAATGGTAAACATAAATATGCCAAAGAAAATAACAGTACAGTTTACAGGCCCTCAATCTGCAAAGCTGTTAAGGAACCATTACCGTACATACTCCAAGGCATACTTAGAAAAAGTCAGTAGTAGTTCTAGGGATCAGCGTCCAGCTTTCAATCTCGGTGACCTAGGTTGTATAGTCCTTTGGGTCTTAGGGGTCTGGGGTTGCTGGGGTGAAGGAGGTCTTTTCTGTGAAGTGCCCGCTTGATGCCATTTCTGTAAAGTGTTGGCAGACGGAGTCTTGTCCTGTGAAGGTGGCGGGACCTCTTCATCTTGCAGAACTTGAGGAGGCTCTATTTTAAGGATCTTACAAAAGGCTCCTATTTCCGAGATGTCTTTACATATATGCCTCCTATCTTCATGGATGACCAAGAGTTGAGTTGGGAAACCCCATCTATAGGGGATTCTTTTTAGTCTGAGGAGCTGTGTTAGGGGGCTGAATTCTCTCCTTTGTTGAAGTGTTCTCTGGGATAGATCCGCATAAAACTGCAACACATTGCCCCTGAATCTAATCGGCTGATTCTTCCTCGAGAGGCCCAGTATTTCTTCTTTTTCACGAAAGTTCTTGAATTTAATAATTATGTCCCTTGGAGGAGCAGAATCCGGTGGTTTCGGGCGCAATGCTCTATGGGCCCTGTCCCAAAGTATTTCTTCGTTAGAGTTAGACCCTCTCAAATGATTAAACAGAGCTGGTAGATAGGTAGGTAAGTCTTTTGGTAACACAGACTCAGGAATGCCGCGGATACGCAGGTTTTTCCTGCGGCTCCTGTTTTCTAAGTCATCCACTTTGTCATACAACAGGTCTATAGAATGTTGTTGACGGTCATATTTTAACTGTAGTTGGTCGAATTCCTCTCTAATAGTGTCGTTGCCATCTTCCAATGCTTCTACCCTGAAGCCTAGGGCATGAACATCTTGTTTCAGATCTGCTAGTTCCTCTCTCACGCACCCCCGGACTATGTCCGCGATATCCTGTTTAGATGGTAGGGAAGAGAGAACATCTGCTGGGATTTGCACTAATTCTTGGGCAGTCTGTGTTAGTCCCAGGGTCTCAGATAGCATAAGGTCGACCCCACTCGCCACATTGTCAGTAAGGCTACCCTGTTCCACAGTCCCGAAATAGGATGTAACTGAGTTGTTTTTATTTGGTAGGGATTTGCTTATTTTATCTGGTTTGGATTTCTGCTTGGAGGTCATGATGTATGCAGGTTATATGCTTTAGTATTTTCCCTAAAAGTTCTGCCCTTCTAGAGTTTAGCATATGATGTCTTGAGACCGGATGAGTTTCTTGTGACAATTTTACTGCAGCAAGTTCCCTATCTTTGGGTTATGTGTGCTATATCCGTGAGGCCTTAACAGGCCTGACCCACGTGGCTGTCTAAATTTCTTATAAGTTATTGCAAACAGTCCTCAGTGCCGCTTGTTATTACTTTTTCCTGGGATTGTCTCTTGTCTTACAGTAAAGAGGGGGTAAGTGGCCTGTGACTGTTTTCACTTTTCTCCTTAACGTGGCCTTATCGGTAGTTTGGGTCTACGCAATGCGTATGGGAGGTAAAGGCCCCTCGGCCGCACTCACCACTATGCAGGACTTGTCGATCTATTCAGGGATCCAGTGACCCCGGTCCTGTCTACTCGATACTGCGGTCGGCCTCCTGTACAGTGCGTTGAAAGGTAGCGTGGGCTGGTGGACCGCACCGGGAGTTCCCAACTGCTGTGATCGCGGTCAAGGGCGTCCTTTAAGATTGTAAAAAGAGCTCCGGTGCAGGTGCGATAAGCTCTTGCTGAAGGCAACACCAGTTTGCAGGAATATTTTAGGCACGAACCCCCTAATTATAGTTATCTGTGCTGTAACATCAACGGAGCTCGGAATTACACGTCCATCTTGGATGCGCCCGGCTCCGCCCCCCTGGCAGTCATTATTTTAACAATATTGGTTATATTATATTGCACCTGTGACTGGTAGTTGCCAGCTATGATTATAGCGTTCAGACGGAATGCGTAAGCCAGCCTAACAGCAAGAGGTTTTTATGGACTGTCCTGTTGATCGCTGATTTTATTAATTCTACCAATAAATGTTAAGTTTTATATACTTCAAGCCGCTGTTCATTTTTTCCATTTGGACTGATGGTCTTCTATGCCTGAGAGCACCGGATTACCCCACCATATCAGCCATTTACCTGAGGCTCCAACAAGCGACTTGACCTTGGAGTGACGTAAGCACTTTTGGATACATATGTGATTACAATGCTGTTTGGCGTATGAGAGCAGGTGCCTGCACATGCCTCAGAGTCGGGGTAAGATAGACAGATTGAAGTTGCACCAAGCCTAAGAGTGGACACAGAGGAACCCCTGAGTCCTGAACAGGAGTAATTATCGGATCCTGTGTCTGAGGTACTTTTTGACTTACGGTCTTGTGAGCGGGGTGTGTCTTACTGAAAATGCATATAGAGCATTGCTTCACTATTATACACTTTCAAAATATGGAGTGCACGGAATAATAATAAATCTGGACGGTATACCATTGTGTGAAATAGCGCAAATTGGAACGCATCACTTATATATGAAGTTGGGGCATGAAAATAATTTGAATAAACATTAGGGGGTCTATTTATGAAATGTCTGTCCGACATGATACGATCAGCTGATCATGTCCGACAGACATTGCTGAATGCGGAGAGCAATATGCTCTCTGCATTCAGCATTGCACCAGCAGCTCTTGTGAACTGCTGGTGCAACGCCGTCCCCTTCAGATTTGCAGATTTGCTAGCAGGGGGTGTCAATCAACCCAATCGTATTCGATTGGGTCGATTTCACGTGATCTCTGTCCGCCTCCTCAGAGCAGGCAGAGAGGTTATGGAGCAGCGGTCTTTAGACCGCTGCTTCATAACTGGTGTTTCTGGCGAGTCTGAAGGCTCGCCAGAAACACGGCCCTTCAAGCTCCATACGGAGCTTGATAAATGGGGCCCTAGATCTGATCTTGTTGTGGGATGAGTGAGCCCTGGCTGCAACTATAAGTCAGGTTAACTTCTTTGTGTAGAAGAAGGTAGTGAGGTCATGATAGCCAAAGTTCTAAGGTTAGCGCTCATCAGTCTTTTGCTTGTGCACTAACTTTTTTTGCTTTCAACTTGTAATATGCATGTTAACCCACAATACATTTATCGGGGTAGATTTACGGAGCAGTGAATGCTGCTATCTACCCCCGTACTTTCCGGCTTGCCAGAAATGTAAGATAAGAAGTAGCAGTCATAAAATGGCTGCTTCTTAACTCGTCCGCCACTTCTGAGGTGACGGAGAGCAATCAGCCCGATTCAATATGATCGGGTTGATTGACACCCCCTGCTAGCGGCCGATTGGCTGAAAATGCTTGTGCAATGATAAATGACGACAACGTATGCAGTCATGTATGGTATTTATCGATGTGGGGCGGACATGATCTGCTACAGCGGATCATGTCTGCCCGCACATTGATAAATCTACCCCTTACTGTCAGCGAGCAAAAAAGTAATTTAGCATGCCCCTTGTAATCTAGCCCATTGTGGGCTAAATTACAAGTGTTGCGCTAATGTTAAGGCCTTTGTTGATCAACAGTTATGGTGTAAAACTAACAGGCTATTAAGTTATAGATCATAGGAGAGAGTTTTTATTTGAATGGTGGTTTCATTGTAACTGTATTCCAATTTTATTGCTTTAAAGGGACAGTCTAGTCCAAAATAAACTTTCATGATTCAGATAGGGCATGTAATATTAAAACAATTTTCAAATTTACTTTTATCACCAATTTTGCTTTGTTCTCTTGGTATTCTTAGTTGAAAGCTTAACCTAGGAGGTTCATATGCTAATTTCTTAGACCTTGAAGGCCGCCTCTTAAGAATGCATTTTAACAGGTTTTTCACTACTAGAGGGTGTTAGTTCATGTTTTTCATATGGATAACACTGTGCTCATGCATGTGAAGTTACTTGGGAGCTATCACTGATTGGCTAAACTGCAAGTCGGTCAAAAGAACTGAAATAAAGGGGCAGTTTGCAGAGGCTTAGATACAAGTTAATCACAGAGGTAAAAAATATATAAATATAACTGTGTTGGTTATGCAAAACTGGGGAATGGGTAAAAAAGGATTATCTATCTTTTAAAACAATAACAATTCTGGTGTAGACTGTCCCTTTTAAGTCACTCAGTATCTATCTTGTTTATATGTCTCATTTATATGTCTATTATTGTATCTTATTTGAGGGATGGGACACACCCCCATGGGGATGTCACTATGTTACTCCTATTTTGAACCGTGATTTGACTACACCCAAAGTTATATGCTTCAGTTTTTGGTTAGTGATATATACTGATTGATATGAAGGATAGATTTTGGGTACTGAGGTCAGAGGTAGTAATTTAGATTATGAGATCGGACTTATTATCCAGTCTATGGAGTGGGCGGATTGGTCACGCCCCTTGATGATGTTATTACCATTGGCTAGTTTACAGGCTTTTAGATTGTTTGAGGAATGATTACTATACCCATAATTTGTGTGGAGATATACAGTACCCGATACACAATTTTGTCAACAATGTTGATAAATTACTTTTTGTTATTGTGGGCTGGATTACGAGTGGAGCGCAAATGTTTGCACCCGAGCCATATGGGGTTATCGCGGGGGGTTGCACTCTTCAGGCTTACTGCTGGTATTACGCTATTTAATAAAAAACTTATTAAAGGACCAGTCAACACAGTAGATTTGCATAACAACAAATGCAAGATAACAAGACAATGCAATAGCACTTAGTCTGAACTTCAAATGAGTAGTAGAATTTTTTTCTGACAATTTTAAAAGATGTATTTTTCACCTCCCACTGTACCATGTGACTGCCATCAGCCAATCACAAATGCATACACACTTATTCTTGCATATGCTCAGTAGGTGCTGGTGACTCAAAACGTTTAAATATAAAAAGACTGTGCACATTTTGTTAATGGAAGTAAACTGGAAAGTTGTTCAAAATGGCATGCTCTGTCTGAATAATGAAAGTTTAATTTTTATTGAGTGTCCCTTTAAATACTGCACACAAAAGTTATAAAGGCTCAAAGATATGGGGTCTCAGATGGCAGCCAAAGGGTTTTAACATACAGATACATATATATATATATATATATATATATATATATATATATATATAGATATATAGATATATATATATATATATATATATAAATGTTAATGTATATGTTTGTGTATATATATATATATCTTTATATGTAATTATGTATTTATATCTGTACATATTTATTTACAGACAAATACACATATAAACAAATACATATATATATATATATACAATTATATTGGAGCCCTTTGCTGTTAAGAAGATGAAAACATGTTAAAAACATATTTATGCAATATTAATTTGTAGTAAAGTTTTTAACTAAGTATTTACTGGAAATATTTCACATGCCAATATTCTGCACATAACAGAATATGTTCTTTGTATTTCTAAATAGACATTCCTATATATATATATATATATATATATATATATATATATCTGTATATACAGTATCTATATATAATCGTGTGTGTGTGTATATATATATATATATATATATATATATATATGTATAGGTATAGATATATATTATACTAAAATACCATCAGATAGAAATATGTATCTGTTATTTGAAGAACATTGGAATGTGAAATTTTCATATTTTCCTTTTGGGTTAGCGCACATGAAAATATGCAATTGGGTTTGTGCGAGAGTGGGTTGTTCCCCCCCCCCCCCCCCATTATTTTCTCTCCATTGAATCCTAAAGGAGAATACGTGAACGCAAATGCAATATTCTAACTTCGGCTTTTTGTGCTAGTTAGCTCAAGCACAAAAAGCTTACTTATAGAGCAATTATCGCTTGAGCGGTAGAGTTAATTTGCACTTCACTTGAAATCTGGCCCTGTATATTTACAATGATTATGAAGGAGGTACTGACCTATTATTGGATATGTACTGGGGGTCGGGGTTCACTATCGCTTTATTAAACACCTGTGATCTGCACCTTGTTTGTCTGAGGAAGGGGTGAAGGCCCCTAAAAAAAATGTTCACATTAAACTTGGTTGCTGTGACTTAAATCCACCGAGTGTGGCCTGTTTTATATACACACACCAATATATATATATATATATATATATATATATATATATATATATATATATATATATATATATATATATATATTCCTATAGATTTATATTTTACATTAACATTATCAGATATATATAGAAATATATATTTAAATGGCCAGTCAACCTAAAAAAAATGTTCCTAAATATATGTAAAAGGTTATTGAAGCTAAATACATCAAACAGTATTCCAAAGTGGAACGTTAAGAAATGTGTAAGTAAATCAACTAACTATTTCATCCTTGGCCGTTTAGAGATGGCCGCCTGGGCCCTCCTACCCCCGATGTCATCCTGATGTATTCAGTCTCCCAAAATTAAATCTAGTTGAATTAGCGCGGTTCCGCAAATTGCGCATGCGCAATGCGCCGATTATGCTCAAGGGGGGCTTTTTTTTGCAGGAACTACTAACAATCGCTCAGTATCGTAACCGCTCACTTTCAATTAAGGTAAATTGAATACTGTATCTAACAGTCTATCTGCTGATAAGAACAACCACTACGATACTGAGAGGTTGTTAGTAGTTCCTGCAACAAAAAGCCCCCCTTGAGCATAATCGTCATATTGCGCATGCGCAAATTGCGGGACCGCGCAAATTCGACTAGATTCAATGGGAGACTAAATACATCAGGATGACGTAGGGGTAGGAGGGTTCAGGTGACCATCTCTAAACAGCCGAGGATGAAATAGTTAGTTAATTTACTTATACATTTCTTAACATTCCACTTTGGGATACTGTTTGATCTATTTAGCTTCAATAACATTTTACATGTATTTAGGAGAATTTTTTAGGTTGACTGTCTCTTTAGTGATAGAAATTACTTTTTCTTCTATGTGAAGAACATTGAATTTTAAATTATGCATAACGCACTTCGGGCTCCGCATTTTAGGTCTAGCATGGTATGGCAATATTAAATGTTTAAAAAAATAATAATTATAGATACTGTAAAAAAAATGTGATGGAATATTTAGACTTTTTTAGCACATCTATAATAGTTTTTTACATTAATATTTGTTTCAATATTTTATATGTAATAAATACATAGTGCACCTTAATATAAGTTTCTTTCATATAGGTGGCGAGAGTCCACGATTTGTTACTTATGGGATATACATTCCTACCAGGAGGAGGCAAAGTTTCCCAAACCTCAAAGCCTATAAATACCCCACCCACTTCACTCATATCTCAGTTTAAACTTTGCCTCCTTTGGAGGTGGTTAAAGTACGATGTGCTTAAGATATGTGCTTCAGTGAATACTGAAGTCCGGTTTCCCCTCAGAATTACAGTGCTTGTCAGTGGGATGTTTGGGGAGTTTTGCCTTTAGACACCATGTTGAAAACCTCTGGTAGTCTTTAAAAGGCCCTCTGTAAATGTTGTCGCAGTAAGCCTTTTTCTGCCTCCGTTTACAGATCTACATACTCCTATCTTCTGCCTCTGCTAATAGGCTTTTCAGTACTGGTTGCCTGTCTGCTTAAAAAGTGTCTACAAAAATAAGGTAAGTATATATTCCTTTTAGACACAGCTTTTATTATTGGGCACTTGTTAAAAGTATAGGCTTATATGGTTATATAGGCAGCCCAGGGACAAGCGTTAGTATGTGTCATGCTGGAAACAGTTAGGGTTCTGATTCATAATTGTGATCTATTTTTTGTGTGTTATATGGAGCGTTTAGGCTCAGAGAATACTTACATTCTCTAGGTGGATGTTTTTAAAAAATTATACAGAGTGGCCGCCGTGTTGCGCCTTTTTTTAAACCCCCAGTGATGTCAAAAATGTTCGCGCATTTTTTACATTTAAATAGTTTCTCTCTATTTTCAATATCGCCCTCATTTTTATATAGGGGCTTTAAAAGACAACAGCTAATAAGCGCTCTATATTTATTGTTTTTAAAGAAACAGTTATTCATTTAGCAGACTTCTTTTAGCACAAACTTTTCCAAATCTCAAACGGCTAGATTACGAGTTGTGCATTAGGCTTAAAAAGCAGCGTTGGCCGGTCCTAACGCTGCTTTTTAGCGCCCGCTGGTATTACGAGTCTTGAAGGTACACAGCTCACTTTTTTGGCCAGACTTGGAAATACCGCAAATCCACTTACATAAATTGCGTATCCTCTTTTTTCAATGGGACTTGCATAGCGCTGGTATTACGAGACTGACAAAAAGTGAGCGGTAGACCCTCTCCTGTCAAGACTGGTACCGCATTTTAAAGTCAGTAGTTAAGAGTTTTACACTACAACGCCATAGCATTAAACTCTTAACTAAAGTGCTAAAAAGTACACTAACACCCATAAACTACCTATTAACCCCTAAACCGAGGCCCCCCCACATCGCAAACACTAAAAAAAAAATTTTAACCCCTAATCTGCCAAACCGGACATCGCCGCCACTATTATAAATATATTAACCCCTAAACCGCCGCACTCCTGCATCGCAAACACTAGTTAAATATTATTAACCCCTAATCTGCCGACCCTATCATCGCCGACACCTAGCTACATTTATTAACCCCTAATCTGCCACCCCCAATGTCGTCGCCACTATATTAAAGTTATTAACCCCTAAATCTAGGTCTAACCCTAACACCCCCTTACTTAAATATAATTGCAATAAATCTAAATAAAAATAACTATCATTAACTAAATTATTCCTATTTAAAACTAAATACTTACCTATAAAATAAACCCTAAGCTAGCTACAATATAACTAATAGTTACATTGTAGCTAGCTTAGGGTTTATTTTTATTTTACAGGCAAGTTTGTATTTATTTTAACTATGTAGAATAGTTACTAAATAGTTATTAACTATTTAATAACTACCTAGTTAAAATAAAGACAAATTTACCTGTAAAATAAAACCTAACCTAAATTACACCTAACACACCCAAAAACACCTAACACTTCACTATAACTACATTAATTCCCTAAATTAAATACAGTTAAATACAACTAAATAAAAAAAAACACTAAATTACAGAAAATAATAAACAAATTACAAGATTTTTAAACTAATTACACCTAATCTAATCCCCCTAACAAAATAAAAAAGCCTCCCCAAAATAAAAAAAAAAGCCCTACCCTACACTAAATTACAAATAGCGCTTAAAAGGGCTTTTTTCGGGGCATTGCTCCAAAGTAATCAGCTCTTTTACCTGTAAAAAAAATGACAAATCCCCCCAACATTAAAACCCACCACCCACACAACCAAACCTACTCTAAAACTCACCCAATACCCCCTTAAAAAACCTAACACTAACCCCTTGAAGATCACCTTACCGGGAGAAGTCTTCATCCAACCGGGCCAAAGTCCTCAACGAAGCCGGGAGAAGTCTTCATCCAAGCCGGGGGCAAAGTGGTCCTCCAGACAGGCAGAAGTCTTCATCCAGACAGCAATCTTCTATCTTCATCCATCCGGCATGGAGCGGGTCCATCTTCAAGAGATCCAGTGCAGTGCATCTTCTTCCAATGAAGTCTTCTTACTAAATGACTGTTCCTTTAAGTGACGTCATCCAAGATGGCGTCCCTTCAATTCCGATTGGCTGATAGAATTCTATCATTCAATCGGAATTAAGGTAGAAAAAATCCTATTGGCTGATGCATCCAGCCAATAGGATTGAGCTGGCATTCTATTGGCTGATTGGAACAGCCAAAAGAATGCCAGCTCAATCCTATTGGCTGATTGGATCAGCCAATAGGATTGAACTTCAATCCTATTGGCTGATTGAATCAGCCAATATGATTTTTTCTACCTTAGATCCGATTGGCTGATAGAATTCTATCCGCCAATCAGAATTGAAGGGACGCCATCTTGGATGACGTCACTTAAAGGAACCGTCATTTAGTAAGAAGACTTCATTGGAAGAGGATGCTCCGCGCCGGATGTCTTGAAGATGGAACTGCTCCACGCCGGATGGATGAAGATAGAAGATGCCGTCTGGATGAAGACTTCTGCCCGTCTGTAGGACCACTTTGCCCGGCTTGGATAAAGACTTCTCCTGGCTTCGTTGAGGACTTCAGCCCAGTTGGATGAAGACTTCTCCTGGTAAGGTGATCTTCAAGGGGTTAGTGTTAGGTTTTTTTAAGGGGGTATTGGATGGGTTTTAGAGTAGGATTGGTTGTGTGGGTGGTGGGTTTTAATGTTGGGGGGATTTATAATTTTTTTTACAGGTAAAAGAGCTGATTACTTTGGGGCAATGCCTCGCAAAAGGCCCTTTTAAGGGCTATTTGTAATTTAGTGTAGGGTAGGGCTTTTTTATTTTAGGGGGGCTTTTTTATTTTGTTAGGGGTATTATATTAGGTGTAATTAGTAAATCTTGTAATTTGTTTATTATTTTCTGTAATTTAGTGTTTGTTTGTTTTTGTACTTTAGATAATTTTATTTAATTGTATTTAATTGTTGTTAATTTAGTTCATTTATTTAATTATAGTGTAGTGTTAGGTGTTATTGTAACTTAGGTTAGGTTTTATTTTACAGGTAAATTTATCTTTATTTTAACTAGGTAGTTATTAAATAGTTAATAACTATTTAATAACTATTCTACCTAGTTAAAATAAATACAAACTTGCCTGTAAAATAAAAATAAACCCTAAGCTAGATACAATGTAACTATTAGTTATATTGTAGCTAGCTTAGGGTTTACTTTATAGGTAAGTATTTTGTTTTAAATAGGAATTATTTAGTTAATTATAGTCATTTTATTTAGATTTATTTAAATTATATTTAAATTAGTGGGGGTTTAGGATTAGATTTAGGGGTTAATAAATTTAGAATAGTGGCGGCGACGTTGGGGGCAGCAGATTAGGGGTTAATAAATGTAGGTAGGCAGCAGCGATGTTAGGGACGGTAGATTAGGGGTTAATAATATTTTATTAATGTTTGCGATGCGGGAGTGCGGCGGTTTAGGGGTTAATATGTTTATTATAGTGGCAGCGACGTTGGGGGCGGCAGATTAGGGGTCAAGAAGTGTAGGTAGGTTGCGGTGAAGGCAGATTAGGGGTTAATAAATATAATGTAGGTGTCGGCGATGTTGGGGGCAGCAGATTAGTGGTTCAAAAATATAATGTAGGTGGCGGCGGTGTCCGGAGCGGCAGATTAGGGGTTAATAATATAATATAGGTTGCGGCGATGTCGGAGGCGGCAGATTAGGGGTTAATAAGTGTAAGATTAGGGGTGTTTAGACTCGGGGTTCATGTTAGGGTGTTAGGTGTAGACCTAAATATTCTTTCCCCATAGGAATCAATGGGGCTGCGTTAAGGAGTTTTACGCTGCTTTTTTGCTGGTGTTAGACTTTTTTTCAGCCGGCTCTCCCTGTTGATTCCTATGGGGAAATCGTGCACGGGCATGTTACACCAGCTCACCGCTAACGTAAGCAGCGCTGGTATTGAAGTGCGGTAATGAGCAAAGTTTTGCTCAAAGCTCACTTCTTGTCAGGTTTGTAAAAACTCATAATACCAGCGCTGTCTGTAAGTGAGCGGTGAGCATAAACTGCTCGTTAGCACCGCACAGCCTCTAACGCAAAACTTGTAATCTAGGTGAAAGTTTTTTATGCAAATAAGGAATTATATTACATTTTTTTCATGTTTGCTTTTTTACTTTGTCTACCACAATGGAACATCTTGCTTCTGTCCCTGAAATTACCTTTGAACCTGAGTCTGTTTCTACCAAAGCTAAGTGTGTTTTTTGTAAAACTTCTGAAGTGCCATCTTCAGCAAATTTATGTGACTCATGTATAGTATTTCTATCCCGTCCTAATGATGTATCTATGTTTTCAAATGCTCCTTTTGTTTAAAATTCACAGATGGATACAGATAGCGTACCTCCAGCAATGAAGACTTTTTTGCTGCTTCAATTAAGAAGGCCCTGATTGAAATTCCGCCTTTTAAATAAGCGTTAGAGATCTGCACGTTTTACCATCATCTAGTAAAGTATGTAATGATCAGACAATTATCTTCTCATGATGGTTCCTCAGATTCTGAGGCTCCCCATCTGATACAGAACCAGATAAATATTTTTTTATTTTTTTTTTAATTTAAAATTTTTATTTTTATTGTAAACATAAGTTATCACAATTCTTTGAAACGTTACAGATATGAGGTAAACACAGCAATCACAAAAAAGATATCTCACATGGCATTAACATGACATAAATATTGCATAATTAGACCAGGCGTTCGTCTCCATTCCTAATAGACCTAAAGATCAAACTATAACTTAGTGGAAGGTGAAATGAGGAGTGAGTAGCAGTGTTCACAGATTGGGTGAATCGTGATCAGATGGTAAAGTAAAATTTTGGCGTTTATCTCGCCTTTTGTTCTGCTTTCTTTAAAAGCGGAATTACGCTAGTAGCTAGTTGTCATGTGGGTATTGCCTGTATAAGCAATGGAGCGGAAGCTAGGGCCAACGGGGGCCGCCGCTCCAAAGAAGTGAAATCAAGCTTCAATCATCTTTGTAATGTCATGGGCGAAAGTACCCCCTATGGGGGGGGGAGAGGGTAGTATGTAAGGGGGGGGGAGGAGGGGAGGGGGGGGCTCATTGAGTTTGAGGGGGGGTGAGGGAGGGGGGAGGAGGGTGAACAGATCATCCCGTACCCGGATCAAAGGCCTGTGGTACTAAGGGGGCACGAAGTCCTAGGATTTAGTTCTGAGACTCTGCAGGTAGGCTTCCCAGGGTTCCCAAACAAGACAAAAAATTTCCGACTTGCGCCGGATTCTGTAGACATAGTCTTCCATGGACTTGACATAATTCAGGTATTCCAAGACACTCTGCCACTTTGGGGGGTGCACTTTTTTCCAGTTCCTGGCAATTGTCATTTTAACTGAGGTGAGTATGTAAATAAGAAGGGTTCTCTGGTGCGGAGGCATTTTCTCCAAACCCAGGTGTAGGAGAGCCATTCCAGAGTCTTTTATCTCTGGGAGACCCATCAAACCACAGATCTTACTGGTCTTATCCCAGAGTGACTTTAGGTTAGGACAAGTCCACCAGGTGTGCAGTGGGGTGCCAATGCCACCACAGTTCCTCCAACAGGTTGGAGGGTGATTAGGGTAGAGGGTTTGCAATCTGGTCGGGACCAGATGCCACCTAGTGAGCATTTTAAAGTAGAGTTCGTACATCGTGGTGCAATGTAAGGCGGCCTTGGTTGTAGCAATAGCTAATGTCCATTTCTTAGGTGAGTATACCTTTTGCAGCTCTGCCTCCCAGGAGAGCATGTGTCTCGTCTTAGGAATTACAGGGGGAACCAGTAGGCAACGATAGTGTGCCGTGAGGGGTTTATAGGTCTGAAGGCCCGTTTTCCATCGCGCTTCCCAAGCTGTAAGAGGCCGTGGGGCATCACTCAGGAATCCCCAGGCTTTCAGTAGAGATCTTAGTCTTAGAAGTTCAAATGTCAGTTGCCTCGGGACCTCAAGGTTCGCCACCATCTCTTCTTGTGTTAGAAGCCGATCTGCTACATAAAAATCGCCTACTGTCAAAATTCCGGCCTGCCGCCATAAGTTCAGTCTCATATTGGGAAGGGTCTGAAGTATGGGGAGTACAGGTTGGATAGGAGAAGGATGGGGGGCGATCTGAGTGTGGTGTCGCAATTTATACCATAGCATTTGGCATCCTCTAACAATTGAATTAGAGATGGTGTGAGCGGTGGCGAGATGCGGGGGAAACCACAGCAAATCAGCCAGATCTATATAGGCGGGTAATGAAGCCTGTTCCAGGTCCCTCCATCTCGTGGGGGGGAGGTCTCGTCCCCAAGCAGAGACATGAGAGATCATAGCCGCCTCATAGTACACCTTCACACTTGGTAATCCCAGCCCTCCCTGATCTAGGGGGGGACTGTAAGATTGAGGCCGCTACTCTGGGTTTCTTGTTGTTCCAGACGTATCTGTTAAATAGGGTCTGAAAGTTTTTCAGTAGTTTATCTGGGACTGGGAGGGGAATACATCGCATAATGTATGTTAGCTTGGGAAGTAGCATCATCTTCAGGGCCGCGATTCTACCCATCCAAGAGAGTTCGTCATATTTCTTTGCTCTCAGAAGCTTGTCTACTGTCTTCAACAAAGTGTGGTAGTTCTCATGAAGAACCATCTCCTTATCGTAAGATAAGAAGACACCTAGGTGCCGGATACCTTTGGTGGACCATTTGAAAGAGTATTGCTGTCGCAAAGTTCTCTGTTCTAGGTGGTCCAAATGAATCGGGAACGCCTCCGTCTTGGTTACATTTATTTTGTAGTTAGAGAGCATACCGAATCTTTCAATAAGTGCCATCAGTGGCGGGAGCGATAAGGTCGGCTCTGTGATGAAAAGTGTAAGATCATCCGCGAAGAGCGCCACCTTTTGAACTGAATCATGCAGCAACAGACCTTGAATTTGGGTGTCCTGTCTGATGGCTTCCGCCAGTGGCTCCATGACCATCGCAAAAAGGAGTGGTGACAGGGGGCATCCCTGTCTTGTCCCATTTCGTATGTGTATTTTGGGGGAGCAAAAGCCCAACCCCTTGACCACAGCCGTGGGGAGGGTATAGAGGGCCGCTACGGCCCCACAGAACGAGAGCGGGACCCCAAATGTTCTTAGAGTCTCAAACATATATTCCCATCTCACCCTGTCGAAGGCCTTTTCGGCATCTAATGACAGGGTGAGAAGGGGCAAGCCCATGTCATGCGATTCAGCAAAGATGTTCAGCAGTCTACGGGTGTTGTCAGAGCCCTGTCTGCCTTGGACAAATCCAACTTGGTCTAGGTGGATTATAGAGGGGAGGTGTTTCCCTAGTCTCGTCGCGAGAACTTTAGAGTATATCTTAATGTCCATGTTGATGAGGGAAATAGGTCTATAGCTCCTGCATTCCCTGGGGTCTTTCCCTTCTTTAGGGATGGCCATGATAGTAGCCTCCAGGAATTCCCCTAACATCTTTCCTCTTTTAGCCACATCATTGAACAGTCGGAGCAGAAGAGGAGAGAGAAGAGACACAAAGGTTCTGTAGAAGAGGGTGGAGAAGCCGTCCGGACCAGGAGCCTTATGA
The DNA here is from genome assembly GCF_027579735.1 of Bombina bombina. NCBI lineage: Eukaryota > Metazoa > Chordata > Amphibia > Anura > Bombinatoridae > Bombina > Bombina bombina. The sequence continues at coordinate 507,199,661 of NC_069503.1, read as the reverse complement.
GGTTTAAGGGACAGGACGGCAGCTTTCACCTCCTCCAAGGTAAATGGTCTATCAAGGTCTGCAACAGACTCCTCACTTAGCTGTGGTAATCGCAACTTGGTTAGAAATTGCCTCAACTCCCCACCGCTCACCGGTGGGTCATTGGCACCGCTGTCTAGGTCGTAAAGAGCAGCGTAATAGTCTGAGAAGGCCTGGCCAATCTCCTTAGGAGAGCAGACCATGCCCCGAGCTGAATTGATGGCCGGGATCCTACTGGCGACCGCCCTGTTACGAAGTTTACGAGCTAAGAGCCTATCGGCTTTGTTCCCTTTGCTGTAATATATTTGTTTTAATTTGAATAGGTTGGTTTGCACTCTTAAAAGCTCTCGTTTATTGATCTCAGCCCTTATTGCACCCACCTGGGTGGCAAGAGCAGGGTCCGGGGCTTTTTTATTGGCCATCTCCAGGGATCTTAGTTCGGTATATAATTTAGATAAGGGAATCTTATGGACCCCCTTCCATTGGGCCTTTTTCTTTATGAAATGGCCTCTCAGGTACGCCTTAAGGGTGGCCCAGACTATTTCAAGACTCGTATCTCCAGTGTCATTGTGTGTTAAGAAATCTAGAATGATTTCATTTAGGAGTGGAACCTCTGTTTCTGTGAGACACTGGTCTGGGAGTTTCCAAGACGGCCTACAGTCAAGGGACTGTAAGGCCAAGAGTTGGGCACTGACCATATCATGATCCGACCATGGACAGGGCCTGATCTTTGATGCGGCAAAGTTGTCAAGTGTCCATGAGTCACAAAGCAGATAATCCAACCGTGAATATGAATTATGGGGCACCGAATGGTGTGTGTAATCTAGTTCAGTCGGAGCTAGGCATCTCCATACATCAAACAGTCCAAATTGATACATGAGCCGTCGGAAGGCCATTGACAGAGAAATTAGGTTACGGTCTGTTGGGTGGCTTGTGTTCCTTTTCTTGTCTAGCACCGGGTTCCAGACCAGGTTCAGATCGCCCCCCATCAAGAGATGTCCTCTCTTGATTGAGTCTAGCTTGTGTAGGAATTTTCGGAGAAAGGGGATCTGTCCCGTATTCGGGACGTAAATGGATGCCAGCGTGTAAAGGGCTCCATTCAGGACACAGACCAGGATAAGGAACCTACCCTCGGGGTCTCGTTCTATGTGGTCAATCGTACAAGTAACATCCCGATGGATCAATATGGCAACTCCTCTCTTTTTTTCCGTATAGGAGGCGATTTCACAGATCGGGTATAAAGGGGAACTCCTGGGCTGCCTAGAGCCCCTTTCCCAGTGAGTCTCCTGCAAAAACATTAAATGTATTTTGTGGGCAGATAGGTAATTAAACAGAAGACTCCTTTTGGTAGGCGAGTTAAGGCCCTGGGCGTTCAGGGTGGCAGCCAAAACGGGAGCCATTGTATGGGCGGGCGCCACCTGCGTAGTCGATGAGGACCTCAATCACGGGTACGGGGGAAGGGTTTAATGCGGGTAGCGCAAATAAGTGGGAACAAGGGAATGTGGGTAGGAAAAAGGAGGGGCCAGGGGTTGGGGCACTCCAGGCCACGAACAGGACGTCTTGATGGTCAAACGCTACTAGCGAATATTGATGTGTATATAAACACTATCACAATGAGTGATCTCGCAACTAACAGTTGGAGAGCACAACTATAGGTATGGGGGGGGAGAGGCCGGCATAGATAGCCAAGCCCCAGTTCGTCAGTTTAAAACGTGCAAGAATAGGGAGAGCGAGAGAGAGGGAGAGAGGGAGCCAGAGTAAAGCTCCCCTCCCCCCTCGCCCACGCCCCCAGTCACTATTGCAATTTTCTCGCTGTAAGCAAGGGTCTTGTATTATGTAACTGTAATAAGTGAATGTCACTATCTCTGGTATAAGGCTAAGAAAGAAATTGAGGTGCGGGGAGTCTAATCTCAGTTCTGTAAAAATGAAGTTTGAGGGAGAGAGTAGAACGGGAGACTCGTGCGTTAGGCTATATGTAAGGTTCTCCATCTATAGCGTCTCCTCAGGAGAGGTTGAGTGCATACGGGGTACCCGTGTAGGAGAGGGTGTCTCTGGCCCCAAGTATTCTACTATTATGTACATAGGAGGTAGAATAAAGAGCTTAGTGCAAAAGAGGAAAAGCAACAATAAACAACATCAACATTTATGTAAACAGTCGATAGAAGATGGCCATCGTCAGTACGCATGGGCTTAGCTGTGGAGGGGTGTCAATCTTATACTGTAGGGCTAGTTGCACATGTGAGTCTGACAATCCCCAATTTGGGAGCTAATCTAATTCCTGGGGGATCAGGTACCGAAGGGGGGGACTGTTATTTTAAGTGGCATGAGATCTACACAATCGATGGGGCAAATACTGGGGATGCTTATGAGTATCTATAAATAGTGTACTTAACCTCAGAGTTATTGGTCATAGATGGGAATTGGGAAATGTGCGACTCCTGACGATAGCCATCAAACCCCTGAGAGATATATATATATAGATCAGTTGTAACAGCATCAACGTGGGGACCTAATGGTCGCCAGGTTGAGGACTCTAGGCAGATAATGGTTTTTGCACTTCTGATATAACTCGAGGTACATACATAACTAACAGTAAAAACAAGAACAGGGTAAACATTAACAACCTAGGTACAAAGAACATCACATAGCATCACATAATGATGACCATCAAACCAGAAGGGCCAATTTAGGGATTAAATAGGTCCTGGGACTTAGGCTGCTATTAAACGGATGGTGAATACCATATGGATGTTCCCCTGATTCAACTCCTGCCTTTCCTTTTAAAAAGAAAAACAGCTACTCCAGCAAATATGGTTTAGAGGGGCAGGGGTCTTCAAACAGGTGTATTCTATTTTAATTCCAGGGGGTATGTTACCCAGGGCGGGGGTGCAAGGTTATGCGCTGTACATGTTACGGGTTAGTTATTCTACTAAACAAAAGGCTAGGGCAAGCTCACCTCTATACGATGCGCATCAAAGCATTGGGGTAAAAATGGGGTGGGGGGTTAGCTCCCTTGCACTGCATTAGCTAATCTAGTGAAGGTGGGCAGACTGGGGTAGGAGTGTAGAGCTGTTGTTAATGTGCTCTACTGCCGAGGGATATCCCTTCAATGTGATTAGGGCATGTGCCTCAGTAAGCGATGATCTTCTGAGTAGGGTGCTAAAACATAATAAGTCCCAGGGAACACACAACTTGACTGACCTGAACAAAATGGTTAAGTACAATTTACGAATAGTTACAAGCACAAGGGAGTAGGTTAAGAGAGGGGAGGAAAAAGGAGGAAGAGGAGAAGAGTGGTATAGTAAAGAAGGAGAAGGAGAAACAAGAAGGGGGAGGAGGGGAGACGAGGAGGAGAGACAACCAAAGAACAATGTAACAACAATGTAAAGAGAGAGGACATCCATTATGTCTTAGCAGTCTCACCAATCTTCGTGTACCCACGGTACACACGAGTCAGTCTCTGTAGAAGTAGAGAGTCTCTCAATTGTAAGTCCCCAATTGGGGAGACAGTCATATGCACATCAGAGCAGTGACCAGGATGGAGTATCTCACGAGGGAGCGTCTCTAGTCTTAGATATTGTAGTATTTCTCTGGTCACTACTGGGTCTCTGTGGAAGGGAGCCCCACTCAGGGGCTGATGCTCTCAGGCCTCTACCAGGTACAACTGCTTGGGGTGGTATCGGAGGATCTTGTGGCAGTAAGCCCCATCTTTGGAGCAATTCCCTTGCCTGTTGAGGCGAGGATGCTGCATATTGCTGTCCATCTTTGTTGATGTAGAGCTTAACAGGGGAAACCCCATCTGTATTTAATGCCCTTGTCTCTCAAGATTTTAGTGTAGGGTTGGTAGTGTCTTCTGATCTGGAGAGTGTGTGGAGAGTGTGTGGAGAGAGATCCTGGAATACCTGAATGTCAGCATACTGCTCTTGGTTTATCGCCCTCAGCCGTCCTCGGCCTCAGGGCTCTATGGGCTATATCAAGTAGCATCTCTTTCTCGTTCTCCTGACCAAGGACTGCAACAAAAAAGTCGTGGAGGAATTTTTCAAGTTCCTGTGGGGGGACAGATTCTGGGATTCCTTTCACCCTGATATTGTTGCGGCGAGTCCTGTCCTCAAGATCCGCAAGTTTAAGTTCGAGGTCAGTGATCTGCTCTGCCAAACTCTGTGAGTAATCTAAGAGATTGCCGTGATCTACCCTGAGATCTTCCTGTTTGCGTTCCAACGCGTCAGTTCTTTCACCTATAAGGGCAATGTCCCTTTTCAGATCAGCATGTCCCTTATCAAACTTCTTGGAAAGGGAATCATGGTGCGAGGCCAGGAGCGACCTAATAGAGTCCATTAAGTTGTTATCAGTATCTGCATCTTGGTGCTGTAAACGGTTCGTGGCCTGGGATATAGTTGTTCTGATGCGAGCATCATTAAGACTGCTCGTGTCTGAGGCATCCTCTTCCGAGCCTGATTGTTGTCTGGATGTGTGTTGGCTGAAGTGGTCCGCCACTGTTCTCTTTGGGGTTTTGTGAGAGTTTTGTTTTCTTTTAAAGGATTGCGGCATCTTGTACTTTTGCAATTGTAGTGACATGAGGTATGGAAGGCAAATAGTGGAGAAAGGGAAATACTGTTTTGCACTATAAAGAAATCTGCTGTAAGGCCGACTGGGGCCAGGACATCAGTGGAGGAGGTTAGCACATTTTTTTATACAGGTCCTGGTGTCACATATATATTGAGGCTAAGCCGGCTGAGAGCTGGGCCCTGAGGCCTAAGAGTTGAAGTGGATTTAACTGGAACGTGTATTCTGGTCTGGTCTCTCCCCTGGGGGCTTGTCCCCTCAGGACGATGTGGGTGAAGGTATAGGGGTATGACCCGCAGGCAAACTGGGCCGGCGGGAAAGGGAGGGGAGAGACCTGTAGAGTCACAGTTACAGCTTGTTAAATGTTGGTCTGTGCCAGTAAGGAGGTTGTGTAGAGATCCTGGGAGAATGACACAATCAGTTTTCCCTAAGTTGTATCAGCAGCTCCCTGTACTGAAAGTTTGTGTGTATGAGCAAGCTGCGTGGATTCAGATAAAAAAGATACAGGACATTAGGGCTGATAACCCAGCTGATTTATTTGTGCTCCCTCCCAGGGAGAGCTAATGCAGGCCTTATGGTGAACTGAATGTCCATGTAGGTATAGCCTGGGTCTCAGCTTTTTGTAGACAGGGGGGTAGTGTCTGCCCTTCAAAGGGCCTTTTTGTTTACGTCTATATCTTCCTCCCAAACACTCTATAGGTTACCAGTGGAAGTGAGCACCGGGTAATCGTTGGTTAGGTAGTAGTCCCAAAGAGACCCCTTCTGTGTGGTAGTCCCCGTACTAAAACGGAGCTGTGTTTATAGATAGTCTAAGGCCCAAGATGGTGGGTGTTCGCGCCTTTTTCTAAATAACTGCGCAACAGATAGGCCCAGCCACCGCCCGCATGGGCTCTATCTAACCCAGCAGGCTCTCCCTCTCGATCAGACAGCACAGGCGCTCACCCCCTGAAGCCCACTTCATAGGTAGCACTAACCTTCGAGGGTCACTGGTTGCAATCAAGCAAGGCTCCCAGCCGCACGATCTTCTTCCCTCAGATGTCTGAGCTGTTGGGTATATGCTCCGGAGCGGATCCCCGACCCTCCGGAGCAGTGCAGATGAAGGTAAGCTGGTGGCTGATCTCCGCGAAAAGGAGCAGAGTCTTTTGAGCACGGCCAGGCGGGACACCCGGTCCCACTGTCTCTATATAGCAGCTGTCTGGTCTTCTGGGTAAGTGCTCCGGAGCGGGTCCCCGGCCCTCCGGAGCAATGCGGTGAGAGACAGGCGGCTGGTAGTAACAGAGGGTAACAATATCCAGATCTCCGGAGCGGAGCCCCGACCCTCCGGAGACAGAGGACCTCAGCAGCACGTCCTAATAAGAGTTCTTAGTGGCCGCAGGTTTCCAGATCTCCCCCAGAGCAGTGTAGATATATGTTGCCACGAGCTCAATAGCCACAATCTAGCTTCTTGATGTTAAGAAAAGTCAGCCAGTCTATAGGGTAAGGTAATGGGCTGCATATACATACACTTTGGCCCAAATTTATAGCAAATTATTCAATTAATAAAGCACTTAAACACTTTTCAGCTCAGGAGCTCAGTTCAAACACGTCCAGGCTGTGCTGCGGCTAGCTCCGCCCCCCAGATAAATATTTTTTATTCAAAATTGAGCATTTTTCGTTTTCTATTAAAAGAAGTTTTAGTCACTAGGAATTGAAGAAGCTAAACCTTCTGAGGATATTCCTTGTAACAGGTTAAATTCCTTTTTAAGTCTAATATTGATCTTCCAGAAATATTTCCTGTTCCTAACGCAGTTTCTAATATTATTTCTAAAGAATGGTCTAAACCTGATACTTCTTTTAATCCTACTTCTAGGTTTAAAAAATTGTATCCTTTCCCTGCTGCTAATTTGGAGCTATGGGAAACTATCCCTAAAGTAGGTGGGGCTATTTCTTCTCTGGCTAAGCGTACTACAATTCCCTTAGAGGATAGTACTTCTTTCAAAGATCCTTTAGATAGGAAACTTGAATCTTTTTTGAGAATGACTTATTACATACTGGTTATGTCCTTAGGCCTGCTATATCTATTGCTGACGTAGCCGCTGCCTCTACTTTTTGGCTTTCTAATCTTGCTCAACAATTTTCTTCAGACCCTGAATGTTGTAATATTCTTCATTTACTACAGGAATCAAATCTTTTTATTTGTGATGCAGTATTTGACATTATTAAGATTAATTTTAAGACTAGGGCCCCTATTTATCAACCCGTCAACTTACTTGCATTTGACGGCACCAATACACTCGCCTAAGATCGCCTAACATCGCTGCCGCTGACCTGAATACATTCTCCAAAGTTACCAAAAAAGCTGTCAAAAAGCTGCGCACCAAGTACGGGGCGATGAGCAGCGGACTGTTGTTAACTAACAGTCATCGATCTCACTGCTCTTCAGCTTTTTCCCAGCTTTATTGGTACCCTGTCACTAAACACCCACACTATACTAAACTGCTTTACGCCTATACCGCCGCTCCTTGACCCAGCCCCAACAAAATAAAGTTATTAACCCCTAAACCGCCGCTCCTGGAGCCCACCACACCTACATTATACTTATTAACCCCTAATCTGACGCCCCCTACATTATGTTATTATCCCCTAATCTGCCGTCCCCTACACCGCCACCACCTACGTTATGTTATTAACCCCTAATTTTCCATCCCTGACGTTGCCGCCACTATATTAAATTTATTAACCCCTAAACCTAAGTTTAACCTTAACACCCCTAACTTAAATCTAGTTTAAATAAATATAACTAAAATTACTATTATTAACTACATTATTCCTATTTAAAACTAAATACTTACCTATAAAATAAACCCTAAGATAGCTACATAATAACTAATAGTGACATTGTATCTATCTTAGGGTTTATTTTTATTTTACCGGCAAGTTTGTATTTATTTTAACTAGGTAGAATAGTTATTAAATAGTTATTAACTATTTAATAACTACCTAGCTAAAATAAATAAAAAAGTACCTGTAAAATAAAACCTAAGTTACAATAACACCTAACACTACACTACAATTAAATAAATTACATAAATGAAATACAATTAACTAAATTAAATACAATAACCTAAATTTAATTAAATTAGCTAAAGTACAAAAAACCCCCACTAAATTACAGAAAATAATAAACAAATTACAGAAATTTAAACTAATTACACCTAATCTAATAGCCCTATCAAAATAAAAAAGTCCCTCCAAATTAAAAAAAACCCTAGCCTAAACTAAACTACCAATATCCCTTAAAAGGGCCTTCTGCGGGGCATTGCCCCAAAGTAATCAGCTCTTTAACCTGAAAAAAAAAATACAAACAACCCCCCAACAGTAACACCCACCACCCACACAACCAACCCCCCCCCAAAAAAAAACAAACTAAAAAACCTAAGCTCCCCATTGCCCTGAAAAGGGCATTTGGATGGGCATTGCCCTTAAAAGGGCAGTTAGCTCTTTTGCAGCCCAAAGCCCTAACCTAAAAATAAAACCCACCCAATACACCCTTAAAAAAACCTAACACTAATCCCCTGAAGATCGACTTACCGGGAGACGTCTTCAGTCTTCATCCAAGCCGGGCAGAAGTGGTCCTCCAGACGGGCAGAAGTCTTCATCCAAGCCGGGCAGAATTGGTCCTCCAGACGGCATCTTCTATCTTTATCCATCTGGAGTGGAGCGGGTCCATCTTCAAGACATACGACGCGGAGCATTCTCTTCGGCCGACGACTACCTGATGAATGAAGGTTCCTTTAAGTGACGTCATCCAAGATGGCGTACCTTAGATTCTGATTGGCTGATAGAATTCTATCAGCAAATCGGAATTAAGGTAGAAAAAAATCCTATTGGCTGATTGGAACAGCCAATAGCATTGAGCTTGCATTCTATTGGCTGTTCCAATCAGGTGGGTTTTATTTTTAGGTTAGGGGTTTGCGCTGCAAAAGAGCTAACTGCCCTTTTAAGGGCAATGCCCATCCAAATGCCCTTTTCAGGGCAATGGGGAGCTTAGGTTTTTTTTAGTTAGTTTTTTTTTGGGGGGATTGGTTGTGTGGGTGGTGGGTTTTACTGTTGGGGGGGTTGTTTGTATTTTTTTTTTTTTCAGAAAAAAGAGCTGATTACTTTGGGGCAATGCCCCGCAAAAGGCACTTTTAAGGGCTATTGGTAGTTTAGTTTAGACTAGGGATTTTTTTATTTTGGGGGGGCTTTTTTATTTTGATAAGGCTATTAGATTAGGTGTAATTAGTTTAAATTTCTGTAATTTGTTTATTATTTTCTGTAATTTAGTCTTTGGTTTTTTGTACTTTAGCTAATTTAATTTAATTTAGGTTATTGTATTTAATTTAGTTAATTGTATTTAATTTAGTTAATTTATTTAATTATAGTGTAGTGTTAGGTGCTATTGTAACTTAGGTTAGGTTTTATTTTACAGGTAAAGTGCAAAAGTGTGGGTAAATAGTGCGCTGGTGGAATAAAGTATCAAACTCCTTACAGTGTTTTTAGATCCTTCAATCTAAAAGTAATGTGTAGAGAAAAGAGGTTTAGTAAGGGCGCTAATAGCTAAAGATACTATGTGGATTTATTAAGTGTATATATGTGATAAGAGTTTAAAGTATCAAAAAATGTGTAAAAAACATACAGTTAATTTATGTGTAAAATACAGTTTATTTGGTTACAATATGATTAAAGAACTTATAGAGACGTCTCTAGTACAAATCAATAAAATTTAAAAACAGAAATAAATCAATAAAAGATAAGATAAAAAGCAAGTAGTACTATTAGAGAATATTCGTATGCTACTTTTTATGTTGGTCACTCAGAAATATCACATGTAATGTGACTAGGCAGTTTGCCAAACTTTCCGTGAGTATTTTAAAGTTCATAAAATTTCTTACATACTTTCATTTAAAATTCGTTTACCAACTGGATAAAAACTTTGAAAGAAGATGGAGCTTAAAGCAGAGCTGTGCATAAAAAATGTTTGTATAGAGTTGTATCTTTCTGTCAAAATATACCAGACCTTTGTATTAGTTTCAAAGCAAATTTTCAGGGATAATTATCATGTCCATATATATGAACCAAGAGAGATGTCCCATAAACTTATTTTGCTAATAGTTTGAGATTGCAGTTTGCGACTCCCATACAAATTGTACCTTATCGTATACGTGAGCTATAGCAGGGTATCCTGTGCATCCTGCAGCTCGGTTCCTCCGATAGTGTCCTCGTGTTGCTGGCGTCTGACGTCACATCCAATGTGTGGGGGCCCGCCTTGTGTCCGCCAATCAATGCTTAGCCAGTTTCAGGACACCTTTTTGCATCCGATACAAGGTGTACAATTTTCTTCTTATTTCTGATACTTGCTTGTACCGGTCAGCAGAGGTGTGTTTGAATGAAAGAAATTTTCCTGCACTTAGTGCTTTTAAGCACGCAGGTTCCGATGATATATAATTTCAATGTCTTTTGTTGACAATCAACCCGGGTTGGTTCATTCAGTTCAAACGATAGTGGAGTCAAGGATACAGTCTTTAGCTTCTACGCGTTTCACTCCCTCTAGGAGCTTTATCAAGAATGATTCTGACTGTTTGACTCCTCTCTTTAATAGGTGTATCCAGTGTCTCATTGGTTCAAAGAAATCTCGTAGTTAAGGTGGTATCCATGGTTTGCACTTGCTCCTAATACATTGCTCTATCATAATATTTATCACAAGTTTGACCAAACATATTTCAGACCAATTTATTTTAAAACAATTTCATTGTCGTGTTACCTTAAGACAATTCAATTTATTTAAACCTATTATGTTAAGGATAGGTGGAGATGTGGAGAAACATATAATAGGATTGTTAGGTTAAGGGTGCACTAAAAAATACGTGCACTAAAAAATACGTTCTTTAATCTAGAAGAAATGGTGAGATGTCCAATTCTGAATTTAACCCTTTGGGGAATAGCGTGTCGAATTTAAAGATGTACTCTGCCTCTTTAAGGAGCAGTTTCTTCTGTATATCCCCGCCTCTCCAGTGTTTTTCTACTTTGTATATACCCCAAAAGGATAGATCTTTTGTGTTACCCTTATGTGTGGTTTTGAAATGTTGATAGAGGTGTGTGTCTTCCATTCCATTCTCTATATTATTGAGATGTTCCCTGATTCTATCTCTCAGAGTTCTCTTAGTTTCTCCAAAATAAAAAAGATTGCAAGTGCATTTTAGGACATAGATAATACCTTTGTGTGAGCATCTTATAAGTTCTTTGATTGGTATGGTGTTGTTAGGACCTATCTGTATTATATTGGATTTATTGCTGTGTTTACATGACTTACATGTGTAACATGGGAAGAAGCCTGTTAATTTTTGTCCATGGAGGTCTTTTTGTATTAGTTTGTTTTTATTGGGTTTTTTTAGGTCACTAGGTGCAAGGGTTGATTTTAAATTACTAGCTTTTTTGAAAACAAAACTGGGGTTATCTGTAACTTTTTCTCCCAGGATATTGTCTTCCTTGATGAGATGCCAATGCTTTTTTATGATTTTTTTCACCATATTATGATCAATGTGATAATCTGTTATGAATGGAATTTTTATTTTATTTTCATCTATATTTGTTTTTTCTTTGTATGTTAATAATGATTCCCTATTGGTGTTTTTGGCCCTTTCTAATGCTTTTTTGGTGTGTGTTGTGTTGTAACCTCTTGAGTTAAATCTTTCTATTAGTGTTCCGGCCTGAATTTCAAAGTCTGCCATCCTAGAGCAGTTTTTTCGAACTCTAAGGCACTGCCCTATTGGTATGTTATCCTTCCAAGCATCCAGATGACAACTTTTAGCGTGCAAATAATTATTACAGTCAACTTGTTTAAAGTATGTTTTTGTCTCTATCTTATTCCCCAATACCATCATTTCTAAATCAAGGAAAGTAATTCCTTCTTTACTTTGGTTATGTGTGAAATGTAAACCTAAAGTATTTTGGTTCATCTTTTCAAACATTTTGATTAGATCTGTCTCCTGCCCTTTCCAAATTATTAACAGGTCATCTATGTACCTTTTGTAGAGTACAAGGTTTGCACCGTAGCCGCCAGACCCAAAGAAATTCTCTTCCCAAAGGCCCATAAAAAGATTGGCATAGCTAGGTGCAAACCTTGTACCCATAGCTGTTCCTTCTGTTGTTTTTTACACATTTTTTGATACTTTAAACTCTTATCACATATATACACTTAATAAATCCACATAGTATCTTTAGCTATTAGCGCCCTTACTAAACCTCTTTTCTCTACACATTACTTTTAGATTGAAGGATCTAAAAACACTGTAAGGAGTTTGATACTTTATTCCACCAGCGCACTATTTACCCACACTTTTGCACTTTACGATTTTCCTTCACTTAAATAGTTGCAGCAGGTTTTTTTACACCATCTAACCCAATATGGAGGACATTTTTGATTTTAGGGACAAAATATTTCTAGATATGAGAGAGGAAAATATCCCTTTAATAAATCAGATCAGCTCAGATAAAACCCTAGACCTAATGCAAAGCTTAGAACACGAACTCACAAAAGAATTAAAGCAACAAATGGAATTAGTTTTTCTTAACAGATACACAAAAAAAGGCATTATACCAAAAGGATTACTTTTAAAGAAAAATTGCACTTTCACTTTAAGCGAAACTCTACAAACAGAATGGAAAGACACACTAACTAAAGCCTCTAATACACTAATTGAGATTCTTAAAAGATCTAGAAAAGAAACACTTTTAATTATTGAGAAAAATATCTTAGAAATTAAAGAGAAATTAAAGGATAGGAAAAATGAAAATGAATATAAAGAAAGACAAAAAGTAATAATGGATAAATTAAATAATCTGAATAAAGATTTATTAAGAACAAAATGGGGAAAGATGGAAAGAGACATTAAAAATAACAATCAGTCTCAGCAAATAGAAGAAATCTCTGAAGTTAACCCAGACACATTTAAGACCCACACCTATTATCCTCCACATGGTAATACTTATAATAACAAGAGACAACATAACACTTATCATCATTATGATAATTATAGGTACCAAAACACATCCAATAGGAATAACTATCAAACTGAAAGATCATTTAACTATAATAGAGACCGTCATCACAACCGACAATCATGGCATAGAGCAAGAGAACAATATCATCCACATAATAGGATAGATAATACCCATTCTAGAACATACAATGAAAAACCCAGTGAGTGGGAGCACCCAAGAACTTATAGGAGAGAAAATAGACAATGGGACTCTTGGAGAACCCCGACCCATAATAGGTTTGAACCCCTAAGAGACCTAGAGCAAAGAAGAGAATACCAAACACATAATGATTCCCCCCTTTTTTTAGGGAAAAGCCCTCTGAGAGAGGGCACCTCAAGAGAACTCTTCCAACCAGAAACAGCAACAAATCCCAGAAGAAAAAGGGGATTAGAGGAAAGAGAGGAAGGGGATTATCCAGAAAAAGTAGCAAAAAGAGGGAGATAACCAATAACACGCAAGGAATATATAATTTAAGCAGCACTCCCCTAAACAAAGAGGAAGAAAAAGTCCTGAGCTTAGGTCTTACATATGCCCCCACTGCTAGACTCAATAAATTCAATACTTTTATACATGTAAAAAAATTCGTGAGAAATCTTACTTTGAAAAGACATTTCTTAAAAAACCCTACAGAGAGACAGCTAAGTATACAAGCACCCGTGAAAATTAATCATTCCAATTTAAAACCCAAATCGAAATTTAACCCTATACAATCAAAAGGGAATTATCTAGATACTTTCGAAAAATTAGTACTGAAAGACATCAAAAGATGTAATCCCCAACAACCAAAACAGTTTAATTTGAGCCTGAAAGAAAAATCCATCATAAACAATTTACAGAACAATAAAGAACTAACCATAAAATCTGCAGATAAGGGCGGCGGCATAGTCGTGATGGACACCGCCAAATATCTCATTGAAGCCCACAGACTATTAGACAATATCACAACATATAAAAAATTGGATCTTAATCCTACTAATAAATATGTACAAACATTGAATAAATTACTGGTAGAGGGTAAAAGATCAGGTGTATTAAATGATAAAGAATTTCAATTCTTAACTCCGCACAATCCAAGAATACCGATCTTTTACTTTCTACCAAAAATTCACAAGAGCCTAATCGATCCCCCTGGTAGGCCCATCATATCAGGGATCGATTCCATCTCCTCCAATCTTTCACGATATGTAGACGGATACTTACAAAAATATGTAACAAATCTAAACTCTTATTTGAGGGATTCCACTCAAGTACTCAACATCCTAAATACCTTTCAGTGGGAAGATGATATGTACCTAGCGACATGTGATGTAACGTCACTTTACACAATAATAGACCATAAAAAGGGAATGGAGGCAATTAACCACTATCTATCAAAAGACACAGATATGCCAGAAATACATAAGGAATTCATTTTAATGAGCATCAAATTCATTTTAGAGAACAACTATTTCTCCTTTGATAATAAGTTCTATCTCCAAACAGAAGGAACAGCTATGGGTACAAGGTTTGCACCTAGCTATGCCAATCTTTTTATGGGCCTTTGGGAAGAGAATTTCTTTGGGTCTGGCGGCTACGGTGCAAACCTTGTACTCTACAAAAGGTACATAGATGACCTGTTAATAATTTGGAAAGGGCAGGAGACAGATCTAATCAAAATGTTTGAAAAGATGAACCAAAATACTTTAGGTTTACATTTCACACATAACCAAAGTAAAGAAGGAATTACTTTCCTTGATTTAGAAATGATGGTATTGGGGAATAAGATAGAGACAAAAACATACTTTAAACAAGTTGACTGTAATAATTATTTGCACGCTAAAAGTTGTCATCTGGATGCTTGGAAGGATAACATACCAATAGGGCAGTGCCTTAGAGTTCGAAAAAACTGCTCTAGGATGGCAGACTTTGAAATTCAGGCCGGAACACTAATAGAAAGATTTAACTCAAGAGGTTACAACACAACACACACCAAAAAAGCATTAGAAAGGGCCAAAAACACCAATAGGGAATCATTATTAACATACAAAGAAAAAACAAATATAGATGAAAATAAAATAAAAATTCCATTCATAACAGATTATCACATTGATCATAATATGGTGAAAAAAATCATAAAAAAGCATTGGCATCTCATCAAGGAAGACAATATCCTGGGAGAAAAAGTTACAGATAACCCCAGTTTTGTTTTCAAAAAAGCTAGTAATTTAAAATCAACCCTTGCACCTAGTGACCTAAAAAAACCCAATAAAAACAAACTAATACAAAAAGACCTCCATGGACAAAAATTAACAGGCTTCTTCCCATGTTACACATGTAAGTCATGTAAACACAGCAATAAATCCAATATAATACAGATAGGTCCTAACAACACCATACCAATCAAAGAACTTATAAGATGCTCACACAAAGGTATTATCTATGTCCTAAAATGCACTTGCAATCTTTTTTATTTTGGAGAAACTAAGAGAACTCTGAGAGATAGAATCAGGGAACATCTCAATAATATAGAGAATGGAATGGAAGACACACACCTCTATCAACATTTCAAAACCACACATAAGGGTAACACAAAAGATCTATCCTTTTGGGGTATATACAAAGTAGAAAAACACTGGAGAGGCGGGGATATACAGAAGAAACTGCTCCTTAAAGAGGCAGAGTACATCTTTAAATTCGACACGCTATTCCCCAAAGGGTTAAATTCAGAATTGGACATCTCACCATTTCTTCTAGATTAAAGAACGTATTTTTTAGTGCACGTATTTTTTAGTGCACCCTTAACCTAACAATCCTATTATATGTTTCTCCACATCTCCACCTATCCTTAACATAATAGGTTTAAATAAATTGAATTGTCTTAAGGTAACACGACAATGAAATTGTTTTAAAATAAATTGGTCTGAAATATGTTTGGTCAAACTTGTGATAAATATTATGATAGAGCAATGTATTAGGAGCAAGTGCAAACCATGGATACCACCTTAACTACGAGATTTCTTTGAACCAATGAGACACTGGATACACCTATTAAAGAGAGGAGTCAAACAGTCAGAATCATTCTTGATAAAGCTCCTAGAGGGAGTGAAACGCGTAGAAGCTAAAGACTGTATCCTTGACTCCACTATCGTTTGAACTGAATGAACCAACCCGGGTTGATTGTCAACAAAAGACATTGAAATTATATATCATCGGAACCTGCGTGCTTAAAAGCACTAAGTGCAGGAAAATTTCTTTCATTCAAACACACCTCTGCTGACCGGTACAAGCAAGTATCAGAAATAAGAAGAAAATTGTACACCTTGTATCGGATGCAAAAAGGTGTCCTGAAACTGGCTAAGCATTGATTGGCGGACACAAGGCGGGCCCCCACACATTGGATGTGACGTCAGACGCCAGCAACACGAGGACACTATCGGAGGAACCGAGCTGCAGGATGCACAGGATACCCTGCTATAGCTCACGTATACGATAAGGTACAATTTGTATGGGAGTCGCAAACTGCAATCTCAAACTATTAGCAAAATAAGTTTATGGGACATCTCTCTTGGTTCATATATATGGACATGATAATTATCCCTGAAAATTTGCTTTGAAACTAATACAAAGGTCTGGTATATTTTGACAGAAAGATACAACTCTATACAAACATTTTTTATGCACAGCTCTGCTTTAAGCTCCATCTTCTTTCAAAGTTTTTATCCAGTTGGTAAACGAATTTTAAATGAAAGTATGTAAGAAATTTTATGAACTTTAAAATACTCACGGAAAGTTTGGCAAACTGCCTAGTCACATTACATGTGATATTTCTGAGTGACCAACATAAAAAGTAGCATACGAATATTCTCTAATAGTACTACTTGCTTTTTATCTTATCTTTTATTGATTTATTTCTGTTTTTAAATTTTATTGATTTGTACTAGAGACGTCTCTATAAGTTCTTTAATCATATTGTAACCAAATAAACTGTATTTTACACATAAATTAACTGTATGTTTTTTACACATTTTTTGATACTTTAAACTCTTATCACATATATACACTTAATAAATCCACATAGTATCTTTAGCTATTAGCGCCCTTACTAAACCTCTTTTCTCTACACTTTATTTTACAGGTACTTTTGTATTTATTTTAGCTAGGTAGTTATAAATAGTTAATAACTATTTAATAACTATTCTACCTAGTTAAAATAAATACAAACTTGCCTTTAAAATAAAATAAACCCTAAGCTAGCTACAATGTAACTATTAGTTATATTGTAGCTATCTTAGGGTTTATTTTATAGGTAAGAATTTAGTTTTAAATAGGAATAATGTAGTTAATGATAGTAATTTTATTTATATTTATTAAATTAGATTTAAGTTAGAGGGTGTTAGGGTTAGACTTAGGTTTAGGGGTTAATACATTTGATACATTTACATCCCTCTCTTATCCAAACCTCATTACTCTACAGTATAATTAGGCACTAAAATCAACACTTGACAAAACTGCACCCTCCACTCTTCGATGTCTCTTGATACATTTCATCCCTCTCTTGTCCAAACCTTGTGACTCTACAGTATAATTCGGCACTAAAATCAACACTTGACAAAACTACACCCTCCATCCTTCGACGTACATCAATCACTCGACGGCAACGGTGGCACACTAAACAGACCAGATATGTTTAGCGATGCTCACGGGCTGCTGAACGGCAGTGGAGGAAATCACGCACCTTTGATGATTTCCAACATTAAAAATTCACCCTTAAGTCCTACAACTCTGCGCTCAGCCTGGCCAAACAAGTCTATTTCTCCTTCCTTGTGTCATCTCACGCATTCAACCCCAGAAAACTGTTCTCAACCTTTAACTCCCTTCTATGTCCGCCTGCCCCCCCGCCCACTACCAACCTCACTGCTCAAATTATTGCTGATCACTTCAAAAATAAAATTGAAACCATTAGAAAAGAGATCTGCACCTCGCACCCCGCAAACCCAGTGATCCTACCCACCCATTCTATTAACAAAAATCTATGCTACTTCCCTACTGTAACAGAGGAAGAAGTCTCTGCACTCCTATCCTTGGCTCATCTCACAACCTGCCCACTTGACCCTATTCCTTCACGACTTATTCCCTCTCTCTCTGCTTCACTAACCCCCTACCCTAATTCATCTCTTTAACCAATCTCTCACTGCTGGCACATTTCCTGACACATTCAAGCATGCGTCAATCATACCAATCCTAAAAAAGCCCTCGCTTGACCCCTCCACACCTTCTAACTATCGACCGGTCTCCTTAATTCTCTTTGCTTCAAAATTATTGGGACGACTAGTCTATAATCGGCTAACTCAATTTCTCACAACTAACTCCTTACTTGATCCACTACATTCTGGTTTCTGCCCTAAACACTCAACAGAAACCGCTCTTGCTAAAGTAACAAATGACCTGTTATCAGCTAAAGCAAAAGGCCATTACTCCTTACTAATTTTTCTTGACCTATCCGCAGCTTTTGACACAGTTGACCATCCTCTCCTCCTAAAAATACTACATTCATTTGGCATCCGAGACACAGCCCTATATTTCCTCTCTCATCGTGAAATATTCCCCATCCCGTCCTCTTCTATCAACCTCTGACCTACGTCTCTAAACTCCTGTTATCTCTACGTCCCACTCCTGCCTCCAAAACTTTGCTCGTGCTGCTCCAGTCCTCTGGAACTCTCTACCCCGCTCCATTAGTCTGTCTTCAACCTTGTATAGCTTCAGACGATCCTTGAAAACCCACCTATTCAGAAAGGCTTACCATCTCTCCTCCATCCCGCATCCGAACCAAACTAATACATGTACATGAACTGCCTGACTCACTGCTGCAAATAGAACCGATGTAACAAGCTACCCCAACCTTATGTCTCTGCACCCTAAACCTATAGACTGAGAGCTCTCCGGAGCAGCGCCCTCTTCCTCCTGTGCTAGATTTGTTTAGTTTTGTTATGTTTTGTATTTTATCACAAATCTTTGTCATTGTATACCCCTATCATTGTACCCAGCGCTACGGAATTTGGCGGCGCTATACAAATAAATGATAATAATAATAATAATTTAATATAGTTGCAGAGACATTGGGGACGGCAGATTAGGGGTTAATAACATAATATAGGTGGCAGCGGTGTAGGGGCAGCAGATTAGGGGGTTAATAAGTATAATGTAGGTGGCGGCGGTGTAGGGGGGGCAGATTAGGGGTTAATAAGTATAATGTAGGTGGTGGCGGTGTTGGGGCAGCAGATTAGGGGTTAATAAGTATAATGTAGGTGGCGGCGGTGTAGGGGGTGGCAGATTAGGGGTGTTTAGACTCAGGGGTTATGTTAGGGTGTTAGGTGTAAACGTAACTTTATTCTCCCATAGGAGGTAGGAATCAATGGGAAATCGGGCAGCAGCGAACATGAGCTTTCGCTGCTCATGTTTGCTGCTGCCCGATTTCCCATTGGATTCAAATATTTCTTCTATTACTGGAGGTAAGTCAGTTTTTCTGCCTCAAGATTATAGATCTAAAGGAAAATTTAAGGCTCCTAATCGTTTTCGTACTTTTCAAAACAAAGATCAAAAGCCTTCCCCCTCTCCAAAAGCCCCTGGCTCTAATTGGAGACCTTCTTCAAATTGTAATAAATCAAAGCCATTAAAGAAGCCTAATCCTGTTAAAAAAACAGCATGAAGATGCGGCCCCCAACCCAGTAGGGTAGGGGTCAGATTAAAACTTTTTCAGACAATTTGGTAAGAATCTGTCCAAAAGCCCTGGATTCAGAATATAATTTCTAAGGGATATTGAATTGGTTTAAAAATCAAATCCCCAAGGGGATGGTTTTATTTAACTCATGTTCCAAAACATCCATTAAAATCTCAGGCTTTTCTAACATGTGTCTCACATCTAGAACTAATGGGAGTGATTGTTCCAGTTCCTCTACAGGAAGAAGGAAAGGGTTTTTACTCAAATCTATTCATTGTACCAAAGAAGGTGAATTCCTTCAGACCAATTTTGGATCTGAAAACACTAAACAAATTTGTAAGAATTCCAACTTTCAGAATGGAAACTATAAGGACTATTCTACCTTTTGTTCAGCAAGGTCATTATATGTCCACAATAGACTTACAGGATGCTTATCTTCACATCCCTATTCATCCAGACCATTTTCAATTTCTGAGATTCTCTTTTCTAGAAAAGCATTTTCAGTTTGTTGCTCTTGCGTTTGGCCTAACAGCATCAAGAATATTTTCAATGGTTCTTGGTGTCCTTCTATCTGTAATCAGAGAGCAGGGTATTGCGATGTTTCCTTATTTGGACGATATCTTGGTTCTAGCTCAATCAATTTTCAAAAGAGTTTTTTGATTCCTCAGACAAAGGTCACTTATTTGGGATTCCAAAAAGACTCAGTGTTCATGACTCTCTCTCTAGCAGAAAAGTTAGTTTTAGCCTGTATGAACCTTCAGTCTCTGTCATACCCTATAAGGCCTAATGATTGTAGCATTGGATGCAATCCCCTTTGCTCGTTTTCATATGAGGCCTCTTCAACTTTGTATGTTGCGCCAGTGGTGCAAGGACTATACTCGAATACCACAGCTAATATTCTTAAATCACAACACTCATTTTTCTCTGACGTGGTGGCTAAACCACCAATTTCTTGAAGGGGCTTCCTTTGTTCACCCTACCTGGTCTGTGATCACAACAGATGAAAGTCTTATAGATTGGAGAGCAGTATGGGGGTCCCTAACTGCACAAGGAGTTTAGGAAGTTCAGGAAACAAAGATTCTGATCAATATCTTACAATTTCATGCACTTTTCAAAAATCTTCAAGCTTGGCCTCTTCTGAAGAACGTACCTTACCTTCGTTTTCAAACAGACAATATAACAACGGTGGCTTATGTCCTTCACCAGAGGGGAACTCAAAGTTACCTAGCCATGACAGAAGTATCCCAGATACTTTCTTGGAAAGAAACCAATTCCTGTCTAATCACTGTGATTCAAATCCCAGGTGTGGTCATCTGGGAGGCAGATTATCTCAGCCATCAGTCACTACACCCGGGGGAATGGTCTCTCCATCCGGATGTATTCTTACAAATTTTTCAGATTTGGGGCCTTCCTCAAATAGATCTCAAGGCTTCTCATTTGAACAAGAAACTTCTCAGATACCTTGCAAGGTCACGGGATACTCAGGCAGTAATGACAGATGCTCTAGCAGTCTCTTGGTCATTCCAATACACTTATATTTTTCTGCCACTAGTTCTACTACCCAGAGTGATTCCAAAATCAAGATAGAACAATCATCTGTACTTCTGATAGCCCCTGCATGGCCTCTCAGGATTTGGTATGCAGATCTAGTTTGAATGTCCTGCTACCCGCCTCGGCATCTTCCTCTAAGACCAGACCTTCTGTCTCAAGGTCCATTCTTTTATCCAGATCTAAAATCTCTGAACTTAATGGCATGGAGATTGAATGCCTAGTTCTCAATCACAGAAGTTTCTCATACACTTTGATTAATACTATGATTCAGGCAAGAAAACCTGTTTCCCGGAAAAGTTATTATAAAGTTTGGAAAACTTATATTTCTTGGTGTACCAATCATAATTCCTAGAATTCTTCAGTTACTTCAAAATGGTTTAGATAACAAAATTTATGCTTACCTGATAAATTTCTTTCTTTTGCGATGTACCGAGTCCACGGATTCATCCTAACTTGTGGGATATTGTCCTTCCTGACAGGAAGTAGCAAAGAGAGCCCCACAGCAGAGCTGTCTATATAGCTCCCCCCTTAACTCCACCCCTCAGTCATTCGACCGAAGGCCAAGGAAGAAAAGGAGAAACTATAAGGTGCAGAGGTGACTGAAGTTTCCATAAAAAAATACTATCTGTCTTGAATAGACAGGGCGGGCCGTGGACTCGGTACATCGCAAAAGAAAGAAATTTATCAGGTAAGCATAAATTTTGTTTTCTTTTGCATGATGTACCGAGTCCACGGATTCATCCTAACTTGTGGGATACCAATACCAAAGCTTTAGGACACGGATGAAGGGAGGGACAAGACAGGAACCTAAACGGAAGGCACCACTGCTTGCAAAATCTTTCTCCCAAAAATAGCCTCCGAAGAAGCAAAAGTATCAAATTTATAAAATTTTGAAAAGGTATGAAGCGACAACCAAGTCACAGCCTTACAAATCTGTTCAACAGAAGCATCATTTTTAAAAGCCCATGTGGAAGCTACCGCTCTAGAATGAGCTGTAATCCTTTCAGGAGGCTGCTGTCCAGCAGTCTCATAAGCCAAACGGATGATGCTTTTCAGCCAAAAGGAAAGAGGAGTCGCCGTAGCCTTTTGACCCCTATGCTTTCCAGAATAGACAACAAACAAAGATGTTTGACGAAAATCTTTGGTTGCCTGCAAATAAAATTTCAAAGCACTAACCAATTCCAAGTTGTGCAACAGACGTTCCTTCTTACAAGAAGGATTAGGACACAGAGAAGGAACAATCATTTCTTGATTGATACTCCTATTAGTGACAACCTTAGGCCCAGATTTGGAGTTCGGCGTTAGCCGTGAAAACCAGCGTTAGAGGCTCCTAACGCGGGTTTCTTACGGACTCCGGTATTTAGAGTTCAGTTACCGACACTCAAAAAAAACCTAACGCTCACATTTCTACCGACACCTCAGACCCAGTAGTAAACATATACCGACAAAAAAAACATCCACGAATCAAATAACAAATATTACACAAACTACACTTACAGTCATACAAACACTACACTATGTTTATTTTTCATATTTAATAATTTTTCATCAAAATACAAAGGATTAAAGTTGCAAGATCTCGGGTGTTTGAAAAAAAACAACACAAATCCATTTTCCCATTGACTTACATTGACACACGGGAAAAGACCCTCATATACCTACATCTAACTAATAACATTATCACAAACATACACTCATCGATGCATACAAACAATATACACCACATGACATACACAAAATATTTATTTATTACAAAAAGAACACGATTTAGTTACTTTTTCACAAAAGCTCATGACGTCACTCACTTTACGATGAAAACCAGTCTTAGAAAAAAAAAAAGACCAATTTTTAGAGCCTCCATTGACTTCTATTGGGAAGGCGTGCTCGTGCACGCGAAACCCTCATTTCCCTAACGCACGCAAATAGCGTAGACAGAAAAACTCCAAATACCAGCGCTAGAAAATACATGATTTCATGCGTTAGACCCAGCTATGATAAATAGATCAAGAAATGACTATTTCCCTATGGTGGATTTATGGATTTTACTGTTTGAATATTCACAACACCATTAAATTCTTTCAGACTTTTATATTACATCAACTACAAATCAACATCACTAGTAACAACATTTTTGTTTTAAAAATATTACATTTAAATGGACACAAAAATAATGTCAACTTTTCAGGATTCACAAACACTACACAATGGGAAACAATTCTCATTTACCTTTATTATTGCATTTCAGTTATTCAACTCATATGCTTGCAGCAACAGCATATCTACATAGGCTTAACACATGATCACTCATGGATGCACATACATTACTTTTAACATTCACTCATACATGTGCATTCAAATGATGGGGGAAAAACACATTACATTCTCTAGAGGAATCACAAAACACAACATATGGATTTTACTGTACTTTTAACATCATGATTCCATCACCAGAAACCATTAGGAATTACGAACAACAAGAACATCAGTACACCAGATTACAGATGTCACTTTATGGGAAGGAACAACAATGCCAGACCGCTATATAGAAGTCAGCATATGTGGGACACAATCACAATATATACGTACATGTACATAACACGCATCACCCATCACGCAACCACAAAGCACACATTTAGATTTTATTCAGCACACAATAACAATGTAGCACAATACAACAACACAATGAGGATTTCAGAACTACATAGGCAGGTTAATAATATCATGACGTCATTAGAAGATTCAACCATACACATCCCAGATTCACGACTGTACCGCCCCTTTTGGAACTTTAACACTCAATACTACAATACAACATATACGTAAACAACAGTTTGGAACAGCATTATTAAGGCGATTTCAATGGGACAATTAATAAATATTGTCAGATCGCAAATCACTTATATATATAATACTACAGATGACAGCCGGAAGTTATTCAGTATTAGTGCCATTTGAATGGGACGCATACAATATTGACATCTCGGCAATCACTTATATATACAATACTACAGATGACAGCCGGAAGTTATTCAGTATTAGTGCGATTTGAAAGGGACGCATACAATATTGACATCTCGGAAATCACTTATATATACAATACTACAGATGACAGCCGGAAGTTATTCAGCATTAGTGCGATTTGAAAGGGACGCATACAATATTGACATCTCGGAAATCACTTATATATATAATACTACAGATGACAGCCGGAAGTTATTCAGTATTAGTGCCATTTTAAAGGGACGCATACAATATTGACATCTCGGCAATCACTTATATATACAATACTACAGATGGCAGACGGGAATTTCGTAATTAATATTGCGATTTGAAAGGGACGCGCACAATATTCACATCTCGGCAATCACTTATATATACAATACTACAGATGGCAGACGGGAATTTCGTAATTATTATTGCAATTTTAATGGGACGCGTACAATATTGACATCTCGGCAATCACTTATATATACAATACTACAGATGGCAGACGGGAATTTCGTAATTATTATTGCGATTTTAATGGGACGCGTACAATATTGACATCTCGGCAATCACTTATATATACAATACTACAGATGACAGCCGGAAGTTATTCAGTATTAGTGCGATTTGAAAGGGACGCATACAATATTGACATCTCGGCAATCACTTATATATACAATACTACAGATGGCAGCTGTTACTTTATCGTTTACAAACAATATTGCAGCAACATTGATCGATCACATTCGATGCACATTATACACAACTATGCACTTTCATTCATGTTAGCCTGGACGTGTGCTTTTTACTATAAGATCGCGTTTAAGAAATATTGATTACGCATATGAACAAACATTACAAACATGCACTGTATGTGTGATATTTGACACTTTCACATTGAGAATCATTGTTTGAAACTAACATTTCAGCAAACAACAAATAAACGCCCACTGTGAAAGCATTCGCGCCGCTCACATACAAACAGGTGAATACAATCAGCAATCATTACAAACTCACTACCATTGGACTAATTGTACTATAAATCCCCCAAACAACATGTCCAATGCATCACTTGTGATCCACATCAGATCAAGTGCTTACCTTGTTACGCTGTTTTGAAAGATGGATGACGATGACATGGTAGACGCTGCTGGTGCTGCTATTGGCGAACTAGCTGTTGGTCGAATCAGGCAGCTTCGGCAGCTCAGACTGAGACGAAGGGGTCATCTGGTTCGAGGTCCTCGTGTCTACAGGGTGAGACCCACCTTGGAAAACATGAGTGACTTTGAGGTTTTTGATAAGTATCGGCTCGATCGCGAACAGCTCATTGGCCTTTACGATCTTCTTAAACCTCATTTGGAGCCACGTATAAGAATAAGGACTGCTGTTCCCGCCATGAGTAGGATGCTAAGCTGTCTATACGTCCTGGCCTCCGGGAGTTTTCAATCCGGAGAACTGTACATGCATGGCCTGGCTCAAGGTACATTCTCTGTGGTGTTTGATAACTTTCTGGACGCCATGGTACGTATCAGTAAGCAATACATAGGATTCCCACAGAATGATGGTGATTGGAGGCGCCTGAAGCGGGAATTCTTTGATATTGCTCAATTGCCCAATGTCTTCGGAGCCATAGATTGTACCCACATTGCGCTGCATGCTCCAATTGATGACTCGCCCTTCAGAAATCGCAAACATTTTCATAGCCTCAACGTGCAGTATGTTTGTGACGCACAGATGAGGATTATGCATGTGTGTGCGAATTTTGGAGAAGCTTGTCATGATGCCCGCATCCTCTCTCTGTCGTCCCTGTGGAGACAGTTTGAGGAAAGACAAATGCCCCCTGGTTATCTCGTTGGTGAGTATTTGTGCACAACATGGTTAATTATTTTGACAATTGCCACTGTAGTTTTAAAATGTTAGCGTAATGTTCAGCTATAGGATGCAATTTAACCATATATTTTCCCCCCGCTAATGTCTACTTTTAGTTCAATGCAGATATGTAGCATGTCTTACCTTAAATGCTCAGATAGAGAATGTAATGTAACCATGTAGTTAGCATTTTACACAAGGCTTGATTTAGGAGAAATACGCATATGTAGCATGTCTTAGCTGAAATGGGAAGATATTAGCTAATGCAATTTAACCATGTCATTGTCTCTTTCCGCAAATGTCTTTTAGTTCAATGCAGATATGTAGCATGTCTTACCTTAAATGCTCAGATAGAGAATGTAATGTAACCATGTAGTTAGCATTTTACACAAGGCTTGATTTAGGAGAAATACGCATATGTAGCATGTCTTAGCTGAAATGTGAAGATATTAGCTAATGCAATTTAACCATGTCATTGTCTCTTTCCGCAAATGTCTTTTAGTTCAATGCAGATATGTAGTATGTCTTACCTTAAATGCTCAGATAGAGAATGTAATGTAACCATGTAGTTAGCATTTTACACAAGGCTTGATTTAGGAGAAATACGCATATGTAGCATGTCTTAGCTGAAATGTGAAGATATTAGCTAATGCAATTTAACCATGTCATTGTCTCTTTCCGCAAATGTCTTTTAGTTCAATGCAGATATGTAGCATGTCTTACCTTAAATGCTCAGATAGAGAATGTAATGTAACCATGTAGTTAGCATTTTACACAAGGCTTGATTTAGGAGAAATACGCATATGTAGCATGTCTTAGCTGAAATGGGAAGATAGAGAATAATATTGAACTAGATATTTTAAAGTTAAAATAAACATTTGTTTATGGATTATCATGTACAAAACATTTTATTGTACTACAAATAGTATTTTGAGGATTCTGTTGGAATTATGTTCTGTTCATAATTTATAGGTGATTCTGGGTACATGAGCCGGCCTTGGCTCATTACCCCCTTGCGTAGCCCGACTGATGTGTCTGAGGAGCGCTACAACAGGGCTCATAAGAGAACCAGGGCGGTGGTTGAATGGATGTTCGGGCTCCTGAAGATGAGGTTCAGGTGCCTGGACAGGTCGGGAGGAGCCCTCCAGTACAACCCAAAGAAGGTGGCTAAGATCGTTGTAGCCTGTAACGTCCTGCATAATATTGCACAGCGGGCTGGGATGCTGCAGGCCATCCGGCCGGACAGAAACCTCCTCAGAGATGAGGAGGATGATCCTGTTCTAGAGGGGCCATTCCGGGACGAGGGCCTCAATGTCAGAGCAGACATCATCAACCACAACTTTAGACGGTAAATAATAGAAGTTAGACTGGAGTATTATCAATAGATGTGAACTGTAGGGAAATGATAAGTAGAGAATTGTGCAAACATGTTAGGATTGTTCATCAAATGCTAAAAATGTGTTTCATTTATTAATATAGGTGATGCTCTGGCCATTGGGTCCTGTAGCGAGTCTTTGCCACCTGGTTTTTAAAGAGGACATCAGCTGGTAAGTATAAATGTCTGGACTGTTGCTGGCATGAATTGTACACAATACATCATATGGCATACATTTTCTAAACTAGTATTTAGTTTACACATTACTTAAAATGTAAATACTCTGAAAGGGATCCTCTAGCATGACTATGGTTCAATGTCACACATTAGAGGTTTGTTCTGCTCAATATGACTCATCTTCACACTTGATAGAACATAACACAAGATGCTACACAGTAAGCTAGTGACAGAAATTTCTTATGAAATGGGGGGTGGGAGAGGGCTAGAGAAATTATTCACATACGTAATTTTGAATAAACCTTTTATGCCATTAGGGAGCTGACTTAATCTAAAGACTGAAAGGGAAGAATTAGAAACCTGACAGTGAAGATTGCCCAGACTGACAGTGGAAAAAGCCAAGATTGAAATTGAAGTATACCAATGGGATTGTGTCTGGCATTATCTTTCAAATCTGCTGACCTTGAAAAGCATACAAAGACATGTTCACATGGTAAGTGCCAACTATTTAATAGAATAAGGTTGTTGAGGCATCCTATTGGAGACACTTAGATGATTTTATAATTTTTAGATGGTATTTCACAGTCCTCTATTTTTGAAATGATGAATAAGACACCTATTGAAGATCAACTTTTTACCCCTGAATTGACTTTCAAAGACCATGCATTATCCAGGTTGGTGTACCAATGCATGCTAGTTAATAATCACAGGAAGAATGTTGATTATTGGTAGCTTACATACATTAGTCATACATATTTCATCATTAGATATTTAAGGATCACAATCATAAAAAGGAATACATATTATAGTTGATATAGAGGTATTTGAATGGACATGAAATATGACATTTATGTTCAACATATATATTATTGAAATGTGATATACATTTTTATGTATAATTCGAAAATCATATATATTTTTTTTTAAATATAATTAATAAATATCTTTAAAAAATGTTGAACAAAGTTAGAGCATAGACACAAGATGATTGTAAATGTATTTTATGATTCTTTGACTACGTGTGTATTAACTTTTGTAAACATTTTTTTTACATTTCAGATTGGCATCTGATGACTTCCAGGAATATATTTTTATTTTTGGTTCAGAAACTATTAAATTTTAAAATGGTAATAATAAAAAGTTTAGTATTAAATACACTCTTTGGAACAGATTATAATAAATATCCATATAATCTGTCAATAAAAATCAATTTGACTCCCATGACTGGTAGTTGTCTATTTGACAAGCACATGCATAAGATCAAATAATGCTTTAATTGTTGAAAATCCACTGATTCAGAGAATATTACATTAAACTATCTTTTTTAACATTCATTGGGGAGTGAGATCCATCGATGCTTTTCTTTTGAAATTCTTAGATGTTAAAATAATTTCGGATATGTAGTCAATTTCCCAAAAATTAATTTTTTTCACTTTTAAGAAGGGGAAGTGGTTCAATTACATTAAAGTGACAGTGTTGTTGAATGTAAAATTAATTTTATAAGATCTTGTATCTTCCTTAGGTATCTCAAAACATTATTTGCTAAATTATTTTAATTTTTACATTTATAAATGGTAGGTCCTTTAACTTTATATTTTTCACAAGCTAGTTATTGGATGGCAGGTTAATCGATTTGATTTTCTAGTGGAGTCATTTAACTATAGTTAATAATATTATGTAGTTTTTAAAATCTTACCTCTTGGGTTAGACATCACGTATCTATATATAATTTTCATTCCCCTTTAGTTTATTTTGACAATGTTAAATCAACATTACAAATGTTTTGGTCCTTAAAGGGACATTCACAAAGTATATTGTGTATTGATTTTTAAATAATTCATAAAATAATTTAAACATATTTAGAAAGTACTATAGAATTACATTCAGTCTTTAAATATACTTTGTAAAAAAAAAAAAAAACAATGCACATATCTTAGTCAATTACATAAGGTATCTATGTGCAACCAACAATCAGCATCAAAATAGCCTATGTAGATATGTATTTAATCCAAAAATATATATAATTACAATCTTATGATTGAATACCAAAACATATTAAGTTGTTCAAATATTATAATCTTATCCAAAATGCATACATAACATATAGCTTAATGTCCCTCTAAGCTGAAGACTCCGAAATACCTCCTTTACAATATATATTTCAGTCAGTGTGTAAAACAATCCAGAAGTTAATCTAAATTTTATTGACTCATATGTTATACTAATTTATCAAAAGGAAGGTGCCTAGGTTTCTGATATTTCAAGCATTATTGTGAAATGTTTATTTAAAGGGACATGAACTAAAAATATACTTAAAGGGAGACAGTTAAAAAATTAATGATTTATACATTCTGAATGAGTATTCTATTTTAAGCAACTTTAAAAATTGTCTCATATTATGAATGCTCCTTGTGATGTTGCTATCATTACTTTAAAAATAAGGCATTAAATAGATAATTTATTAGCTTCAGTACTCTGGACTGAACTTGGTTTTTTGTGGTGGATTAATTTATCCAACAATCATCAAGGACAACCCAGGTTTTTGAAAAAATTGTCCATAATCTCAAATATCATTATTGATTTGCAAAGAAAGATAACAAGATAATTGTTAACATTTGAGAATCGGATTAAATTATAACGTTGATTAACATTTCATGCTCAATCTGAATCACCAATGCTAAATTTGTTTGGACAGTGTCCCTTTAAGAGATTTAAAGAGTGTATTTACTTCTCTTCCTATCTTGACATACTTTGCTTGAAAAGCATATCGAGATAGGCTCAGTAGATGAAGATTGGTGGATGCTTACTCTGAAAGGGATCCTCTAGCATGACTATGGTTCAATGTCACACATTAGAGGTTTGTTCTGCTCAATATGACTCATCTTCACACATGATAGAACATAACACAAGATGCTACACAGTAAGCTAGTGACAGAAATTTCTTATGAAATGGGGGGTGGGAGAGGGCTAGAGAAATGATTCACATACGTAATTTTGAATAAACCTTTTATGCCATTAGGGAGCTGACTTAATCTAAAGACTGAAAGGGAAGAATTAGAAACCTGACAGTGAAGATTGCCCAGACTGACAGTGGAAAAAGCCAAGATTGAAATTGAAGTATACCAATGGGATCGTGTCTGGCATTATCTTTCAAATCTGCTGACCTTGAAAAGCATACAAAGACATGTTCACATGGTAAGTGCCAACTATTTAATAGAATAAGGTTGTTGAGGCATCCTATTGGAGACACTTAGATGATTTTATAATTTTTAGATGGTATTTCACAGTCCTCTATTTTTGAAATGATGAATAAGACACCTATTGAAGATCAACTTTTTACCCCTGAATTGACTTTCAAAGACCATGCAGACATTTATGTTCAACATATATATTATTGAAATGTGATATACATTTTTATGTATAATTCGAAAATCATATATATTTTTTTTTAAATATAATTAATAAATAACCTTTAAAAAATGTTGAACAAAGTTAGAGCATAGACACAAGATGATTGTAAATGTATTTTATGATTCTTTGACTACGTGTGTATTAACTTTTGTAAACATTTTTTTAACATTTCAGATTGGCATCTGATGACTTCCAGGAATATATTTTTATTTTTGGTTCAGAAACTATTAAATTTTAAAATGGTAATAATAAAAATTTTAGTATTAAATACACTCTTTGGAACAGATTATAATAAATATCCATATAATCTGTCAATAAAAATCAATTTGACTCCCATGACTGGTAGTTGTCTATTTGACAAGCACATGCATAAGATCAAATAATGCTTTAATTGTTGAAAATCCACTGATTCAGAGAATATTACATTAAACTATCTTTTTTAACATTCATTGGGGAGTGAGATCCATCGATGCTTTTCTTTTGAAATTCTTAGATGTTAAAATAATTTCGGATATGTAGTCAATTTCACAAAAATTATTTTTTTTCACTTTTAAGAAGGGGAAGTGGTTCAATTACATTAAAGTGACAGTGTTGTTGAATGTAAAATTAATTTTATAAGATCTTGTATCTTCCTTAGGCATCTCAAAACATTATTTGCTAAATTATTTTAATTTTTACATTTATAAATGGTAGGTCCTTTAACTTTATATTTTTCACAAGCTAGTTATTGGATGGCAGGTTAATCGATTTGATTTTCTAGTGGAGTCATTTAACTATAGTTAATAATATTATGTAGTTTTTAAAATCTTACCTCTTGGATTAGACATCACATATCTATATATAATTTTCATTCCCCTTTAGTTTATTTTGACAATGTTAAATCAACATTACAAATGTTTTGGTCCTTAAAGGGACATTCACAAAGTATATTGTGTATTGATTTTTAAATAATTCATAAAATAATTTAAACATATTTAGAAAGTACTATAGAATTACATTCAGTCTTTAAATATACTTTGTAAAAAAAAAAAAACATTGCACATATCTTAGTCAATTACATAAGGTATCTATGTGCAACCAACAATCAGCATCAAAATAGCCTATGTAGATATGTATTTAATCCAAAAATATATATAATTACAATCTAATGATTGAATACCAAAACATATTAAGTTGTTCAAATATTATAATCTTATCCAAAATGCATACATAACATATAGCTTAATGTCCCTCTAAGCTGAAGACTCCGAAATACCTCCTTTACAATATATATTTCAGTCAGTGTGTAAAACAATCCAGAAGTTAATCTAAATTTTATTGACTCATATGTTATACTAATTTATCAAAAGGAAGGTGCCTAGGTTTCTGATATTTCAAGCATTATTGTGAAATGTTTATTTAAAGGGACATGAACTAAAAATATACTTAAAGGGAGACAGTTAAAAAATTAATGATTTATACATTCTGAATGAGTATTCTATTTTAAGCAACTTTAAAAATTGTCTCATATTATGAATGCTCCTTGTGATGTTGCTATCATTACTTTAAAAATAAGGCATTAAATAGATAATTTATTAGCTTCAGTACTCTGGACTGAACTTGGTTTTTTGTGGTGGATTAATTTATCCAACAATCATCAAGGACAACCCAGGTTTTTGAAAAAATTGTCCATAATCTCAAATATCATTATTGATTTGCAAAGAAAGATAACAAGATAATTGTTAACATTTGAGAATCGGATTAAATTATAACGTTGATTAACATTTCATGCTCAATCTGAATCACCAATGCTAAATTTGTTTGGACAGTGTCCCTTTAAGAGATTTAAAGAGTGTATTTACTTCTCTTCCTATCTTGACATACTTTGCTTGAAAAGCATATCGAGATAGGCTCAGTAGATGAAGATTGGTGGATGCACAGAGATGCCTTATGTGATTGTCTCAACCATGTGCATTTAAATTTCTTCTGTTGAGGATATCTAAATACTAAGATAAATTGATTTACATTTTAAAGTCTAAACAATTTTCTATCTCTACAGATCATTTGATACAATTGTTTGTTTGTAATGTCTATTTAAAAATAAAGACGCCATTGCACAATAACATATATGAGCACTTCAGACAAATACTAGCTCGAGGTTTATTTACTAATAACAAACAAACCTGTAGTTTAACATTTATAAACAGATTATCCAAGTTACTGACCTTATAACCTGAATTTGAACATTCAGAAATATTGCGTGGGAAACGCATCTTGAAACACCAGATTAGCATCTTTAAACATTAAAGTCTAATGTCACGCAATAGCACACAATCAATGTGCATTATGAAATACATTTAATAGAGCAATATCAATACTTCACAATAAGTCAATAAATGGATTTTATGAACAATAAAGACATACAATATTAAATGTGTATTTGTATTAAAGAAACAGACCGTTATTAAACCGATAAATGTCTACAACATTAATAATGTGACAGTATTAGATGTTAAATAGAATTTAATCATTAATATTTAACGGATCACGGATATTAAATTTGCGTCACACATATCCGCATGACAGGCCCATGAGTTACAAATAAGTCTACATGAAAAATGAAGTTACAGCACCACCATGAGGTATGTGTAAGGAAGTTACTAAGATATGAAACATTAAGGAACGGCCAATCAGAGTTCATCACACAAACACAACTTGAGTCAGGATGGTCTCACAGACATTATAACAATATTTCAAACTTTTATCCAATCAGATGTACAGATAACTTGTCCCATGGTGCATCTCATGTTTACTTCACCATATAAAAGTCCATTACACGTTGCCATCTTTGTCAGTTCTCTAATGCCTGCAGGCAGTATATATATTTATATATTTATATATTATCAAACCGAGCAGGCATGTCAGCTCCCAGGTTCACCAAGGAGGAGAGCGCTGCCGTGGTCCACGCCGTCAAGGACTTTTATCCCCAGCTGTTTGGGAACAAGAGGAGGTTGACAGATGCGCCTGTTAAGAAGGCCCTCTGGGAGTCTATCACCAATGCGGTTAGATTGGTGTGTGACGTCCAGAGGACCCAGGATCAGATCATGAGGAGATTCGGAGATATAAGGTTGCGGTTAACCAAAAAAGTCAACCTCATAAGGGACTGGGTACAAGCCCGTAAAAGAGGTGGCAAAAGAGAGGCCCCGCGGAAACTGTACCTACTCCCTTATGAGGTGACTTTATGCAAGCTCCTCAATCTCCGGGTCCCCAAAAGATTCAGATCCTCGCCATCCTCGGCCTCCTCTTCTTCCCTCCCAGCTGCGGGATCTGAAAGTCCTGTCGCGGGGGCCAGGGCAGCTGCTTCTCTGTCCGGTGGCCTGGGAGGAGATGGAGAATCTGAACCAGGTAATTATCCAACTTCATATAATATCTTTTTTTTTTTTTTTTAATCAATAAATGTGTATATAGTCAGATACTAAACCTATACAGATCTCACAACATACACTACATATGATGTTTAGATATCTGATTTTAGATTAGTGACACATGAAATAGGAATGATGTGTCTTGCGCTCTACAGAATATGCGTCACAGAGCGAAAATGGAATTGCGCATACACGTTAACATGGCTTTGCTGTAAGTGGCATTGCTTTATACATGTTGGTCAAATGACGGATGCGTAATTCCGCTTTGAATCATTGCGCAATGATCGCGAAAATGGAATTGCGCATACACGTTAACATGGCTTTGCTGAAAGTGGCATTGCTTTATACATGTTGGTCAAATGACGGATGCGTAATTCCGCTTTGAATCATTGCGCAATGATTGCGAAAATGGAATTGCGCATACACGTTAACATGGCTTTGCTGAAAGTGGCATTGCTTTATACATGTTGGTCAAATGACGGATGCGTAATTCCGCTTTGAATCATTGCGCAATGATCGCGAAAATGGAATTGCGCATACACGTTAACATGGCTTTGCTGAAAGTGGCATTGCTTTATACATGTTGGTCAAATGACGGATGCGTAATTCCGCTTTGAATCATTGC
Source organism: Bombina bombina (assembly GCF_027579735.1). Taxonomy (NCBI): domain Eukaryota; kingdom Metazoa; phylum Chordata; class Amphibia; order Anura; family Bombinatoridae; genus Bombina; species Bombina bombina. The sequence continues at coordinate 507,164,925 of NC_069503.1, read as the reverse complement.
ACAATGATCGCGAAAATGGAATTGCGCATACACGTTAACATGGATTTGCTGTAAGTGGCATTGCTTTATACATGTTGTTCAAAATGAAATGTGAATTATTATATATGTGAAGAATACAGTATTCTTATTTTCAATATTATACATAATAAAAAAAGAAGAATCCAAATAAATTATAACATATGCACATCAATTGATGAGAATGAAATAACACCAAAAAATAATTAAATCTACAGTAAACAACACAACTGGTTGAAAATAAGAGTACAGGATATATTTATCATGAATTGAATTGAGGAAACAATTAACTCATGGGACTACCAAAGGATTAATAGTTTTACATTGATTTGCTAATAATGTAAAGATTTTAAACATGGCATGATTTGTATTAATGATATGCAATCCTCATTTAATATATTACAGATATGGATGTTGCTGCTGGATCCTTAAGGCAGGGCTTGTCACAGTATGGTATGTCTCATTTTAATTGACATTTGTCTTAGAAACATGGACAGAACATTACATACTAAATCCACATTGTTCAATATTTATATGTAATGTCCCTTTAATAGATGAAAATTAAATAATTCTTCGGATATCCTTAAATAACATATTAGATTTGAATTGCATGCTCAATCCCATTCATTACATCAACATATGGAGTAGAGAATTCATTAACACCAACATTGTCAAATCAATATAATTTTATATTAAAGGGATACTGATCTACAATTATTAATGTTGTCATTCAGATAGAGTATGCAATATTAATAAACATTTAAATATAATACTATCATCATATGTGAAATATTCTATTGCTAAATGTATTTTAAAATCAAGAATGTACGTTTATCTGCATCTCAATTTTGGTTGAACAACCTGGGTTTTTATTGATGATTGGTGGATACCTTCAACAAACAATATTTATTGAATACAATATTGATTATCTGCCTTTAAGATTAAAATGTAGCAAAATTCAAATTATAATAGGAGTCAATGTTAAATCATTTTGAACAGTTTGAACAGAGAAATCAATGATTTAAATTAATCATGTCAGTGTCCCTTTAATAAACAATAGATTCATTCATCTTTACATTCTTTGGATGAAACAATATTGATATATAATTCACATATTCACTGTTGGAGTTACTTTATAGATATCAGCATACTCTAACAGCACCATGATTACATATTTGTACTAATCAATTTGGTTTTGTATTGTGATAAATATGTGTTGTGTCCTAAACAAGATTACTGTACATTGCACAAATGGCTCGATGTGCCAGATGTGTTTTTTAGATTTGTCAACAGCTGCTCTTCAAAATGTGTTTTGTGTGTATTCTTTTAAGAACATTGATCAATGGGTATATTTAGATATGCAATAGCATCGTATGAGATGAGTTTGATGTCTAATATAGTCTGAAATTAAACATATGTTCAATACATCATTTTTAACAGAATCCCCTTGATTCAATCAAGCATTTTCTGGTTTAATGACTGCTCTATTCTTCACATTTTCAAGTTGATTAATCTTAAAATTCGATACAGATGTGATTTAGTGATATCCCAAATGTGTTTCCTAATATATATCTATATCATTCATAGAGAGAGTTGGTGTGGTGAGCCCACAGGAATCCAGCAGTGACATAGAGCCGCCTTTGCGGTCTCCTGGTAAGTCCATTGACTCATTTATATGTCATTGAAGGTGTATTGGTAATCAATATTATGAGCATGATTCTGATGAAGCATAACATTTGAAACAAACATATAATTTTCTCTTCTGATTATATATTAATTTTCTTTTAATATTGAAAGATTAATAATTACAATTTTATTAGTCTACACAATTGTTATTCAGAAGATGTATAGCATATGTTTGTTTCCATGTTCATTTTTGACAACAGTCTTCAAGTGATACACACATGAGAAATCTTAAATGTTCTATGTACTATGCTTTTATGATTTTTAAATTAATACAAACAATACATCGAAAATATGAATCATTGAGAATAACAAATCTAATGTAATTTGTATGCTCCATCAAAATGATGTAAATCATAACTTTGGGTGTGTATATCTTTAATGCAACATTGATGTGTGTCTTTGAACAACAGTAACATATGTTATAATATCTGTTCTTAACGTGTACACAACATGTTATGTTTTACAGAGATTGATTTAACATATGTGACGGAGGAGGAAGAGGCTGCCTTGAAGTCTAATGGTATGTGAAATATATCTATCATGTTTCCAACATGTTGCTTTATTTGAAATAATTTCATTGAAGACATTCAAAGTCTAAAGCTTTTGAACTTTAAAAAGGAATATTATTTGTCTGTTCAAATACACTACTGCCCCCTTTCTATATCAGGCAGCATGAAATTTTTTTTTTTTTAAAAATGTATAATTCATGCCATCATTATGTCACATGCATATTCCAGGCCAAAACACAATAATAATGTTATAATTGTACAGACAGTAATTGATATTCATCTGAGTGCCTATATGCATACCATATCCTCATTTCATAATTGTTTACAAATTCAAACACACTTCAAAGTATATTGAAAACATAATCAATTTGAAATGCGTTGATTTGATTTCATGATGTATGAGATGTTAATATATATTTATTAAATTTTCAGATGGATCCACCACTTCTGGTCATCTGGTTTCCGCCCCTGCCCAGTCCCCTGACCAGTCACAGACCCCTGCCCATGCCCAGACCCCTGCCCAGACCCCTGCCCATGCCCAGACCCCTGCCCATGCCCAGACCCCTGCCCATGCCCAGACCACTGCCCATGCCCAGACTCCTGCCCATGCCCAGACCCCTGCTGGCCCTTCCCATTTATCATTTCCTGCCCCTCCCAAAAAACGCCCCTACAACCCCCTTCGCCGCTCTCCCCGTATTATGGCCCGTACAGCTGCCCAGACCCCAACTCCCCAGCTGTACGGCCTACCCCGGAGCATCAGCTCATCCCTCCCCAAGCCAATCCCATCCCTCCCCAAGCCAATCCCATCCCTCCCCCCTGTCTCAACCTTCATTGTCCTGAGTGTCGGATTGTCCTTCCCAGGCACAGCTGTAAGTATCATTCAAAATCAACATTATAAGATACTTAAAGGTACACTGAAGGAAAATATTTTCTATTGTGATTCAAATAGAGCATGCAATGTTAATCAAATTTATAATTTACTACTCTTATGAATTATTCTTCATTCTCTTGATATCTTTATTGAAACAAAGAAATGCCTATAATTATTTTAAAAACTAAAATAATTGTGGACATCATTTCTTTATTGTTGGATGAATGTATCCATCAACCAGCAGGGACAAACAAAGTTGATAAACAAATATGGCCTGCCCTAAAAACCGACATTCTTGCATTCAAAATCTAGCTATAGAATTCAAACATTTAAAGAATATGTGTAATTTTTAAATATTTGTAATGTCATGCTCTATCTGAATCAGTCAATTAAATATTTAGGTTCTGTGTCCCTTTAATTGGATATCACTACATATACCAATCACCACTACTTGGATCCAACAATTAATGTACAAATGTTTATACATTATCTCTTGTCTAACCCAGTGGGAATGTAATTTCTTCAGGTTGCTATGTTTACACAGCTTGTCCTCAATGCCAAAATGTTTAAGGATAGGTGTGCCTACCACAGTATAATTGAAATATTTAAATTGCTAATGTAAGTACAATGTAAATCCTTTAACAAGATTTTATACACTCAAGCTGTATAAGTGGATCATCTAAAACCAATTAAAGGGGACAACATGTTTGAGTAAACTGTCCCTTTAATGATTTCGGTCTGTCTGAATAACATAATTCATGTGTAAAGAATAAATTTAAACTAATTGATGTAAAGAATGATTTGTCTTTATGATGACAATGTATCTTTTCTATTTTTTTCGTCTGTTGTGTAATTATCATTAATATTTAATGTATTCTTTGTTTTAGGCTGTGACTCAGCATGGCTCATGCTAGAAGGTATAGCAAGAGTAGAGCAGGCCGTGTTGAGGAACGCAGCTGTCCTGAGAGGGATGAACGACACCATGCAGGCCCAGCTCCGGGTTCAGGACTTGACTCTGCGTGAAATTATGCGATTAAGTTCAAGGCCTGAATCTGGAGCTGGACATGCACAGGACAATGAAGAGGATGACCAGCAAGTGGAGGATCTGGAGATGCTCCAAGGTGGCAGATAAGAATCCTCCGTCCACATGTTGATGTTTTTTTTTATTGTTGCCATTTGGCCTTTTTAAAAGTTTATTGTTGTGCCTGTTGCACTCTTTTACCTTGTCATATGTCTCCAATTGGGGCTATGGTGGCCCTTGGCAACTCTCTTCATGGACTGTGATGCACTCTTTTACCTTGTCATATGTCTCCAATGGGGCTATGGTGGCCCTTGGCAACTCTCTTCATGGACTGTGATGCACTGTGTTACCTTGTCATATGTCTCCAATGGGGCTATGGTGTCCCTTGGCAACTCTCTTCATGGACTGCGATGCACTCTTTTACCTTGTCATATGTCTCCAATGGGGCTATGGTGGCCCTTGGCAACTCTCTTCATGGACTGTGATGCACTGTGTTACCTTGTCATATGTCTCCAATGGGGCTATGGTGGCCCTTGGCAACTCTCTTCATGGACTGTGATGCACTCTTTTACCTTGTCATATGTCTCCAATGGGGCTATGGTGGCCCTTGGCAACTCTCTTTATGGACTGTGATGCACTGTGTTACCTTGTCATATGTCTCCAATGGGGCTATGGTGGCCCTTGGCAACTCTCTCCATGGACTGTGATGCACTCTTTTACCTTGTCATATGTCTCCAATGGGGCTATGGTGGCCCTTGGCAACTCTCTTCATGGACTGTGATGCACTGTGTTACCTTGTCATATGTCTCCAATGGGGCTATGGTGGCCCTTGGCAACTCTCTTCATGGACTGTGATGCACTGTGTTACCTTGTCATATGTCTCCAATGGGGCTATGGTGGCCCTTGGCAACTCTCTTCATGGACTGTGATGCACTCTTTTACCTTGTCATATGTCTCCAATGGGGCTATGGTGGCCCTTGGCAACTCTCTTCATGGACTGTGATGCACTGTGTTACCTTGTCATATGTCTCCAATGGGGCTATGGTGGCCCTTGGCAACTTTCTTCATGGACTGTGATGCACTCTGTTACCTTGTCATATGGCTCAAATATTCCTTATTTTTACAAGATTATTTCTAAACGTTGTTGAGGTTTTCTTACATACTAATAAAAGACATGTAATTGCACAATTCTTTGTCCTCATTCTTCATGTTCTTTTTTTAAAGCTCTAGTTTATCTTGTTGATCCTTAAAGGGACCTACCAAAAAAATTTTTTTATTAAAAATCATATATGTAAGACAATTGTAAATGACTTTAAGATTAAAATCTCCAATGTAATCTTATTATTTGTCTTTATATATTTTTCTCTTAGCTTTATCATTGCATGATTATGATTAGCATAGTAATTTTTATATATGTATATATAGATTGTTATTTGTGTATATATGTATATTTCAATTTTCACATCCATGTGTGTATTTAGAAACTCTGCATGAATTGATGCACCTTTAACAAATGATCTGAGGATTGATACAATGATATAATCCCTGTAAAGTGTTCATTTTATTGAAATAGTATTGTCTATGTGTATCCTCTTTTTAAAAACAAAATAATGTCCCTTTAAGGGATGGTGAGCACAATTGTTAATGAATGTATTTCCATTTCTAAAGCGTTTTTGTCCTTTTTACATGAACAAGGACATATAATCTTATTAATAAACAATCTTATTGTAATGTTGACAGCACATGTATTTCATTTTCTATTATATCTTATTGTAAAAGTGTAACCAAATAAATCTCTGTGTGTAATGCAAATATTTTAGATGATGAATATTTTTTTAAAAATATGTTAACAAAATAATTCTACTCCCATATATGGCTATAGGTAGGCTGACCATATTTAAACTTGAATAAATGACACGTTTAATCAATCCATGTATCATTATTGTTATTCCAAAACAATCAAAACATATCTTAAAACATCAATGGCATATGTATTTCTCATGTGTATCTTTTAAATGTTAAAAATATACACCATAGCTATAGTTCAAGGGACAGTCAAGTCCGAAAAGATGATTCATGATTTGGTGACATTCCTAGATAGCAATCTAGACACATACTAGTTCCTAAAATATAAATACGTTTTTTAGGGATATGCCAAGCTGTCAACTGAGTCCTTGTATTGGCTGCTGTTTTTCAGCTATCTCGGATGCACCATGTTGCTTAAAACGTCACCTGCCAGGCTGTCCAATGATTCCTTGTATTGACTGACGTTCTTACATGATCAAGAATGTGCCTTTTATTGGATGGCGTTTTGACGCGATCAAGGATGCGCCTTTTTTTGGGCGTTCTTACGTGATCAAGAATGTGCCTTTTATTGGATGGCATTCTTACGTGGTCAAGGAAGCGCCATGTTAAGACGTCACATGCAAAGGTAAAAAAACGTATAAGATTGGATTACGTAGTCCCGCAATATTTGTTTGTGCACGTTAAACACGTTTGTGACTGCAGCCAATTTTAAAAACCTTGCGAATATGTATTATTTGCATCATGTTACATTGTTGACCCGTAGCTGATAAAGACCACCACATTCTCTTTTGCTGGATGTCTGGTTGAATAAACGAATGAAAGCAAAATGTTTTCATGCATATGATATTTCGAGGCAAGTGCAAATCTCTATAGTCCATGTTGTTTAATATGTTTGTCAACAATATGTTCCTTTTTCTGAAAAATGACTGTTGTTTTTAATGTTAAAGATATCTAATTAATAAATATGCGCTATTGTGTTAGAATAAAGTAATCAATATGCATTTAGCTTTATCATATGCTAAATATATGATGCCGACTTCTTCTAAATGTAATTTCGTTGTATATTTTATTAAAGGTTCATTAGACACTCACATTATAAATCAAAACTTTTTATTTTGTCTCTAGTTAGATAGTCCATTGTTTAACAAATACACGTTTCATTTTGCTTCTGTTCAAAGAAAATGTAATTAATTTTCAGACTCCTCGCCCAGCCTCTGAGTTTCATGTGAGTACCATCTCCAGCTTTCTCCTGTTTGTGTAAAGGGTCTTTTCATATGTTAATGATGGGGTATTGTCTTGTTTTACGGTTGTAATGGGGGTTCATCTATATTTTCAATAGAGCTAACCTGATTTTCTTTGAAAGTGTTTGAAGCTTTGTAATATTGATATCAGTATATGTTAATCTTGTTGTTTGTAGTAGTGTCTATTACATACAGTTCTGTTAAAAATATAGTATACTGTCCCTTTAATGCAAATGTTGATTTTTGTATCATGTATGAGTTCCACATTGTTTAATCTTCAAATATATTATTGTTAGCATATTTTCACCCCCCCACTCCTAAAAGGACTTTAAACCATATTCATTGTTCAAACAAATGTCTTTCTAAAAAAAAATTAACACAATAATGTCTCTTTAAGAAAATATACTTTATTTAACACGTCAATATAAAACTGATTTCAATATTTAATTTTTGACCAAGTACATGTAGATATACCAACAAGCTTCAAATATGTGTTAGCATATGTAATTTTGTTAAAGGGACAGTTTAGAAAACAAATAATGTTTTGCATTATTATAAAAGTCAATTTTGTAATATCAATGATATCAAAGGTTTCTCACCAATTAATCATTTGTCTTTGTTTATTTAAATTTGCTAGCTAAACCTATGAGGTTCGTGTGCTCATTTCTTCGAGCTTGAAGAGTGCATGTAATCATTATACAATTTGACCACTAGAGGGCATTTGGATAGCATTTGTATATGTAAAACCTTGTGCTCATACAGCATATTATTTACCATGTATTGATCATTGATATCTAAAAGGTTGTTATGTCAGAACAACAAATAAGTGGTCATTTTTCCTAGGCATAGATACAAGGTTAAGCACATAAGTCACACGTATGTCTCCATGTTTTGTTGTTTCCAACTTGATAATGCGTAATACAGTGTTTTCTTTGTAATCAATAATTTTCTGACTGTCCCTTTAAGCTGTGTTATTGGCATTCAAACAGTAATATGCCATCATGGATAATTGTAATGGTAATTTTGTTTGCGATTCGGGAAACAGTTTGGACATCACATCACAGAAACCAATCAATATCATGAACAAGGATAGGTATGTGATGATGTGGTTTTCACACACTTATAACCCACACTCTGCAAACAATCTTCCTCCATGGACCCGGTCCCATAGAAGTAGATTATATACAGAGTGTGGTCCACAAGTGTATGAAAACCACATCATCACATACCTATCCATTACACATTAAATAAAAAAAAACATTAAAGATGAAAATAAATACTTACTTCCTCTTCCTTCCCCTCTTCCCACGGGGCTGAGGCTCTGGGAGGGGCAACTGCCGACTCCGAAGAGTTCTCCTTGGAGATGTTGTGGGAAGAGTACTGGGACGACCAAGGTGAGGAGGAGAAGATGGCTGAGGAGGAGAAGATGGCTGAGGAGGAGAAGCTGGCTGAAGAGGAGGAGATGGCTGAAGAGGATGAGATGGCTGAAGAGGAGTAGATGGCCCGGCAGGAGTAGATGGGCCGGCAGGAGTAGATGGGCCGGCAGGAGGAGATGGCCCAGCAGCAAGAGGCCCAGCAGCAGGAGGCCCAGCAGCAGGAGGCGGACCAGGAGGTAGACCAGCATGCGCCTCCCGGAAAAATTGAACATCTCTTGGTGCAGATTAAAGATTCTGTTTTGGCCTTGTTCGATTCTATTGAGTATGTTTATTATTTGGTTTTGTCCTTCAATTATTTGATTTTGTCCATCAAGAATTCGAGTGCGGCCTTCGATATTTTGTATCCGGGAGTTACGCATCTGGTCTATGTAGTCCAGTAGAACCCGCATCTCCGCTATTTCCTCTTGTTGTGCTTGGCGGGGTACCCGTGCACGGCGGGGTGCCCGTGCATGGCGGGGTGCGGGTCCTTGAGGGTCCTCTGGTTCCGCGTGCTCCTCCTCTGCTTCCGGGGCCTCTTCATCAGCTTCCGTGCGCTCTTCGTCATGGGGGCCTCTTCCCTCCGAAGTGGAAATTCCTCCCCACCACTCTCATCCCGGGGAGATAGATGAGGCTGTGTTTCTTGTGCTGCCTCCTCCCCAGACTCTGTATATTAAAAAAAAAAAAAGAAAAATGTATATATTAGCATATTTGCAAATTGAAGCTTTAAATGACTTAGCTTACGATACAATTACAAATGCAGAATCATTAATCCACTTTGAAATCTAACAAACAATCAATATGATTTCCGATTTTTCAAAACCGTGTTTGTGATATCTCTGGTCAATCTGAATGTTTTTGCGTTTGTTTTCAGTCTGTTTAAATGCACACCTAACCTATAGCCTAGATAGTGATGTAACCGCAAAGTAATTGAATGCGTGTAAACAACGTTATAGCATTAATCTGATCCTTAAAGGGACATGAAACCCAATGTTTTATCTTTCATGATTTAGAAGCATACATTTATTATCAACTTTCTAATGTACTTTTCTTATCTAATTAACTTCATTCTCTGGATATTCTTTGCTGAAAAGCATATCTAAATATGCTTATAAGATGCTGATTGTTAGCTGAATATAGCTGCCTCCTGTGATTGTTTCACCGTGTGCATGGCTATTTCTTCATTAAAATATATCTCAAGAATGATTCAAATTAGGTAATATAAGTACATTTGAATGTTTTGTCAAATTGTATTCGCTACCTCAATCATGAAAGTAAAGGTTTGCGTATAGTGTCCCTTGAAATACATTCGTATGTGAAATTATTGTTCAATGAGCTTACCGTCAGATGAGAGTGGCAGGTTCCCGGTATCAATTCCTCCGATACCGACTATTTCCACCTCGGAGATGCTGGGCCGCAACATTTCCTCCCATCGGCAGTACTCTATTTCAAGGGCAGGTCCTCCACCGGTTCCTGCGGCATGTCGGGCCTCCAGGCTTAACTTTTTCTTGAGATCCATCTTACAGTCCCGGTAGCAATGTTTTATCGAATCCAGATCTCTGTTCCGGCCACCCACTGCATTGACTGCATTTCTTATCTCATTCCAGAGCCTCCTCTTGTCAGTCGGGGTAGTCTTCTGGTGCTGCAGCTTCCTATACCTGGCCATATAGGCCTCTATGAGGGCCTCCTTCTCCTCCATCGAAAACCTCGCCTCCCTAGTCGCCTTGGCCTTCCCCTGTGACGATGCCCTCTGTTTCCCGGACTGTGAAGCCCTACTCTGTCTGCCACTGGGCCCAGCCACTTGTTCATCTTGAACCAAGTGGCTGGGTCCACCCACCGCTTCCACCCCCGCTTCCTGCCCCCCTTCCTTCCCTGTTCCTCTCCCCCTCCCTCTCCTCCCCCCTCTACCTCTCTCCTGCCTGGCCTCCATCTGTTCCCTAAACTAAACCCCAAATAATCAAACAAAAAGTGAGTGTGATGAAATGAAAGGGGGTCAAAATAAAGAACTAAAAAGACAAAAAAAGTGCTGAAAGTGTGAGAGGGATGTAAAAAAACAAAGAGGGTAAGGAGTATTTAAATAAACCAAAAGAAGAAGAAGACTAAAAGGAGGATATGTAAACTAAATGTAACTAGGGGATGGGTATGGGATGGGTATGGGGTATGGGATAAGAGTAAATGGGATGAAAGGGAATGGGACTACAGGGAATGGGGTATGGAGTGTAGTATGAGGGGGTAGGGGGTATGGAGTGTATGTAGTGTTATTGATAAGTGTATGTATGTATTGAATGTGTTTGCGTGTAAATGTGTTACGTGTACAGAAAAATCACTCGCTCGCTAACTCACACTACTACTAATTCTCACTAACACACTACTACTAATTCTCACTAACAAACACTCCCACTAACTCTCACTAACTACCAGTAACTTACGCTCCCACTAACAACTCTCACTAACAACTCCCACTCCCACTAACTCACTCACGCTCCCACTAACAGACTCTCTCCCACTAACTCCCACTAACTCACTCACAATAACACTAACAACTGACTCTCTCACGCTAACACTAACTCACTCACAATAATGCACCAACTCTCTAATCTTAAACCTCCAATCTCCAAAGACCCACCAGCAACACAGTCAAAGAAGCCCTGCTTGTGTGGTGCTTATATACCCTGTGTAAATGTTTAATGATGTACCAATTTCCGTTGTAAATTGTGTTCAGGTGTGCTTTATTAGCAATTAATATTAGTGCAATGTGTATTAGTTGTGTGAATTTGCGCATGCTCATTTGGAGTTAGTATTTGTGGAATGTGTAGAATGCGATGATGTCATAGTGGTCGTTTTCTCTAACATTGTCCAATAGTATTGTTTTTAAATGTGAATTTGCGATGGTGTGTTATTAGTGAAGTGTTGTATATGTATGTTTGTCCTAATATATAGTTATATTGAATGCGATTATTTTTCTAGTGTATGTATATATTTTTTATTCCTTGTTGTTATTTTGCGATTTTCCGCATCTTAAAGTATATGCGTATTCCCCGTATTAAATTTTATTTCAAATCCCCCCGTTTGTGAATGTGTAATGCTTGTGTGCTTTGTTGATTGATTGTTGTTGTGACATTTGCGGCGTGTTATTGTTGTGCATGATGTGGTATGCGTCAAATGACCGAGCTGTTCGTATTCTCGCGAGATCGAGTGTTAGTTGAAAAAAGCTATTTTTTTGCTTTCCCATTGATCTCTATGGGAGACTGTCTTACGCGGGCAGTATTACGCGTGTGACATACACGCGTTAGGAGCATCGTTAGATGGTCTGTTTTGAACTGTAAATACCGGAGTCAAACAATGCCGTGCGTTAGACATAAAACACGCGTGGCGTTAGCAACCCATCTACCGCCGAACTCCAAATCTAGCCGTTAGGTAGGAACCCAGGCTTGGTACGCAAAACCACCTTATCAGCATGGAACACAAGATAAGGAGAGTCACATTGTAATGCAGATAGCTCAGAAACTCTTCGAGCTGAAGAGATAGTACTAGGAACAAAACTTTCCAAGATAAAAGCTTAATATCTATGGAATGCATGGGTTCAAACGGAACCCCCTGAAGAACTCTAAGAACTAAATTTAGACTCCATGGCGGAGCAATAGGTTTAAACACAGGCTTAATTCTAACTAAAGCCTGACAAAAAGCCAGAACGTCTGGAACATCTGCCAGATGCTTGTGCAACAAAATAGACAGAGCAGATATCTGTCCCTTTAGGGAACTAGCTGATAATCCTTTCTCCAATCCCTCTTGGAGAAAAGACAAAATCCTAGGAATCCTGATTTTACTCCAGGAGAAGCCTTTGGATTCGCACCAAAAAAGATATTTACGCCATATCTTATGATAAATTTTCCTGGTAACAGGCTTTCAAGCCTGAATCAAGGTATTTATGACTGACTCAGAGAAACCCCGCTTTGATAGAATCAAGCGTTCAATCTCCAAGCAGTCAGTTGCAGAGAAATTAGATTTGGATGCTTGAATGGACCTTGAATCAGAAGGTCCTGTCTCAATGGCAGAGACCATGGTGGAAGGGATGACATGTCCACCAGGTCTGCATACCAAGTCCTGCGTGGCCACGCAGGCGCTATCAAAATCACTGATGCTCTCTCCTGTTTGATTCTGGCAATATGACGTGGAAGGAGAGGGAAAGGTGGAAACACATAAGCCAGGTTGAACAACCAGGGTACTGCTAGAGCATCTATCAGTACAGCCTGAGGATCCCTTGACCTGGAGCCATAACGAGGAAGTTTGGTGTTCTGATGAGACGCCATCAGATCCAACTCTGGTGTGCCCCATAGCCGAACCAGCTGAGCAAACACCTCCGGATGGAGTTCCCACTCCCCCGGATGAAAAGTCTGACGACTTAGAAAATCTGCCTCCCAGTTCTCTACACCTGGGATATAGATCACTGACAGATGGCAAGAGTGAGCCTCTGCCGATTGGATTATCCGTGAGACCTCTATCATCGCTAAGGAACTCTTTGTTCCGCCCTGATGATTGATATAAGCCACAGTCGTGATGTTGTCCAACTGAAACCTGATGAATCTGGCCGAAGCCAGCTGAGGCCATGCCTGGAGAGCATTGAATATCGCTCTTAATTCCAGAATATTTATCGGTAGGAGAGCCTCCTCCCGAGTCCACAAACCCTGAGCTTTCAGGGAATTCCAGACTGCACCCCAGCCCAGAAGACTGGCGTCTGTCGTCACTATAACCCATTCTGGCCTGCGGAAACACATTCCCTGGGACAGATGATCCTGTGACAACCACCAAAGAAGAGAGTCTCTGGTCTCTTGATCCAGATTTATCTGAGGAGATAAATCCACATAATCCCCATTCCACTGATTGAGCATGCATAGTTGCAGTGGTCTGAGATGCAAGCGAGCAAACGGAACTATGTCCATTGCCGCTACCATTAGTCTGATTACCTCCATACACTGAGCCACTGACGGCCGAGGAATGGAATGAAGAGCTCGGCAGGTGGACAAAATCTTTGATTTCCTGACCTCCGTCAGAAATATTTTCATGTCCACCGAGTCTATCAGAGTCCCTAGAAAGGATACTCTTGTGAAGGGGGAAAGAGAACTCTTTTTTACGTTCACTTTCCACCCGTGAGACCTTAGAAAGGCCAACACTAAGTCCGTGTGAGACTTATGAGACTAGTTGGAAGGACGACGCTTGAATTAGAATGTCATCTAGATAAGGTGCCACTGCTATGCCCCGTGGCCTTAGAACCGCCAGAAGGGACCCTAGCACCTTCGTGAAGATTCACAGCGCCGTGGCCAACCCGAAAGGAAGAGCCACAAACTGATAATGCTTGTCCAGAATGGCGAACCTGAAGAACTGGTGATGATATTTGTGGATAGGAATGTGCAGATACGCATCCTTTAAGTCCACGGTGGTCATATATTGACCCTCCTGGATCAATGGTAAGATAGTCCGAATGGTCTCCATCTTGAAAGATGGAACTTTTAGGAATTGTTTTAGGATCTTGAGATCCAGAATTGGTCTGAAGGTTCCCTCCCTTTTGGGAATTATAAACAGATTGGAGTAGAACCCCTACCCCTGTTCTGCTTTTGGAACTGGGCAGATCACTCCCATGGTAAAAAGGTCTTCTACACAGTACAAGAACGCCTCTCTTTTTGTCGGTTTTACAAGCAATTGAGAAAGATGGAACCTCCCCTTGACTTAGTGGCAGCAGCAGGCTTTTTGGCCTGTTTACCCTTGTTCCAAGCCTGATTAGGTCTCCAGGTTGGCTTGGAAGAGGTAGAGGGACCACTCTTGAAGTTTCGAAAGGAACGAAAATTATTTTGTTTGGTCCTTGTCTTATTTGACTTATCCTGAGGGAGGGTATGACCCTTCCCTCCAGTAATGTATGAAATGATCTCTTTCAATGCAGGCCCGAATTGGGTCTTACCTTTGAAAGGGATGGACAAAAGCTTAGATTTAGATGACACATCAGCTGACCAGGACTTAAGCCATAACGCTCTACGCGCTAAAATGGTAAAACCTGAATTCTTAGCCGCTAATTTAGCAAGATGAAAAGTGTAATAAAAGAATTAGCCAACTTAAGAGCCTTAATTCTATCCAAAATATCATCTAGTGGGGTCTCCATTTGAAGAGCCTCTTCTAGAGCCTCAAACCAAAAGGCAGCTGCAGTGGTTACAGGAACAATGCATGCTATAGGTTGATGAACAAAAATTTTCTTTAGGAGACCCTCTAATTTTTTATCCATAGGATCAATGAAAGCACAACTGTCATCAATAGGTATAGTTGTACGCTTAGCCAGGGTATAAATAGCTCCCTCCACCTTAGGGACCGTCTGCCATGAGTCCTTTATGATGTCAGAAATGGGAAACATTTTCTTAAAAACAGGAGGGGGAGAGAACGGAATACCTGGTTTATCCCACTCCTTAGTAACAATGTCCGAAATCCTCTTAGGGAACGGAAACACATCAGTGTAAACAGGAACCTCTAAATATTTGTCCATTTTACACAATTTCTCTGAAACTACAATAGGGTCACAATCATCCAGAGTAGCTAAAACCTCCCTGAGCAATAAGCGGAGGTGCTCTAGCTTAAATTTAAATGCTGTCATATCTGAATCTGTCTGAGAGAACATCTTTCCTGAATCAGAAATCTCTCCCTCAGACAGCAAATCCCTCATCCCTACTTCAGAACATTGTGAGGGAATATCAGGGAATATCAGATACGGCAACTAAAGCGTCAGAAGGCTCAGCATTTGTTCTTAACACAGAGCTACTGTGCTTCCCTTGCAACCCAGGCAGCTTAGATAAAACCTCTGTGAGGGTAATATTCATAACTGAAGCCATATCTTGCAAGGTGAAAGAATTAGACGCACTAGAAGTACTTGGCGTCGCTTGTGCGGGCGTTACTGGTTGTGACACTTGGGGAGAACTAGATGGCAAAAACTGATTTCCTTCTGTCTGAGAATAATCTAATGCCAAACTTTTATAAGTCATAATATGCTGTTTGCAATTTATAGACATATCAGTACAAGTGGGACACATTCTAAGAGTGGGTTCCACAATGGCTTCTAAACAAATTGAACAATGAGTTTCTTCAGTGTCAGACATGTTTAACAGGCTAGTAATGAAGCAAGCAATATTGGAAAACACTTTATTTAATGAAAAAAAACACAATTTGCAAAAACGGTACTGTACCTTTATGAGAAAAAAAGGCATACACAAACTGCAAAACAGGTTAAAATTGCTTCAATTTTTCTGAAATTTTAACAGTGTACCTACTAAGCTTTAGGAGGATTGCACCACAAGTAAATAAGCAATAAACCCCCAATTGACAAAACCGGATTTAAATATGTCTAAAACCTTTTAAAACCCCCTAAAGCAGCTTGCCACAGCTCTGCTGTGGCCCTACCTGCCCTTAGGAAGCGATAATATGGGGTTTAAAGCTTCAATTAGTCCCTCAGAAGACTCTCAGGACCTCAGGAGAAGTTGCTTGCTGCTTGTAAATGTAGGCCCCACCCACCTCACTCGATGTTGCTGGGGCCTACACAAAACTAACAAACCCTGCCTGAAAGCCATGTGGGCTATAAACAACCCCAAAGAACCCTCAAGCAAATGTCCCATAAAACAGAAAACGTTACTCCCAGACACAAAAACGTTTGTCCCAAATTCACATAACAAACTGAGTGCCCACAAAAAAATTAACCCTTTATGCAAGCTAGTAAAAACCTCTGATAACACCAGGATTATTGCTTACCCTTCCCCTAATGGGGACACTGTCAGCCTTTCTGAGTTAACACAGTCTCTGCAGAAAATATGACTGAACATACCTCATTGCTGTATAGCAAGAACCGTTCCTCACACTGAAGTTTTCCTGTACTCCTTAGCTTCTGTGGGAACAGCAGTGGACCTTAGTTACAAATGCTAAGATCATCATCCTCCAGGCAGAAATCTTCATCTATGTCCTGGCTGAGAGTAAATAGTACAACACCGGTACCATTTAAAAATAACAAACACTTGATTGAAGATAAAATAAAACAGTTTAACACCTCTTCTCTTTACTCTTCCTGCTTAGAGCCAGTAAAGAGAATGACTGGGGGGTGGAGTTAAGGGGGGAGCTATATAGACAGCTCTGCTGTGGTGCTCTCTTTGCTACTTCCTGTCAGGAAGGACAATATCCCACAAGTTAGCATGAATCCGTGGACTCGGTACATCATGCAAAAGAAAAAGAGGGATATTTATCCAGCCATCAACTGCAAATACGCTGGAATTCCGCAGCGTAATTGTGGCAAGCTTGATTCGACCCATTTATCAAAGCCTACAGACCGGCAAAAGTTGAAATTTGTGACGTAACATATGATCTGCCCGTCTCATTTCGACACAGATCGATGGTTACGTCAATACAAATTCGGCACTATCTGACAACTTTTGCCATTTATCAAATTTCTAACAGATTTGCTTGCGACTATTCCGGCCCAGCGTACCTGGTTTTCAATCCGCCACCCTGGAGGCCGCGGATGCCATAGGAATCAATGGGAGTCTGAAAGCAACGAAAGCTTATGTTCGATGCTGCCAGATATCCCATTGATTTCTATGCTAGAAAACAAGTTACGTTTACACCTAACACCCTAACATAAGCCCCGAGTCTAAACACCCCTAATCTGCTGCCCCGACATCGCCTTACATCGCTGCCGCAGACCTGAATACGATCTCCATATTTATAAAAAAGCCTTTTCCCCAACTTTATTTATACCCTGTAACTAAACATTGCCACTATACTAAAATGTTTAACCGCTATCCCGCTGCTCCCGGACCCCTCCGCAACTAAATAAAGTTATTAACCCCTATTCTGCCGCTCCCGGACCCCTCTGCAACTAAATAAATGTATTAACCCCTATCCCGGCGCTCCCGGACCCTGCCGCAACTGAATAAAAGTATGAACCCCTATCCCACTGCTCCCGGACCCCAACGCAACTAAATAAAAGTATTAACCCCTATCCCACCGCTCCCGGACACCGCCGCAACTAAATAAAAGTATTAACCCCTATCCTGCTGCTCCCGGACCCCACCCCTATCCTGCCACTCCCGGACCCCGCCGCAACCAAAATAAATGGATTAACCCCTAAACCCCTGGCCTCCCACATCACTACCACTTACTAAACCTATTAAATAAAGTTATGAATAAAGGATATGTCTGTGTCCTCTGGATGAGTTTTTCAGCTTGTTAGCATTCCTCAGTGAGATCCCATAAAAAAGGAAACAGAAAATTGCAACATAGTGTGAATCTGTAATGGCACTTTGAGGAAGTAGTTGTTTTGTAACAAATGACTACTCACATTTGTTGGAGCTTTCCACTAAGCTCAAGGATATGCGCACTCCCACTTTATACTGATGGGAAAACAGTACACTAGGCAAAACTTGACAAAGCATACCTGCGAAACGTACGTCGGAACTGAACTGTTCTATATTGAGTTTTATCACGTCTCTACACTAGCCAGGACACCTGGGGGCTTAGCGCTACTGTCTTGCTACTAAAGAGGTTTTGGTTTTGGCGGTCACACTCCTGCTGATCCATTTACCTCTTTGCAAGTTTGGCGATTTGAAGCATTTATTACAGCATATCTGCTTTTGTACCCTTACATTGTGGTGTTATCAAGGCTTATGTGACGCTTTTATATATTTTAAAATAAATTTGTATCCAAGTTTTGCCTAGTGTACTGTTTTCCCATCAGTATAAAGTGGGAGTGCGCATATCCTTGAGCTTAGTGGAAAGCTCCAACAAATGTGAGTAGTCATTTGTTACAAAACAACTACTTCCTCAAAGTGCCATTACAGATTCACACTATGTTGCAATTTTCTGTTTCCTTTTTTATGGGATCTCACTGAGGAATGCTAACAAGCTGAAAAACTCATCCAGAGGACACAGACATATCCTTTATTCATAACTTTATTTGGTTTTCCTTTTATGATTTTTGTTATCACATTTATTTCACACATTTTTTTTTTCTTTGTGATATTTGGTATATTTATTGTAATACTAAACCTATTAACCCCTAAACCGCCAGACCCCCACATCGCCATAAACTAAATTAAGCTATTAACCCCTAAACCTAACAACCCGCTAACTTTACATTATAATTACCTTATGCCTATCTTATAATAAATTT
This sequence comes from Bombina bombina, assembly GCF_027579735.1. Taxonomy (NCBI): domain Eukaryota; kingdom Metazoa; phylum Chordata; class Amphibia; order Anura; family Bombinatoridae; genus Bombina; species Bombina bombina. Next base: position 507,146,175 of record NC_069503.1, on the reverse strand, counting down.
TAACTTACCTTTAGAATTAAAATAAACTATACAAACTATTAATTAACCTACCCTAACTATTATACTAAAATTACATTAAACTATATTAAACTATTAATTAACCTACGCTAACTATCGGCTAGATTACGAGTTTTGCGTTATGAGGGGTGCGGTGCTAACTTGCACGTTATTGTCACCGCTCACTTACCTACAGCGCTGGTATTACAGGTTTTCCTAAACCAGGCGTTAAAAGGCAAGAAGTGAGTGTAGAGCAAAATTGTGATCCATACCGCACTCCAATACCAGCGCTGCTTAAGTCAGCGGTAAGCTGGTTGTACGTGCTCGTGCACGATTTCCCCATAGACATCAATGGGGAGAGCCAGCTGAAAAAAAATCAGCCAATAGAATGTGAGCTCAATCCTATTGGCTGATTGGATTAGCCAATAGGATTGCATCAGCCAATGGGATTTTTTCAACCTTAATTCCGATTGGCTGATAGAATTCTATCAGCCAATCGGAATCTAAGGAATGCCATCTTGGATTACGTCACTTAAAGGAACCTTCATTCGTCGGGTAGTCGTCGGAAGAAGAGGATGCTCCGTGCTGGATGTCTTGAAGATGGACCCTCTCTGCGCCGGATGGATGAAGATAGAAGATGCCTTCTGGATGAAGACTTCTACCCGTCTGGAGGACCACTTCTCCCAGCTTCGTTGAGGACTTCTTGCCGCTTCGTTGAGGACTTCTCCCGGCTTCATTGAGGATGGATGTCGGCTCTTCAAAACTATAAGTGGATCTTCAGAGGCTTAGTGTTAGTTTTTTTTAAGGGTTTATTGGGTGGGTTTTATTTTTAGGTTAGGGTTTGGGTAGCAATGGAGCTAAATGCCCTTTTAAGGGCAATGCCCATACAAATGCCCTTTTCAGGGCAATGGGGAGCTTAGTTTTTTTTTTAGTTAGGGTTTTATTTGGGGGGTTGGTTGTGTGGGTGGTGGGTTTTACTGTTGGGGGGGTTGTTTGTATTTTTTTACAGGTAAAAAAACTGATTTCTTTGGGGCAATGTCCCGCAAAAGGCCCTTTTAAGGGCTATTGGTAGTTTAGTTTAGGCTAGGGTTTTTTTTTATTTTTTTTTATTTATTTTTTTATTTTGATAGGGCTGTTAGATTAGGTGTAATTAGTTTAAATATCTTGTAATTTGTTTTTTATTTTTTGTGATTTAGTGTTTGTTTTTGTAATTTAGGTATTTGTATTTAATTTTGTTAATTGTATTTAATTTAGGTAATTTATTTAATTGTAGTGTAAGGTTAGGTGTTAGTGTAACTAAGGTTGGGTTTTATTTTACAGGTAAATTTGTATTTATTTTAGCTAGGTAGTTAGTAAATAGTTAATAACTATTTAGTAACTATTCTATCTAGTTAAAATAAATACAAACTTGCCTGTAAAATAAAAAAAAAACTAAAATAACTACAATGTAACTATTAGTTATATTGTAGCTAGCTTAGGGTTTATTTTATAGGTAAGTATTTTGTTTTAAATAGGAATTATTTAGCTAATGATAGTAGGTTTTCTTTAGATTTATTTGAATTATATTTAAGTTAGGTGGTGTTAGGGTTAGGGTTAGACTTAGGTTTAGAGGTTAATAAATTTAGTATAGTGGCGGTGACGTTGGGGGCGGCAGATTAGGGGTTAATACATGTAGGTAGGTGGCTGTGATGTTAGGGGCGGCAGATTAGGGGTTAATAATATTTAACTGGTGTTTGCGAGGCGGGAGTGTGGCGGTTTAGGGGTTAATATGTTTATTATAGTGGCAGCGATGTCGGGAGCGGCAGATTAGGGGTTAATTGTTTTATTTTAGTGTTTGTGATGCGGGAGGGCCTCGGTTTAGGGGTTAATAGGTAGTTTATAGGTGTTAGTGTACTTTTTAGCACTTTAGTTATGAGTTTTATGCTACGGCTTTGTAGTGTAAGACTCATAACTACTGACTTTAGAATGCGTTACAAATCTTGCGGGATAGGCTGTACCGCTCACTTTTTGGCCTAAAAAAAAAAGCTTGTAATACTGGCGCATTGAAGTTCAATCCTATTGGCTGATTGCATCAGCCAATGGAATTTTTTCAACCTTAATTCCGATTGGCTGATAGAATTCTATCAGCCAATCGGAATCTAAGGAATGCCATCTTGGTTTACGTCACTTAAAGGAACCTTCATTCGTCGGGTAGTCGTCGGAAGAAGAGGATGCTCCGTGCTGGATGTCTTGAAGATGGACCCGCTCTGCGCCGGATGGATGAAGATAGAAGATGCCTTCTGGATGAAGACTTCTACCCGTCTGGAGGACCACTTCTCCCGGCTTGGATGAAGACTTCTCCCAGCTTCGTTGAGGACTTCTTGCCGCTTTGTTGAGGACTTCTCCCGGCTTCATTGAGGATGGATATCGGCTCTTCAAAACTATAAGTGGATCTTCAGAGGCTTAGTGTTAGTTTTTTTTAAGGGTTTATTGGGTGGGTTTTATTTTTAGGTTAGGGTTTGGGTAGCAATGGAGCTAAATGCCCTTTTAAGGGAAATGCCCATACAAATGCCCTTTTCAGGGCAATGGGGAGCTTAGTTTTTTTTTAGTTAGGGTTTTATTTGGGGGGTTGGTTGTGTGGGTGGTGGGTTTTACTGTTGGGGGGGTTGTTTGTATTTTTTTTACAGGTAAAAGAGCTGATTTCTTTGGGGCAATGTCCCGCAAAAGGCCCTTTTAAGGGCTATTGGTAGTTTAGTTTAGGCTAGGGTTTTTTTTATTTTTATTTTTTATTTTGATAGGGCTGTTAGATTAGGTGTAATTAGTTTAAATATCTTGTAATTTGTTTTTTATATTTTGTGATTTAGTGTTTGTTTTTGTAATTTAGGTATTTGTATTTAATTTTGTTAATTGTATTTAATTTAGGTAATTTATTTAATTGTAGTGTAAGGTTAGGTGTTAGTGTAACTAAGGTTGGGTTTTATTTTACAGGTAAATTTGTATTTATTTTAGCTAGGTAGTTAGTAAATAGTTAATAACTATTTAGTAACTATTCTATCTAGTTAAAATAAATACAAACTTGCCTGTAAAATAAAAAAAAAACTAAAATAACTACAATGTAACTATTAGTTATATTGTAGCTAGCTTAGGGTTTATTTTATAGGTAAGTATGTTGTTTTAAATAGGAATTATTTAGCTAATGATAGTAGGTTTTCTTTAGAAATTATTTGAATTATATTTAAGTTAGGGGGTGTTAGGGTTAGGGTTAGACTTAGGTTTAGGGGTTAATAAATTTAGTATAGTGGCGGTGATGTTGGGGGCGGCAGATTAGGGGTTAATAAATGTAGGTAGGTGGCGGTGATGTTAGGGGCGGCAGATTAGGTGTTAATAATATTTAACTGGTTTTTGCGAGGCGGGAGTGTGGCGGTTTAGGGGTTAATATGTTTATTATAGTGGCAGCGATGTCGGGAGTGGCAGATTAGGGGTTAATAATTTTATTTTAGTGTTTGTGATGCGGGAGGGCCTCGGTTTAGGGGTTAATAGGTAGTTTATAGGTGTTAGTGTACTTTTTAGCACTTTAGTTATGAGTTTTATGCTACGGCTTTGTAGTGTAAAACTCATAACTACTGACTTTAGAATGCGTTACAAATCTTGCGGGATAGGCTGTACCGCTCACTTTTTGGCCTAAAAAAAAAAGCTTGTAATACTGGCGCATTGGAAGTCCTATTGAAAAAAGACTTTATGAAAATTGCATAAGTTAATTTGCGGTACGGCCAAAAAAGTGTGCGGGACAGCTGTACCTACAAGATTCATAATAGCAGCGGTAGTGAAAAAGCAGTGTTATGAGCCTTAACACTGCTTTTTTACTCATAACGCAAAACTTGTAATCTAGCCGTATTATACTAAAATTACATTAAACTACAAATTAAATTAACTATATTACATATTTAAAAACCTAACCCTACTCAAATTAATTTAAATCTACAATTAAAAATTACTAAGTTACAAAAAAATAACAACTAAGTTACAAAAAATAAAAAACACTATGTTACAAAAAATAAAAAACCACAGTATAAAAAATAAAAAAAGAATTACTCCTACTCTAATAGCCCTATCAAAATAAAAAAGCCCCCCCAAAATAAAAAAACCCTAGCCTACACTAAACTACCAATGGCTCTTAAAAGGGCCTTTTGTGGGGCATTGCCCCAAATAAATCAGCTCTTTTACCTGTAAAAAAAAATACAAACACCCCTACCAACAGTAAAACCCACAACCCACATAACCAAGCCCCCCAAATAAAAACCTATCTAAAAAACCTAAGCTCCCCATTGCCCTGAAAAGGACATTTGTATGGGCAGTGCCCTTAAAATGGCATTTAGCTCTTTTACTGCCCAAAGTCCCTAACCTAAAATTAAAACCCACCCAATAAACCCTTACGATCCACTTACAGTTTTCAAAGACCGGACATCCATCCTTATCCAAGAGGCAGAAGTCCTCAGTGAAGCTGGTAGAAGTCTTTATCCAAGCGGGCCAAAGTCTTCATCCAAGCAGGCAGAAGTCTTCATCCAGACGGCATCTTCTATCTTCATCCATCCGGTGCGGAGCGGCTCCATCTTCAAGACATCCGGCGCGGAGCATCCTCTTCTTACAACGTCTCTTGAAAAATGAAGTTTCCCTTTAAATGACGTCATCCAAGATGGTGTCCCTTACATTCCGATTGGCTGATAGAATTCTATCAGCCAATAGGAATTAAGGGGGGAAAATCCTATTGGCTGTTGCAATCAGCCAATAGGATTGAGCTTGCATTCTATTGGCTGATTGGAATAGCCAATAGAATGCCAGCTCAATCCTTTTGGCTAAATGCCCTTTTAAGGACAATGCCCATACAAATGCCCTTTTCAGGGCACTGAGGAGCTTAGGTTTTTTAGATAGGTTTTTATTTGGGGGGACTGGTTGTGTGGGTGGTGGGTTTTACTGTTGGGGGGTGTTTGTATTTTTTTTTTTCAGGTAAAAGAGCTGATTTCTTTGGGGCAATGCCCGCAAAAGGCCCTTTTAAGGGTCATTGGTAGTTTAGTGTAGGCTAGGGTTTTTTTATTTGGGGGGGTTTATTTTGATAGGGCTATTAGATTAGGAGTAATTCTTTTTTTATTTTTGATACTGTGGTTTTTTATTTTTTGTAACTTAGTTGTTATTTTTTTGTAACATAGTAATTTTAAATTGTAGATTTAAATAATTTGAGTAGGGTTAGGTTTTTAAATATGTAATATAGTTAATTTCATTTCTAGTTTAATGTAATTTTAGTATAATAGTTAGGGTAGGTTAATTAATAGTTTAATATAGTTTATTTTAATTCTAAAGGTAAGTTTAAATTTATTATAAGATAGGGATAAGGTAATTATAATGTAAAGTTAGCGGGTTGTTAGGTTTAGGGGTTAATAGCTTAATTTAGTTTATGGCGATTTGGGGGCTGGCAGTTTAGGGGTTAATAGTTTTAGTAAGTGGTAGTGATGTGGGAGGCCAGGGGTTTAGGGGTTAATACATTTATTTAGGTTGCGGCGGGGTCCGGGAGCAGCGGAATAGGGATAAATACTTTTATTTAGTTGCGGTGGGGTCCGGGAGCTGCAGAATAGGGTTTAATACTTTTATTTAGTTGTGGCGGGGTCCAGGAGTGGCGGGATAGGGGTTAATACATTTATTTAGTTGCGGAGGGGTCCGGGAGCGGCAGGATAGGGGTTAATAACTTTATTTAGTTGCAGAGGGGTCCGGGAGCGGCGGGATAGGGGTTAAACATTTTAGTATAGTGGCAGTGTTTAGTGACAGGGTATAAATAAAGTTGGGAAAAAGCCGAATAGCAGCGAGATCGATGACTGTTAGTTAACAACAGTTCGCTGCTCATCGTCCCGTACTTGGTGTGCTGCTTATTGATGGCTTTTTTTATAAATATGGAGATTGTATTCAGGTCCGTGGCCGCGATGCTAGGCAATGTTAGGCGAGCGTATTGGTGCCTGCGAATGCAGCATAATTGATGGCTTGATAGATAGGCCTCAAAGAATTATCTGCTAGTACCTTGAAAGGACAGATTTCTGCTCTTTCTGTAATGTTTCACAGAAAGATTGCTCATCTTCCAGACATTCATTTGGCTAGATTATGAGTTGTGCATTAGGCTTAAAAAGCAGCGTTGGCCGGTCCTAACGCTGCTTTTTAACGCCCGCTGGTATTACGAGCTGGTATAACCCCTAATCTGCTGAACCGGACATCGCCACCACTATAATTAATATATGAACCCCTAAACTGCCGCACTCCCGCCTCGCAAACATTAGTTAAATATTATTAACCCCTAACCTGCCGTCCCTAACATTGCTGACACCTGCCTACTTTTATTAACCCCTAATCTGCCGCTCCCAACGTCGCCGCCACTATACTAACCCCTAAATCTAAGTCTAACCCTAACCCCCCTAACTTAAATATAATTTAAATAAATCTAAATAAAATTACTATAATTAACTAAATTATTCCTATTTAAAGCTAAATACTTACCTATAAAATAAACCCTAAGCTAGCTACAATATAACTAATAGTTACATTGTAGTTATTTTAGTTTTTTTTTATTTTACAGGCAAGTTTGTATTTATTTTAACTAGGTAGAATTGTTACTAATAAAATACCTAGCTAAAATAAATACAAAAGTACCTGTAAAATAAAACCTAACCTAAGTTACAATAACACATAACACTACACTATAATTAAATTAATTCCCTAAATTAAATACAATTAAATACAATTAAATAAAATTAGCTAAAGTACAAAAAACAAACAAACACTAAATTACAGAAAATAATAAACAAATTACATGATTTTTAAACTAATTACACCTAATATAATCCCCCTAACAAAATAAAAAAGCCCCCCCAAAATAAAAAAAGCCCTACCTTACACTAAATTACAAATAGCCCTTAAAAGGGCCTTTTGCAGGGCATTGCTCTTTTACCTGTAAAAAAAATTATAAATCCCCCCCCAAGATTAAAACCCACCATCCACACAACCAACCCTACTCTAAAACCCACCCAATACCCCCTTAAAAAACCTAACACTAACCCCTTGAAGATCACCTTAGAGTAGGGTTGGTTGTGTGGGTGGTGGTGGTGGGTTTTAATGTTGGGGGGGGATTTGTAATTTTTTTTACAGGTAAAAGAGCTGATTACTTTGGGGCAATGCCCCGCAAAAGGCCCTTTTAAGGGCTATTTGTAATTTAGTGTAGGGTAGGGCTTTTTTTATTTTGGGGGGGCTTTTTTATTTTGTTAGGGGATTAGATTAGGTATAATTAGTTTAAAAATCTTGTAATTTGTTTATTATTTTCTGTAATTTAGTGTTTGTTTTTGTACTTTAGCTAATTTCATTTAATTGTATTTAATTGTATTTAATTGTATTTAATTTAGGGAATTAATTTAATTATAGTGTAGTGTTAGGTGTTATTGTAACTTAGGTTAGGTTTTATTTTACAGGCGGCAGATTAGGGGTTAATAAGTGTAAGATTAGCGGTGTCTAGACTCAGGGTTCATGTTAGGGTGTTAGGTGTAGACATACATTTTATTTCCACATAGGAATCAATGGGGCTGCGTTAGTGAGTTTTAAGCTGCTTTTTTGCAGGTGTTAGACTTTTTTTCAGCCGGCTCTCCCCGTTGATTCCTATGGGGAAATCGTGCACAAGCATGTTACACCAGCTCACCGCTAACGTAAGCAGCGCTGGTATTGGAATGCGGTAAGGAGCAAAATATTGCTCAACGCTCACTTCTTGTCTGGGTTGTAAAAACACGTAATACCAGCGCTGTCTGTAAGTGAGCGGTGAGCATAAACTGCTTGTTAGCACCGCATAGTCTCTAACACCAAACTCGTAATCTAGGTGATTGTTTTGTTCAGGCTTTGTACAGAATATTATTAGAAACCTATTTCTCCTCCATGGAGTCTCAATTTAGCTTTGAAGACTTTGCAGGCTCTTCCATTTGAGCCTATGGGGCATATGTATCAAGCTCCGTATGGAGCTTGATGCCCCGTGTTTCTGGCGAGCCTGCAGGCCAGAAACAGCAGTTATGAAGCAGCGGTCACAAAGACCGCTGCTCCATAACCTGTCTGCCTGCTCTGAGCAGGCGGACAGACATCGCCGCAAATCAACCCAATCTAGTACGATCGGGTTGATTGATACCTCCCTGCTGGCGGTCGATTGGCTGCGAGTCACCAGAGGGCGGCGTTGCACCAGCAGCTCTTGTTAGCATATTGCTCACCATATTCAGCGATGTCTGGCGGACCTGATCCGCACTGTCGGACTTTGATAACTAGAGGCCTATACATTCTTTAGATATTAAACTACTTTCTTGGAAAGTCTTGTTTGTTTTAGCTTATTCTTCTGCTAGAAGAGTTTCTGAATTATCTGCCCTCTCTTGTGAGTCTCCTTATCTTATTTTTCATCAAGATAAAGCAGTTTTGCGGACTTTTTTGCCAAAAGTTGTTAATTATAACAACATTAACATGGCTTCAGTTGATCAAATCTGCAAAGTAGCCACTTGGATTTTTGCAAACTTTTACAAAATTCTACCATTTTGATGTTTTTGCCTCTTTAGAAGCAGCTTTTGGTAGAAAGGTTCTTCAGGCAGTGGTCCCTCTTTGATTCTATTGTCTATATTTTTTGAGTTTTTTAGTTATTAAAAGACTTTAATTCTCAGCAAAAAAAGCTATTTATATTTTTTCCCTCCCTTTGTTTTGTTACTCGCGGACTTTCTCCTCTTGAGTATTATATCCCATATGTAACAAATCATGAACTCTCAACACCTATATGAAAGAAAACATAATTTATGTAAGAACTTATCTGATAAATTCATTTCTTTCATGGTGGCGAGAGTCCACCAGGTTCTCCCTATAATGGGATGTTTTTAACAGAGCACATCTTTTTTCCTGTTCCTTTTTTATATCTTTTTCTTACTCCTTTTTTACACCTCACTTCTTGTTTATACGTTAAACTGAGATATGAGTGAGGTGAGTGGGGTATTTATAGGCTTTGAGGTTTGGGAAACTTTGCCTCCTCCTGGTAGGAATGTATATTCCATATGTAACAAAATGTGGACTCTCGCCACAATGAAAGAAATTAATTTATCAGGTAAGTTCTTACATAAATTATGTTTTTTTCTTCTGTGCTCTCCATTGAAGTCTATGGGGAGAAAAGTTAGCACGGTTGCGATATCCCAGGCCCTGAAGTTAGCGCGCATCGGGTTTTACTTGTGCGCAAAATATTTAGTTTTAACTTGTAATACGTCCGTTAACCTTGAGCGGGAGCACTAAATACCTCTCCACTTGTAATCTAGCCCTGTATGTAGCAAACTATGCAAAATAAAACCATACAATTTAAAAACCAGTGTCATATGCACAAAATATAATAAATAAACTCATATTCCTTAACAAGGCATGCAGAGTTTTTCTCTTTCTTTTTAATTTTGGGATCATTCCAAAGTAAGCTACAGAGCTCTTAAAGGACTATTTCCCTCTGCTGAATCCCATAAAGACTTCACTGCCATTTAAAGGGAGAGTAGAATAAAAAAATTAACTCTCACGTTGCAGTTACAGCATGCCATTTTAAATAACTTTTCCACTTATTTCTATTATCAGATTTGCTTCATTTTCTTTGTACCCTATGTTGAAGAAAAGGCTTAGGAGCAGCAATACACTATTAGGAACTAACTTAACATATCGGGTGAGCCAGACAGGACAATCTGTGCAGCCACCAACCACCAGCAAGGTCCCAGTAGTGCATTGCTGCTCCGGAGCCTACCTAGGTAGGCTTTTGCACAAAGGATATCAGTGAAATTAAGCAAATTTGATTATAGAAGTTATTTGGAAAGTGTCTTGAAATTGCATGCAGTGTCTGAATCCTTAAAAAATTATTTTGGCTTTACTACCTCTTTAAGTCAATGTTTTTAAGATAAATTAACACTGGATGAGGCAGCAAGTGATTCTAGTACTTTAACACATTTTTCCTCATATTTCCAGAGGCTTCCTATACTTGAGGGAATATAAAAAAAACATGGTATACTTCATTCATCATAACTTGTTCTTGTCATATTTCATTTCATGTTCCAGTTTTCCTTTCAAGAAATCAACAATTGTGCTCAATTAAATGAGAATGTTTACCGTGCAAACATACACAAAATGTCAAACTACCACAATAATAAATCACATTTCCTCAGACATTACGGTAATTCATGTGGGATTTGGGGTTAAACTTTGGTCTACGAGACGGTGTCTGCAACATCAGCCAAGTGAATCCTTCTCAGAAACCAAACTAAAATGTCATGTTGCAGAAGCAGTGTCTGATTATGGTAACAATGATCAACCCTAGAATGGGATTTTCCATTCAGTGAGAAATGTGAAATTGCAAAACTATATAATTATTTCCAACCCACCCGGAAAGAACCTTTATTTACAGAGAAAATAATTTAACACATAGTCATATCTAGTGAAGTCCAGAATTTTGCATTGTCTTTCCACATTCACCTGGCAGATTTCACAGTTGGACCATGTTATAGAAAATGATGCCACAGCAAATTTGGTGTTCAGTTTCATGACAGGATAAGATTATATTTTCCTTACAGATTGCACTTAAATATCGTTTGCGTACACAACATACTAGAATGAAAATAAAAAAATTCAGGGGAATTTATGTAATAATCTGCACCTCAACCCACATCAAATCAATGTTGATATTTTATTACATTTAGGCCTAGATTACAAGTGGAGTGCAAACAATTTGAATTATTATGCCATGAAATCGTTCAAGTGCAATCAATAGTGCTTTTATCTTTGCAATCATATTACAAGTCGAAACATATTTTATATAAATCCAAAGTCATTTTTATTTCTTGAGCGATACTTTAGGGTGTGCTAACATTTGCATGTCGGATAGTGCAGGTGTGCTAAATCCCTAGCATCAAACTTCTATGGGGATGCACAATAAAAGTCATATAGGATATCGCTCGAGCACCCTACTAATGGTGTGCTAAGATGATAATGTGAAAGTTGCTATTTAAAATAATGGTTAACTTAAGGTGTTAAAAAATGTTACATCTGTATTTTGGATTGTGCTCAAGCACAAAAAAATAAGGGTTAGATGCTCGCTGTTTGTGCAAGTCATTAGTAATGCGTGTATTACGAATTGAAAGTAATGCTACTTGATCTGGAAATAAACTTAGTTCATGAGGGTCAACATGTTGGGGAGATAAGTCTCTGGGGTCAATTTATGAAGCAGCAGATGCTGCTTCCGACCAACTCTGCTTCAGGTCCGCCTAAAGCAGAAGTTAAGAAGCAGCGGTCCTAAGACCGCTTCTCCTTAACTCGTCCACCACCTCTGAGGTGGCGGACAGCAATCAGCCCGATTGGATACGATCGGGTTCATTGACACCCCCTGCTAGCGGTCGATTGGCTGCTAATCTGCAGGGGGTGGAATTGCACCAGCAGTTCACCAGAACTGCTGGTGCAATGATAAATGTATCATGATAAGTGTATCATGTCCGTCTGCACCTTAATAAATTGACCCCTATAGCTGAACTATGGGGGTCAAGGTGTTGGGAAGAGAGTGATGATTGATGTAACTCTAACTCTAAACTATGTTTAGTTTCTTCATAATCATGTAACAGCACTGGACCTTTCTGTGAGAAAAAATCTTTCTTTAGGGCTATTTGTCTGAATAGCTTGTTCACATTTGTGATGGTATCAAACAGGTTAAAGTCAGTGGAAGGGCAAAAACTAGATAAGATAAAGTTTAATAAGAAATATAAGTGGCTAACAGGTGATGTTAGTTTTTATATTCTAGTATGCATCATCATTTGGGAAAACAAGCAGTGAAATTCTTTTTAAAAAGAGTACAGTTGATAACCATCTAATAAAATTTGCTACTCAGGTCCTGGATTATTTGTTAACACCAAATTTTTTCAAATTTAATAGGAAATTTTACCTCCAAGCGTGTGGAACTGCCATGTGGGCCAAATTTGCTCCGTCATATGCAAATTTGTTTCTAGGCTGGTATGACTGGTTCCACATTTTTGCAGATACCAATCCCTTCTCAGAATCTATTGCATATAGACAACTTGATAATTTTTTGGAAGGGAGAAGAACCTCTAGCTAGTTAGTTTGTCAAATCCCTAAATAACATCCATCATAACAGAACAGGGGAATAAAGTTCCTTGATGTATCATTAAGTGGGAATGTAAATACAAATAGAGTAGATATTGAATTATATCCTAAGGAAACTGCAGGAAACACCATCCTAAGAGCTGACACTTGTCATCCATTTCATCTTAAGACATCTATCTCAAGAGGACAATTTATTAGGATCAGACGCAACTGCACTGTATTAATTAAAAATGATAAACACTCCTTGGCTTTAGTCCAAAGACTGGTACAGAGAGGGTATAATATTGACCAGTTGATGAAGACTAGGGCATTAGTTAGATCACTTGATAGACAATGCTTGTTAGGAGTCAAACAACCTATTAAGGATTTATCTAACTATGATAGATTTAATAATTGAATATTGTTTAGCACAGAATTTAGTTGACAAAATGGCGCAAAAATGAAAATAATTAAGGATAATATAGGCATCCTGAGAACAGACCCAACCATGAATATAATTGTAGCAAATGGCTGCAAGATTATTCTAAAAAGAGCACATACTTTTGGGAATAATCTAATTGAATATGTGTATAAAGACCATAGAACAAAGCAGAATAAACATAGGGAATGTTGGTTACATAAGAAAGGTTCTTTGAAATGTGGAAAAAAATCCATGCATAACTTGTAACTATATGACTACTGGTAATAGTTTTACATCTAAAATTAACAACAAGAATGATACAATTAGGTATAGATAGGATTGCTGTTCTCGATACATAGTTTACCTGATTAATTGCAAAGTTGTCAAAAACAATATACAGGGTGCACAAGCAGAATGGCTAAAGATCATATTAGAGAACACCTTAGGGATATAGAAGATGAACAACCATCAACGCCAGTTGCAAAACATTTTTCTTCTCATGTTTAAGGTACAAAAGCTTTCTCTTTCCATCTAATAGACTTAATGCCACAAAATATCAGAGGTGGTGTTCATTTTAAGATGTTACTAAATAAAGAAACAAAATGGATATATTTTCTAAACACTAGAGAACCCCTAGGTATCAACAAGCAGGGGGATGGGAATTATACATGGGCCTCTAGATTCAGCTTGATAAATAAGGTACTATGTCCCTTTAATTCTATATATATTGTTAGCCCTATTAGAGTATACTCTTACATCTTGAACCTGTATAGAACTATCTCATATTAATACATGTGCTATTGTAACTAAGATAGATCTAGCTTCCATAGTAATGAACTTTGGGAGGATGGGTGATGTTTTTAATTCGTAACACACACATATATATTTTCCTTTTTATTTGTAATTTATATATTACTGGGATTAGCCCAATAACCTATTCCAATTTTAGGTAAAAGAATTAATCAACATTGAATTTAAATATTTGGCCACACTATTTGGTAAAGATTAAAGCCTTGCCAACGATAGATGCTTGAGAAATACTTACTATATTATTTAAAGTTATATAGCATAACGCTGCATCCGATATTGGATGCTTCTAGAATTACAGCTGCTAAGGCGTTCTGTTAATTGTTTTATATTAATGTGTTAAAAAGTGTCAAACAATATTTGATTTAGTAACTTTATATGACCATATTGAATTACAGTGTTAATGATATGTTACTAAGGGAATTTGTTCCTTAGCAACAAGTTACAAACATTATGTGATGATCTCTTATTGGTTGACATAAATGACATATCACTTCCGGTATAAAATATGAATGAAATATAGATTGTTCTCAATTGTTTACAAAAACTATATGTGAAACAACTGTCATTTTTTTATACGGGTGAACCTTGTTGAAGCTGTTTCTATACACTAAGCACCTCAACTACTAAAACTAAAATAAGGTAATATATAGTTGGCTAATTGGTTACCCTCTCTGTAAACATAATTATTGGCTACTCAGTTATATGACGTCATGTCTTTCAGACTGGTTTAAATCTATAGCAACCGACAACTACTCATTATATTTGATAAAGTGCTTTGTTTACAGTGCAAAATGCGTCAAAGGTCTCTAACTATGGTATCCTTTTTGGAATATTAACTTTTAGTAATACAAACAATAAAGTACTTATTTTTTTATGTATCCCTTTTTGGCATTATTATTTACTCTGTGACAAGAGGCTTGGACTAAGGGGCCGATTTATCAAGCTCCATATGGAGCTTGATGCCGCTTATTTCCGGCGAGCCTTCAGGCATAAGACCGCTGTTCCATAACTCGTCCGCCTGCTCTGAGGCTGCGGACAGAAATCAACCCGATCGAATACGATCGAGTTGATTGACACCCCGATTGGCCGCAAATCTGCAGGGGGCAGCATTGCACCCGCAGTTCACAAAAACTGGTGCAATGCTGTCGGCATTTATCGATGTGCAGTGTATATGATACGCTACATCGTATCATGTCCGCTCGCACTATAATAAATATACCCCTTAGACCTTATACAAAAGGTAATTGTCTTGTCCTGTTAATAGACTAGAAAATATAACCTAAACATATCTATGTAAAAAAGAAAGATATTTACCTTAAAATGTCCTAAAAATTCAAAACCTATTGTAAAGGGACCCTAAACAGCCAATCAGGATACTTCTCCCAGGACTTGCAAGGGAGCGTGCATCTGGCATGTGCAGGCACAGTCATGTTATTTCCCTATTCAATTTAAGGAGGTTTACTATAAAATCTCACAAGATTTCAGTGAAATATCATGAGATCAAAACAATGCACAGCAGGACCTCATCACTGCTGATGGGCTATTTAAAAAACAAAAACAAATTTTGGCTGGACAGTAGATGAAGTATATCTGTTACCAGAGCACTTACTCTTGCAAGCTGAAAAAATGTTGAGGTAAAATATCTTGCTTTTTTACTTTGAGGTGTTCAAGTGATATTTTTTGTATGCTTTTTTATGCTGCATCATTTTTAAGTGATTTAACATATGTGTATTATTTCCCCTAAACAAACACAATTAAAAAAAAAAAATAGATTACGTAAATAACAAATAAAGCAGTTATATTATACCAGTTTTATGAATCATAAAGACATTGTGGGGGACAAATTCTTCACCTGAAATTTTGCTTCTTGTATCTAAGAATAAGCACCCACTTGGGTAAACACTTTTGACCACACCTTTTTTAAAATGAAGAGTAACACGACAAGTACAACAAGCATTTTTTTCGTATTGCAGATGTTGCCACTGATGTGAAATACTGTATTGCAGATCAGGTGATGTAAGACTTTTTTTTCTATGTCATTCCAATCCATTAGAACCAACATTTCAACTAAAACTATTCAAATTAGAAACATTTAATGAACCAAAACACTTTGTATGTTAGGATTATAAAGTGATTTTGCAAGGAGTTAAACAAAACGTCAATGAAGCAAAATATACACAGCCAAAGTGAGAGTAAAACAAGTCATCCAGTTAAGGGACAGATTACTAGTGGAGCAGTAATTATCACTCATATTTGATCGCTAACTCAGCTAGGATTCATTTTTTTGTACGCGCCAGATACGGCACACTTTCATGCTAACCCGACGTTACATGGAAGAAGAAAAAAACACCCTACTCTTGTGTAAACCTGGTCGTGTTTAACAAAGTGCCCTAGCCCGACATGAAATATTAATATTTCACATTCCATTCCAATGTTCTTCACAAAGCAGAATATGTTCTATTTAATCATAAATAAGAAAAGAGAGAGAGAGATACACTCAGCTGAGACAGAACAAAAGCTAGAATAACTTCCATGCCTGTTCATTTTCATTGCCACTCAGGGTGCATTCTCTTTTAGCACACGTTGATGCCTTTTCACAGAGGAAAAAATATCCTGTAGCATATCAGTTTGGACTTCTAGTAGGTATATATACTCTACGCTGTTGGGGTATAAGCTCTTATATCTAGCAAAGCTTCCTCTATGCTTCCAAAGTAGTAGTCAAAGGGATAAAGAACAGAAATAAGAGTGCTAACAAGCTAATACCCAAATGAAGGGAAATAAATATCTATTAGACACCAGTATTGTGCCATGCCATTCATTACAGAATTTAGTGAAGATAGGAAGAAAGTAGAAAAAATAATAAGAGCACATTGGAAAGTCTTAAAATCAGACCCCCACTTAGGACAAACATTGCCAAAAAAATCCTAAATTTGTATATAGGAAAACAAAAAAATGTAAAAAGTATTTTGGCGTCTACGTTAAAACACAATAACACTAGAAATACAAGAGGGGTATTAGGAGAGAATCTACAGGGCTTCTACCCTTGTGTGATATGTAAAGCCTGCAGATATGCAAACGAAAACAAAACTTTTAAATCCAACTATACACAGAAAGAATATAAGATAAAAGAAACCATCAGATGCATGGATATGAGTGTAATTTATCTTATAAATTGCTATAAATGTGGGAAACAGTATGTGGGCGAGACAGAAAGAACTGTCAGAGAAAGGATAAGAGAGCAGATCTCCCAGTTCCAAAACATTTCAAAAACTGTAATAATAATAATATTAAATACTTCAGATACACAGCAATAGCAAAAGTCAGATTAAATAAAAGAGGTGGGAATCATGCCCCAACACTTTAAAAAAAAGAAGCACAATAGGTTTTTGAAATCTAAACGTTAAAACCAAAAGGGCTAAATATTGATTTTATCTTAAATTGTTTTCTAAATACCTAAATAGAGAAGATCTACCCCAGCAATAAAAGGAAATATAAAAAAATTGAATTTAAATGTAATTTTAAAAAATTTAAAATTTAAAAAAATGTTCGCTCCCAGACACAAACTAAATTCATATATGGGAAATAAATATCTATACTATACTATCAAAAATAACCAAATACATATGTTTTGTTATGATGTGTAAAACTAAAATAAATGTGTAATATGCATCAACTACCTTTATAGGGCTTACATCTATTAGTTGATTTTAGATAAATAAATTTCCAGCAAGAACAATACCTATCCAGAAAACTGTGAAAGTTTAAAATCCATAGCAAGGAATTAGACACTGTAGACACTGTGGGGCCTATCTATCAAGCTCCAAAAGGAGCTTGACGGCCCTTGTTTCTGGCGAGTCTTCAGACTCGCCAGAAACAGCAGTTATGAAGCAGTGGTCACAAAGACCGCTGCTCCATAACCTGTCCGCCTGCTCTGAGCAGACGGACAGACATCGCCGGAAATGAACCCGATAGAGTACGATCAGGTTGATTGACACCCCCCTGCTGGCGGCCCATTGGCCGCGAGTCTGCAGGGGGCGGCGTTGCACCAGCAGCTCTTGTGAGCTGCTGGTGCAATGCTGAATACGGAGAACGTATTGCTCTCTGTATTCAGCGAGGTCTGGCGGACCTGATCCACACTGTCGGCTCAGGTCCGCCAGACCTTGTTAAATAGAGGCCTGTGTAACACTTTGTAATTCTATATTAATCCATCTTTGTTTATATTTTTGTCAACACTCAAAATGTACGGTATATAAGCCATAGTAAGTTACCCATCACACTTCAAATCTCTTATACCTTATGATTTGGTTATCTTGAAAGTTTTTAATTAGCTGTTTATAAATGTATATCAAATATAATTTCCTAATGATATCAGTTTGAAAACGCTAGAACATGATTAACAGATGAATTCATCCAATCAATGTCAAGATACACATATAGTAAAGACTATTTAAAGGCAATGAACCAGCAAGGTGGATATGCTTGAAAAAGGCTGATTATACCAGCCGAAACGCGTTGCAATATCCTCACTTGAAGACACAATCATCACTCAGTGTTGCCGTGGAGCGGATCAGCAGAAGCAGCAGGAGCCAACTCCCACAGGACAGCCAATCACGGCCAATCACAGAGACAACAAACAGTTGGGAACAACCACTGTGAAAGAACGCTGAAGGAAAGAAACGCTCCATAATCGGCAACACTAGTATTCTAACCTGAGGACTACAAACAGGCTCAGGGCTGCCAAAGAAACACCATTTCTGCACACAAAAAAAGAAATAGGGACCAGGGACACCGGTCTGGAGGTTTGGTATAACATCCTTCTGAGGGATCCATTTGTGGATGCGACAGGTGGACTTGAAAACCACGGAAAATCACTCCCCACAAAAAGATCGAAAAGAGAACTCCTTTTTTTGTTCCTCAATAAGAAACAAAAAGAAATATAAGGTCAGAAATATATTTTTAAATAAATGCACTTGTTATGATCTAAAAGACACTGTCATGTTTTTAACAGGTTACGGCCGCAGTAATACAAAGTTGCTTTAAATGTATTAAGTGTTTCATCTTCACAATTTTCTTAGAACCTTTTATGTCAATATTTTTAAAAACTAACAGCCGGATTACGAGTTTTGCGGTAAGAGCGGCTCGGTGCTAACTTGCAAGTTATTGTAACCACTCACCTCCCTACAGCGCTGCTATTACAGGTTTTCATAAACCCGGCATTAGCAGGCAATAAGTGAGCGTAGAGCAAAATTGAGCTCCATACCGCACTCCAATACCAGCGCTGCTTTGAGCTGGTTTTACGTGCTCGTGCATGATTTCCACTTAGACATCAATGGGGAGAGCTGGCTAAAAAAAGCCTAACACCTGCAATAAAGGAGCGTAAAGCTCCGTAACGCAGCCCCATGGATTCCTATGGGGAAACAAAATTTATGTTTACACCTAACACCCTAACATAAACCCAGAGTCTAAACACCCCTAATCTGCTGCCCCCGACATCGCCGACACCTACATTATACTTATTAACCCCTAATGTGTCGCCCCCGCCACCGTTGCCACCTACATTACACTTATTAACCCCTAATCTGCCGCCCCCAATGTCGCCGCCACCTACCTACACTTATTAACCCCTAATCTGCCGCCCCCAACGTCGCTGCCACTATACTAAAGTTATAAACCCCTAAACCTAACCCTAAGTCTAACCCTTACACTAACACCCACTAACTATAACATAATTAAAATAAATCTAAATTAAACTTACTATCATTAACTAAATAATACCTTTTTAAAACGAAATACCTGTAAAATAAACCCTAAGCTAGCTACAATATAACTAATAGTTACATTGTAGCTAGCTTAGGTTTTATTTTTATTTCACAGGCAAGTTTGTATTTATTTTAACTAGGTAGACTAGTTAGTAAATAGCTATTTACTAGCTACCTTGCTAAAATAAATACAAATTTACCTGTAAAATAAAACCTACCCTGAGTTACACTAACACCTAACCTTACACTACAATTAAATAAATTACATTAATTAAATACAATTAACTAAATAACAAAAAAAAAACCCCACTAAATTACACAAAATAAAAAATAAATTATCAAATATTTAAACTAATTACATCTAGTCTAATAACCCTATCAAAATAAAAAGCCCCCCCAAAATAAAAAAAACCTAGCCTAAACTAATCTGCCAATAGCCCTTAAATGGCCTTTTGTGGGGCATTCCCCCAAAGAAATCAGCTCTTTTACTTGTAAAAAAAAATACAAACAACCCCCAACAGTAAAATTCACCACCCACACAACCAAACCCCCCAAATAAAATCCTATCTAAAAAACCTAAGCTCCCCATTACCCTGAAAATGGCATTTGAATGGACATTGCCCTTAAAAGGGCAATCAGCCAATAGGATTGAGCTTGCATTCTATTGGCTGATTGGAACAGCCAATAGAATGCAAGCTCAATCCTATTGGCTGATTGGATCAGCCAATAGGATTGAATCTCAATCCTATTGGCTGATTGCATCAGCCAATAGGATTTTTTACCCTTTATTTTCGTTTGTATTTTCATTTACAGGTAAAAGAGCTGATTTCTTTTGGGCAATGCCCCGCAAAAGGCCCTTTTAAGGGCCATTGGTAGTTTATTGTAGGCTAGGGTTTTTTATTTTGGGGGGGTGCTTTTTATTTTGATAGGGCTATTAGATATGGTGTAATTAGTTTAAATATTTGATCATTTCTTTTTTATTTTGTGTAATTTAGTGTGTTTTTTTGTAATTTAGTTACTTGTATTTAATTCATGTAATTTATTTAATTGTAGTGTAAAGTTAGGTGTTAGTGTAACTCAGGTTAGGTTTTATTTTTAACTAGGTAGCTAGTAAATAGTTAATAACTATTTAGTAACTAGTCTACCTAGTTAAAATAAATACAAACTTACCTGTGAAATAAAAATAAAACCTAAGATAGATAGAATTTAACTATAAGTTATATTGTATCTAGCTTAGGGTTTATTTTATAGGTAAGTATTTAGTTTTAAATAGGAATTATTTAGGTATAAATTGTAAAATTGATTTATTTTAATTATATTAAAGTTAGGGGTGTTAGGGTTAGACTTAGGGTTAGGTTTAGGGGTTAATAACTTTAGTATAGTGGCGGCGATGTTAGGGACAGCATATTAGGGGTTAATAACAGTAATGTAGGTTGCGGCGATGTTAGGGACAGCAGATTAGGGGTTAATAATATTTAACTAGTGTTTACGATGCGGGAGTGTGGCGGTTTATGGATTAATATGTTTATTATAGTGCCTGCGATGTCCGGAGCGGCAGATTAGGGGTTAATCATTTTATTTTAGTGTTTGCGATGCGGGAGGGCATCAGTTTAGGGGTTATTAGGTAGTTTATGGGTGTTAGTGTACTTTTTAGCACTTTAGTTATGAGTTTTATGGTATGGTGTTGTAGCATAAAACCCATAACTACTGACTTTCAGTTTACGGTATGGATCTTGACGGTATAGGCTGTACCGCTCACTTTTTGGTGTCCCAGGCAAACTCGTAATACCGGCGCTATGGAAGTCCCATTGAAAAAGGACTTTTGGAAAGCTGCGGTAGTTACATTGCGTTACAGCCAAAAAAGTGTACGGTGCAGCTAAACCTGCAAGACTCGTAATACCAGCGGTAGTGAAAAAGAGCCATAACGGTGCTTTTTAACTCATACCGCAAAACTCATAATCTAGCCGAAATATTTTTAGAAACACATGTTGTGTATGAATAAATGTTTTTTATGTTCACTTATGCTCTTATGCTTAAAGGTTGGCCAACCGACTACTGTATACTATAAGTGTTATTAGCAATAGCCCACAAACACTAAGCAAAGTATATAATTTGTTAGGGTTTACTATTTAGGAAATATAGCCCCCACACAGGTTTATTTATATAAATTGGTCAGATAGACACTATTTTGACAAAGAGGTACACAAACCTGATTTCACATAAAGGTTTATAACCGGACTACACTGTTTACCCTATAATAAAGCACAAAATAACGAATACTCTAAGGGAATACTTATATTTTCGCCCTACAGATCTATTTAGTAAATATATCACGCTGTTAACACAAGTTTATGAATTAAGCACTACTGCACATTTAAGTATTTATATTCAACTGAAATAACACATATTGCCACCAGTTCAAATACAGAGTTACAATAAGGGGTGAACAATATCGCTGGTATTTTTCCAAATCTATGTAAATATTAAGTAGAGAAGTCAAAGACAATTTTTATTGTACATCATTTTGATATTTTATTAATTTTAAATAAATTTACAAAGCTGTTTTAAAAACAATACTGCTGTCTAATAGATATTTATTTCCCTTCATTTGGGTATTAGCTTTTTAGCATATCAGTCTGACCCTGCCCAATGACAGTGCAGCACCGAAATACCAGTCAATTCTTCTCTAAACAAGAGAAACAACAACCCCAAATGATCGTTTTGGCCTTCTGTGGGCCTCATCAGTGAGGTGCAGTTGCATCTCTCTAGGGTATGTGTGCAAGGAGTCCACGTCTGGTTTCCCCCATTACTCTTAGGGAGACCCAAGAGCAATTTGCATAAATAAGAAAATTATTATTAAAACAATTATTTAATTATAAATACATATTTATATATACAGTATATATATATATATATATATATATATATATATATATATATATATATATATATATATATATATATATATATATATATATATATATATATAGAGAGAGAGAGAGAGAGAGAGAGAGAGAGAGAGAGAGAAAACTTTCCAAAAGAGATAAGCACAGTCTTACAACATACCACAGCCGCCAGGGTGCACTTCTTAATAATGTGAACAGTCCTCGTTGAAGAAAAGGCACTCAATGGTCTTTTTAGCACAAAATGCAACATTTTAATTCATCTTAAAAAGACATCCAATAGCAGTCATAACGTTTCGGTGTTATTTCAACACCTTTGTCAAATGTTACCAAGCATCACAATCAAGGAATACACATATCCCCAAAAAAGAACTACTAACACCATAACTAAACTACCCACCTTATATACACACTTTTAAAAAAGCCCGGTCGCCACATCGCATCCATCATCAATGACGTCATCACGCTAAAGCGTGAGCATGACGCGTCATCGCGTTACGATTGGCTAAGGGTTACCATAGTAAACGCATACACAGAAACTTGAAAAATAGACCCGCAATCATGTATGGCATAGAGTGTCAGTCAAAACGAAGGTGCTGCAACAAGATACAATCAAAATAAAGCACAATACCGCTCCAACTCTAAGGCATCAACTAAAACCATTCCCTATGAAGAACACATCCATATGCCAAACATGAAAATGCGGACCTGTCACCATTGATTAAAACCAAATGTCATATGGTTACATTAATTCTGCATTCTCAATGCAACTATATACAGAACAATCATCATATTTAAAATTCACCAATTAACCCTTCAAGATAGCACAAATTACTCCATTATATACAAATAATTTACCATATATACATTTAACCTATTCCTTCATGCCTCTTATTATATGAGTAGAAACCCGTGTGTACCCACTAGAATGGAAATTCATGTATGATCCTTCTATGAGCTGGTGCATACCGGAGTGGTTAAATAATATAAATGTATAAGCAGTCCAAGGGTTATTTGGTGTAAAATGGTCCGAAATTGAGGTAAGTGTTGAGTCCCCTAGGTATTAGGGTATCCAGCGTATGAATCCACTTTGTCTCCCTTTGGAAAAGTAGTTTTGCTCTATTACCTCCTCTGGATAGTGGAAGAATATGATTAATTACCATAGTTCTCATACTGGAGACACTATGTTTACATTGTGCAAAATGGCGTGCCACAGGTTGATCTGATTCACCTGTTTTCAAGGCTTCCCGGATGGCACAACAATGATTCGCCATCCTATCTCTGAAGCTTGTGATTGTTTTCCCAATATATACCAGGGAACACGGGCAAATCAACATGTATATAACATGTGTACTGGTACAAGTAAGTCGATGGCGGATGGTATAGCGTTGATTAGTGTGAGGATGTTGGAACGTTTTGCCCCTCATCATGCTATTGCATGTTGTGCAATTTCCACACGTGAAGCATCCCTTACTCGAAGATTTTAGCCAAGTTTCACTTTGATAACTTCCCACTGGATCCGTTTTTACCAGTAGATCTCGCAGATTATCTGCCCGCCTATGTACCATACGTTGTGGCCTGATCCCCTGGAAAGGGAGCGTAGTATCCGTCGCTAAGATAGCCCAATGTTGGTGTACAGACCTTGTCAACTCACAACTCATTGGTGTATATGTGCTTATGAAATTCAACTGTGGTGTTATCTCTTTTTGTGCTTTTGTACTATTCTTCATAGTACCTTCCAGCAACCTCTGTCTCTTGTCTCGGACCATTGCACCTTCATAACCCCTCCTTGACAACTTCATCTCCATCTCATTCAGTTGTTCCAACATAGTGGGTACATCACTGTTATTGCGGATGACCCTAGTGAGCTGGGATGTAACTATACCCATTTTCTGATGTCTAGGGTGGAAACTCCTGGCTTCCAACAATGAATTACGATCTGTTAACTTAGTATATAGCGAAGTACCAAACGTACAACACTCCTCACCTTTAACTTTAAAGATATTGAGATCCAAAAAATTAATTACTGTATCACTGTGGTCAAGTTTAAATCTAATGGGACAGTCCATGGAGTTCAAACATGACACCCATTGCTTTAACTCATCTTCATTCCCCCCCCACACCAGGAACACGTCATCTATGTAACGTACATAGTACCTGATGTGGGGAAAAAATGAATATTATTTTTAACCTCAGTTCTAGGGAACTGAGTGAGGCTGAAATTTCAGTACTGAATCATGGTCTTTCATTTATACCCACCCCCAAATGTGATACATTTAACACCAATGTGGATATCCACAAGTTTCAGAGACAATTGAAATTAAAGGATTTTTTTAAAAATGAGTCCACAGTTGCTACATCCGTTTTAAAAAAACCATCATCCTTTGAACCCCCTAATACTCATCAGTCTATTAGGGGTTTCAAAAGAATGGTCCGTCATGATGTTAATCAATCTAAAACATGTACCACTTACCCTAATGTGAGTGTTGAGGAGAAATTAGCAATTAAAACCTTGAGTAATGATAATTCTATAATCATCCGCCCCACGGACAAGGGGGGCTCTATTGTTATACAGGACTATACCCAATATAGAGCTGAAGCTCTGCGTCAATTATCTGATACCAATGTATATCTTAAACTCAGGGGTATTCCAACTATGACTTTTAAGAAAATCATTGATCAACACATACACATGGGTTTTGAATCAGGAATATTGACTGAACAGAAGGTAGATTTTCTAATGACTGAATATCCTAAAATTCCTGTATTGTACTTGTTGCCAAAGGTGCACAAGACTCTGGAGGACCCCCCTGGCAGACCTATAGTGTCTGCCAGGGACTCCTTATTATCCAGTCTAGCTATGTTCATAGACTTCCATTTGCAGCCTGTAGTGAAGGGCACTACTGCTTATCTACAGGACTCTGTGAGTCTCATTAAAATTCTCAGGAGCTATACGGGTTTACAAATTGATGATATCCTAGTTACCATGGACGTTGACAGTCTCTACACCTCCATTCCTCATGGGGGAGGTGTGGCGGCTGTCAGGTCCATGGTGACGGGTAACCCTCTATATGAGGGACCACCCATTGAGTTTTTATGTGAGATGTTAACACTGTGCCTTGAATAAAACTACATTAGATTTGAAAAGGATTATTATTTGCAAATCTCTGGGACAGCCATGGGTTCAAACATGGAACCCTCATATGCTAATCTGTACATGGCATGGTATGAACAGCAAGCCATGAAACCATTCACGCACCCCCACATCAGGTACTATGTACATTACATAGATGACGTGTTCCTGGTGTGGGGGGGGGAATGAAGATGAGTTAAAGCAATGGGTGTCATGTTTGAACTCCATGGACTGTCCCATTAGATTTAAACTTGACCACAGTGATACAGTAATTCATTTTTTTTAACTCAATATCTTTAAAGTTAAAGGTGAGGAGTGTTGTACGTTTGGTACTTCGCTATATACTAAGTTAACAGATCGTAATTCATTGTTGGAAGCCAGGAGTTTCCACCCTAGACATCAGAAAATGGGTATAATTACATCCCAGCTCAATAGGGTCATCAGCAAAAACAGTGTACCCACTATGTTGGAACAACTGAATGAGATGGAGATGAAGTTGACAAGGAGGGGTTATGAAGGTGCGATGGTCCGAGACACGAGATAGAGATTACTGAAAGGTACTATGAAGAATAGTACAAAAGCACAAAAAGAGATAACACCACAGTTGAATTTCATAAGCACATATACAC
This sequence comes from Bombina bombina, assembly GCF_027579735.1. NCBI lineage: Eukaryota > Metazoa > Chordata > Amphibia > Anura > Bombinatoridae > Bombina > Bombina bombina. Next base: position 507,120,394 of record NC_069503.1, on the reverse strand, counting down.
CAATGAGTCATGAGTTGACAAGGTCTGTACACCAACATTGGGCTATCTTAGCGACGGATACTACGCTCCCTTTCCAGGGGACCAGGCCACCATGTATGGTACATAGGCGGGCAGATAATCTGCGAGATCTACTGGTAAAAACGGATCCAGTGGGAAGTTATCAAAGTGAAACTTGGCTAAAATCTTCGAGTAAGGGATGCTTCACGTGTGGAAATTGCACGTCATGCAATAGCTTGATGAGGGGCAAAACGTTCCAGCATCCTCACACTAATCAACGCTATACCATCCGCCATCGACTTACTTGTACCAGTACACATGTTATATACATGTTGATTTGCCCGTGTTCCCTGGTATATATTGGGAAAACAATAACAAGCTTCAGAGATAGGATGGCGAATCATCGTTATGCCATCCGGGAAGCCTTGAAAACAGGTGATTCAGATCAACCGGTGGCACGCCATTTTGCACAATGTAAACATAGTGTCTCCAGTATGAGAACTATGGTAATTGAACATATTCCGCCACTATCCAGAGGAGGTAATAGAGCAAAACGACTTCTCCAAAGGGAGACAAAGTGGATTCATACGCTGGATACCCTAATACCTAGGGGACTCAACACTTACCTCGATTTCGGACCATTTTACACCAAATAACCCTTGGACTGCTTATACATTTATATTATTTAACCACTCCGGTATGCACCAGCTCATAGAAGGATCCTACATGAATTTTCATTCTAGTGGGTACACACGGGTTTCTACTCATATAATAAGAGGCATGAAGGAATAGGTTAAATGTATATATGGTAAATTATTTGTATATAATAGAGTAATTTGTGATATCTTGAAGGGTTTATGGTGAATATTAAATATGATGTTTGTTCTGTATATAGTTGCATTGAGAATGCAGAATTAATGTAACAATATGACATTTGGTTTTAATCACTGGTGACAGGTCCGCATTTTCATGTTTGGCATATGGATGTGTTTTTCATAGGGAATGGTTTTAGTTGATGTCTTAGTGTTGGAGCGCTATTGTGCTTTATTTTTATTGTATCTTGTTGCAGCACCTTCGTTTTGACTGACACTCTATGCCATACATGATTGCGGGTCTATTTTGCAAGTTTCTGTGTATGCGGTTACTATGGTAACCCTTAGCCAATCGTAACGCGATGACGCGTCACGCTCATGCTTTAGCGTGATGACGTCATCGATGATGGATGCGATGTGGCGACCGGGCTTTTTTAAAAGTGTGTATATAAGGTGGGTAGTTTAGTTATGGTGTTAGTAATTCTTTTTTGGGGATATGTGTATTCCTTGATTGTGATGCTTGGCAACATTTGAAAAAGGTTTTGAAATAACACCGAAACGTTATGACTGCTATTGGATGTCTTTTTAAGATGAATTAAAATTTTGCATTTTGTGCTAAAAAGACCAGTGAGTGCCTTTTCTTCAACGAGGACTATATATATATATATATATATATATATATATATATATATATATATATATATATATATATATATATATATATATATCCCATCAAAAAACTCGCTGGTCTTCATAAAAAATAACTTTTATTTCAATTCATCAGTAAAACGACATAACATTTCGGTGTAATTTAAAACCTTTGTCAAATGTCATGCAAAATGAGCTTCCCAAAAAAACAAAACCTCAGACAAACATACATACCCCACCATATCATCACCTGTCTTAAATACCCATTAAGATCCGTTAACACTACCGTGCTATCACGTAATGTCAATTAGTTGTATATATATATATATATATATATGTAATAAAGGCATAAATCTGTATGAACTCAGATATTGTCCGGAAGGGATATTATGGCATAATACTGTAAGAACTCAGCTGTGTATTCAGGAAGTGGTTAACTCCTCATTCATATACTGGGTCACTTTGGAATGTAGAAAGATCACATTACAAGGCCCCATCTGATAAGGATGACCAGCTGGTTTAAGTAAAGAGCTATATAGAGACCCTTTTGTGTAGCCAAATGCTCTTTTGCCTCCCCCGACCGCTTGCCAAGGCTAAAACCATATACTTTTAACATTACCAAGGGGGCTTGCATATGAGTGACATCATCATTGTGGGAGGGTTGAAAGACTTACAATAAAGCCCATCACACACACGGTTCAGTCTCTCTTTTCTTTGGGATGTTGATCTGTTAAGACCAAGTGAGTACCTCTTGGTGACACATATATTTACTGCACATCATACATACTCTCATATTAGGATGGGCAACTGTATTAGTGTAATATTGATGTTTAGTTCAGTGCTGTGTATTTATAACTGATCTGCATATGTGTAATTATATTTAATCTGCATATTGTAATAATGTTTAATTAGCCTCATTGTAATAAAGTTTTTGTATTGCTGAAGTAAGACTTTGCAAGTTATTTCCTTGCAGGTAGTTTAATTAAGATAGTGATTGTGTGGGTATAATAATTCATAAGGGATTATTAATAGAAATATATTAGCATTTCACTAAAGGGTGTAGCAAACAGACACTAGGAAATATACACCTAGATTACGAGTCTTGCGTTAGCGTTAAAAAGCAGCGTTGAGGGGTCCCAATCAGCCAATAGGATTGAGCTCGCATTCTATTGGCTGTTCCAATCAGCCAACAGAATGCGAGGTCAATCCTATTGGTTGATTGCATCAGCCAATAGGATATTTCCTACCTTAATTCCGATTGGCTGATAGGATTCTATCAGCCAATCGGAATTCAAGGGACGCCATTTTGGATGATGTCACTTAAAGGACCAGTCATTCAGTCGTCGGCCGTCGGATGAAGAGGATGCTCCGCGTCGGATGTTTTGAAGATGGACCCGCTCCGCTCCGGAAGGATGAAGATAGAAGATGCCGCCTGGATGAAGCCTTCTGCCGGTCTGGATGGCCTCTTATGCCCTGCAAAAGGCCCTTTTAAGGGTTATTTGTAATTTAGTATAGGGTAGGGAATTTTATTATTTTCGGGGGCTTTTTTATTTTATTAGGGGGATTAGATTAGGTGTAATTAGTTTAATATTCTTGTAATTCTTTTTTTATTTTCTGTGATTTGGTGTTTTTTTTTCCCGTAATTTAGTTTATTTAATTTAATTGTAATTAATTGTAGGTAGTTCAGGTAATTAGTTTAATTATAGTGTAGTGTTAGGTGTAATTGTAACTTAGGTTAGGGTTTATTTTACAGGTACTTTTGTACTTATTTTAACTAGGAAGTTATTAAATAGTTAATAACTATTTAATAACTATTGTACCTAGTTAAAATAAATACAAAGTTGCCTGTAAAATAAAAATAAAACCTAAGCTAGATACAATGTAACTATTAGTTATATTGTAGCTATCTTAGGGTTTATTTTATAGGTAAGTATTTAGTTTTAAATAGGAACTATTTAGTTATTAATAGTAGGTTTGATTTAGATTTAATTTAATTAAATACGAATTATTTATTTAATTGTAGTAAATTTATTTAGATGTATTTAAATTATATTTAAGTTAGGGGGGGTGTTAGGGTTAGGGTTAGACTTAGGTTTAGGGGTTAATACATTTATTATAGTGGCGGTGACGTTAGCGGCGGTGGCGGCAGATTAGGGGTTAATAAATTTAATATAGTTGCGGCGACGTTGGAGGGGCAGATTAGGGGTTAATAACTATAATGTAGGTGTCGGCGATGTTGGGGGCAGTAGATAGGGGTTCATAAGTATAATGTAGGTGGCGGCGTTGTCCGGAGCGGCAGATTAGGGGTTAATAATATAATGTAGGTGGCGACGATGTCGGGGCGGCAGATTAGGGGTTAATAAGTGTAAGATTAGGGGTGTTTAGACTTGGGGTTCATGTTAGGGTGTTAGGTGCAGACATAAATTTCATTTTCCCATAGGAAACCATGGGGCTGCGTTGGGAGCTGAACGCTGCTTTTTTGCAGGTGTTAGTTTTTTTTCAGCCAACTCAAGCCCATTGTTTCCTATGGGGAAATCGTGCACGAGCACATTTTGCCAACTTACCGCTACCGTAAGCAACGCTGGTATTACAGTGAGATGTGGAGCTAAATTTTGCTCAACGCTCACTTTTCTGAGGCTAACGCCGGCTTGAAGAAAACTCGTAATACCAGCGTTGGCAGTAAGAAAAAAGGCTTGTTAGCCCCGCACAGCCTTACTGACAAAAACTCGTAATCTAGGTGATAGAGTCTTAGTTACCATTCATTTATTTCAATATATATATATGTTAACAATGATGTAGATTGTGTTGATAGGGTATGCTTTTAATACATGTTAGTGGGCATCCTCTTGTTAGTGGGTTATAGCAAGCGCATTACATGATTGGACAGCGATGGACATATATAAGAATCAATTAGTAAGTGGTGATATTCCACTGTAAGATGATAACTTGTGCTCCACATTATTTTTCGCTGCTACTATATAGTAGCCAATGTAATACGGCCTTTTGTTGCTTGGTGTGCAACGCTATCCTCTACAAGATGATGCACACAGGGTAATACACTTCCGTGTATACGTTACCATGGTAACGAGGGGTCAAGTGATTGTTAGTAACGCATCATGCAGATATGCAGCGTGATGACGTCATTACATGATAGCACGGTAGTGTTAACGGATCTAAATGGGTGTTTATGACAGGTGATGATATGGTGGGGTGTGTATGTTTGTCTGAGGTTTCGTTTTTTGGGAAGCTTATTTTGCATGACATTAGACAAAGGTGTTAAATTACACCAAAACATTATGTTGTTTTAATGATGATTTAAAATAAAAGTTATTTTTTATGAAGACCAGCAAGTGCCTTTTTTGATGGGATCTGGATTTATGAATTAAGCGCACCCTGGCAGCTGAATGATATTGTAAGACTGTGCTTATCCTTCTTTGAGGATTTATATATATAAATATATATATATATATATATATATATATATATATATATATATATATATATACATATACATATTTAATAATAAAAAGTACATTATTTTGTATGTTAAGAACATAGGAATGTAAAATATGCGTTTTGTGCATTGTGTTTCTCAGTTTATATCTTAACGTGTTCGGGTTAAAATATTACATGTAAAATATTAATAAAAATATATGGGTTTAGCCAGAGGAGGGCTGGTTATAGAATCAGTGGCATCTGCATCAGTATAATAACACCCAGCACTATATAATTACACAGAAGTGACACTGGCACATGGGTATAGCCAGAGGAGGGCTGGTTATTGGATCAGTGGTATCTGCATCAGCATAATAACACCAAGCACTATATAATGACACAGTAATGGCACTGGCTCATGGGTATAGCCAGAGAAGGGCTGGTTATAGGATCAGTGATATCTGCATCACTATAATAACACCCAGCACTATATAATGACACAGTAGTGACACTGGCTCATGGGTATAGCCAGAGGAGGGCTGGTAATAGGATCAGTGGTATCTGCATCAGTATAATAACACAAAGCACTATACAAAGACACAGTAGTGACACTGGCTCATAGGTATAGCCAGATGAGGGCTAGTTATAGGATCAGTGGTATCTGCATCAGTATAATAACACCCAGCACTATATAATGACACAGTAGTGACACTGGCTCATAGGTATAGCCAGAGGAGGGCTGGTTATAGGATCAGTGGTATCTGCATCAGTATAATAACACCAAGCACTATACAAAGACACAGTAGTGACACTGGCTCATAGGTATAGCCAGAGGAGGGCTGGTTATAGGATCAGTGGTATATGTATCAGTATAATAACACCCAGCACTATATAATAGCACAATAGTGACACTGGCTCATGGGTATAGCCAGAGGAGGGCTGGTTATAGGATCCGGGGTATCTGCATCAGTATAATAACACCAAGCACTATACAAAGACACATTAGTGACACTGGCTCATGGGTATAGCCAGAGGAGGGCTGGTTATAGGATCAGTGGTATCTGCATCAGTATAATAACGCTCAGCACTATACAAAGACACAGTAGTGACACTGGTTCATGGGTATAGCCAGAGGAGGGCTGGTTATTGGATCAGTGGTATCTTCATCAGTATAATAACACCAAGCACTATACAAAAACACAGAAAGTATATAGATCAAAATTATATCTGGACCCTATTCCTATTATATCAGTCCTCTTTGCCAACTTTGAGGTTAGACTGTGGTCTCTCAAACACGGTTAGATATTGTGCAGTGTAAACAAAAGATGGTAGAGTGGCGCTAGTTCAGCCGAGGAAAAACATTACAATGTAATTCTAGAGTATTGGAATAGTGTATATCCAAGTAAGATAAGGTATTAAAAAATTCACTATTAGTACATGGATATAAGAAATATATAGTTAATAATACAAACACAGATTATATGTATATTATAATCTAAACATCAGATCATTCAAACAGATGTGTCGTGGCCACGACTATAAAATCCTTAAAAAATCAAAGAATACAAAGGTTATATATATATATACAGTGGATATAAAAAGTCTACACACCCCTGTTAAAATGTCAGGTTACTGTGATGTAAAAAAATGAGACAAAGATAAATCATTTCAGAACTTTTTCCACCTTTAATGTGACCTCTAAACTGTACAACTCAATTGAAAAACAAACTGAAATCTTTTAGGTAAAGGGAAATAAAAAAAATAAAATAAAATAATATGGTTGCATAAGTGTGAACACCCTTAAACTAATACTTTATAAAAGCACCTTTTGATTTTATTACAGCACTCAGTCTTTTTGAGTATGAGTTTTTCAGCATGGCACATCTTGACTTGGCAAGATTTGCCCACTCTTCTTTGCCTGGTATTTCGGTGCTGGACTGTTCTGTGAAGTCAAGATCAGACTGATATGCTACAGGAAAGTTCTTCTCTGTGAAAGGCACATATTGAGCAAAAAGAGGCTGCTTCTTGGGTGGTAACTAGCCATAGAACAAGCTATTATGCTATTGTTCGTTCCCAGGTTGAGCGCTTCTCTCTTTTTATTTATGCAAATTATGACACTTATGGAAGTCTCCCTAAGTGTGATGCGGGAATCCAGACGTGGACCCGTTGCTCAGTGTGCCTAGAGGGATATGGCTGCACCTCACTGACGAGGCCCACAATAGGCCAAAACGTACGTCTGGGGTTTTGCCGTTTCTCTCATTCAGAGAGGGATTGCCAGGTATTTCGGTGCTGGACTGTACTGTGAAGTCAGGATCAGACTGATATGCTACAGGAAAGTTCTTCTCTGTGAAAGGCACATATTGAGCAAAAAGAGGCTGCTTCTTGGGTGGTAACTAGCCATAGAACAAGCTATTATGCTATTGTTCGTTGCCAGGTTGAGCGCTTCTCTCTTTTATTTATGCAAATTATGACACTTATGGAAGTCTCCCTAAGTGTGGTGCGGGAATCCAGACGTGGACCCGTTGCTCAGTGTGCCTAGAGGGATATGGCTGCACCTCACTGATGAGGCCCACAATAGGCTGAAACGTACGTCTGGGTTTTGCCGTTTCTGTCGTTCAGAGAGGGATTGCCAGGTATTTCGGTGCTGGACTGTACTGTGAAGTCAGGATCAGACTGATATGCTACAGAGAAGTTCTTCTCTGTAAAAGGCACATATTGAGCAAAAAGAGGATGTTTCTTGAGTGGTAACTAGCCATAGAACAAGCTATTATGCTTTGGTTCGTTCCCAGGTTGAGCGCTTCTCTCTTTTTATTTATGCAAATTATGACACTTATGAAAGTCTCCCTAAGTGTGATGCAGGAATCCAGACATGGACCCGTTGCTCATAGTGCCTAGAGGGATATGGCTGCACCTCACTGATGAGGCCCACAATAGGCCAAAACGTACGTCTGGGGTTTTGCAGTTTCTCTCGTTCAGAGAGTGATTGCCTGGTATTTCGGTGCTGGACTGTACTGTGAAGTCAGGATCAGACTGATATGCTACAGGAAAGTTCTTCTCTGTGAAAGGCACATATTGAGCAAAAAGAGGCTGCTTCTTGGGTGGTAACTAGCCATAGAACAAGCTATTATGCTATTGTTCATTCCCAGGTTGAGCGCTTCTCTCTTTTTATTTATGCAAATTATGACACTTATGGAAGTCTCCCTAAGTTTGATGCGGGAATCCAGACATGGACCCGTTGCTCAGTGTGCCTAGAGGGATATGGCTGCACCTCACTGACGAGGCCCACAATAGGCCGAAACGTATGTCTGGGGTTTTGCGGTTTCTCTCGTTCAGAGAGGGATTGCCTGGTATTTCGGTGCTGGACTGTACTGTGAAGTCAGGATCAGACTGATATGCTACAGGAAAGTTCTTCTCTGTGAAAGGCACATATTGAGTAGGGATGGGCGAATGTTTCGCAACATTCGAAAAACGGCACGAATTTTAACACATTCGTTCGAATCGAATTTCGAATGTTTACATAACATTCTAACATTCGATTTTCGAATGTTCGGTTTCGAATTTTACGATTACATTGGAAAAAAATTTTTTCGAAAAATTCGAATTTAGATTGTAATAGTATTTCTAATGCTTTTTCTTTAAATGTAATATTCGAATTATGCAATATTCGAATTCGAAATATTCAAATTTAGATTGTAATAGTATTTCTAATGCTTTTTCTTTAAATGTAATATTCGAATTATGCAATATTCGAATTTGAAAAATTCGAATTTAGATTGTAATAGTATTTCTAATGTTTTTTCTTTAAATGTAATATTCGAATTATGCAATACGTGTATTCGAATTCGAAAAATTAGAATTTAGATTGTAATAGTATTTCTAATGCTTTTTCTTTAAATGTAATATTCGAATTATGCAATATTCTAATTCGAAAAATTCGAATTTATATTCGAATTCGAAAAATTTGAATTTATATTCAAATTCAAAAAATTAAAATTTATATGTTTGTAATAGTATTGCTAATGCTTTCTTTAAATGTAATATTCGAATTATGCAATATTCTATATGGAAACATTCGAAATTATATATTTGTATCTATTATGTATCAATTTACTAGATTCCCGCACTACCACATGAACTATTTAACTTCTGAATAGTATTTGTTAAATAGAATGTTAAATTCGAAATTTAGAATGTGGACATTCGATATAATTATAAACATTCGAATTTGAAAGTGACATTCGAAAACTGTAAATAACATTCGATTTTCGAATTTTTAAGAATATTCGTTCTTATCGACATTCGGATTTAGAATTCGAATTTCGGTAATAACATTCGTTCTACATTCGAAATTCGAAAATTTACACATTCGCCCATCCCTAATATTGAGCAAAAAGAGGCTGCTTCTTGGGTGGTAACTAGCCATAGAACAAGCTATTATGCTATTGTTTGTTGCCAGGTTGAGCGCTTCTCTCTTTTATTTATATTTCTATGAGGCTCTGTTTCATTATAGGATATTATAGCTCAGTTTAGCTAGGGATATTTTATATATATATTTTTAAAAAAAATTGACGGCTAGATTTAGAGTTTTGTCGGTAACGACCCGCGTAGCTAACGCTGCCTTTTTTCTGGCCGCACCTTTAACCCCTTAATGACAGAGGACTTACCAGGTACGTCATAGAAAAACATTCCCTTAATGACAATTGACGTACCTGGTACGTCCTCTGTTGTTAGAAGCGCTGGAAGCGATCATGATCGCTTCCAGCTGCTTACAAGGGATTGTAGTGATGCCTCAATATTGAGGCATCACTGCAATCCCTTATTTTACCCACCGATGCAGAAAGGGCCACTCTGTGCCCCTCTCTGCATCGGACTATGGCGATCAGGCATTCGTTGGTGGGTGGGAGCAACTTCTTTGAGGAGCGTTAAGGATATGCTCCATATTTCTGTTACTTACTTTCAGTTATGCTAATTTCGCCGGTTGCGGCCGGGGGGGACGGGGGGCGGGTGCGCGCGCATGTGCGCGCATGCAAAATATGCCCGGAAGAAAAAGGAAACAAAAAAAAAATCAATGCAGATGCATGGGGATCTTATTTGTTTAGTAAGGGATCTGGGAGGGGGAGGGATGTAGATTATTAAGGGGGGCCAGCTACACTACAGAAAACACATTTTTAATCTAAAAAAGTAAAAAAAAAACGATTTTTGGGGGCAAATTGGGTACTGGCAGACAGCTGCCAGTACCCAAGATGGCGGCAAATAGGTAGAGGGGGAGGGTTAGAGAGATGTATGGGGGGATCAGGGAGGTTGTGGGGTAAGGGGGGATGCAGACTGCAGACAGTATGAAAAAAAAAATAAAAAAAAATAATAAATGATTTTTATTTCATTACTGGCAGACTTTCTGCCAGTACTTAAGATGGCGGTGACAATTGTGAGGTGGGGGAGGGAAGAGTGCTGTTTGAGGGAGGTCGGGGGGGGATCAGGGGGTGGGATGTGTCAGGTGGGAGGCTGATCTCTACCATAAGATAAAAATTAACCCTACAAGCTACCTAATTAACCCCTTAACTGCTGGGCATATTACAAGTGTGGTGCGCAGCAGCATTTAACGGCCTTATTATTACCAAAAAGCAACGCCAAAGCCATATATGTCTGCTATTTCTGAACAAAGGGGATCCCAGAGAATCATTTACAACCATTTATGCCATAATTGCACAAGCTGTTTGTAAATAATTTCAGTGAGAAACCTAAAATTGTGAAAAATTTAACAGTTTTTTTTTATTTGATCGTATTTGGCGGTGAAATGGTGGCATGAAATATACCAAAATGGGCCTAGATCATTAATTTGGGTTGTCTATTACACTACACTAAAGCTAAAATTAAACCTAAAAGCTCCCTACAAGCTCCCTAGTTAACCCCTTCACTGCTGGGCATAATACACGTGTGGTGTGCAGCGGCATTTAGCGGCCTTCTAATTACCAAAAAGCAACGCCAAAGCCATATATGTCTGCTATTTCTGAACAAAGGGGATCCCAGAGAAGCATTTACAACCATTTATGCCATAATTGCACAAGATGTTTGTAAATAAATTCAGCGAGAATCCTAAAGTTTGTGAAAAAAATTGTGAAAAAGTCAACAATTTTTTTTATTTGATCGCATTTGGCGGTGAAATGGTGGCATGAAATATACCAAAATGGGCCTAGATCAATACTTTGGAATGTCTTCTAAATAAAAATATATACATGTCAAGGGATATTCAGGGATTCCTGAAAGATATCAACGTTCCAATATAACTAGCGCTAATTTTGAAAAAAAGTGGTTTGGAAATAGCAAAGTGCTACTTGTATTTTTTGCCCTATAACTTGCAAAAAAAAAAAAGAACATGTAAACATTGGGTATTTCTAAACTCAGGACAAAATTTAGAAACTATTTAGAATGGGTGTTTTTTGGTGGTTGTAGATGTGTAACAGATTTTGGGGGTCAAAGTTAGAAAAAGTGTGTTTTTTTCCATTTTTTCCTCATATTTTGTATTTTTTTTATAGTAAATTATAAGATATGATTAAAATAATGGTATATTTAGAAAGTCCATTTAATGGCGAGAAAAACGGTATATAATATGTGTGGGTACAGTAAATGTGTAAGAGGAAAATTACAGCTAAACACAAACACTGCAGAAATTTAAAAATAGCCATTGTCATTAAGGGTAAGAAAATTGAAAAATGGTCCGGTCATTAAGGGGTTAAAATAACTCTGGTATTGAGAGTCCACAGAATGGCTGCGTTAGGCTCCAAAAAAGGAGCGTAGAGCATTTTTAACGCAACTGCAACTCTCGATACCAGAGTTGCTTACGGACGCGGCCAGCCTCAAAAACGTGCTCGTGCACGATTCCCCCATAGAAAACAATGGGGCTGTTTGAGCTGAAAAAAAACCTAACACCTGCAAAAAAGCCGCGTTCAGCTCCTAACGCAGCAGCATTGTTTTCTATGGGGAAACACTTCCTACGTCTGCACCTAACACCCTAACATGTACCCCGAGTCTAAACACCCCTAACCTTACACTTATTAACCCCTAATCTGCCGCCCCCGCTATCGCTGACCCCTGCATATTATTATTAACCCCTAATCTGCCGCTCCGTAAACCGCCGCTACTTACATTATCCCTATGTACCCCTAATCTGCTGCCCCTAACACTGCCGACCCCTATATTATATTTATTAACCCCTAATCTGCCCCCCACAACGTCGCCGCTACCTACCTACACTTATTAACCCCTAATCTGCCGAGCGGACCGCACCGCTATTATAATAAAGTTATTAACCCCTAATCCGCCTCACTAACCCTATAATAAATAGTATTAACCCCTAATCTGCCCTCCCTAACATCGCCGACACCTAACTTCAAACATTAACCCCTAATCTGCCGACCGGAGCTCACCGCTATTCTAATAAATTTTTAAACCCCTAAAGCTAATTCTAACCCTAACCCTAACACCCCCCTAAGTTAAATATAATTTAAATCTAACGAAATAAATTAACTCTTATTAAATAACTTATTCCTATTTAAAACTAAATACTTACCTGTAAAATAAACCCTAATATAGCTACAATATAAATTAAAATTACATTGTAGCTATTTTAGGATTAATATTTATTTTACAGGCAACTTTGTAATTATTTTAACCAGGTACAATAGCTATTAAATAGTTAAGAACTATTTAATAGTTACCTAGTTAAAATAATAACAAAATTACCTGTAAAATAAATCCTAACCTAAGTTACAATTAAACCTAACACTAGACTATCATTAAATTAATTAAATAAAATATCTACAATTACCTACAATTAAACCTAACACTACACTATCAATACATTAATTAAATAAAATATCTACAATTACCTACAATTAAACCTAACACTACACTATCAATACATTAATTAAATAAAATACCTACAAATAACTACAATGAAATAAACTAACTAAAGTACAAAAAATAAAAAAGAACTAAGTTACAAAAAATAAAAAAATATTTACAAACATAAGAAAAATCTTACAACAATTTTAAACTAATTACACCTACTCTAAGCCCCCTAATAAAATAACAAAGCCCCCCAAAATAAAAAAATGCCCTACCCTATTCTAAATTACTAAAGTTCAAAGCTCTTTTACCTTACCAGCCCTGAACAGGGCCCTTTGCGGGGCATGCCCCAAGAAGTTCAGCTCTTTTGCCTGTAAAAAAAAACATACAATACCCCCCCCCAACATTACAACCCACCACCCACATACCCCTGATCTAACCCAAACCCCCCTTAAATAAACCTAACACTAAGCCCCTGAAGATCTTCCTACCTTGTCTTCACCCTGCCAGGTTCACCGATCGGTCCAGAAGAGCTCCTCCGATGTCCTGATCCAAGCCCAAGCGGGGGGCTGAAGATGTCCATGATCCGGTCGAAGTCTTCATCCAAGCGGGGCAGAAGAGGTCTTCCATCCGATTGAAGTCTTCATCCAGGCGGCATCTTCTATCGTCATCCATCCGGAGCGAAGCGGCAGCATCCTGAAGACCTCCGACGCGGAACATCCATCCTGCCCGACGACTGAACGACGAATGACGGTTCCTTTAAATGACGTCATCCAAGATGGCGTCCCTCGAATTCCGCCAATCAGCCAATCAGATTGAGCTTGCATTCTATTGGCTGTTCCGATCAGCCAATAGAATGCGAGCTCAATCTGATTGGCTGATTGGATCTGCCAATCAGATTGAACTTGATTCTGATTGGCTGATTCCATCAGCCAATCAGAATATTCCTACCTTAATTCCAATTGGCTGATAGAATCCTATCAGCCAATCGGAATTTGAGGGACGCCATCTTGGATGACGTCATTTAAAGGAACCGTCATTCGTCGTTCAGTCGTCGGGCAGGATGGATGTTCCGCGTCGGAGGTCTTCAGGATGCTGCCGCTTCGCTCCGGATGGATGATGATAGAAGATGCCGCCTGGATGAAGACTTCAATCGGATGGAAGACCTCTTCTGCCCCGCTTGGATGAAGACTTCGACCGGATCATGGACATCTTCAGCCCCCCGCTTGGGCTTGGATCAGGACATCGGAGGAGCTCTTCTGGACCGATCGGTGAACCTGGCAGGGTGAAGACAAGGTAGGAAGATCTTCAGGGGCTTAGTGTTAGGTTTATTTAAGGGGGGTTTGGGTTAGATTAGGGGTATGTGGGTGGTGGGTTGTAATGTTGGGGGGGGTATTGTATGTTTTTTTTACAGGCAAAAGAGCTGAACTTCTTGGGGCATGCCCCGCAAATGGCCCTTTTCAGGGCTGGTAAGGTAAAAGAGCTTTGAACTTTAGTAATTTAGAATAGGGTAGGGCATTTTTTTATTTTGGGGGGCTTTGTTATTTTATTAGGGGGCTTAGAGTAGGTGTAATTAGTTTAAAATTGTTGTAAGATTTTTCTTATGTTTGTAAATATTTTTTTTATTTTTTGTAACTTAGTTCTTTTTTATTTTTTGTACTTTAGTTAGTTTATTTCATTGTAGTTATTTGTAGGTATTTTATTTAATTAATGTATTGATAGTGTAGTGTTAGGTTTAATTGTAGGTAATTGTAGATATTTTATTTAATTAATGTATTGATAGTGTAGTGTTAGGTTTAATTGTAGGTAATTGTAGATATTTTATTTAATTAATTTAATGATAGTCTAGTGTTAGGTTTAATTGTAACTTAGGTTAGGATTTATTTTACAGGTAATTTTGTTATTATTTTAACTAGGTAACTATTAAATAGTTCTTAACTATTTAATAGCTATTGTACCTGGTTAAAATAATTACAAAGTTGCCTGTAAAATAAATATTAATCCTAAAATAGCTACAATGTAATTTTAATTTATATTGTAGCTATATTAGGGTTTATTTTACAGGTAAGTATTTAGTTTTAAATAGGAATAAGTTATTTAATAAGAGTTAATTTATTTTGTTAGATTTAAATTATATTTAACTTAGGGGGGTGTTAGGGTTAGGGTTAGAATTAGCTTTAGGGGTTTAAAAATGTATTAGAATAGCGGTGAGCTCCGGTCGGCAGATTAGGGGTTAATGTTTGAAGTTAGGTGTCGGCGATGTTAGGGAGTGCAGATTAGGGGTTAATACTATTTATTATAGGGTTAGTGAGGCGGATTGGGGTTAATAACTTTATTATAATAGCGGTGCGGTCCGCTCGGCAGATTAGGGGTTAATAAGTGTAGGTAGGTAGCGGCGACGTTGTGGGGGGCAGATTAGGGGTTAATAAATATAATATAGGGGTCGGCGGTGTTAGGGGCAGCAGATTAGGGGTACATAAGGATAACTTAAGTAGCGGCGCTTTGCGGTCGGCAGATTAGGGGTTAATTATTGTAAGTAGTTGGCGGCGACGTTGTGGGGGGCAGATTAGGGGTTAATAAATATAATACAGGGGTCGGCGGTGTTAGGGGCAGCAGATTAGGGGTACATAAGTATAACGTAGGTGGCGGTCGGCAGATTAGGGGTTAAAAAAATTTAATCGAGTGGCGGCGATGTGGGGGGTACATAGGTAGTTTATGGGTGTTAGTGTACTTTAGAGCACAGTAGTTAAGAGCTTTATGAACCGGTGTTAGCCCAGAAAGCTCTTAACTACTGACTTTTTTCTGCGGCTGGAGTTTTGTCGTTAGAATTCTAATGCTCACTTCAGCCACGACTCTAAATACCGGAGTTAGAAAGATCCCATTGAAAAGATAGGATACGCAATTGACGTAAGGGGATCTGCGTATTGGAAAAGTCGCGGCTGAAAAGTGAGCGTTAGACCCTTTTTTTACTGACTCCAAATACCGGCGGTAGCCTAAAACCAGCGTTAGGAGCCTCTAACGCTGGTTTTCACGGCTACCGCCAAACTCTAAATCTAGGCCTGAGATTCCAAATTGATATATATTATGTGTACATAAAAGGAGGACAAAAAATCCCAGTCATCCTGACATATATATAACCCAAATGCTTCAAATTATATATACATATATATATATATATATATATATACATATATATATATCCTTTGTATTTTAATTTTTTAAGGATTTTATAGTCGTGGCCACGACACATCTGTTTGAATGATCTGATGTTTAGATTATGATATACATATAATCTGTGTTTGTATTATTAAATATATATTTCTTATATCCATGTACTAATAGTGAATTTTTTAATACCTTATCTTACTTGGATATACACTATTCCAATACTCTAGAATTACATTGTAATGTTTTTCCTCGGCTGAACTAGCGCCACTGTACCATCTTTTGTTTACACTATACAAGACACATTAGTGACACTGGCTCATGGGTATAGCCAGAGGAGGGCTGGTTATAGGATCAGTGGTATCTCCATTAGTATAATAACACTAAGTACTATACAAAGACATATTAGTGACACTGGTTCATGGGTATAGCCAGAGGAGGGCTGGTTATAGGATCAGTGGTATCTGCATCAGTATAATAACACCAAAGCACTATAAAATAATGTTTTTAATTTCAAATGTACCTTGGTGTCCTTCACTAAGGTCTGTACTTTGGAAAATGTCCACCACAGCCTTTGTCTGTGCCTATCCCGGTCTCACTATCCCTCTAGCCAGACTGTAATCCAGCTCCTCCCACCAGCAGCAGCAGTGTTTACTGAAGCGTTTCTGTTCTCTGTCCAGGGGGAACTTATTTCCTCCTACAAAAATAGTGCAGGAACTCAGTTCTAAAGCCACCCCACTGGACTTGACCCCTAAACCTATGGAAGTGGTACATTTTTAAATAACTTTTTTTCTTTGGCACCATAAAAAATATTTCTGAAGGTGTTGAGTACCATGGTTTATTTTTATGCAAATACATTTTATCAATTGAGCACAACTTCAGCTGGAGCCACCAAAGCATAAAGCCCAATGTACTAAAGAACAGGTGGACAAGGTTCCCAACTAAGGAACATGTCTGCCAATCTTTTCATCAAGCAGGCATTACAGGTGTATTTATATGTGGAGTCCATGGTGCCGATATGGACAAGCCTCCACATATTCCAACATATGGGTTAGTGGTGCCCAACCTTTTTAAAAAGGGGCCACAATGTAAATATACCTATACATAGCAATCAACAAGAAAAAAAAGATAAGATAACAAGATAGATTGCACAAATCTATGTATACTCACTGTGCTAGTCAATATATACAGTAGGGGTAGATTTACTAAATGTCGAGCGGACATAATTCGCTATAGCGAATCATGTCTCCTCAACATCATTAAATGCCAACAGCATACGCTGGCAGCATTTATCATGGCACAAGCATTTCTAGTGAAATGCTTGTGCAATGCCGCCCCCTGTTCACTGGTGGCCAATCAGCAGCTAGCAGGGTCTGTCAATCATCCCGACCACTGCTTCTTAACTTCCGTTTCAGGTGAACATGAAATGATGAGCCTCCTAACAACCAGCATCTGCTGCTTCACAAATGGAGCTCAAAGTATTTATAGAGATTAGGTATGGGCAAGTTGAATAGAAGATTAGACACTTTGGCCTTGATCACAATCATTAACTTTGGCTTTTTTTTATTCAACGGGATCACAATAGCAGATTTATGGCTCTTGACTCTTCTAATACTGACCCCTAGCTTGCTAAAAGACTATTCTACAGCCTCAGATTCCTGTAGACCATCCTCTGCCTATTTAGGTTCCAGACACCAAACCAAGTCATTTTCTAGTTCCCTTATAATGGTATCAAATTTTCAAAACTCCATTCATCCCTTTTGTAGAGGCTACATACAGTGGAGAGTGTACACATTTAAATATGTATAGGTATAGTTATATGTATTCAGTATGCAATATCCTGTACAGCTAAGGTGAACTGCATGAAAAGTAGACATGTGCGATTCGTTTTGGATCGATTTGGAAATTCGGAAAATTCGGAAAATTCGGAGATTCGGATCGATTCGAATTTCTGAATTAAAATACTGCTGAATCTACGAATAAATCCAAATCGAATACATCCGAATCGATTTGAATACATCCGAATCGATTCGGATGTATTCGGTAGATTCGGATGGTCGTGTATTACACTAGTATTGTACAGTATATTAGGTTTTATCACTCTGCTATGGGTTAAACCTAATGTACAGTACATAATACTAGGGTAATACACAGCACATCCCTCCTAACACTTACCGAAATTCCGAATTTCCAAATCGAATCAAACCGAATCGAATCGAATCAAACCGAACCGAATCGAACCGAATTTTTTCCGAATCCGAAGAAATCCGAATGAATCCGAAACGAATTCATTTGAATTTTTCCGAATTCGAATAGATCCAAACCGAAATTCGAATCGATCCGAATCGATCCGAACCGAAACAAATTTTTCGAAGCTGCACAAGTCTAATGAAAAGTCACTTCAGGACCCCAATGTATATAAATGGTGCATTTTAAAATGGGATTGTGCAATTGCGACTTTTATGGGAATCTATTGTAATCCGTTTCCATCCATATCACTGCTAAACCAACTGAAAGCATATTGTATGTTGTCATGATAGACAGACTGTGCACCACTTTTCTATCGCTATATGGTCGATTTCAAACTTTGACTAGTATTTTTTTGTTGAATGATGAAACCGTCTTAAACCATGGCACAGCAAATGATGCAACACCAATAGAGCTAGAACCGCAGCAAAAATTGAGTGATGCCAAAAAGTAAACAAAGAAGGTATGGGACACACTAGAGTCTTTGAAATGTTACAAGTTTTTCATTTTAGGCTTTCATCTTTTACTAATTTTAAAGCCTAATATGTTGTCCAATGTAAAAAGAAGGAAATAGATAACAAATTAAACTTCATACAATTTCAGTGCTTTTTGTTTGTCTTACCCACCAAGTCGAGTTTCTTCCAGCATACTTTTGGAAAATATCTTTAATTTTCAGAAATAATCAAAAATAGCAACAACAAAAAACAGGCAACTATAATACAAAATAGTAATTTACTTGTGGGATTGTTTTTATAGTACATATAATTAATAGAAATATTTGAGTCAGTCTTTTTTAAATATTACCATTCTACATTTAGAACCAATTCACCTTTCAAAAACACAAAACAAAAATAGATTTTAGAATTAAGAAAATAGCTAAGCATAAAGCATACCAGCAGGGGCGTATTATGGCCTAGGCCAACAAGGCCAGTGCCTAGGGCAGCAGATTTGGGAGGGGCAGCACATCTGTCCTATCCTCTCTATAAAAGCCAGCACACAGTACAGTGAGCGATAAAGTGCAGGCATTTACAGAGAAGACAAGGCACGTGCGCTGATTAAGGTCGCTCTTTACAGGACGTGCTCCTTTAAAGCATTGCTTCATTTGGAGCCGCCAGCATTTTTGCAGTGGAAGCGTTCTTTGTGAGAAACTTAACCGGGGATATGCTTACAAGGTGAGGCTGGAGGAGAAGACCTTGTGCCGATATGCTGCCTCCCCTTATCAGCTCTGGTGGGTCTGCGAGCGCAGTGCTTAATGCAGGTCTTTGCAGCTAACAGACTGGATGCGTCTGTGCACTGCTTAGATCAGCTTGTGATGTCTAATCATAAACTCTCAGCGCTAATGTATGTTAGCTACTTATAGCTTTCTCTGCATTCATGAACCCATGGAGTAAATAGGAAATGAACACTTAAAAAGTTTCATTACTTGAATGATGGTAATTACTGTATGTTGTTGCATGTAAAGGGCAGTGATTGTTTCAAAGTGTATTCTTCTTTCCCTCCCTTCCTCTCTCCCTTCTTTCCCTTTCTCCCTCCCTTCCTCCCTCAACTCACTCCCTTCTTTCCCTCCCTCCCTTCTTTCTCTCAACTACTTCCCTTGCTCCCTTCTTTCACTCCTTTCTTTCCCTCACCACTTTTCTCTTCTCTCTCTCTCTCTCTCTCTCTCTCTCTCTCTCTCTCTCTCTCTCCCTCCCTTCCTGCTTTCCTTTCCCTCCCTTTTCCCCTCCCCTTCTTTTCTCTCCCTTCTCTGAGTGCCTAGGGCAGCACAAAACATAAATACGCCACTGAATACCAGCCAACATCAGCCAGATGATTTCTAGGATGTGGGAGGGTATATGCTTGTGGACAGTTGCCAACCATTAATTTGTTAATGGAGGAGTGTGTGGGAGGGACGGTGTTTATGGGCATTCATAATCTATAAGTACTGCATTGTAAGATTTAACTGAATTTTAGCTTCCATGTTCAAATATATAAAATTGTCCCTTTAAAAAAGTTGACAGTTAAAGACAAATGATGGCTCTTATTGTGTCCCTACTCATAAGGGCAGGTAAATTTTTACCTATTTATTCTTATTTATATAGTCAGAGGATCTAATCTGATGCTGTGTTTTGAATACTTATGCTTAAAATATGTTCCACTGAGACTGTACCTCACATACTAAAGTGACCTATGGGTTAAATTTTGACCTCAAATTACTTTTTTATTCTTAGTTCTATACTCTTGAGGTCCTTTATTGGGTTATCTCTAGGCCCTATAGCTGTGTAGAGTAATTCATTTTCTAAGTTGCAATCCTGTTATATAGATATATACTGTAGTTATCCCCAGTATATGTTATGATGCTCTTGATTTTCTTTTTTAATGCGGTTTTAATATTTGAAAGTCCTCATCAGAAGTTAGAGATTTTTTTATTATTATGCAACAGTTCATTGCTTTCAAGTTGGATGCAGCTTAGTTTCAGTTTCAATTTCATTGTCAAATACACATTTTTGGATTGTATTCGTAATAAAGCAATATATATACTTGTTAAAATCCAAATTTCCAAACGCAATAAAAATGTTTCAAAAAAGTATGTTCCACTGAATAATAACTTATTTATTACTATTTATTTATCATTTTTAATAACTGTATAAATGGTAGGTCAAAATTTGCAATAGTAAGGAAAGCTGAACCCTTAAGATTAAAACTAGTTTCCAAGAGATGATATCAAGAACCTTAAACCCCAAGTCCTGTACACTAAGATCAAAGGCTACCATCCCATGTAGATAAGACAGGCGAGACCCGCTGCTCTCCTTCCTGTGGACAGCAAACCAAATGTCATAAAGCTTCAAAGGACACAAGGCAGGAAAATAGGGTCATAAATCTTATAATGGACTCAGAAAACTCTATGGCCCATATTTATCAAGCTCCATACGGAGCTTGAAGGGCCGTGTTTCTGGCGAGTCTTCAGACCAGTTATGAAACACCAGTTATGAAGCAGCGGTCTAAAGACCGCTGCTCCATAACCCTGTCTGCCTGCTCTGAGCAGGCGGACAGACATCGCCGGAAATCAACCCAATCGAGTATGATCGGGTTGATTGACACCTCCCTGCTGGCGGCCGATTGGCCGCGAGTCAGCAGGGGGCGGCGTTGCACCAGCAGCTCTTGTGAGCTGCTGGTGCAATGTTAAATGCGGAGAACGTATTGCTCTCCGCATTTAGCGAGGTCTGTCGGATCAGGTCCGCAAGACCTTTGATAAATAGAGGCCTATGTATGCTCACTGTGCTAGTCAATATATAGGTGTAGATTTACTAAATGTCGATTATAACAATCAACTCAACAGAGGGATTGTTATAAACCAGATAATGAATGGATTTGATTGGCTGGGACTGTCTTCATGGTGTGGCACATTGGCTATAAATATGGTTTGAGAAGCAGCTTGGAGGGAGGAAAAGGAAGGACAAATAACACAAAGGTAACAGAAAAACTTCAGCTTCCTTTGCATACACGCACCCACAGGCATTAGTTTAGAATTGGTATATTAAAATAAAGCCTTGTACGTTAGACGTTTCACTCACCACTCATGTATAGATCTGTCATTAAATAAATCCTTTCTCATAAGACTGGTGTAAGTATCATTCTTTAAATAAGATAAATGGTATATAAGGAAAAGCCTGACAAGAATGTAGTCACTGATTCAATATTAGAAAATAAGCTTTTTTCACATACTATCCATTAATAGAGTTGTACCATTTAGCGTCAATCCCACAGTTCAGTTGTTACATTTCCTGTCAACACAATCAGCTTTGAAATAAAAATGTTTTGGCATGCAAAAAAAGGTTAAAGGGACAAGATACTCAAACATAGGCCCATATGTATCAAGCTCCGTACGGAGCTTGAAGGGCCGTGTTTCTGGCGAGTCTTCAGACTCGCCAGAAACAGCAGTTATGAAGCAGCGGTCACAAAGACCGCTGCTCCATAACCTCTCCACCTGCTCTGAGCAGGCGGACAGACATCGCCGGGAATCAACCCGATCGAGTACGATCGGGTTGATTGACAACCCCCTGCTGGCGGCCCATTGGCCGCGAGTCTGCAGGGGGCGGCGTTGCACCAGCAGCTCTTGTGAGCTGCTGGTGGAATGCTGAATACGGCGAGCGTATTGCTCGCCGTATTCAGCGAGGTCTGGTGGACCTGATCCGCAGTGTCTGATTAGGTCCGCCAGACCTTGATAAATAGAGGCCATTGTCTCTGTTCTATGGAAAAGATAAGTATTCCAAAGGTATTATAAATTAAATAAACTCTTGTACTGAATAAACCAACATTTTCTGTTAAAGTTGCCTCTGTCAGTAAGTACTCAATTGTACAAAAATAATGCTCTTCCTGGTAGTTTACCTTTACATTTTTACATTGTTTGCTTAAACTTAATTCAAAACTGCTGCTTCTTCGTATATATGATAGAACAAGGTAGAGACTGGAGCCTTACACACGGTTATGTACTGTTTTTTCAAGATGAATGAATAAACGTGGACATTTTATCCAGAGCAACAGTTTTTTTTTCTTTTTCTGCTTGAACAAGGTAGAGTAGTTTGTCTCTTTTAGAACATGATAAAGCCTATTCCTGAGTTCTGGGGCTCAAAATTGCATGAAAAAAAACTTCATATTTGTCACACAAGCTCTGTAATTGAGTACGTAGATTTTCTTGGGGGGGGGAGAGGGCTGATCAAAATCCATTAGTAAAGCTTATTAAATTATTTAAAGGGATAGTATACTCCAGAATTGTTTCTGTTTAAAATGATAGATAATCCCTGTATTACCCATTCCCCTGTTTTGCATAACCAACAAGGTTATATTAATATACTTTTTACCTCTGTGATTACCTTGTGTCTAAGCATTTTCAGACTGCCACCTTATTTCAGTTCTTTTGACAGACATGCATTTAGCCAATCAGTGCCCTCTCACTTGTAAATCAACGGGTGTTGGTCACATTGTTATCTGTATGGCACACATGAATTTACGCCCTCTAGCCGTGAAAAACTGCCAAATGCATTGAAATAAGGGGCGGCCTTCAAGGGCTTAGAAATTAGCATATGATCCTACCTTGGTTTAGCTTTCAACAAAGAATACCAAGAGAAAAAAGCAAATTTGATGATAAAAGTGAAATAGAAAGTTGTTTAAAATCGCATTCCTTATCTGAATCATGAAAGTTTAATTTTGACTAGACTGTCCCTTTAATGAACAAAATTTTGCAAAGATTTTAAATTTTATAGACACATTTTTAGATAAACGTTTATAAATATTGTAATTGACCCCTAAATCTAAAAAAAGACAACTATGTGAAGGAGTCAAAAAATATTCTTGGTCACAAATTCAAGAAACATTTATAAAATGCTTTCCAGAGTGGAAAATATGTCACTAAAGGTTCAATTATGGTTTTCTTGTAAGCAAACATAAAACCTTCTTTTGGTTTGGAACATTTCCTCCACAATTTGGTTTATCACAGGACTATTCACATAATAGATCTGACATCAGACACTGCCTTCTATCATTGTATTAACTTTATATGGTTCACTTGTATTTCCTAGACAGGAAAGTACTATACTGGAAAAAATATTTTTTCCTTGTGAAAATTCTATAAATGCCACAATAAGTCAAGATTTCACTTTTTTTCTACAGTAAACTTATAGGCCCCTAGTTATCAAGCCGTCAACCTCAAATACGCTGGAATTCCGCAGCGTATTTGTGGCGAGGCTGATTTGCCTTAGTTATCAAGCCCTAGATACCGGCAAAAGTAGAATTTAGTGACGTAAGCTTCGATCCGCCGGACTCAGTCCGACACAGATCGATTCTTACGTCACTACACATGTTCCGCACACAAGTTCGGCACTATCTGACTACTTTTGCTAGTTATCAAAAAACTAGCAGGTACGCTCGGCACTTTTCCGGCCCAGCGTACCTGGTTTTCAAACCGCCGCCCTGGAGGCGGCGGATCCCATAGGAATCAATGGGAGTCTGACCATAGTGAAAGTTCATGTTCGCTGCTGCCAGACATCCCATTGATTCCTATGGGAGCTGTCTACACCTAACACCCTAACATGTACCCCGAGTCTAAACACCCCTAATCTGTCCCCCCTACACCGCCCAACTAAATAAAGTGTTTACCCCCTAAACCGCCGCTCCCTGAGCCCACCGCCACTATAATAAACTTATTAACCCCTAAACCGCCGCTCCCGGACCCCGCCGCCACTATAATAAATATGTTAACCCCTAAACCGCCGCTCCCGGAGCCCACCGCCACTATAATAAATATGTTAACCCCTAAACCGCCGCTCCCGGACCCCGCCGCCACCTACATTATACCTATTAACCCCTATCCTGCCCCCCCTATACCATCACCACCTATAATAAAGTTATTAACCCCTATCCTGCGGATCCCGGACCTCGCCGCAACTAAATAAATAGTTTAACCCCTAAACCGCCGCTCCCGGACCCCGTCGCAACCTATATTAAACTTATTAACTCCTAATCTGCCCCCCCTACACCGTCGCCACCTATAATAAATTTATTAACCCCTATCCTGCCCCCCCCTACACCGCCACCACTGTAATAAAATTATTAACCCCTAAACCTAAGTCTAACACTAACCCTAACACCCCCCTAACTTAAATATTAATTAAATAAATCTAAATAATATTTATCTTATTAACTAAATTAATCCTATTTAAAACTAAATACTTACCTTTAAAATAAACCCTAATATAGCTACAATATAAATAATAATTATATTGTAGCTATTTTAGGATTTATTTTTATTTTACAGGCATCTTTATTAGGGGGCTTAGATTAGGTGCCCCGCACCTTTTAAATACCACTGGTATTTAGAGTTCACAGAAGGGCTGCGTTAGGCTCCAAAAAGGGAGCGTATAGCATATTTACCGCCACTGCAACTCTCAATACCAGCGGTGCTTACGGACGCGGCCAGCTTCAAAAACATGCTCGTGCACGATTCCCCCATAGGAAACAATGGGGCCGTTTGAGCTGAAAAAAAACCTAACACCTGCAAAAAAGCAGCGTTCAGCTCCTAACGCAGCCCCATTGTTTCCTATGGGGAAACACTTCCTAAGTCTGCACCTAACACCCTAACATGTACTCCGAGTCTAAACACCCCTAACCTTACACTTATTAATCCCTAATCTGCCGCCCCCGCTATCGCTGACACCTGCATATTTTTTTAACCCCTAATCTGCCGCTCCGTACACCGCCGCAACCTACATTATACCTATGTACCCCTAATCTGCTGCCCCTAACACCGCCGACCCCTATATTATATTTATTAACCCCTAATCTGCCCCCCACAACGTCGCCGCCAGCTATCTACAATAATTAACCCCTAATCTGCCGACCGGACCTCACCGCTACTATAATAAAGTTATTAACCCCTAATCCGCCTCACTCCCGCCTCAATAACCCTATAATAAATAGTATTAACCCCTAATCTGCCTTCCCTAACATCGCCGACACCTAACTTCAATTATTAACCCCTAATCTGCCGACCGGACCTCACCGCTACTCTAATAAATGTATTAACCCCTAAAGCTAAGTCTAACCCTAACACTAACACCCCCCTAAGTTAAATATAATTTTTATCTAAAGAAATAAATTAACTCTTATTAAATAAATTAATCCTATTTAAAACTAAATACTTACCTGTAAAATAAACCCTAATATAGCTACAATATAACGAATAATTATATTGTAGCTATTTTAGGATTAATATTTATTTTACAGGCAACTTTGCAATTATTTTAACCAGGTACAATAGCTATTAAATAGTTAAGAACTATTTAATAGCTACCTAGTTAAAATAATTACAAAATTACCTGTAAAATAAATCCTAACCTAAGTTACAATTAAACCTAACACTACACTATCAATAAATCAATTCAATAAAATACCTACAATTATCTACAATTAAACCTAACACTACACTATCAATAAATAAATTAAATTAAATACCTACAAATAAATACAATTAAATAAACTAACTAAAGTACAAAAAATAAAAAAAGAACTAAGTTACAAAAAATAAAAAAATAATTTACAAACATATTAAAAATATTACAACAATTTTAAGCTAATTACACCTACTCTAAGCCCCCTAATAAAATAACAAAGCCCCCCCAAAATAAAAAAATGCCCTACCCTATTCTAAAATTAAAATTGAAAAGCTTTTACCTTACCAGCCCTTAAAAGGGCCTTTTGCGGGGCATGCCCCAAAGAAAACAGCTCTTTTGCCTGTAAAAATAAACACAATACCACCCCCCAACATTACAACCCACCACCCACATACCACTAATCTAACCCAAACCCCCCTTAAATAAACCTAACACTAAGCACCTGAAGATCTTCCTACCTTGTCTTCACCACGCCGGGTATCACCGATCGGTCCTCCAGAGGCTCCCGAAGTCTTCATCCTATCCGGCAAGAAGAAGTCCAGAAGAGGCTCCAAAGTCTTCATCCTATCCGTGCAGAAGACGAGATCCGGACCAGCAAACATCTTCATCCAAGCGGCATCTTCTATCTTCATCCATCCGAGGACGAGCGGCTCCATCTTCAAGACCTCCGGGGCGGATCCATCCTCTTCTTCCGATGTCCTAACACAGAATGAAGGCTCCTTTAAGGGACGTCATCCAAGATGGCGTCCCTCGAATTCCGATTGGCTGATAGGATTCTATCAGCCAATCGGAATTAAGGTAGGACAATTCTGATTGGCTGATAGAATCAGCCAATCAGATTCAAGTTCAATCTGATTGGCTGATTGGATCGTTTTGTCGTTAGATTTCTAACGCTCACTTCAGCCACGACTCTAAATACCGGCGTTAGAAAGATCCCATTGAAAAGATAGGCTACGCAAATGGTGTAGGGGGATCTGCGGTATGGAAAAGTCGCGGCTGGAAAGTGAGCGTTAGACCCTTTCCTGACTGACTCTAAATACCAGCGGGCGGCCAAAACCAGCGTTAGGAGCCTCTAACGCTGGTTTTGACGGCTAACGCAGAACTCTAAATCTAGGCGATGGTTTTTTATCCACCCTGCCCTAGAGGCAGTGGAGGGGTAATTACACATCCAAAGTATCGTGCAAAAAGCTGTGAATTGCCTGATGTGGCTACATACTATTGTGATTGCTTAGAACGGTACACAGTCTTATTTACAGCTAGCCCTTGATTGGTCATGGAAGGTAAGATAAACATACTCACCATGGTTTGCAAGTGGTTTATCACCTACAACCACTTTTGGCACATGGTGCAGAAGTTTGGTGCACACATCTTTTGCATTTAAATGCTTAAAGAATCATAAAAGTGCACAAAGAAAATGTGTTATTGTGTTTAGAATATTTTATTATTATACTATTGCTTGAATGTAACAATGTGTTTACCTCTGCAAAATGGTTAAACATAAACTCAGCTGCAGATGAGCAATGCACTACTGAGAGCTAGCTAAGCACATCTGGTGAACCAATGACAAGAGGCATACGTGTGAATCCACTTGTCACGGATACCAGACAGCTAAGGCTACACCCCACCCCCCTACAACCTCACCCCTGTTGTTTCTCAGTGGTTTTGGGCTCCTCAGAGAAACCACAATCTCTGGAAGCTATTGTTTGCATGGTTTTGTGTTACAAACTTGTTTAGAGAAGAGCTGGTCTATGACCTGGAAAACCCTCCTAGGCTGGCTGGGCTCCTTGAACTCTAGGTCGGCTGCCTCACAACGGACACCCGCCTAACCCCTCTCAGGCTGTCCGGGCTCCTGGAACTCCCGGTCGGCCACAGGACAGCAAGACACCTTAACTTTACCCCTGGTCGCTCCAAAAACCATGGGCCCCAGAGCTCCGTTCTTTTGGGGATTAGTAGCCCCTAGGGAGGACAAGAGGTCGGGGAATTACTGGAGGGGAGCTGCTTTGGGAACCGGGGGTTTTGGACACCCCTACCTCCATAACTTCAATGGGTTGTATCTCCGGTCCCCAATAATGAATCACGCCACTTTTTTGACTGAGAGCTTTCAAATGACACCCTGGAAGTGCCGCTGCTCCCCCGGGATCACCCCAAAACTGTCACCACTGTGTCCTGGGATTCTGTGGGACTATGGTTGCTATGGAGGCGCCGGTCAGTCTGGAGGGGCGGGCATGGTGGGAAAACTGTGGCATTGTCTCCCTGTTTTATCAAGATGTGTGTGTGTATAAAAGATGTGTGTTTGTCCCAATAAAGGCAGTTCTTATTTGGGTGGGCTCCAGCTAACATCACTTTCCTGGGCTATATAGCAGCCTGTTCCAGGCAGAGGAAGGACACTCCGGCAGAGCTACCTAGTCTGGGTAGCTGGAGTCTGCCACAGGGTGGGACCCTGAATACTGGTGCTGTCGAGCATCAGGGGTGGCTACAAGCTGTGGTCACTGGCCAGCTACATAGATGCAGTTGGCAGGGAGGAAGCAGGACCCATTTGGCAGAGTTACCCAGTCGGGGTAGCCGGGGTATCTGTCACATTGGTTGGCAGCGGTGGGATGCTTCCATCTACCTGGAACGTCCAAACCACCAACTGAAGATCTGCTTCTTCTAAAACGATTCCTGCTGACAAAGAAGGGCCACAGTAGCTGGTAACTATGGAAGTTGAGTACCTAAGGAGAGTACAGGAGGCACTGACCCAGCTGGATGGTCCTGGTTCTGAACTGGACCAGCTGAGCTGGAGAAGCATTGTCTGCCAGCAACTATGGAGGTAGAAGCTTCAACAAGAAAAGGATTGTGATGGAAAGGTCCTCCCCACAGATGATGAGAGGTACTGGGTCCGGTGGGACTTGCGAGTGCTTTTCCTGGGAGAGAAGCCCATGGAGGAATGGCTATCGGAACTAGATCGACTGAGCAGAGCAGAGATGTGGGTAGAGGACGGCTACCGGGACCTCTGATGGCTCGCTATGCAAGCACGGCCATGGCTGGAGGATTGCTCCCCCACAGAGGGCTTTGGCTTCGGCAGCCCTGGGTTACTATTGGAAAAGTTGACAGAAGACCCAGAATTTGGGAGCGGGGTGAAACTGAGAGTAATGAACATTGGCCTCTCCCGAGAGCAGCTGTTGTATCTCTCAGGGGTACCCTGGCTGGTATCCGATATGGTATCGCTTATTGTCCAAGAATGGGAACTGGAAAAGGCATACAAGAGGCTGCTAGACTGAGTTCTGCAGCATGCCATGGAGTCTGCACGGAGCTCTGGTGCAGCACTCTGGGAATCATGGAGTTTGGCCTCAGATGAATGGCAACAGAGCATAAGTGATGATGAGCTGCTAGATACAGATCAGCAGGCTGGGCCCGAGCTTATAGACCTGGACAAAGGAGCCTCCCCAGCAGGAGTGCTGGCAAAAGGGCAGAGAGCCCCCGGCCTCTGCCCAGCACCTGTAACAGCTCCAGGAAACCAGGGAGAGGAGGTAGGCATCCTCCCTCCCCTTACAGAGAACCCCTTGCAGGGAGAGATGGATGTAGACAACTCTCCCCAGCAGCAGAACCCCTTCCCGGGAGAGGAGACAGTCAGTCTCTCTAACCAGCAGCAGAGCCATCCCCTGGGAGCAGAGGTAGTTGTCCTCCCTCCCTGTAAACAGAACCCCTTCCTGGGAGAGGAGACAGATGGTCTCTCTCCCCAGTGGCAGAGCCAGGAGCTGGGAGAGGAGACAGTCAGTCTCTCTCCCCAGCGGGATAGCCATCCCCTGGCACACACATTCCTTATGTAATGATCTGATAGCATGTGTTGTGAATTCTTAGCAATTGGGTAGATAGTCACCAAAACATTTAATTGTTAAACCATTTTATTTCTGCACCATCTCTAAATATTATATTTCATTTGCTACATATTTTTTTTAAACATCTTTATTTATTCATCTAACAGCATGAACAAAGGCATTAAACTTGCATTTCTATGCCTCACATGGCAAGTTTATAGGGAAAAAAATGTTTTTTTTTTGCAATTATACTAATACAATCAAATCTTGTTTGGTATAATGTTCAGTTCCTTGAGGACATTTCTTGTCACTTTGCATCTCATTGTGCTCAAAATTGACTCTATAGCAATGCTGTTAGACTATTAACATTTTCTGTTAAACAAATAAAATGACAATATCATAAACTAAACTGTTCTAAATTGGCCTAGATCAGAAAACTCGATCCATTGGTTTAGTGCAC
Organism: Bombina bombina; assembly: GCF_027579735.1. Lineage (NCBI taxonomy): Eukaryota > Metazoa > Chordata > Amphibia > Anura > Bombinatoridae > Bombina > Bombina bombina. The sequence goes on along the minus strand of NC_069503.1, from coordinate 507,090,063 downwards.
ACCTTGGATCGCATCGTTCATTGCTACATGCACAACCACCTTTACAACTGGGGAAAGGACTTGTACAGTTACATATTGCATAAAATAACAATTTATACTTAACTGATAAATTAATTTCTATCATAGTGGTGAGAGTCCACAATCCATTACTCATGGAAATTACCCTCTTTTACCACTAGGAGGAGGCAAAGAGTCCCAACCCAAGACCTCTATAAAACCCATCCCAGCTCACACATACCTTAGTCTAACATAAAGCCAAGCAAGTGAAGTAAGTAAAAGGAATGATCCATAAAAAGGAGTAGGGAAAAAAGATGTGCTGAAGAAAAAAAAAACTAACCCCAGAAAAAACAGAAGGGTAGGGGTCTCATGATAAGAGTAACAATCCATTTCTCTTGGGAAGGAATACCCAAGCTGTGAAGTCCACAAGTAATAACAGAAATGGAGATTGAATCCACAATCTCAAATAAATATATTCTTTGTTATAATTATATAAATACATACAAACAATATATATATATATATATATATATATATATATATATATATATATATATATATATATATATATATATATATATATATATATATATATATATATATATATATATATAAATATATACATATTTATTATATATACCTAAAATAGACAAAACAGGCAAAAGAATCAAAAAGACAATTGCCTGAAAAAAAAGAAGCAAAAAACTCAAAATGGAGAACTTAGAAAAAGAAAACAAAGAAGACCAAATAGCTGCCTAACAATTTTGATCAAATTAAGCCTCAAGTCCAAGAAGTTGCAACTGACCTAGTAGAATGAGCAGAAATCCAAGAACCCTTTTAATATACTCTAGAATTATTAAGCCTAAAATAAATAGAGAAAAAACCTTTATTCTATGGCATAAAGATCTAGTTCAGCCCTGAGACAAAAACAGGACCAACCAATTCCATGTCCTTCAGCCCTGGACTCAAAAGATAAAAGCAGCCACTTTAACAGGAGTCTCCTTATAAAACAAGCAGCCATAGCTGGATTAAAACTTAAACATTTTAGCTTCCAAACTGCAGCCTTTAAAAAATGTTTATGCCAGGAAGTACTACAAAAGCACTATTCAAACAAGCAGTAAACAGCCAAACCAGTACTGAAGCATATCAGCAGAGGTTATGTATGTTATATTGTAGATCCATAAAGGGAGTCAAAAGACAATTCCCTGTGACCGATTATAGAGGGTTTATGAAAAATTTCCCATGAGGTAAAACAAAGAATCATACACCATACCCCAAATACATCCCTATGACAAGCACTGTACTCTGAGGGGAACCCGGGCCTCAATATAGACTAAAAAACCCTTTCTCTGAAGAATGAAACACACATCTTCATTCTTCAAATACCACTAGTGGAGGTAAAGTAAAGACTAAGGTATGTGTGATGTGGGAGGGTCTTTATAGATCTTTTGAAGTTTGGGACTCTTTGCCACCTCCTAGTGGTAGAGAAGGGTAATTCCCATGAGTAATAGACTGTGGACTCTCACCACCTGTATGAAAGAAAAATCACCTTTAAGCATATTCGTACTGCAACTTGAGACCTCCATTTTTCTCAGCACCATTCTACACTCACTGGCCACTTTATTAGGTACACCTTGCTAGTACCAAGTTTTGCCTTCAGAACTGTCTTAATTCTTCATGGCATAGATTAAACAAGGTGTTGGAAATATTCCTCAAACTTTTTGTTACATATTGATATGATAGCATCACACAGTTGCTGCAGATTTGTCGGCGGCACATCCATGATGCGAATCTCCCGTTCCTCCACATCCCAAAGGTGCTAATGAATTGAGATCTGGTGACTGTGGAGGCCATTGGAGTACAGTGAACTCATTGGCATTGTTCAAGAAACCAGTTTGAGATGATTTGAGGTTTATGACATGATGCATTATCCTGCTGGAAGTAGCCATCAGAAGATGGGTACACTGTAGCCATAAAGGGATGGACATGGTCAGCATCAATACTCAGGTAGGCCTTGGCATTTAAACAATGCTCAATTGGTTTTAATGGGCACAAAGTGTGCCAAGAAAATATTCCCAACAACAATAAACCACCACCACCAGCCTGAACCATTAATACAAGGCAGGATGGATCCATGCTTTCATGTTGTTTACGCCAAATTCTGACCCTACCATCTGAAATCAAGCCTCATCAGACCAGGCAACCTTTTGCCAATCTTCTATTGTCCAATTTTGGTGAACCTGTGCAGATTGTAGCCACAGTTTCCTGTTCTTAGCTGACAGGCGTTACACCCGGTGTGGTCTTCTGCTGCTTCAAGGTTCGATGTGTTGTGCATTCAGAAATGGTATTCTTCATATATTGGTTGTAACAAGTGGTTATTTGAGTTACTGTTGCCTTTCTATCATCTCGAACCAGTCTGCCCATTCTCCTCTGACCTCTGAAATCAGCAAGGCATTTTCAACCACACAACTGCCGCTCACTGGATATTTTCTCTTTTTCGGACAATTATCTGTAAACCCTAGTGATGGTTGTGCGTGAAAATCCCAGTAGATCAGCAGTTTTAGAAATACTCAGACCAGCCCTTCAGGCACCAACAACCAATGCTACGTTCAAAGTCACTTAAATCCCCTTTCCTCCCCATTCTGATGCTCGGTTTGAACTTCAGCAACTCATCTTTACGTCTAAATACCTAAATGCATTGAGTTGCTGCGATGTTATTGGCTGATTAGCAATTTGTGTTACCAAGCAATTGAACAGGTGTACCTAATAAAGTGGCCGGTGAGTGTATATTTAGTGCTTTCTATATCTATTATTGAAATGTAAATACATTTGTTCACAATTCAAATTGTTTTTTTATGCAAATATGGAAAAAAAACTTAAAGCGCCAAATTATCTGGCTTCATACTTGTCGTATTTAGTACTGCAACACAGGCGGCTTAAAATATGAGGGAACATATAGTGTGAACTATTGTATATTTAAAGCCGCCTGTGTTGCTTTTCTAAATACAACTTTTATGAAGCTGTCATTTTTAAATGCTCTTGAAAAAGACGATTAAAGTTGTTGAAACGCGTTGAGCCAAATAAAAAGCTGCTTTTTTGTATATGAAGCTGCATAAGAGTTTTCTCAAAAAGAAGCCCTTTTTTTCAACTTTACTCTGTGAATATCTACACTTATTATTTATGGTGTTTGGATGCACTATGCCAATGTGAAATCTCTCAACAGAATTTGGAGACACTTTATCTCAACGGGATTCCTGAGGAAACTGTGAGATATAACAGGGAATCTCCTTGAGTCCTCTGTGAACCAGTGTCTCCTTCTACAAACACAAACAACATATATCCACCGCTAATAGAACCAAAGGACATCAGATATCACCGCACTCTTGAGGGTTCATTGGAAATAGTTTTACTTCAGAAATGCTTTTAACACTCCGATGTTTGTGAGTAGTTTTATTTGTACACATTAAAGGTGCTGTTTGATTTTACAATATCTGTGGCTGTGATTTTGCGCTCCAGATTTCTGTCTTGAAGAACCTAATAGAAAGAAGAAGAGAGGTGTCACATAGTGTAGTATGATCAGGATCGTCAAACAGCGAACAGAGACCAAAGCCCCTATAGATGGCAACTCACAAAAGAAGCGGCACGACCAGAGTGCCAGACAGAACAGCACAGGACCCACAGAGTCACCCGCAAGACTCACTCAGGCGTCAGAAGCGTCAAGCGTGATGTCAGGTGACCGGACAGTCCAAACTGGAGAGACGTGCCGTGACAGAAGCCAGTGGGAGCGATGGGTCAGACAACAGGCCAGGCGTGTCAGTGTAGGAAGATAGGTAGTAAACACTGTAGGTCCAGTGGATAAGTGGAAAGGCCCAGATAGTAATCAGAACCAGGAGCAAGTAGATGATAATAAAATGTGTAAATTTTTATTGAGTTACACAGAGAATCAGCAACTTGTTTCTCAGCAACAAGTGCTGTTTCACTTTTTGCTAAGATTCTTTCATCTTTTGGGATTTTTAACATTGGTGTAGTACCTCTCTCTAGGGAAGAATAAACTCTTCTTGGGCATGGTTTATCATTTGCTCAGTCAAGAGCTTTAGATACATTTCAGACATATACACACATACAAGAGTTTACCAGAAAACTCACATTGAAAAGATATTTTGTTAAGTCAGGTACCAAAAAGGAAATAATAAAAAGTACAAAAACAAAAGATCTTATTGTTAAACATAACGTAGAAAACACAAACGTTAATAGCAACAGTCAAGCTGGAGACTTCTCACATGACATTAAAGAATAAAATCAGACTTTTACCCAACATGGGGCTAGATTACAAGTGGAGAACAAATTTATTACGTGCCTGCAAACTGGCAAATTTGCTCATTTGCGGACATGCAATAAATAACCAGCCATTACAAGTGGCTTGTTATTGCTACCGCGAGCTAGCGGTAGTAAATAGCGCCTATAAAATTAACCAGAGATCAGATCTCTGGTTAATTTTATAAATGACCCCTAAATGCTCCCAAACTTAAAGTGAAGGTAAACTTTGATGAATGAAAGTCTGGTTTTTAAAAATACTATTAAAAACATGGTAACTTTCATTCATCAAAGTTTAGAAAGCAGCCATTTTGTTTAAAAACTTAACTTTGTTCTTTTCACAGCCAGAGCAGCTTCCCCCACCAGGAGATCCTCTCTTCACATGTCAGCAATGACTAATCCGGCTTCCTCCAATCACGGCTTTCCCCCCAGGGGAGTCATTGACTGAGGCCATGCTGTGATTGGAGGAAGCCAAATTAGTCATTGATGACTAGTGATGTCGCAAACCTAAAATTTTGCGTTCGCAAACAGCAAACGCGAACTTCCGCAAAAGTTTGCGAACGGGCGAACCGGGCGAACCACCATTGACTTCAATAGGCAGGCGAATTTTAAAACCCACAGGGACTCTTTCTGGCCACAAAAGTGATGGAAAAGTTGTTTCAAGGGGACTAACACCTGGACTGTAGCATGCCGGAGGGGGATCCATGGCAAAACTCCCATGGAAAATTACATAGTTGATGCAGAGTCTGTTTTTAAGCCATAAAGGGCATAAATCACCTAAAATTCCTAAATTGTTTGGAATAACGTGCTTTAAAACATCAGGTATGATGTTGTATCGTTCAGGTAGTGTAAGGGTTACGCCCGCTTCACAGTGACAGACCAAACTCCCCGTTTAACGCACTGCAAACAACCGCAAACAGTCAATTTGCACAACCGCAAACTCCCCATTTGCACAAGGTTGGATACCAAGCTAGCCATGTCCCGTTCCTTGTCCTCACTGATGTCACTGTGCGTGCAATCACTTCCTGGGGTAACAGAAAATGCTCCACCCACAAGATGCTCCTATTATATTACTGCACTGAGGATGCTGCCTGTATCTGTGTGTCCTGCTCCCTGGCCGGAGAGCACAGGGGACACCAGGTCGATCTGCTGAATGAGGCTTCTGAGAAGAAGAAAAAGAAACTGAGAAATGTTTTGCAGAAACTGACCACAAAGAGAGAGGAGACTGAGAAAAGAGTCCAGAGTCTGCAGAAGCACAGGAGAGGGGTGCAAGAGAAAGCAGTTGGTGTAACAGAGAGACTGACTGCCCTGATTAGGGACATCAGGAAACAGCTGGAAGACCTAGAGAAGCGAGTCCTGAGTGAGATCACCCGGCAGCAGGAGTAGGTTTTACTCACAATCTCTGATCTGATCCACTATTAGATTACACTAGCAGACTGATGTTTCACAGTCAAAAAAGTTTGTTTTTTTAAAATTTACACTACTGTTACAACAGATATGAGTGGTGGCACTTAGCAAGTGGGCATGGCACACATGCTGGCAGGCAGGCAACTGTTTCACAGTCAAAAAAGTTTTTTTAAAAAAAATTTACACTACTGTTACAACAGATATGAGTGGTGGCACTAGTTGGCAAGTGGGCCTGGCACACACGCTGGCAGGCAGGCAACTGCAATTAGATTACACTAGCAGACTGATGTTTCACAGTCAAAAAAGTTTTTTTTTTTTAAATTTACACTACTGTTACAACAGATATGAGTGGTGGCACTTAGCAAGTGGGCCTGGCACACACGCTGGCAGGCAGGCAACTGCAATTAGATTACACTAGCAGACTGATGTTTCACAGTCCAAAAAGTTTTTTTTTAAAAAAAAATTACACTACTGTTACAACTGATATGAGTGGTGGCACTAGTTGGCAAGTGGGCCTGGCACACACGCTGGCAGGCAGGCAACTGCTATTAGATTACACTAGCAGACTGATGTTTCACAGTCAAAAAAGTTTTTTTTTTTTAAATTTACACTACTGTTACAACAGTTATGAGTGATGGCACTAGTTGGCAAGTGGGCCTGGCACACACGCTGGCAGGCAGGCAACTGCTATTAGATTACACTAGCAGACTGATGTTTCACAGTCAAAAAAGTTTTTTTTTTTTAAATTTACACTACTGTTACAACAGATATGAGTGGTGGCACTAGTTAGCAAGTGGGCCTGGCACACACGCTGGCAGGCAGGCAACTGCAATTAGATTACACTAGCAGACTGATGTTTCACAGTCAAAAAAGTTGTTTTTTTTTAAATTTACACTACTGTTACAACAGTTATGAGTGATGGCACTAGTTGGCAAGTGGGCCTGGCACACACGCTGGCAGGCAGGCAACTGCTATTAGATTACACTAGCAGACTGATGTTTCACAGTCAAAAAAGTTTTTTTTTTTAAAATTTACACTACTGTTACAACAGATATGAGTGGTGGCACTAGTTAGCAAGTGGGCCTGGCACACACGCTGGCAGGCAGGCAACTGCAATTAGATTACACTAGCAGACTGATGTTTCACAGTCAAAAAAGTTTTTTTAAAAAAATTTACACTACTGTTACAACAGATATGAGTGGTGGCACTAGTTGGCAAGTGGGCCTGGCACACAAGCTGGCAGGCAGGCAACTGCAATTAGATTACACTAGCAGACTGATGTTTCACAGTAAAAAAAGTTTGTTTTTACAAAATTTACACTACTGTTACAACAGATATGATTGGTGGCACTAGTTGGCAAGTGGGCCTGGCACACACGCTGGCAGGCAGGCAGGCAACGCAAATTAGATTACACTAGCAGACTGATGTTTCACAGTCAAAAAATTTTTTTTTACAAAATTTACACTATTGTTACAACAGATATAAGTGGTGGCACTTAGCAAGTGGGCCTGGCACACACGCTGGCAGGCAGGCAACTGCAATTAGATTACACTAGCAGACTGATGTTTCACAGTCAAAAAACATTTTTTTTTTTAAATTTACACTACTGTTACAACAGATATGAGTGGTGGCACTAGTTGGCAAGTGGGCCTGGCACACACGCTGGCAGGCAGGCAACTGCTTATAGATTACACTAGCAGACTGATGTTTCACAGTCAAAAAAGTTTTTTTTACAAAATTTACACTACTGTTACAACAGATATGAGTGGTGGCACTGCAGGCAGGCAACTGCAATTAGATTACACTAGCAGACTGATGTTTCACAGTCAAAATTACACAGGCAAAAAAAAAAAGATGTTCTAGCCCTAAAAAGGACTTTTTGGGGTGCTGTCCTTACAGCAGAGATCAGATGAGTCCTTCAGGACTGTAGTGGACACACTAGCCTAGCTATCAATTTCCCTATAAAATCAGCAGCAGCTACACTATCCCTCCTCTCACTAAGAATGCAGGATCAGAATGAATCTAAAATGGCTGCTGTCCAGGAGCTGGGAGGGTCTGGGAGGGAGTGTCTGCTGCTGATTGGCTGAAATGTGTCTGCAGACTGTGAGATACAGGGTCAAAGTTTACTCAATGATGACGAATAGGGGGCAGACGCGAACAAGCTATGTTCGCCTTTATTCTATGGCATAAAGATCTAGTTCAGCCCTGAGACAAAAACAGGACCAACCAATTCCATGTCCTTCAGCCCTGGACTCAAAAGATAAAAGCAGCCACTTTAACAGGAGTCTCCTTATAAAACAAGCAGCCATAGCTGGATTAAAACTTAAAAATTTCAGCTTCCAAACTGCAGCCTTTAAAAAATGTTTATGCCAGGAAGTACTACAAAAGCACGATTCAAACAAGCAGTAAACAGCCAAACCAGTACTGAAGCATATCAGCAGAGGTTATGTATGTTATATTGTAGATCCATAAAGGGAGTCAAAAGACAAGTCCCTGTGACCGATTATAGAGGGTTTATGAAAAATTTCCCATGAGGTAAAACAAAGAATCATACACCATACCCCAAATACATCCCTATGACAAGCACTGTACTCTGAGGGGAACCCTGGCCTCAATATAGACTAAAAACCCTTTCTCTGAAGAATGAAACACACATCTTCATTCTTCAAATACCACTAGTGGAGGTAAAGTAAAGACTAAGGTATGTGTGATGTGGGAGGGTCTTTATAGAGCTTTTGAAGTTTGGGACTCTTTGCCACCTCCTAGTGGTAGAGAAGGGTAATTCCCATGAGTAATAGACTGTGGACTCTCACCACCTGTATGAAAGAAAAATCACCTTTAAGCATATTCGTACTGCAACTTGAGACCTCCATTTTTCTCAGCACCATTCTACACTCACTGGCCACTTTATTAGGTACACCTTGCTAGTATCAGGTTTTGCCTTCAGAACTGTCTTAATTCTTCATGGCATAGATTAAACAAGGTGTTGGAAATATTCCTCAAACTTTTTGTTGCATATTGATATGATAGCATCACACAGTTGCTGCAGATTTGTCGGCGGCACATCCATGATGTGAATCTCCCGTTCCTCCACATCCCAAAGGTGCTAATGAATTGAGATCTGGTGACTGTGGAGGCCATTGGAGTACAGTGAACTCATTGGCATTGTTCAAGAAACCAGTTTGAGATGATTTGAGGTTTATGACATGGTGCATTATCCTGCTGGAAGTAGCCATCAGAAGATGGGCACACTGTAGCCATAAAGGGATGGACATGGTCAGCATCAATACTCAGGTAGGCCATGGCATTTAAACAATGCTCAATTGGTTTTAATGGGCACAAAGTGTGCCAAGAAAATATCCCCAACAACATTAAACCACCACCACCAGCCTGAACCATTAATACAAGGCAGGATGGATCCATGCTTTCATGTTGTTTACGCCAAATTCTGACCCTACCATCTGAAATCAAGCCTCATCAGACCAGGCAACCTTTTGTCAATCTTCTATTGTCCAATTTTGGTGAACCTGTGCAGATTGTAGCCACAGTTTCCTGTTCTTAGCTGACAGGCGTTACACCCGGTGTGGTCTTCTGCTGCTTCAAGGTTCGATGTGTTGTGCATTCAGAAATGGTATTCTTCATATATTGGTTGTAACAAGTGGTTATTTGAGTTACTGTTGCCTTTCTATAATCTCGAACCAGTCTGTCCATTCTCTTCTGACCTCTGAAATCAGCAAGGCATTTTCATCCACACAACTGCTGCTCACTGGATATTTTCTCTTTTTCGGACAATTCTCTGTAAACCCTAGTGATGGTTGTGCGTGAAAATCCCAGTAGATCAGCAGTTTTAGAAATACTCAGACCAGCCCTTCAGGCACCAACAACCAATGCTATGTTCAAAGTCACTTAAATCCCCTTTCTTCCCCATTCTGATGCTCGGTTTGAACTTCAGCAACTCATCTTTACGTCTAAATACCTAAATGCATTGAGTTGCTGCAATGTTATTGGCTGATTAGCAATTTGTGTTACCAAGCAATTGAACAGGTGTACCTAATAAAGTGGCCGGTGAGTGTATATTTACTGCTTTCTATATCTATTATTGAAATGTAAATACATTTGTTCACAATTCAAATTGTTTTTTTATGCAAATATGGAAAAAAAAACTTAAAGCGCCAAATTATCTGGCTTCATACTTGTCGTATTTAGTACTACAACACAGACGGCTTAAAATATGAGGGAACATATAGTATGAACTATTGTATATTTAAAGCCGCCTGTGTTGCTTTTCTAAATACAACTTTTATGAAGCTGTCATTTTTAAATGCTCTTGAAAAAGACGATTAAAGTTGTTGAAACGCGTTGAGCCAAATAAAAAGCTGCTTTTTTGTATATGAAGCTGCATAAGAGTTTTCTCAAAAAGAAGCCCTTTTTTCAACTTTACTCTGTGAATATCTACACTTATTATTTATGGTGTTTGGATGCACTATGCCAATGTGAAATCTCTCAACAAAATTTGGAGACACTTTATCTCAACGGGATTCCTGAGGAAACTGTGAGATATAACAGGGAATCTCCTTGAGTCCTCTGTGAACCAGTGTCTCCTTCTACAAACACAAACAACATATATCCACCGCTAATAGTACCAAAGGACATCAGATATCACCGCACTCTTGAGGGTTCATTGGAAATAGTTTTTACTTCAGAAATGCTTTTAACACTCCAATGTTTGTGAGTAGTTTTATTTGTACACATTAAAGGTGCTGTTTAATTTTACAATATCTGTGGCTGTGATTTTGCGCTCCAGATTTCTGTCTTGAAGAACCTAATAGAAAGAAGAAGAGAGGTGCCACATAGTGTAGTATGATCAGGATCGTCAAACAGCGAACAGAGACCAAAGCCCCTATAGATGGCAACTCACAAAAGAAGCGGCATGACCGGAGTGCCAGACAGAACAGCACGGGACCCACAGAGTCACCCGCAAGACTCACTCAGGCGTCAGAAGCGTCAAGCGTGATGTCAGGTGACCGGACGGTCCAAACTGGAGAGACGTGCCGTGACAGAAGCCAGTGGGAGCGATGGGTCAGACAACAGGCCAGGTGTGTCAGTGTAGGAAGATAGGTAGTAAACACCGTAGGTCCAGTGGATAAGTGGAAAGGCCTAGATAGTAATCAGAACCAGGAGCAAGTAGATGATAATAAAATGTGTAAATTTTTATTGAGTTACACAGAGAATCAGCAACTCGTTTCTCAGCAACAAGTGCTGTTTCACTTGTTGCTAAGATTCTTTCATCTTTTGGGATTTTAAACATTGGTGTAGTACCACTCTCTAGGGAAGAATAAACTCTTCTTGGGCATGGTTTATCATTTGCTCAGTCAAGAGCTTTAGATACATTTCAGACATATACACACATACAAGAGTTTACCAGAAAACTCACATTGAAAAGATATTTTGTTCAGTTAGGTACCAAAAAGGAAATAATAAAAAGTACAAAAACAAAAGATCTTATTGTTAAACATAACGTAGAAAACACAAACGTTAATAGCAACAGTCAAGCTGGAGACTTCTCACACGACATTAAAGAAAAAAATCAGACTTTTACCCAACATGGGGCTAGATTACAAGTGGAGAACAAATTTATTACGTGCCTGCAAACTGGCAAATTTGCTCATTTGCGGACATGCAATAAATAACCAGCCATTACAAGTGGCTTGTTATTGCTACCGCGAGCTAGCGGTAGTAAATAGCGCTTATAAAATTAACCAGAGATCAGATCTCTGGTTAATTTTATAAATGACCCCTAAATGCTCCCAAACTTAAAGTGAAGGTAAACTTTGATGAATGAAAGTCTGGTTTTTAAAAATACTATTAAAAACATGGGAACTTTCATTCATCAAAGTTTAGAAAGCAGCCATTTTGTTTAAAAACTTAACTTTGTTCTTTTCACAGCCAGAGCAGCTTCCCCCACCAGTAGATCCTCTCTTCACATGTCAGCAATGACTAATCTGGCTTCCTCCAATCACGGCTTTCCCCCCAGGGGAGTCATTGACTGAGGCCATGCTGTGATTGGAGGAAGCCAAATTAGTCATTGATGATGTGTGAAGAGAGGATCTCCGGGTGGGGGAACCTGCTCTGGCAGTGAAAAGAACAAAGGTAAGTTTTTAAACAAAACGGCTGTTTTCTAAACTTTGATGAATGAAAGTGCCCCTGTTTTTAATAGTATTTTTAAAAACCGGGCTTTCATTCATCAAAGTTTACCTTTACTTTAAGTATTAGTTTTCATTTTTTTTAAATGTAGCATTTAAAAAAGAAAAACAAGAAGAAAAGAAAACTGCACTTAGCAGTTTTTGGGGGCTAAAGTCAGCGGCTGTGGGGTGTTAGAAAAATAAAGGCACTTAAAAGTGCCTTTACATTGCGGTTTATGGGAACTGTGTCTTCCCAGTAAATATATATGTATATGCTTATATAAAAAATACACAAAAGGAGAATGGTAAATTGCACTTTAACATTAATAAGCCTCCATAAAGGTTTTCAATTTCACTCAACCCACTTTAATACTCAAAATGTCCTTATAGGTAAGAGTAAACAGTAACAGTCCTGAAAGACCCTTCAGAAGTGTTACCCCATAAGTTAGCCAAAAAAGTCCGACTAATCAAGCAGCGATATATATCACACAGTTCAGATGATATGCGGTAGTATACAGCCAGTGCTCAGTAACACTAAAAGCAGCTGATAGCTGCAATAACTCACCGCTCCAAATAAACTTTAGGCTGCGCTCCGGCCAATGGAGGAAAATTATCCATGTTCGCTTCTCTTCAGCTAACTCTCGGCGTTCTGCGTGGATCCTGACTCTGGAATTTTTTTATATATTATATATATTATATTATATATTTATATATAGGTAATGTTTTTCCAATAAAAAGCATATGTCTTAATAATCATAATAATATAATGGGGGGGGCGGAGTTAACTGCCGTGCTGGAAGGACGCACTTCTGAAGAGCTCCGTGACTAAAACCTTACTAAAAGCACTTAAAAGTGTTTAAATTTAATCCCCTGGCTGAAATCTTGAGATCTAAGGGAGAGTTTTATCCCACAGGACCCTGTCACCGCCTTATTGCGATCTGCAAAAGATCTTTTTCTGCCTTACAGCCATTGATCCTGTGCACTAAGCGGAAGGTGCAGTGTCTACGCTCAAAACCCCGCAGATCCAACCTGCTTGCTAAAGGAGAGACCGGTACCTTGGCTGCGATATAGAACTATTCAAGCTCCGGAGGTTTAGAGATCTACACCGGAGCTGTGAATTAAACCACGCTGTGCAGCGCTGCTGCTCCAGCCACCGGAGTGACTGGTTTCAAACTCGGGAAGTCACAGATACTTTTGGGACATAGTCCCTTGACGACACAACACTAAAATTGTTTGGTGACAGACACGATCGTTCTCCAGCAAAAAGTGAGGTATAATTTGCCCTAAATAGTACCCATGACACATTGGAGAGCACTATTGAGAAGGAATATATTGCGGTATAGGCTGCCCGCTATTGGGCGCGAATTGCGGCCATCTTGGATTGAGATAAAAACAGCAAGGCGGCCTATATGAAGAGAGGGCTATATTTTAGTGCTACAGAGACAACTTATTGCAGGGACCCTCAACGGATTACTTAGAATATAAAACTCTGTGCTAGAGGTAGACCTGCAGCTCTCAGAAGGAAGCGGGATACACAGTCTTTTTGAGTAAGTGTGCAGTGTAAATTCACTTATACCTACGTTTTCCAACAGTAAAGGCCTCACTTTGGTACGTTTGAAACACCCATAGTTACAGAGACATAACCTTAAGTGCACTGCAATTGGGGACACAGCGGCTATTAAAAAAGAGGCCGGTTCACCTTAGGAACATTATACATATATACCCTTTGACAGCGTTCCCCACTACTCATACTGAAATAGCCAACTCTTAGCTGTTACCACACCACTCTCTTGTGCCTTATTTTGTTATAGAGAGTTGTAGCAAGAACCTAGGTGGAGGAATCCCAGAGAACAAATTCCTATATACTGAAGCACAACCACTATAGGAGAATATTATTTTGGCTGAGCAGTGTTGGGCCTAGATTTAGAGTTCGGCGGTAAAAGGGCTGTTAACGCTCCGCGGGCTTTTTTCTGGCCGCACCATAAATTTAACTCTGGTATCGAGAGTTAAAACAAATGCTGCGTTAGGCTCCAAAAAAGGAGCGTAGGGCATTTTTACCGCAAATGCAACTCTCGATACCAGAGTTGCTTACGGACGCGGCCAGCCTCAAAAACGTGCTCGTGCACGATTCTCCCATAGGAAACAATGGGACTGTTTGAGCTGAAAAAAACCTAACACCTGCAAAAAAGCAGCGTTCAGCTCCTAACGCAGCCCCATTGTTTCCTATGGGGAAACACTTCCTACGTCTGCACCTAACACCCTAACATGAACCCCAAGTCTAAACACCCCTAACCTTACACTTATTAACCCCTAATCTTCCGCCCCCGCTATCGCTGACCCCTGCATTACAGTTTTAACCCCTAATCTTCCGCTCCGTAAACCGCCGCAACCTACGTTATCCCTATGTACCCCTAATCTGCTGCCCTAACATCGCCGACCCCTATGTTATTGTTACGGTACCAACAGTGTACCAAGGGTTAGTACCAGGGAACAATGTCCTGCATAGGGAATCAGCAATTCACAACCCAGCCAGTTTCAGGTTTAAAACAGAATGTCATTTATTAAAGGCTAGATGCCTAGTATTTATACAGGTTTGACCCCAGATGGGGGGGTTGAAAGACTCTTGTACATTTAGATAAAAAGGGGAAGACGCCCTTTTATGAAACAGTAGAATTACATTACTTAAATACTTTAACCACAAGACACTCTTGGCCCTTCTTATCACTTAGGCGTTTTCTCTCTGGAGGTGATCAAACAATAGAATGCTTAGCACTAATTAGATTATAGCTGGAGCCAGCAACTCTGTCTTTAGAAATTAGTTTCTTAGCTAAACACAATTAACTCCTTCAGTCCTGACAGAAGGGTCTGTCACATATCTCCCCCCTTGTGGAACACTCCGGCAGACCCGGCTTGACCCTTTTGCGGGTCAACCTGGGGATGACCGGACTAGGAGGTGGTAGGCATGTCAGTTTGCCAGGATAATCCATCTGTATTCTCGTTATGAGAGAGAATTCCTGTCCATACAAACAAGGGTTCAACTTCCTCAGTGCCCAGACTAGGGCTAAACAGTCCTTCAAAATCCCATCAGCTTCTTTACGAGTTTTTTGTACCTGCTCTTTATAGGTATCCACAATCCCTTCATACTGACATAGGGTGCCTTTGAGTTGCTGCACCTCACTATGAGCCAGCGTCAGCTTCTCCTCAAGTGTCGCTAAGTTTGTCTTTAATGTTTCATGTCCCACTCTCAAGCTGGTGTTTTCTGCAGTCTGTCGGTGCAGCTGGTCTAGCAGAGATTCCTGTTCTAAACGTGTTTTTTCCTCTGCGCTCCTCTTCTCCTTCATCAGCGCATTGTAACTGGACTTCCACGTATCAATAGCGGACAGAGATTTACTGAGCTCAGCGTCCTGGGGCTTAGCAGCAGGTGGGTCAGTCTCTGCTGCATGGATCTGGGCACGGGTAGTCACAGGGTTAACATCAGCGGGACCCATAGGAGCGTAGGCAGAAACAAGGGGGGCCAAGTCATTTCCAAGAAGAACATCAGCAGGTAAGTCCTTCTTGACCCCCACATTCACAGGTCTAGCGCCCACTCCCCAATCCAAATGTACCCTGGCAACAGGTAGGCTGAACACATCGCCCCCTGCTACCCTCACAGCCACAGTGTCTCCAGTGTACTGTTTCTCAGACACCAAGTTCTTTTGAAGCAAGGTCATGGTAGCACCAGTATCCCGTAGACCACTGACCTTCTTCCCATTCACTTTAACCAGTTGCCGGTTATTCCGGTGAGCAGCTTGCACAAGGTCTGCCTCATGTAGGATGCTCCAGCATTCTTGCGCCTCTACGTAGCGGGCCGCAGGCTGAGGATTACGTGGGATTCCGCCGGCGGGTCTTCTCCAGGACTGCGCTTGGTTCGCTGCGTTTAGGGGACACTCTGGTCTTTTGTGCCCTAGTTGCTTACATCTAAAGCACCGAATCGGTTGTGAGTAGCCCCGCGAATTGAACCGGGCTCTCTGAGGGTAGTTCGTGGCCAGAGGCCGTGTGGTATAGCGGTGCGCCGGGGGTTGGTAACTGGCAGCTGCTGGGGTGACTGGGGGTCTGTACTCCACTCTAACAGGGGGCTTAGTGGTAGCAGTGTCCAGTTTGCGGGCATCCGTATACTCATCTGCCAAGCGAGCCGCTTCATGCAGGGTGGAGGGTTTACGGTCCCGAACCCACTCTCGAACTCCTGCGGGTAACTTGTCGAAGCAATGTTCCAACAGGAATAGCTGCAGCACCTCTTCCCCAGATACGGCTTGGCACCCCGCTATCCAGTGAGCTGCTGTGCGGTGCACCTTACATGCCCACTCAAGGTAGGAATCACCAGCTAATTTAACAGTGTCTCTGAACCGCCTCCGGTATGCCTCCGGTGTAACCGCATACCTGGAGAGCAGAGCCTCTTTTACAGTATTATAATCCCCGACTTCCTCATCTGGAATGGCCTGAAAAGCCTCACTGGCCCGGCCGGATAATTTTCCGGATAATATCATGACCCAGTCCTCTGCGGGTACCTTGTGTAGTGCACATTGCCTCTCAAAATCCGCAAGGTACCCATCAATCTCTCCTTCTGTTTCCAGGAAGTTTTTAAAAGCTGCAAAATTTACTTTTCTCTTTTCCACTGGGTTTGCTGTGACTTGGGCTGCTGCAGCGCCGCTTTGGCGAAGTAGGTTGGCCTCCACAGCTGCTATGACCCGGTCGATAATTTCCGCAGATGGGTTGGGGCCATAATATGCCAGTCTTATTTTAACCGCCCGATCAAAGCTTGCTTCTTCAGGGGTTCTGTCTGCTATGCTGGGCCCATTGGTTCCTTCTGTTCCTGGTACTCTTTCCATCTTAGTCAGTGTTGTAATAATACCCCTCTTCCTGAGGTTACTGGCTTGTGTAGTTGCTCTTCTGGGCGATAAGGTTCATTCCGTCGCTTGCCACCAATTGTTACGGTACCAACAGTGTACCAAGGGTTAGTACCAGGGAACAATGTCCTGCATAGGGAATCAGCAATTCACAACCCAGCCAGTTTCAGGTTTAAAACAGAATGTCATTTATTAAAGGCTAGATGCCTAGTATTTATACAGGTTTGACCCCAGATGGGGGGGTTGAAAGACTCTTGTACATTTAGATAAAAAGGGGAAGACGCCCTTTTATGAAACAGTAGAATTACATTACTTAAATACTTTAACCACAAGACACTCTTGGCCCTTCTTATCACTTAGGCGTTTTCTCTCTGGAGGTGATCAAACAATAGAATGCTTAGCACTAATTAGATTATAGCTGGAGCCAGCAACTCTGTCTTTAGAAATTAGTTTCTTAGCTAAACACAATTAACTCCTTCAGTCCTGACAGAAGGGTCTGTCACAGTTATATTTATTAACCCCTAATCTGCCCCCCACAACGTCGCCGACACCTGCCTACACTTATTAACCCCTAATCTGCCGAGCGGACCGCACCGCTACTATAATAAAGTTATTAACCCCTAATCCGTCTCACTAACCCTATCATAAATAGTATTAACCCCTAATCTGCCCTCCCTAACATCGCCGACACCTAACTTCAATTATTAACCCCTAATCTTCCGATCGGAGCTCACCGCTATTCTAATAAATGTATTAACCCCTAAAGCTAAGTCTAACCCTAACACTAACACCCCCCTAACTTAAATATAATTTTAATCTAACGAAATAAATTAACTCTTATTAAATAAATTAATCCTATTTAAAGCTAAATACTTACCTGTAAAATAAATCCTAATATAGCTACAATATAAATTATAATTATATTATAGCTATTTTAGGATTAATATTTATTTTACAGGCAACTTGGTATTTATTTTAACTAGGTACAATAGCTATTAAATAGTTAAGAACTATTTAATAGTTACCTAGTTAAAATAATAACAAATTTACCTGTAAAATAAATCCTAACCTAAGATATAATTAAACCTAACACTACCCTATCAATAAAATAATTAAATAAACTACCTACAATTACCTACAATTAACCTAACACTACACTATCAATAAATTAAATAAACACAATTGCTACAAATAAATACAATTAAATAAACTAGCTAAAGTACAAAAAATAAAAAAGAACTAAGTTACAGAAAATAAAAAAATATTTACAAACATAAGAAAAATATTACAACAATTTTAAACTAATTACACCTACTCTAAGCCCCATAATAAAATAACAAAGCCCCCCAAAATAATAAATTCCCTACCCTATTCTAAATTTAAAAAGTTACAAGCTCTTTTACCTTAACAGCCCTGAACAGGGCCCTTTGCGGGGCATGCCCCAAGAAGTTCAGCTCTTTTGCCTGTAAAAGAAAACATACAATACCCCTCCCCCCAACATTACAACCCACCACCCACATACCCCTAATCTAACCCAAACCACCCTTAAATAAACCTAACACTAAGCCCCTGATGATCTTCCTACCTTGTCTTCACCATGCCAGGTTCACCGATCCGTCCTGGCTCCAAGATCTTCATCCAACCCAAGCGGGGGCTAGACATCCACTGAAGAAGTCCAGAAGAGGGTCCAAAGTCTTCCTCCTATCCGGCAAGAAGAGGACATCCGGACCGGCAAACATCTTCTCCAAGCGGCATCTTCGATCTTCTTCAATCCGGTGCGGAGCGGGTCCATCTTGAAGCAGGCGACACGGATCCATCCTCTTCTTCCGATGTCTCCCGACGAATGACGGTTCCTTTAAGGGACGTCATCCAAGATGGCGTCCCTCGAATTCCGATTGGCTGATAGGATTCTATCAGCCAATCGGAATTAAGGTAGGAATTTTCTGATTGGCTGATGGAATCAGCCAATCAGAATCTAGTTCAATCCGATTGGCCGATCCAATCAGCCAATCAGATTGAGCTCGCATTCTATTGGCTGATCGGAACAGCCAATAGAATGCGAGCTCAATCTGATTGGCTGATTGGATCAGCCAATCGGATTGAACTAGATTCTGATTGGCTGATTCCATCAGCCAATCAGAAAATTCCTACCTTAATTCCGATTGGCTGATAGAATCCTATCAGCCAATCGGAATTCGAGGGACGCCATCTTGGATGACGTCCCTTAAAGGAACCGTCATTCGTCGTTCAGTCGTCGGTCCGGATGGATGTTCCGTGCTGGGGGTCTTCAGGATCCTGCCGCTTCGCTCCGGATGGAAGAAGATCGAAGATGCCGCTTGGAGAAGATGTTTGCCGGTCCGGATGTCCTCTTCTTGCCGGATAGGAGGAAGACTTTGGACCCTCTTCTGGACTTCTTCAGTGGATGTCTAGCCCCCGCTTGGGTTGGATGAAGATCTTGGAGCCAGGACGGATCGGTGAACCTGGCATGGTGAAGACAAGGTAGGAAGATCATCAGGGGCTTAGTGTTAGGTTTATTTAAGGGTGGTTTGGGTTAGATTAGGGGTATGTGGGTGGTGGGTTGTAATGTTGGGGGGGGGTATTGTATGTTTTCTTTTACAGGCAAAAGAGCTGAACTTCTTGGGGCATGCCCCGCAAAGGGCCCTGTTCAGGGCTGGTAAGGTAAAAGAGCTTGTAACTTTTTAAATTTAGAATAGGGTAGGGAATTTATTATTTTGGGGGGCTTTGTTATTTTATTAGGGGGCTTAGAGTAGGTGTAATTAGTTTAAAATTGTTGTAATATTTTTCTTATGTTTGTAAATATTTTTTTATTTTCTGTAACTTAGTTCTTTTTTATTTTTTGTACTTTAGCTAGTTTATTTAATTGTATTTATTTGTAGCAATTGTGTTTATTTAATTTATTGATAGTGTAGTGTTAGGTTAATTGTAGGTAATTGTAGGTAGTTTATTTAATTATTTTATTGATAGGGTAGTGTTAGGTTTAATTATATCTTAGGTTAGGATTTATTTTACAGGTAAATTTGTTATTATTTTAACTAGGTAACTATTAAATAGTTCTTAACTATTTAATAGCTATTGTACCTGGTTAAAATAAATACCAAGTTGCCTGTAAAATAAATATTAATCCTAAAATAGCTATAATATAATTATAATTTATATTGTAGCTATATTAGGATTTATTTTACAGGTAAGTATTTAGCTTTAAATAGGATTAATTTATTTAATAAGAGTTAATTTATTTCGTTAGATTAAAATTATATTTAAGTTAGGGGGGTGTTAGTGTTAGGGTTAGACTTAGCTTTAGGGGTTAATACATTTATTAGAATAGCGGTGAGCTCCGATCGGAAGATTAGGGGTTAATAATTGAAGTTAGGTGTCGGCGATGTTAGGGAGGGCAGATTAGGGGTTAATACTATTTATGATAGGGTTAGTGAGGCGGGTTAGGGGTTAATAACTTTATTATAGTAGCGGTGCGGTCCGCTCGGCAGATTAGGGGTTAATAAGTGTAGGCAGGTGTCGGCGACGTTGAGGGGGGCAGATTAGGGGATAATAAATATAATATAGGGGTCGGCGGTGTTAGGGGTAGCAGATTAGGGGTACATAGGGATAACGTAGGTGGCGGCGCTTTGCGGTCGGAAGATTAGGGGTTAATTATTTTAAGTAGCTGGCGGCGATTTTGTGGGGGGCAGATTAGGGGTTAATAAATGTAATATAGGGGTCGGCGGGGTTAGGGGCAGCAGATTAGGGGTACATAAGTATAACGTAGGTGGCGGTCGGAAGATTAGGGGTTAAAATTTTTAATCGAGTTGCGGCGATGTGGGGGGACCTCGGTTTAGGGGTACATAGGTAGTTTATGGGTGTTAGTGTACTTTAGGGTACAGTAGTTAAGAGCTTTATAAACCGGCGTTAGCCAGAAAGCTCTTAACTCCTGCTATTTTCAGGCGGCTGGAATCTTGTCGTTAGAGCTCTAACGCTCACTGCAGAAACGACTCTAAATACCAGCGTTAGAAAGATCCCATTGAAAAGATAGGCTACGCAAATGGCGTAGGGGGATCTGCGGTATGGAAAAGTCGCGGCTGTAAAGTGAGCGTTAGACCCTTTAATCACTGACTCCAAATACCAGCGGGCGGCCAAAACCAGCGTTAGGAGCCTCTAACGCTGGTTTTGACGGCTACCGCCGAACTCTAAATCTAGGCCTTGGTGTTTTATTTATGCCCCATCTCTGTTAAACGCTGCTGCCGGCAGCTAAATTGCTAACCTGGATGACATATACAAATGAGTTGCTAATGTGCTGAGGCCAAGGAGGAGGGGGTGATGTGAACCACTGAGCATATTTTTTTTCTTTTAAATTATTTATTTACTTATCCTTTTTGCTCCTATTTATTTTTCAATTTTGCTGCCTGTTTTTTATTTACTTCCTACAACCTTATTTGCAGCTTCAGCCTAGCTGTGTTGATAGAGGAGTGGAGTAAAAGGGCGTGAGAGCAACAAAACTCCAATTCTTGTCATTACTAGCCCTTTTCTGCTGCTCAACAGAACTTTACAATTATGGCACAACTGAATAAAAGGAAATCTAAGGCATTAGCAGCTGGGCCTAAAAGAACGGTAGCAGATCATTTCCATACTATATCCCCCGCATCTCCAGATGACCAACAGGAGGATTCAAATATGTCCCAAGCAGAGGGAGACACTGTGGCATCTACTTTTCAAGCACTTCAAGAGGCAGCTCCTGCTACAGTGACTCCTACTTTTATCCTGGACTCTCTCAAATCCCTTCTAGCTGCCCATCATTCAGCTTTTCAATCTCAGGTGACTGCTTCTCTAGCGGACCTTCGCAGAGACCTCACTTCAACCTCAGAAAGAGTGGATACTGTAGAGAGGAAACAAGAGGACCTGGCTGTAGACCAGGCTAATGTTCTAGCTTATGCCCAGAGTCTAGCTGAACAGATGATCTGTCTGGAGGACAAACTAGCAGATATGGAGGACCGCTCACGTCGAAACAATTTGCGACTGAGAGGTATCCTTTTTTTGGCAGAGTTTTTTGAACACCTTGCTCGTCCTGTTGACACGACTGAGGGCCTTATTGATAGAGCTCACAGGGCGCTAAGGCCTAGAAGTTTATCGTCTGACAAGCCAAGGGATGTCATTGTAAGATTGCACTTTTTTACATACAAAGAAAGGATAGTCCGTGCATCTCTCACCAGGCCTACCCTCCCAACCAAATTCCAGGATATTGCTGTTTTTGCAGATCTCTCTTACCACACACTCCAGCAGAGGAAGACATACAGAGAGTTCACTAAGTTCCTGAGGTCTCATGATATCAAATATCTATGGGGCCACCCCACTAGAATCATAGTCCACAAAGACAATCAGCAACATATTGTTACTACACTTGACCAGAGCCACCGGCTCATGAAATTATGGGACACTCCAGCTTCAAATGATTGTCCTTTGAGAGACTCCCTGAACCCCTCAGCTCCACCTTGGGCCTCCTCTACATCGGGGACCTCAGCTAACGCAGACCCTTCTGGCTCTGCACAGGATGCAGAAGATGATTGAATATGGACTGTTCGCAGGGTAATATGTATACTAACATTTCTTTGTTTCAGATACCTCAGAGTAACTCCATACTGTTACTAGGCTGTAATGTATAATATGTGATTGTGATTTATTTTTCCCCTTTTTTTTTTTTTTTTTTTTTTTTTTTTCTTTCTTTCTCTCTCTCCCCAATAAGGTCTGTTTACGCTTTAGATGAAGGCACTTAATATGGACGTACAACTATATATTACTGACTATTGTTGCAATGTTGTTTAATCGTTCTCTCAATTGTTCAGTCTAAAATAATAGAAGCACACGTTTGAAGGCTGGTGAAGCCCTGATATGATTTAGTTATGTTTTAGATAAGTTAACTTTAAATGTGTCTAGTTAGTCACTTGCTTGAATACTAACATTTGATGCTCAGTTTGTATACATTGTCTCTCTTTCTATCCTTAATAGAAGTGCCCATGCTACATCGTTTTCTAAGCCCACTAATTGAACGACCCTTTTCCCATATTTTTCCCTTCTCTTTTCATCTCTTCCCCCTTTTTTTTTTTTTTTTTTCTCCCTCTCTCTTTCCTCTTCTTTGTGTTTTATCCTTCCTCTCTTCCCCCTGGTACTTAGAAATGAGCTCCCAGCTAAGAAAATGTGGAAGTTCTGTTTCATATGTGTTGCACGTTTCTATGATACTGTATGACTATTATTGTTTTAGGACCCACTTCACTATGGAGGGGCACACCTGGGACCACTATATATTATCAGTTCACTGAAAATGTCTCATTATGCTCTGGATGAGTTAATTATAAATATGTCTGACTATGTGCCATCCTAGCCTTATTTGTGGTTCTGATTATAGATGTTATGTTTTGTTTACCTTACCTATACTTGAAGTGTTCTGCCCTGCTTCCCTCTACATGTCTACTAGTTGCCTGAATGTGCTACCCTTCTCCCACATCTTTCCCTTCTCTCCTTATCTCTTCCCCCTTTTTTTTTTTTTTTTTTTTTTTTTTCTTTTTTTCCCCCCATAAATGTACATCCCAAAGTGGTTCCCCCCTCCTCCCTCTCTTATACCATCTTCTATATCATACCCCATATCATCCACCCTTGATTGTTTGGTAAGTCACGGTAGCTTAAAATCCTCTCCCCCCCCCCTTTAAAGTACTCTTTATATCTGTGCTCTCTTTTCTCTTCTCCTTCCTTTTCTCTTCTTTGTCTCTTCTTTTTTTTTTTTTTTTTTTTTCTTCTCCCTCTCCTACCTCCTCCATCCGTTCCCCCTGCCCTTTTCTCCTCCCTACCCTTCAATTCATTCACGCATACAGTTACTCGGCACTTGACATCATGCCGTACACTTGTGTCACCCAGAATGTCAGGGGGCTAAACTCCCCGACCAAAAGAAGTATGCTGTTGCGATTTCTACACAAGAGTAGAGCCCAGTTGGTCTTTCTCCAGGAGACCCACTGGCTAAGGGATATGACAACCCCCCTGCGATCTAAACTGTTCCCCGTTGTGGAAACCTCGAGCTTCTCACAGAAGTCAAGAGGGGTTGCTATCCTTATTCATAAGGATATAGCATATGAACCTATTCATTTAGAAACAGATCAGCAAGGCAGATATCTGATTCTCCTCTGTAAATTGGATGGAGTGATCTATACATTAGCTTCTTATTATGGACCCAACAAACAACATATTGCAACTTTACGTAAGTTTTTACATAAAGTGGAAAGTTTACGGCAGGGTTCCCTTCTTCTTGCAGGGGACTTTAATTCTGTGTGGGACCCTCTTTTGGACAAAAAGATGGATAAATCCCGTAAATGTGACAAGGCCGTGGCGGACTTATCATATAAATTTAAAAATCTTATGTGTCAATTTAATTTATTTGATGTGTGGCGAGCTCTGAATTCGACTTCACGAGATTATACATATTTTTCGTCGGTCCATCATTCCTATTCACGGATAGATTTTTTCTTCTGTGAACCGGGACTATTAGACTGCATTTCTAGATCATGGATCTCTCAATGCCCCTGGTCTGATCATGACCCTGTACATATCATTCTTAAATCCCCTTTAGAATTACAACGTATACCAACATGGCGTCTCTCCCCATCTGTTTTTTCGGACCCTAGTGTAGCTGCTGACATATCTAAGGATATAACTGAGTTTCTCCAAATCAATGATAATGGAGAGGTAGACGATTTCACCTTATGGGCATCATTAAAGGCGTATGTGAGAGGGTCTTTTATGAAAATAGCAGCGGCTCAAAGAAAAAACAGAGGTAAATCTCTGGCTCAATTAACGTTATCTCTCCGTAACCTCACTATTGAACATAAAAAGGACCCCACACCACGTCTGTATGAGCAGCTGGTAGCTGTTAGGACGAAACTAGTCCAATTGGAAACGGAACGGTCGGCGACTAGGCTCCTTAGACTCAAAGAGGTCTTCTATTTTAAAGGTAATAAAGCGGATAGGCTCTTAGCTAATCGGCTACGTCAACGCACGGCGGCGGCTCGTATACATTCCCTGAAAACAGGAGGTAAACTTGTAACCCTCCCACGCGAGATAGGGGCGGCTTTCGCAAATTATTATTTGTCTCTTTATAACCTGTCAAAGGATAAAGAAACCCCGCCTTCTACCCTAGACAGTATCAATGATTTCTTGTCCAAGTTAGACCTTCCGGTGACGAATGATCTCCAAGCGGAGGCGCTGTTGTCCCCCATCTCTGGTGTGGAGATTAAAACTGCCATTCTCTCTCTTAAAGCCCTCAAATCGCCTGGTCCGGACGGCTTCTCAGATCTCTTCTACAAGAAATTCCAGGCGCAGCTTGTTCCACCTTTGTTGCGCTTTTTCTCCAAGGCTAGTTCAAGTGGTACCTTCCCGGTCGAGTTTTTGAAGGCCACAATTATTACACTACCCAAACAAGGAAAAGACCCTACGGAATGTTCCAGCTATCGTCCAATCTCATTGTTGAATTTAGACGTCAAGTTATATGCAAAGATTTTAGCTGCACGTCTCAATTCTTTGCTACCAGCTCTGATCCATTGCGACCAGGTCGGCTTTGTCAAGGGTCGAGAGGGACCCGACAACACCAGGAGACTACTGAATGTATATTTTGCTGCTCAGGAACTCAGCTTACCGTGTGTCACCCTGTCGTTGGATGCAGAAAAAGCCTTCGACAGGGTGAACTGGGAATATATGTTTGCAGTCCTGAGGAGGTTTGGCTTGCCGACCTCTTTTATAACCTCTATAGCGGCCCTGTACTCCAACCCTTCGGCCACAGTTCAAGGTCTCGGGTTCTGCTCTGATCCCTTTGAGATCACAAACGGAACGAGACAAGGCTGTCCGTTGTCACCGCTCATTTTTGCTCTCGTGATGGAACCGCTAGCCGCCGCCATTCGGCTCCACCCCCATATAATGGGAGTGGACGTATATCATACCACCCAAACTACAGCTTTATTCGCTGATGATCTGACAATACTACTCTCAGATCCTATTGGTTCCTTGCCGCACCTCTTTACGCTATTGGAAAAATTTGCTTCAATTAGCTATTACAAGCTTAATGTCTCCAAAACAGAGGCTTATGCTATTCATATCCCGACGGAAACGATGATTGAATTAAAGAAGACATACAAATTTCGTTGGTCTACTTCACATGTTAGACATTTAGGCGTCTGTCTGTCCCATAGTATTCCCACTATTCTCTCACTAAATTTCTCCCCTCTACTGTCTGAAATAGCAAAAGCCACAGAAACATGGAATGTTCCCTCCTTGTCATGGTTAGGGCGCATAGCCGCGTTTAAAATGAGCCTCTTACCCAAGTTGACTTACCTTTTTAGATCTTTGCCCATCCCGATATCTAAGTCTCTAATTCGAAAATTTCAACAGGTGTGTAATAAATTCATTTGGCGACATAAAGTCCCTAGAATTGCCATTAGCACCTTACAACAGCCCATACTCTCAGGAGGGGCAGCTGCCCCTAATATTCTCTACTATCATGAAGCTGCTCGTCTATCACACGTCACTCAGTGGGGCTCACCGGCTCGCAGTCGATGGGCAGAATTGGAACAGGCTTCCCTCCCATCGGGGGTCACTCTTGCAGACCTGATTTGGCTCCCGGCGCACGCCAGGCCAACAATGGCTCTACTGAACCCTATAGTAAAAACCAATCTGAAATTTTGGGATAAGATTCATAATCTACCCACGATTGCGCCTCACCCGTCTCCATCTCATGCACTAAGAAGCCTCCTTCTTGCACTACCGGACACTCACCCACTCCTTTGGGAAGATCTAGGTATTATCAAAGTTTCAGACCTCTATGAAGGGACCCAACTACTTTCCCACCAGGCCTTCCTCCGTAAATATCACCCACCGCTCCCCCTCCATTTTGAGTTCTGGAGACTACGAAGTTTCCTTAAATCTTGGGGTTTTGACAATGGCCCACTACGTCCTAAAACTAAATGGGAGACGAAATGGGACCTCAAACTCCCGTTTAAAAAATTACTCTCATCATCTTACCAGGACATACTGCGCCCCCCAATTTTTCTCAAATCCTCACCAATAAAGAGTTGGGAGTCTTCCCTAGAAGTAACCCATGAACCACAGGCGTGGCATTTGGCGACCCAATTAACCAGAAAAACGGTGCACTGTGTCACACTGTACGAGTTGTTTCTCAAAGTGCTTTTGCAGTGGCATCTGACGCCGGTCCGCTTATTTAAGATCTCGCACACAAATTCCCCAAAGTGTTGGAGAGGCTGCGATGCCCTGGGTACCCCAATCCACGTTTGGTGGTCTTGTCCTGTTATTGTACCATTATGGCAAAAAGCAATTGACTATTGCAATACTAAAGGTATTCTTATATCATCTACACCTAGTGTGGCCTTGTTCCACATCTTGCCTCCTAAGCTGCCTGTCCCACAGAAAAGGTTCTGTGTCTACTTATTCCTTGCACTTAAATTATCTATTGCTAGGATGTGGCTGCAGTCGACCTCCCCAAGCTGGGACCAAATTGTGGAAATCCTAAAATATCTCAAGTCCATGGAAGCCTATGTGTCTCATGTTCATAGTACTGAAGATCAACACGCCCTGATTTGGGAGTACTGTCCTGATTAAAGCTTCTCAGGTTCAATAGCCTCTGTAACTTCTGTCCAAACCAATACACCTAGGGACCTCGTGTCCCTATGATTGGGCTCTCCTGGTCCCTAGGATTATGATCCACTTCCCTCCACTTACCTGCCTTTAAGACATTAATTTCCTATCCCCTTTTCCCCTTCCCCCCGCCCATTACCCAGCTCCCCCCCCCCCTTTTTTTTTTTTTTTTTTCTCTTTTTCTCTCTCTTGTTGTCCTTCTCTTTTCCTTTTCTCTTCTAATACGCTTTTCCTCTTTTCCTCCTCTCTTCTTCTTATCTCGCTCTGGAGATATCATCTATTGTCGAGACCTAGATATAGACTAACTCACAGAACGCTTTACTCTGTTGATATAGCTACATTACCTGTGAGTCAATTTTACAATGTTTGCTAGTTATTTGTTATTTAATGATTATCACACTGTCATAATTATATGTTCATGTTAAATGTAGATGCCATTTTCTTATTATGTTATGGGACATTGCACTATGTTGAGAACTCTGAGAGCTCAGCTTTCTTGTTATATGCTGTGGCATACGCCTTGTGCGTCCTACCGTCATGCACTACCTGTTGAATATGGCTATTACTCCTGTAACTTTAATGTTTGATGCTCTTAACTATGACTGTATTGTGAATGTTTCAATAAAGCATTTAAAATTAAAAAAAAAAAAAAAAAATAATAATAATAATATAATGGATATATACACATTATTCAATTTTTGCAAATGTGTTTTTGTACCCATTATATGCTTAATATGGCTAGTGTCCTTACTTAGTGTGATTGTCTAACTAGGTAGTGATGTTGCACTTTGTATTATATCTCTTTAATAGATCACATATACACATTATCTACGTTTTGCCTCCTTAATTAATGGTATAATTTCCATTTAGGAGATTATAGTGGCTGTGTTATATAACTAGTCCTTGGAGGCTTTATGAAACATTTTTTCTGGTCTATTGATTTATTTATATATTTATTTATTTATTTTCCAAAGTGCTATTTACCCTCATATTGACATTTGTCTATTTCTATATAGGTTGTATAAGATGTGTTTTCCACTCTATTCAGGTTTATAACAGGGAATATAGTTTCAAGGTTTATTACCTTATTGATTGAACATTGTGACTGTATCTATTGGTTTTAATTCTATCCAATGAGAGTTGTTCTAGGCTTTTAAATAGCCAGCACATTTGTACTCACTTAAGCTATGATTACGGTTTGACCGAAACATGTTAGCTGAGCATCTGTTCGCTTTGTTTGTACTGGAACCCCTTGTACTTGTTTTGTCTTATCCCAAGTGGAACTTAAATAAAAGATTGTTTTTATAATTCAGCCTGGATACAATTTTCCTTTTTTGGCTATATGCTTATATACATATATATTTAAGTGTTAATTTGTGTATATACACATAAATATACCTGTATATGTATATATTCATATACATATATTTAAAAATTGTTGACCATCGCTGCGCTACTTACCCATTTTGCTGCGCTTTGTATTTTTGACACGTATGACGGCATTAGAACAAGGCTCCCATTGGAGTGTATGAAAGAGTGCTCTCGTGAGCAATTGCTGTCAACTTGTAATACCAGAGCACATTAGAGTGCACTGGTATTACTCAGTGGAGAGCTAATAAAGCAATATTTAGCATTTCACTTGTAATCTGGCTCATAGTGTAAAGGTGCATCAATAGAAACCTTTGAAAGACCTGTGTATGATGATTTTAAAAGATTAAATTTGAAGAGTAATACAAATATTCTCAAAAAAAATATTTCCAACAAACAGACAAAGGGTATGAAATCTTTATAAAAGAACAAAAATATAATAGTTAAACATACTGATAAAGGAGGAGGTATTGTGATTCTAAGTAGACAGCATTACATTAAGGAAACTCTTAGATTATTGGGTGATAGAGAAACATATGTAACCTTAAAGGGACAGTCAAGTCCAAAAAATCTTTTCATGATTTAAATAGGGAGGCAATGTAATTTTAAATAACTTTCCAATTTACTTTTATCACCAATTTTGCTTTGTTCTCTTGCTATTCTTAGTTGAAAGCTAAACCTTGGAGGTTCATATGCTAATTTCTTAGACCTGGAAGACTGTCCCTTTAAGATCTGATCTAACAGATAAATATAAAACAGAACTCATTACACTCTTAAACCAAAAAAAGAGTTGGGAGTTTTGAACAAAAATTAATATAAATATTTGTTAACCATTTTTCAGAGAGTTCCTATTTTCTATTATCTACCTAAGGTACATAAGTGTACTAAGAATCCCCAAGGTAGATCAATTATTTCAGGTATAAAATCTCTTACCAGCAATCTCTCAGAATATATTGAAATCCACTTACAAAGATATGTGGTGAAATTAGACTCCTATTTATGGGATTCTACACAGCTATTGAATTTATTGAAAGAAATAGACTGGGATAATGACTATATGTTTGTAACATGTGATCTCTCTTCCTTATACTTATGTATATCACATGATTTGGGAATTGAGACAATAATTATTTTAAAAGAAAGATGAAGAGCTGTGTATTGGTCATTTAAGATGGCATAAGGTTTATAATGTACATTCTAACTCACAATTTTTAATTATTTATTTTAAACATGATTTTTATTGAATTTTCAACAATACATATAATAGAGAGAGGTACAACAACAAACAATATATAAAATAAAATAAAACAAACAATATATAAAATAAAATGTCCGGTACATAATTAATGAATGTGTTCTTTTACAGGTATAGAGATTTATAGTTACATCATTTGATCAGGGCTTAGATGATTCCTCTTGAGTAGTGTCTGGCCCATTTCATTGTGGTATCGCAAGGGAGTGCTCAATAGGCCCATCTTGGAATATTAAGTTAGGGAGACCAGCTATTGGTAGAGCTGAGTGGGAGACGTGTATGGGTTTTGGTGATTATGTAATTTGGATTCCCAATACAATTTGATATCAAAGAACATTTTGAGTTTTTGGGTTCTTAAATATACATATTCTTCCAAAATGAAGGTGTAATTCATATAGTAAATCCATTCTTCTAATGTCGGGGTAGCGTTTTTTTCCCCAACTCCTAGCTATTAGTGTTTTGTGGAATTAAAGGAAAATTTAAACAGTTTGAGTCTGAATTTACATGTGTTCTTGGGTGGTAGACTTAATAAGACTATAGATGGATTTAAGGCCCTAATAGTAGTCGTAAAAAAACGTTCTAATGTCCAAAATGTGTTGTCTAACTCACAATTATTTTAACGTTAATTATTATTTTTATAATCAGGTATGTGGTACCGCCATGGGAACCAGATTTAAACATGTCAATTTGTACATGGGCAAATGGGAAAGTATTTTTTGGGAGTTATGTCCCATAAGTACGGATCAGGTTCTATATAGGTGGTACATAGATGACATTTTTATGATATGGAGGGGGACAGAAGAATCATTGAGGTTTATTTTAGGCGTGACGAATACCAACACAATGAATAAAACATTTACTTATGAAGTCAACAAGACAAACATAGATTTTTTTGATGTCTCACTATTCATTGAGAAAAGAAAAATCAATTAAAAAAAACCTTTATTAAGAAAGATGATTAACAACAAGTGTATACACTATGATAACTGTCATCTCCAATGATGAAAAACAAACATTTTAAGAGACCAAGTACAATGAATCAGAAAGAATTGTAGTCAAGATAAAGACTTATTTCATCAGTTTCTTTTACTAAAAGAGAAATTTTTTGAAAGAGGTTGTGACAAGTTCTCTTTTGAAATATAAAGCGAAATCAAAAGAGAACATAAATATTGGAAAAAAGAACACAGATAAGAACAATAAAACTGATAAAATTAAAATACCATTTATTACTGAAATTAGTACCAATAATGCATTATTCAGGAAATTTATCTCCAGACATTGGCATTTTCTACAGGATGACACGATTCTAAGTAATAAACTTGATTATAGACCTGAATTAATTTTCAGATAAACAAAAAATTTTAAAACTATTCTGGCACCAAGCAAACTACCAAAAGTAACTATAAATAAGTAACA
Organism: Bombina bombina; assembly: GCF_027579735.1. Lineage (NCBI taxonomy): Eukaryota > Metazoa > Chordata > Amphibia > Anura > Bombinatoridae > Bombina > Bombina bombina. The sequence continues at coordinate 507,058,549 of NC_069503.1, read as the reverse complement.
AATAGATTTGAATGGTCAGAAACTTAGAGAATTTTTGTCCGTGTCACCATTGAAAAGCTTGCCAATATGGCAAGAAAATTAAAAAAGTGATATCTCATGTAAACAATCAAAATTTTTCCATAAATGACTTAATAAGTCAGATGCAAAGATGCAGGTGTCATATATCTAATACAATGTGGATGTGGCCTACAATACATAGGTCAGACCTCAATACCACTAAGAGTCAGAATACGAGCACATTTGTTACAAAAAGCGGAACCAAAAGATTATTACCCTATATACAGAAATGTTAGGGATATGCATAAAGGTTGTTCAAAAGGCTTATGGTATTGTGGTCTTCAGAAAATAAAGAAAGACCCTGTAGTGGTAATTATGGTAAATGCCTCTTGACAGCAGAATCCAAATGGATCTTTCATATGAATAGTGTAATCCCTTGGGGTTTCAATGCTGAAACCCCTATTTTAGAACTTTTAAGGATGATACTATGTTAAAGTTTAAATGTTTTATTTATTATTTATTTAGTTTTGTTTAATATGATGTTTATAAATCTTAAAAATGCATATTAATACTTTGCGATATTCTACTACATTGTCATTGATACCTTGTGTTACATATATTTTATTGATAATAAAAAAAAAAATTTACACTTATATATGCACATGTATTCCATTTATGTCAATATACCACCAGGTAGTGGACATTGTTCTAATTACACACATGAAAAAATAATAAAAAGTAAAATCTATCCTTATTTTTTTCCACTATGTACATGTAAGGCAGCCTATACAAATGCTTATATAAATAAAAATAAATATAAGAATAAAATGGATTAGGAGAACTACTCTGACCAAGTAAATATTAATCCAAGGACATAATATTCTCAAAGAACTACAGATAAAACATTTCTCTGTTGAGGCCTTTGATAAACTGAAGTAGAGGCAGCAAGAATCATTACATTAACTTAAAGGCACATGAAACCTAAAATTTTTCTTTTCTGATTCAGATAGAGAATACAATTTTAAACAACTTTCTAATTTACTTCTATTACCTAATCTGCTTCATTCTCTTGGTATCATGTGTTGAAGGAGCAGCAGTGCACTACTGGTTTCTAACTGAACACATGGGTGAGCCAATCACAATCAATAAATATATGCAGTCACCAATCAACAGCTAGAACGTAGGTTCTCTG